>NC_090921.1:397470363-398085288 GCF_040938575.1 Ambystoma mexicanum | reverse complement strand
TTGGTATGTGATACAGCTAAAGCTGTAGTGGCCCGTGCAATGAGCTCTGAGCCGCTCGGGTTTGGTATGTGATACAGCTAAAGCTGTAGTGGCCCGTGCAATGAGCTCTGAGAGGCTCGGTTTTGGTATGTGATACATCTAAGCTGTAGTGGCCTGTGCAATGAGCTCTGAGCGGCTCGAGTTTGGTATGTGATACATCTAAAGCTGTAGTGGCCCGTGCAATGTGCTCTGAGCCGCTCGGGTTTGGTATGTGATACAGCTAAGCTGTAGTGGCCCATGCAATGCGCTCGGAGCAGCTCGGGCTTGGTATGTGATACATCTAAAGCTGTAGTGGCCCGTGCAATGAGCTCTGAGCGGCTCGGGTTTGGTATATGATACAACTAAGCTGTAGTAGCCTGTGCAATGTGCTCTCAGTAGCTCAGGTTTGGTATGTGATACAGCTAAGCTGTAGTGCCCGTGCAATAATCTCTGAGCGGCTCGGGTTTCGTATGTGATACAGCTAAAGCTGTAGTGGCCCGTGCAATGAGCTCTGAGTGGCTCGGGTTTGGTATGTGATACAGCTAAAGCTGTAGTGGCACGTGCAATGAGCTCTGAGCAGCTCGGTTTTGGTATGTGATACAGCTAAAGCTGTAGTGGCCCGTGCAATGAGCTCCGAGCGGCTCGAGTTTGGTATGTGATATATCTAAAGCTGTAGTGGCCCATGCAATGCGCTCTGAGCGGCTCGGGTTTGGTATGTGATACATCTAAAGCTGTAGTGGCCCGTGCAATGAGCTCTGAGCAGCTCGGGTTTGGTATATGATACACCTAAGCTGTAGTAGCCTGTGCAATATGCTCTGAGTAGCTCAGGTTTGGTATGTGATGCAGCTAAGCTGTAGTGGCCCGTGCAATAAGCTCTGAGCGGCTCAGCCTAGGTTGCTTTGGTTGGGCTGGTGCTGGCAGGCAAATGTGTGTAGTGGAAGGGTGCTTGCGGATTGAAAGGCGAGGTGGTTAATTGTGGTCGGGGCTGGTAATTTGGAGACCTTTAGGAGTCCTGCCATTAGTATTTTAGGGCTAAACTGAAGTCGTGGAGTTCAAGTTGTGTTGTCATCCATCAAGATGAGGTGGTGCTACTGTCCGGGGTTCCATTTTATGATTTGTATTTTGTGCTTGTATTTGAGCAATCTGGATAATTCTTAACAGAAACCACCTGAATAGGAGCCAATACGAAAATAAACAACAGCGGCAGTACTTTAGTAGAGTAAGTGGTGAAATGGGACAAAGCAAGAACAGACATAAATACGATATGCCATAAGGCTGAGAGCCTGAAAGTGCAGTTTCGTACATATTCACAGTGGTGACAGGGGAGCGTGGCATGGTTAGAGGTGGGCAGGGGTCACTTGGTGGTCTAAACAGGTGCCCCTTCACTGGCTAACAGGTGGATTGGGAGCCAGGTCTTGAATGCCTTCTTTGTTTTCTATCTTTGATGGGGAGGGAATTCAAGTGGAGAGAAGCAAGCAATTCTAATGATAGCAAGTGAGAGCAGCGGCAGGAGGGCAGGGACAGAGAGGTTGAAGAGAGAGAAGGATCAATTGAGAATTGACTGGGAGGAAGATGCTGGGATACCCATGAGTGATGGGATGTGGGAACAAGCCCAAAGGTATCATAAGAAAGTATCTAGGAACGCAAGGCTGCAACAAATACAGCTGTATATAACCCACAGGGCATATATGACACCCCAGAGAATAGCCAAGTTCAAAAATGCAGGAAGACAGACGTGTCCTAAATGTCAGGTAGAAAATGTGGGCATGACACATATGTTTTGGGCATGTCCCGAAATCAGGACGTTCTGGGAAGAAATAGCCTGCCGGCTTGAAGGGAAAGGAATCAAGATAGATGTTGAATCAGTATGGGCATGCATGGTTGGCGGATTCCCTAGGCCGTGTAAATTAAAACATGTAAGCATATTAAAGGACTTGGTGTACATACTTGCTAAGCGCAGAATAGCCATGGGGTGGAAGGCATGTAACAGGCCCAGGATGGAAATCTGGTGGAATGATCTCCAGGAATGGATCAGAGCCGAAACAGCAGTATGGCAAGAAGCGGGTAGCAAAGGTGAAGAGGCAGAAGCAGGAACCCTGACAGCCTGGAGATATTTAGTGGCCGCACTGAACGGGTCCACCCAGGATTGGTCGAGTGGCCAGGACTCAGTTGAAGACATGGGAAGAGAATCCCCTGGGCAAGATGGAGATGCGTAAGGCAAAGCGAAGTAGGCTCGAAAGGGGGGGGGGGGCAAGCAGTAGACATTGAAGAACATGTGTAAATTTCAATGTTGAGACATGTACTGCAAAGTTGGGTTGCCTGTTGTTTGATTATAATAAAATTAATAAAATTGTTTTGAAAATAAGAAGAGAGAGAAGGATGATATTGTGTGAGGGGGTACAGAGAGTTGCAGTGAGAGATAGTGATGGCAAGACTACAGATAGATTTGTAGACTTATAAAAGGAATTTGTATGCAGAGCGGTTTTGCATGGATAACGATCCTTCACTGTGGCGATGTGGAGAGATGGGGGAGGATCTTGGCAGGTTGAAGAGAGTGCGAGTGGCAAACTTAAGCACTTTGTTTAGGGAGCAAGTGTAGTAGGGGAGACCAAGGAATAGGCAAGACAAGTAGTCCAACTGGATGAAGACCAGGGTAGAGATGAGGCTTTTGGCTGGAAGATGGGTGAGGTCGGCATATTATTCTTACATTCAGTACATTTATCTTGGGAGGTCACAGTGTTGGCCATTATGAACTGTTGGAGTCATAGATCACTGTCAAAGAGGTTGTGAGTCTTGGTTGATGGCGTGAGGAGGTTAAGTGAGAAGGAGATGGGGATGGGGAGCGTGGGTCGGCACTGGAGGTGGGGGAATGAGTAACTTCCTTGTTGGAGGTGTTTGGCATTGGGAAGATCTAGAGCTAGACCATCCAGTGCAGATGTCTGCGAGACAGCAGGTGATGTGAACTAAAATATCCGTGATGATGGACGGGAAGGGAAAAGAAGATTTAGGTATCATATGTGAACAGGTGTTAGTGAAAGCCTAAGGATGAGATGGGTTTACCAAGAGAGCAGTTTATAAAGTAAATAGGAGTGGGCCGCGTAACGGACCTTGGGGAACTCCCACTGGCAGGGGTGTGGGAAATGAGGTGCTAGAGTTCCCTGAGAGGGAGTAGTTAGAGTGATAGGAGATCACGCAGTTAAGTACAGGGTCCTTTGACCCAATGGAGGAGAAGGTTGGAGGAAGGATGGATGACAGAGTGGTCAGTTACCATTAGTGTGGAACAGGGGCGAGAGTGGTGGGTAGAGGTTAGAAGTTGTATGCATGGGTGAGAGATATTATGATAGATTGTTTGCACTAGAAACCTTGTTGGAGGTGTCGGTGAGGGTAACCTGAATGGGTCTCTATTTTGTAATGGCTTGCAAGATTGGTGCTCTGGCCGGTTTTTGGTTGCGGGTTTGTAATGGCTTGGGAGTTGCATGGACATGCCTGTTTGTCTGAGTGGTTCTAATAGGTCTAAGAGTTCCATCCCCGGGCGGCTAGAGACTGAAGGTTTCAGACTGTTCAGCATTTAGAGGGTTCCTTGCTAGTTTGTATTTTGTGTTCTAGTAAGCAGCCACTTTTGTTTAAATTTGCTGACACAGCAATCTTCCTCTGTGTGGAGTCAACTGCTCATTGAATTCTATAGCTTCATTGACCGGAAATAGAAGGACAATCCTCAGATAATCAGTTCATGGCCCTCTGAAAGAAGGACTGAGTCGGCCCTGCCAGGATTCAGGTGTGTGACTTCAGGTTGCAGACATATGTCAAGCACGTAATTATTCAGAAATCATGCAGCAACACGTATCCTTAGTTTAATCAAATCTGACCACACTACTCCTATATCCCTATACTGGATCCAATAGAACTAAGGGTCAACTCACAGGGAATACTCGGCTCAGGGCCCACAATGCCCATTCAAACTACAACCTGCCTCAGATTCTGACGTCCGCTGTGCATGGAGAAATTACTACAGCTGTATTCAAGCATACACATGTGGGAGGCAAAGCTTTGGCTGTAGTTGGGTGAGCTGCATGGAAAATCTTTGCCCAACATTAACATTTTAATAGATATGAGTAAGGTGTGTTGGGGTCAGTAGGGAGAAGGGATGTGGGTGAAATAGAGACATAGGGGTAAGGTGTAGGTGTAGCTTGACATTTCTGTACCTGTTCTGTATGAGTGCAGAACACACCTCTGCTGCCATACACACATGCTCACTCTGCTGAGCGAACCTCATGTTTTCCATCGTGGGGGCAGGGAACCCTTGCAATAACGTATTTATTTAATTATTTTATTTATGAAGCACTAAAACAAGAGCCCTGCCTGTGCTCCCCTAACATCATCTATTTTTGGTCATGCCTTCCCTGCGGATGACACCCTCTTTGTATGTGCACTCTCACATTGATTATGTGAACATATTTGTACTGCACATTGCAGATGGTTAATTTGTGTAATAGGGGAGGGTGGACTAAGGTTCACAGATAACCATATGCAATGACACATCTTTTTACCATCCCTTTTAGTCTTTTAAACATCCCAACAGTCAGAAGGAACATCTTTGGGGACAATGAACACAATGTAAGGGTGCAGCAGGAGGAGACTGACACACAGGTGGCATGGCCGCTGGCATAAACCTTTATTATACCGGAAATAAAGAGAAAACCTACCTTTCCCTAAATCTAAGAGGAGCTTCCCTGCCTCAACTAAAATACTAAGGATTTGGTCAGGATGTCCATGTAATTCAAGAGACCCCGTCCTGTCAGAAAACCTACTTCTGTAACTTACACTTATGACTAAACTAAAGAGGTAGTGGATCTTTTTGGTCCAGAAGAATGGCTCCCTTCTTCTGGACAATGGATCACATGACTCCCTTCCCCAGGTGTCAATCCCTTTCCAAGGCACAAAACAAAGTTCCAGGTTGTAATGCTAAAAAGCATTAAAGTTCTCAGTTCAAACTCAAAAGATAAGGTTTCAATTCAAGCATCAACTTTCCTTATTCCCCATAGTTGTTTCTTCACTATTGGGTTCCTGGAGAATGACACCCTTCTCCAGATGTCTTACTTCTTGGTTTTCCACCACCAGGGGGAATGACGCACCTCCCCTGATCTAGGTGTCCCAATAGAATGTCGCCCTTCGCCTGGTGCCCCAGCAGCACAGTTTTGCAACACCAGTGGGAATGTCTCACTTCCCCTGGCCTTTCTCAGGCTTACTTCACAGTCCACAACGGCAGGAGGAATTTCTCCCTCCCCCAGGGCTTTATCAAGATCAATTCACAGTTCCCAACACCAGTGGCAAGGACTCCCTTCCCCTGGCCTTTGTCAGGCTGAATCAACAGTTCACGACACCAGGGCAAATGTCCCCATTCCCCTCGCATTTTCTCAGGCTTACTTTACAGTTCACAATACCAGGTGGTATGTCTCCATTCCCCTGGCCTTTCTCAGTGTTAATTCACTGTCACAGCACGAGGGGAATGTCCCCATACCCCTTGCATTTTCTCAGGCTTACTTCACAGTTCAGAATAACAGGGGGTATGTCTCCATTCCTCTGGCCTCTTTACAGTTTTGGCACAGTTCACAATACCAGGGGGGGATGACTCCCTTCCCCTGGCCTCTTTACAGTTTTGGAACACTTCTCAATTCCAGGGCATCACAGATCAGGCACTGGAGTGGTTGACCTCATTCCTCCTGGACCAACCCTCCCAGGTCCAACTTGGGCCCTTTCTCGCCACCACCTCTCTCTCCACATGTGGTATTATTTACGTCTCTACCCTCTCACCCTGGCTCTTCAATGTCTACTTGTCCCCTTCGGCCCACTTAATCTCTACCTTCTCCTCTAACTTTCAGCATTACGCGGATGACACTCAGCTCTCTTTCCGGCTCCCCTCAGCCCCCTCTCCTCTCTCATTCCTGACTGTCTACCCATGATTTAGGATTGGTGTGCCTCCAACGTTCGCTGCCTTAATGCCAGTAAGGCGGAGATCCTTCTCATTGGGACACTTGCTCCCACATTCCCTTTCTCTGGTTGCCCTTCTTGGGCCTTCTTCCTTCGCCTTTCTGTGAGGCTAAAAACCTTGGTGTCATCTTCCAGTCCACTCTCTCCTTCTATCCTCACATCCCGGACATTGCCAAGAGGTCCCACTCCCAGTTGCATCTCCTCAGAGGTATTCTTCCTTTTCTCACTTTCCCCCAGAAACTCACAGTCTCCAAAGCCCTGGTTCTCTCTAGGCTGGACTACTGCAACAGCCTCTTTGTCAATCTGCCTTCCTCTACACTACGCCCTCTGCAACTAATCCAGAACAGGACTTCAAGACTTAATCCTTGGCTTGAAGCCAAGGTACTGTATCGCTTCAGCCCTGAAATCTCTCCACTGGCTTCTGGTGGCTGCAAGGATCAAGTTCAAGACCCTCTGCATCGTCCACAAGGCTTTCTGGGGTCGGGGTCTGCACTACATCCAACTCTCTCTTCCAAAATACCTTCCTTCTCAAATCCTTTGCTCAGGTACCTTCAAGACAGAGAGTGGGAGTAGATCTCTCCTCTGCAGGCGCCTCCCTCTAGAATGGCCTGTAGAAGGGTCTTTCCACATCTGACCCTCGAGAGACGCTTTGCCTTCTCACCTCGCATATCGTTCCACCTTGCTTCTCTCCGCCACACCGCCGACTTGCATGCCGCTCCTCCAGGGAGGGTTGATCTTCCTCTCCTGTTTTACCTCTTCTATTTTGAATGTGACTTGACCAGTAGGAATTCAGGAAACACTAAAATGTTCACTGGTGGTTCCAGGAGTGCTCTTCATGCTTCCGCATTGCGTCCTCATCTCAGTACCTGTCCTATAGTCAGAGGCATTGCTAGTTGGTGGGCGAGTGAGCTATAGCCCCCAATCCCACCAGTTCCAACATTAGCTTAGCCCCTGATCTTTTCTAGGCCTAGCAACACCCCGGCCTATATTCCTCTGTTGGGTAGAGTAGACTCTTCCTCGTCCCAGTATTTATACTTTACTTCTCCCTTTGGTTGACTAGAACTTTCCAGGACCAATATTGATACTATACTTGTCTCTTGGGTTGACTAGATTCTTCTTTGTCCCAGCACTTATGATTTTAGCTACAAGACACATGTGCATAGGGTTACAAAGCAAGGGTGGGGTAGATGAGGGGCGATTGGAGTGGAGTATACCGCGTTCTCCTTGGATAGTCGTCCCTGCTCTCACATGGGGATTCCTCTCCATGAGATCCTCCCGCTGAGTACCACCCCCAGGGGACTATCGGGTAGCGGCCTCACCTCCCTGGCCTCGTGAGAAGGGGCTCTCCCTTGGGGAGAAATTACAACATCCAAAGATATGTCACACAAATCTCTGCTGCTTATTTAACCATGTTTTAATAACTTGTAGAAAGAAAGTTCTTGAGTTGTCCCCTGCAGGTGCTGAGATGTGCAAGCCCTATTTTTAGCACACTTCAGTTCTCTTGTGCGATATTTGTGGTTTTATTTTCAGACTATATAGCCAAGAGTACAAGTGCCGCAATACATTCTGATTATCTGATCTGGCTTAGCCACTCAAACCTGACATGGGCTAATTTGAGATGTCTTCAATCAAGATAGAAAGAGCATACCTTTAATGAGAAGAGACATTACTACTAACTGAACTACCTAATATTATGCACCCATCACAGCTCACCTTTAAATAATGTATAGTCCGAGACCTTGCTTACTATAGGAGGTACCACTTATAGTTCAGTTTCAAATAATATGTAGTCAAAGGGTGCAGACTCGTCAAGCTTTTGTTGAAGCAAGTGCACATAGAAAAGGTGCGCCCTATTCACAAAGGGGATCTGAATGCGCGCAGGTTAGATGCGCACATTCAGATGCCCTTTCCCAACCTCTGTTCACTTTGCACAAAAAAGGGGGCCATTCTGCGCATTCCGAATTCACAAATGGGGCGCGCTTTGAAAGACGCAGGAATCAAACCGCTTTCATTTCTATCCATCAAACAGGGATAGAAATACTCATTTTTTTTAGCTGGCATTTCACAAGGCCTGTCACTGAGAAATCTGCACCTAGCCCCACTTGCGAGCTGAGAGCCGGCAATACATTAGTATTGTGATTGCGCTCCCAACCCTAAAGTATGCAAGGGTGCTGCCCAGCGCATATGTTGCGCTACTGCGCAGCCCCCAAGAAATGCGCGGGTCACCTGTATGATTAAAGAGACCTGTCCATTTCTTGCAGTGGCGTACATAAAATAAACTATTTTACTTGTGCAACATTTTGAGAATCGGCCCTAAAAGTTCACTCGCAGCTCTGTTTTCTAAAACCTGCTGTCAGCCAAATGAATGTATTTAATTTCAAGGCAATTGTTTGATAAGTTCGGAACATCGTTGAGACGGTTCCCTGGAATAAAATACTAAAAAGAAGTGACAGAAAAATGGCGCGCTGTTTTTGAGGCCTAGAGATCCAAGCTACTTCTTACTGAGGATACCCAATGAGGTCGGAACCTGTCTGGGGATGCTTGTGGTCTTGTGCAGAAGGATTGTGACCAAGCAGTTTGTGCTGGACTGTCCCTTCTGTGGTGGGACCAAGCCTGATATGCATATGGCCTTTCTCCTTTCTGTATTGGGGGTTGCCTAGTACCGGGCCGGAGGTTGTCCTTCATGCTAAACCTTCCAGCCACCCCCTTTTGTTTTGCTGTGGTATTTTTAGGGCAATGTCAGGAAAAGACTAAACCTAGATAACAGGAAATCAATGGGTAGGTTTAAGCTCAAGAAACGCGTCCCACTTAGGAACGGTCTCTTTTGTTGTTACATATTAAATTGCATGTAGCGCTTCTAGCAAACAGTGCGCCATGACATGCAGGAAGCTTGCTTTTAATATAAGCACCTTAGATTATTGTTGCAAGTGTCATATGCAGAGTGTGAGGTCAAATTAGGGGGGTAACTGCTCTGCACCCCTCACAATGTGTTTCTACTGGTGATTCCGTGACAGTGCGCCCCCTGGTGGGGTCCTAGGACAGTGTGCCACCGTGTGTGGAAGGCACAGGCTCCCCAAGTCCCTTCTTTTTACAACTGCCTGTGGGGTTTTACGCGGGTCCCCGAACCGTGTAATAAGGCACGCGGGAGCCGGGGATTCGTGCGACCTCTTTATTTCTTCCCAACACCAGAACTGCCCTTTCCTGTCCCGCCCCCTCCCTAGCCCAACGTCACTTCCCTATCCGGGAACTGAGACCGCAACGGCGGTCTGCCCACACAACGATGTGGGCGGGCTGCATAGCCCTGCTTAACGATCCGACATCTCCCCCCTTTTTAAACAACCACATGTCTCTTTGTAACTTACTCCATTTCTTCTATGAGTCTCTGGGGCTTGAAGCGACTTCTCTGAGGGCGACCTCTGCTGCCCGGTGTGTGCTCGTCCTGACCCGGGGGTGGTGACCTGTCCTCACCTTCTGAGGACTCACTCTCCTCCACGTAATATCTGTCAAGGGCGATGTCATCTTCGCTGTCAGCTTCTTGATGTAAGGTATTATCCGTGTAGCGCCTCTTGGGTTTGAAATACGATATGTTTCTTGTAACGGAGGACTGGTCGGTCCTCTGGGCCGTGATCATTGTACCTTTCTTTTGCGTGACCGTCAGCGGTTCCGGTGCAAATGTGGCGTCCTCCTTGCGCTGTTTTGGTTGCCGGAGCCACACTTGGTCTCCCAATTCCACATTCGACTCCTGTGCTTTTCTTTTGTGATCCGCCATGTCCTTCATTTTGGCTTTGGCGGTGTCATCCTTGTTTCTGGCCTCTGTTTCCAGGGGCGTGGCTTCGGCTGCGCGGGCATCCTCTGGCAGTCGTGTCTGTACTGGCCTGCGGAACATCAGGTCAGCGGGGCAGACGCCGGTTGTACTGTGGGGGGTGTGGCGATAGTCCCTGAGAAACTGATACAGTGCTTGTTCAAAAGGTTTGTGGAGGATGGTCGCTATTTGCAGAGTTCTCTTGATGTTGGCCATGAACCTCTCAACCATTCCATTGGCCTGAGGCCATCGCGGGGTTATCTTCCTATGGTGGAAGCCCATATACTTCGCGAAGTTTTCGAAGTCTGTGCTCATGAATGGCGCTCCATTGTCAGATTTGATGATCCTGGGTATTCCATATGTGGACAGCATGCGATCTAGTGCCGGGATGACGCTAGTTGCTGCTGTGCTATCAACGATCTGTGCGTCCGGGAATCGTGAGTGTTCATCTATTAGCACTAACACACATGTGCCATTTCTTAGGGGTCCAAAGAAGTCCACCGCTAGTTCTTCCCATACCTTTTTCGGTAGTGGCGACATGTGGAGTGGGTTTGGGTGCGGGGGCGGTGCTACCTGTGCGCACGTTGTGCATTGATCTATGATTTCCTCAACCATCGAGTCCAGTTTGGGGAACCACACTTTTTCCCTTAGTAGTCTCTTGGTGGCCACCACTCCCCGGTGGCTTTCGTGTGCTACTTGGATCGTTCTGGTGCGTAGCGATTTTGGAGGGAGTACTTTGCACCCTTTGAGTATTACTTGATTGTCGACGATGGAAAGTTCGTCCCGGACATGGTCTATTAGTTTGACGTCTGCTCGGACCTCTTCCGACTCGTGCTGCGCCTGTTGACGCATGTGCGTCCTTCTGTCTGCTTGTATGCAGTGTCGCACGATGCGTAGAGCCGGATCTTGTTCCGAGTGTGCAATGATGTCTGCCCAACTGACTGGTAGTGGTTGTAGATGATGCACCACGTAATTGAGATATTCGTCAGCGATGGATGGGAGTGGTGTGGCCGGGCCGATCGGGTGACGTGATAGATAGTCCGCGGGATTGTCTTCTTTTCCCGGCCTGTGCTTGATAACGAATTTGTAATCCTGCAGTCTTAGGCCCCATCTGGCTATTCTGGGCGGCATCCGTGATTTGGGGTCTCCATATATTGTGATCAGTGCCTGGTGGTCGGTGATGATGGTGAACTCCTTGCCATATACGAACAGATGAAAATACTCGCATGCCCATACCACCGCTAGGCTCTCCTTTTCCGCTTGGGAGTAGGCTTGTTCTGTCGGGGTTAAGCTCCTACTGGCGTATGCGACCACGAATATGTTTGTCGGTTCCAGCGGGTCAACTTGCGTTAGTATGGCGCCCAGAACCACGGGGCTGGCGTCCACTATCACTTCGGTGTGTCTTTTGGCGTCGTAGTACGCCATGTCCTCGGCTTTGGAGATGGCATCACGGATCGCCTCGAATGCCTTTTGACAGTCCGTGGACCAGGTGTATGGTTGATCCTTGCGCGTTAGGAGGCGCAGCGGGTTACTGATGGTTGCGTAGTCCTTTAGGTATCTGGAGCAGTAGCTGGCCAGTCCTAAGAAAGATCGAAGTTCCGTCGTGTTCGTTGGGGGAGTAGCTGAGTTGAGTGCCGCCACTTTCTCCGGGTCTGGTCGCATCCCTTTGTCGGAAAATATGTGGCCGAAGAATCGTAGAGAGCCTTTCCCGAACTCGCATTTGGTTTTGTTGAGCGTTAGTCCTGCCTCTTGCAGTGCGGCGCACACTCTGTGGAGAGCAGTGTCGTGCTCTTCCTGTGTCTTTCCAAAAACGAGGACGTCGTCGGAGTAGTTCAGGCAGTTGGGCACGTGCCTGATGACTCTGTGTATTTCCTCCTGGAATATTTCTGCGGTGGAGGATATCCCGAAGCTAAGTCTCTTATATTGAAATAAACCCAGGTGTGTAACAAATGTCGTGATGTACCTGGATTCGGGCTCGATCTCTATCTGATGATAGCCTTTGGTGAGGTCTAGTTTCGAGAAGACCTGGGCCCCGTGGAGCAGGTGTATCATGTCCGTAATTCTGGGCGCCTGGTGTCTTTCCCTTTCGATGGCTACGTTGGCCCTCCTCATGTCGACACACAGGCGTATGGATCCGTCCGGTGATTTTTTGGGGACGGGGACGATGGGGGATACCCATGGAGTGGGTCCTGAGACAGGTTCAATAACGTTGAGTTTAATCAGTTTGTCCAGCTCCTCCTCGACCTGGTGTTGTATGTTTATCGGAATGCCCCTGTAGTGTTGGGCTACGGGCGGTATCTTCGGGTTTATGTGCAACTGTACCTTGCGATGCTTTAGTTTTCCTAGGCCTTTGAATAGGTTGGGGAATGTTTGCTCGATGGCATCCGGTCTGGCAAAGTATTTATGGGCCATTAACTGATATAGGATATGCACTAAGCCCATCTCAACGGCAGTCTTGAAACTGAGAATGCACCCGCTATTGGCTTCCGTCTTCAAGATGTGTAGCGTGATTTTTGCGGCGTGCGATTTGTGCACGCACCATGCTGATATGGTTCCTTTGCATGGCAGCGGGGTCGTGGCACCGTAGGGGTATATGTCCACTGTCGCCTTTCGGATTTTTGGGGGGCTGGGGAGCGAGTTGTACGCCTGTTCACTTATGATATTAACAGTTGCCCCCGTGTCTATGAGGAATTCTAACGGTGTGTTGTTTACTTGAAGCTGGAGCGTTGGGCTGTGCTGGGTGGCTGTGGCGTTGTTGAGAGCCCACACATATCCTTTTTTCCGTTGATCATCCTCTGATGATTGGGATTCACTGCCTGATGGGGATCTCATCTCGATGTACCGGACGAACCGTCTTCTTTGCGATCGCCTCGATCCGTCCGGGGGCCTTCTGTCGTCTCTGGTGTATGCGCTCCTTCGTGGTTTTTCTTCTCTCCTGGGTCCTGGCTGGTCTTCCTCACCTCTGCCTGCTGGTGGGCTGTGTCGCGAGCTTCTCCTTCTCTCTAGGTGTCTCGTTTTGCTGGGACCCTGCCCCGGTGGATTTTTGCATACGGCTCTGTAGTGGTCCATTCTGCCACATGCGGCGCACTTTTGTCCAAGTGCAGGGCAGTCTCCGGCGTGCGGATACTCGAATCCGCATCTGTAGCACGTGGCGTCCGTTCCTTTCCCACTCTGTGGGGGGGCCGTGTATAGTTTATTGATGGACTCAGCGGTCGGTGGCGGGTGTTGAATAGTGACCTTGCCTAGACTGTCGAGTTGCGACTCCACTGCTGCTTCCATCCTGGCAAGTGCAAGGATTTCCTCCAGGGACCTTTGTTTCTGGAGAAGCTGTTTCCTGAATGGCTGTGAGATGCAGCCTGCTATAACTTGAGATCTTAACACCTCATCATTAGAGTACTTGTGGAACTCACAGTACTTTAGCTTGATGCGTAGGCGCATCACGAAATTGTCGAGGGATTCCCCTTTCTCCTGTCGCGTGGTGTGAAAGACGTGGCGCTCGTAGTCAATGTTTGTATGGGGCGTGAAGTATTCCGATACTTTTCCATGTAGTTCCGCATAGGTGACGGTGTCTACGTTCATCAGTTCGCCTGCGATGTCCCTGACAGCGGGGCCTACTGTCATGAAGAGGGTGTTTTTCAGCATTGCGTTGTCTGTCAGCCCTATTGCCCCAGTGTAGAATTTGAAATCCCTGAGCCATATGACCCATCTGGGTCCTAGGTTAGAAGTGTCTCGCACATCAAATGGGCCCGGTAGTGGTAGGTTATGGGCAGCCGTACCTGAAGTCGGTGCCTGTTGATTTCCATCGTTCGCTGCTCCCGAACCATCTGACGAGGAGGCTACGGGGCTTGCTGGGCCTGACATGGTCGCTGTGACGGTCGCGCCGTGTGGCGATGTGCCGCCTCTTTTCTGGCTGTAGCTTGCCCTTGTGATCCTCACGGGCTGGTGCGTGCCGGCGGTGCCTTGTGGCGATGGGTAGCCTCTTTGCCGGCTCTGGCGTGGCTGGTGCGTGTGCCTGCCTTGTTGGTGTCGAGTTCAGGAGAAAAAAAAATGTTTTTTTTTTTTCTTTTCTAGAGGCCCCCCTCTGGGCCTCCCGCCGATCGCGTGTGGAAGTGGGGGAGGGGGGCGGGACCCTGGCGACTTGCCTCCGGGCCTGCGCGTGTTTTTGCAGGCGCCTCCGCACCCGCTCCCTCGCGGCTCCTAATGCTGCGGCCGCCCGTGCCTGCGGCCTCGCAGCTGGCAATGGGAGGTGCGCCGACGCGCCACGCCGCTCGACTGCGGACCTCCGCGGAGCTTCTATGGCGTTGCGCCGATGCGCCTCACCCGCTCTCCTGCGGGTTCGTGAGATCCTCGTCGCCAGTTGTGGGGTTTTACGCGGGGCCCCGAACCGCGTAATAAGGCACGCGGGAGCCGGGGATTCGTGCGACCTCTTTATTTCTTCCCAACACCAGAACTGCCCTTTCCTGTCCCGCCCCCTCCCTAGCCCAACGTCACTTCCCTATCCGGGAACTGAGACCGCAACGGCGGTCTGCCCACACAACGATGTGGGCGGGCTGCATAGCCCTGCTTAACGATCCGACACTGCCCACTTCTTTTTTGTGAAATCCACAAAATGTCACTGTTTTTGTGCTGAACGGTTTGGAACAGCGGTTGTGCACTTTGCATAGGGGAACTTACATTTCCTTTATGCTTAATAAACAGGATCAAATAGCCGGATCCCAGTGGTCAAACTCAGCACCATTCCTCTTGGACAGAAGGGCGTATCACATAAAATAACTGCGTCACGCACGCATAGGGGTTTTGCTAGCAGTGTAGAGCTCCCTCCTCCCCCTCCGCCCTACAAGGAAGACCTGTGGCCTCGCCAAGGTCCCATGGTCAGCAGCAGTGTCGCCACGACTATTGGGCAAATGGGACTTCAGAGACACCCCCCTCCCACAACCCCCTCTGAAATGTTGGGTTAAGTTGACTTGGCTCACCTAAAGGGCCCAGCATGAAGCTAAAAGGCTTCATGCTGGGCCCCTGCCCACTCAAAGCACTGCTTGTGCCCATCGTGTAAACCACTCTCCCATGGTAGTTCAATTGTCTGGCAGGCAGTTGGTGTGATGTCACCCGGAAGCACTGTTGGATGCTATCACGCCCCTCCCTGCCGTGGTATTGGGCTCAGCGGGGCACCTACACACAACCAAGACAACAAAGAGTCCTGCGGCCTCCAGGGGAGACAGGGAAGACAGGATCCTGCTCTCCCAAAAGGAGTTCAACTCAGCTGTAGTGATAGTTAAGGGGGTGGAGGGGCACTTAAACGCTCATGCCTCTGAACGTCCTATTTTGCTGGGGCAGGGCCTGTCAAAAACCAGATTACTGGCATATGACTGACCCTGCCCCAGGCCGCCCAGCCTTTCGATACCAAAAAGACTGCCAGTAATAAAAGAGATTTTCCATAGCCTGGAAAAAGGGACTTTAAAATGTGTATGAAGAAGTAACAGCACAACAGACAAATCCGAAAGTCGTGTGGCGCCCTCTCGCAAGGCAAGGCAATGTAATATCAATAATCTATTTTATATAGATATATAGCTATTAATAATGGCCTGCCCGCGTTGGCGTCGCTAGGACTCTGTGAACTTCATTTGGATCGCACACTGTTAAGCCAGTGAGCCATGTAATTGGCATAGCTCGGTGGATACATGTTCCAAAGAAGAATTAGGGGCTGTCTCACCCTTTTCTTCTTTCTGGATCACTGCTCATCACTTTGACAGAGGCTGCCACTTAGTGCTCAGGTACTAAAGCCTCTGCCATCCTATGCCGAGGGCTTACTTGCTCCAGCACCGGCAGCTACTGCCATCAAATGCCAAGGTATCACCCCATGGCCAGGGGGTTGCCATCAAATGCCAAGGTATTCACCCTATGGCCAGGGGGTTGCCAGCAAATGCCATGGTATTCACGCCATGGCCAGGGTGTGGCCAGCAAATGCCAAGGTATTCAACCTATGGCCAGGGGGTTGCCAGCAAATGCCATGGTATTCACGCCATGGCCAGGGGGTGGCCAGCAAATGCCAAGGTATTCAACCTATGGCCAGGGGTTGCCAGCAAATGCCAAGTTATTCACCCATGCCCAGGGGTTTGCCAGCAAATGCCAAGGTATTCACCCCCTGGCCAGAGGGTTGCCAGCAAGGGCACATACAGTCCCCCATTGCCAGAAGCTACCACTGAATGCTCAAGGTTACACCTGATGGATCGTCGGCCCTCCCGGCTGCATGAAAGACACCTGGGTGTCTCTGCCCCTCACCACCTAGCTTCATGCGACTACTCATGACCCAGGCACTTCCGGCCCCCACGCATCTACACCTCAGGATGCACATCTGCCCCTCCTCTATCCCATGAACCAGCAACTGCCCCCAATCTTCTCTTGCAGAGCCTCATGCAACGCGGCTACACCATGCTAGAGGTGCACTCTGCAAGGCCACTATACTTTACATTACATTGCATTCATTCGGAACAACACTGATCCATACAACAACGATACATACATATATGGAAATAGTCAAGGGGGTGACTGCATTATGCACCAGGGGCGTTAATTGCATCAAGTTAGTGTAATGGTCAACTGCGTCCCCTTAACTCTCAGGCTATTGTGCAAGTCTATGCAAAAAGGATGAGCATACGCGTCCTTGGCACTTAATTCTGCCCCCTCTTATTTATGATATTGTCTCGAGAGGATAGCTCAGCTGCAATGTGCTCGCCTTGGAAGCAAGACAACACGGAGCAACACAGATCCCCACACGGAGCAGCACAGGTTCGATCCCCGGGTCTGTGCTTAGAAACCTCTGGGTGTTAAGCGCGTTATGAATAACCCATCATATCATTGCTGATTAAATGTTGTTAGGATGGTCTGGGTGCCCCCCTATACAGGCAAACAAGGTTCCAAAAGAAATCTCATCTGATATGTAGGTCCGATCCAATTCCGTGCATGCTGGAGAGGTTGCTGCTGACCCTAGTAACCCAGTCATCTCTTCAGGAGCTACTTTTCTGCTTTATATACATCTTGCTCCTTTGTAAATTCCCTTGGGAAGCGCCCTACTTCACCACGGATCGAGATTTTATATGATATGTTCATGGGCTGGAAATTACTTTTCTTTTTAAAGTTTGAAGGTCAGCCCCCTGTTACTTGTGTCATCCTAACTATGTGTTTCTCCCAGTGGGGCTTTAGAGAAGTGCAAAGTCGAACTCCCAGGTACTCCACCTTAGATACCCTTGGAATAGGGTTGCCATGGCTACTCATAGTTGGAACTCTTTTAGCCATCCTTCCTATTGAACACACTTATATCGCAAGTGTGGCCGCGTTCACTTTCATATCCAATACATTCATATATGCGGTGTATCCGTTTATCAATTGCTGAAGCGCTCTAGGGGTGCGCGCAATTGAAACTGTATCATCCGCATATAACAGCAGTGGTATGACATATCACCAAGCTTTGGGACAGCTAGATTGCCGTCTAATAGTGTTCGATTCAAGCCAATGATGGAAGTTGAAAATAGAAGTGGTTGCGGGGGGTGAGGGGGGTAACACACATCCCTGCCTCACACCAGATTTGATTAGGATCCACAGTGGGCAATCACCGTCCCTTCCGCCTCTAACACAGGCTTCACTATTTTTATGAAGGACCACTAGAATGTCTGTCATGGCTTGGGGGCAACTCAAGGCCCTGAGCGCATTCCAGAGTTTGTCAAAGGGTTCTTTTTTAATGTACAGCGAATGTGAGGCTAGTAGATACCTGTTTGAGTGTCTCTAAAGCGGGGGAAACCCCAACCGGGCTATGGAGAGAATGTTGTTTTACACTACCCATTGCACCAGGTTGTTAAGTAAGCATCTATCAAAAATCTTCAAATTAGTGTTCAACAAGGAGATGTGTCAATAAGCTGTCGGAACACTTCTGCTTGCTTTTTTTTGTCGATGAGTATAATGGTAGCCCTGCTCCATGAAATAGGGATTTTTACAGTGTGTAAGATTGTGTTGAACAAACGGGGTTAGTACCGGAGCCCAGACCTCTGTTAGATCTTAAGAAAGATCTGCCGGAATTTATTCCGGTCCCGATGACCGATTGTGTGCCTGTAGCTGAATTGATTTGATCACCTCCTTAGTTGAAAAACTCAACTGTCGGTAAGGAGTGAGATTTTCTGGTCTTTCTGCATTTGGGCGGTTCTGTACACAGTCACAGTTCTTGGTCAGTAGGAGGTGGACTAGATACAGCCCTAAAATGATCCTGCCATATTTGCTCTGGGATCATCACTTCTGGACCTGTGCTAGTGCCTTTCTACGCAGAGCCCCTCACTATGATCTCCCAGAAGATTTTGGAACTATCCTCAATGGAAGCTGCTTCTAGTTGGAGCCATGCTTGCTTCTCTAGCTCTGTTTTTCTTTTTATGATCACATTCTTATTTTCTTTCCTGGCTGCTTGTACCAGATTTTTAAAAGGATCCAAACCTTTTAGGGGTTGTAGAATATCTTTCTCTTCCTTTCTGCAGCTAACATCCGTTAACATCAAACCAACCCTTGTTAAACAAAGGTTTCTGTAATTTCTGAGGTTAAGGCAGAAAAAGTGAATCCGATGAAAGGAGGGTCAGCCTTTTTCTCCAGCAGAGCCTCAAATAATGGGAGATTAGGACCTAGTACTTAATTTCAACATTTTTATTTTTGTTATACACATACAACAATGCAACAAAGTGCAACGTCACTGTCTTGTCATCACTTTAACAAGTATCAACATCACACGTCCCAATGGTTAGCACCAAACTTCCAACCACAACAGAAAGTCTGTTGGCAATGTCTGCAAGTGCATGTACATGCAATTACGAAGCGGGCATCCTCACTGCGTACCATTCTTTGTGGGCTGCCTCTCGGGGATGGGAGCAAACAATGCTTGGGTCAGCACATTCCAGGATGCTGCATCCTCACTCACTTCCCTCAGACCCCTCACAGCCCTATACAAAACAGTGGTCTCTGCCGTTGCCCATCTCTGCAAATCTCCCCACTACGCCTCTGTGCAGAGACCGGTTGCAGTTTTCCAAGCCATGGTAATCCTGTGCTTGGACAGTACGCAGATTAGGTCCTCACAAGATGTGCCATATTCTTTTTATTCCACCCTCCCCCGTGTGTACAAATACCCAATAGGCAGGCCGCGGGGGGCCATGCTTGCATTTCCAACTCACCTTTGGCCACTCCAGCTGCAATTGAAGACCAACATCATTTAATCACCGGGCAAGTCCAGAACATGTGTAATATGTCCCCGTTGCATTTGGAACAACCTGTTTGCCCGTCCCCCCAACCTGCTGAACTGGGATATTCTGTGGGGAGTCATGTACGCACGGTGCGTGAGGTATAGTTGCGTGAGCTTGAATCTAGCATTTCTAGAGACTTTTTTAGTGTAAAGTAATACCCTGGCCCATTCCGCATCAGTGAAAGTCCTACCCACATTTGTTTCCCAACTCCCCCATACCCTCAGATCGCCTCCACAAGGCCTACTCAGGAGCAATTCATATAATCTAGATACAGCATGACCTCCCTCTGACATGTCATACATGGCCTCTAATACTGGGTCTCTCTCTAAGCCATCTCAGAATTCCGGCCATCTGCTATCAGTCGTCCGGGCTAGTCCCATGTTTGTTAAGAATTGCCCTATGTGTATACCGAAGTCCTGTGTCAGCATTGTGAAATCCATCATCTTACCCTCCCAGAATAATTAACCCAGTGTGGCCACCCCGTTCACTTCCCAGTGTTTCCGGATGTCCTTTCCTATGTTTGACCGCCCCCCAGTCATTACTGCCGAGAGAATGTGAGGGGAATAAGGGTCTTCAATGCCCATAAGATTCCAGGCTCTGCGCCACTTTCTCTTGCCTAGAAACAAAAGGTGTGGCAGTTGGGATAGGCAAGTCTTGCACACCCAAAGCCCGTCAAGTAATAAGGTCCCACCGAAGGCTGCAAGAGAATCATGTCCAGAGCAGCCTCATCATCCAGCCATCCCATTATAAACTGCCGCTGCCCAGCCACGTAATATAACTCAAAGTTGTGAAGTCTGATCCGCCCCCAGCATTGTCCCTCTGCAACATACTCAAAGCAATTCTTGTCTTCCTCCCGCCCCACAGGAATTCTCTAGATTTCGTGTCAAGCCGACTGAAGAACCGCCGAGGTATGTCATTAGTGATATTCACAAAGTAGTACAGCAGGAGCGCCATCTTCAAAAGGGCTGTTCTGCCGGTCATTGACAGCTGTAGTTTCTTCCAGAAGTGCATGGGCTTCACAAGGCTGTCCAATGCCGCCTGCGTGTTGTGTTCATGTGAGGCCCTAAAATCATGCCAAATATTCTCACCTAGGTACCTAAACATGTGCAGGGTCCACTTTAGACCAGGTCCGGTAGCTGGTCTGGCCGCAGGTCCCTCATGCCACACAGTGTGAACAGGCAAGACATATCCCGGCTAATTCTTATTCCAGAGAGCACAGTAAAGCTGTCAAGCACATCTAACATTTATGATAAGTTGGGGTCAGGGTATCCTACATAAAGCAATATGTTGCCAGTGTACAGTGAGACGACGTGAGGTCCCGTTCACCAGGATACCTGCATCCACATATTCCGATCTCAAAACCGTTGTGAGAGGCTCGAGGGTGAGGATGAACAACATGGGGGGCAGCGGACATCCCTGTTTTGTGCCCTTCCTAAATTCCCAGGTCTCTGAGATTTGTTTCCCCTTCCTCACTATTGCCCTTGTTCTGGTATTAGTCATTCACACCCTAGGACCTAGTACGTGTTGATGTATTGTGGATTTATTTTACATAGGCTCACTTGAGCCTTTTGGTAGAATTTCCAATTATTTCCACATCCAGCAAAAGTGGAACCCTACTCCTACTGTCATCCCTTGCTTGCCTAAGTACCAACTTCAAAGCATGATGGTCACTAAAAAGATCAGATCATACCAGAAACTGCTCTATTCTATGCCAATAATGCGTGGATATGAGGAGATAATCAACATTTGAATACCCTTGTTGCCTAGTGAAGGTATAAGCACCTGGACGATCATCTGGGGTTCATCCATTGATTGGGTGCAACCCCCATTCTGTGAGCTAGTTAAGCTAGTTAAGCAGAGACGTTGCTATGGGGGGGGCTAAGAGGGCTATAGCCCCTGGTCTTTTGATTTTAGCCCCAGATAGAATCTCAGGAGCTACAACCAAAAGGCTAGCTAGCCCCCAGTCCCGACAGTTCTGACATTAGCATAGCCCCAGATCTTTTCCAGACCTAGCAACACCCCTGAAGTTAAGCAATGTAAGGCCATTATTGCTTACCCGAGGGTCCAATATTTCTGGTTCTTGGGATAGCCCAGGCTAAATCCTCTGCCGGGTTAAGCAGTTCTGTAGATAGACCATTTGATAGTTATGTTCAAATCACCGGCACATACAATCAAACAATCTCTGGTATGCCCATTTGGGATACTGGCATTAATTACTGATTTTATGATAGGGAGACATCCATTTCCATTGCCAGAGATCATCATCCGATGTCCAGGACTCGCCTCTCTGTAAGGGACATTCCAATTTCCAAGTACTCACCCTGGAAATGATGATGAAACAGAACTCTTGTTGGCAGGCTCTCCGGACAACCTAAACAAGATAAGCCCTAATTATGCCTCTTTCAATATAGATGGGAATAATATCCCAGTGACCAAAGAAGTAAAAACAATAGGTTTTTATCTGGACGCCATATCCAATTTACACAAACAAGTTAACATGACTGCCTAAGCTACCGCCTATACGGGAAAACTAATAAGGGCCTGTAGACCATTGCTCTCAACAGAAAATTGCCTTATTCTGGCCATAGCACTCATATTGTTCAAACTGGACTATTGTAACAGACTTTATCTGTGTGCTAGTAAGTTTGTGCTCAACAAACTACAATTAATGCAGAATAATGCACTTAGAGCTGTATTATATTTACCTAGAAGAGAGCACATCTCAGCAATAAGAAGACAACACAAATGGCTCTCCATAAAGGAAAAGATTGAGCTAAAAACCTTGTGTCTTACCTTTAAATCCCTGAACCATACAGCTCCACCCTACCTAACTGAAAAATTCACTATCCGATCATCCACACAGGCTACTAGATCGGCTAACACATCTTGCCTGCTGGTCCCGAGATATAAATTAAAAAGATCAGGAGGGAGTAGCTTCCCTGTCATGGCAGACCAATTGTGGAATACCCTCCCACCTACCATCAGGATGACCCAGCTGTTCTCCAACTTCCTGAGAAATGTAATTTCTTGGCTAATCAGTAAGAACTAACTGAGTTCTTACCTACATTTCCTTAACACGTGTAACTGTTTTTCTACTACATGTCTATGTCTGTTTCAACTGTATTCTCGCCTTATGGGTTTCTACCTATGTAACTGCAATCTGACTACACTGCCCATTTCTGTAACAATTTTACTTGTGAATGCGCCCAGATACCTCAGGGTCAGGTGCGCTATAGAAATAAAATAAACAGACAAACAAACAAACTGCCCATTTACGCTCACTGACAAGGGGGTGATTGACTGGGTGTGCCCAGGGTGCACATTTCTTTCCCTGTTGCCTCCCCACAAACAAGATGGCAAAATTCAAGGGAGGTCTTTGCAGGCCTGCCTAACCTCTGGGATTGTCCCGGAGTCGCTGGGTTTTTTCATGCTCTTCTCTGGGTCTCAGGAGAAGAGCACGTAATCTCTGGTATTTAAGGGCCTGCAATAAAATGCGGTGCCTGTCTTCCCTGGTCCCTTGGCAGTGATCCGAGGATGACTGTGAAACAATCAGCTTAAGCAACAATCCAGTTAAACAACGCCGCTCAGGCAGAAAATCCCAAAAAGCTCCCACAGGCATTTTTTCAAACACTTAACACCTCTTTGTAATGGTCACTGAATAGAAATGAGGGAACGTTAACTATTTTGTATCAGAAAGGCCAAAATAAAGCTTCAAATAAATATCCAAGTCTGTGCTTTCTTTCAAGGCAAAAACATTTCAACCGGCTCTCATTTTCATTGTGTTTTTACTTTGACACACACAAAGAAGGGCTTGCATGTTTGCGAATTTAACATTTTCTTGGAACTACATATAAATAGGCAGGATGCCTATGTTAACCAATGAACAGGGGAATATCCTTTGTTCTGGGGATTTAAGGTATATGTGCCAAACATAATGGCCTCTTATTAATTAGGCGTGCATTATTTTGTGTTCTGAAAGCTCTATTCCTTCAATTGGGCAGCAGTAAGGGGAGTAAGCTACAATTATACTGTTTTTGCTTAACATTTTGCTATATGGAATTATATATTTCTCATGCTGTTTGTTCAAGGAAAGTTTGGCTACTGAATGAAATATTATGTGGCCAACAGGTAATTTCTGTAATGGAGTATTTCTAAAATACCAAACCTTAACACATTAACACAAAACACAAAAGAGACACACATTAACACATTAAAAAAAATCTTCTGTACATCGATGCATATATTTACCCCACAGCTTCCTGATATTCTTAAACGCCAAACATTAACACATACTCCTACCAGCTACGCCCGGGAAGATATGCGGTCAAGTATTTAAGTTGCAGACTGGTCTCAAATCCTGACTTCATCACTTCACTAAATTGTGTGATCCTGGGCAAATAATGTTATCTCGCTGTGCCTTATCAACAGATTTTCATGTGAAAGCTCTATTTTTGCTTTGGACATATGATGATCTAATATTAAACAGAAATCATCTGAGCAGTTGTTTTTAATTATTAACAAAACAGGATTATGTACATTTCCCCAAATGGAAATAAATTAGCGATCGATGCTGATAGTAAGTTGCAATTGAATTGTTATTTTTTCAGATTCACAATATTAAATGTTCACTTGGCATGACGTGATGGTGTGTGTGTGTGTGTGTATACATATATATGTGCCCTTTTTTAATTTAAGCTAGGGTGTGGTGAGGGCAGTTTATAGTACGTATAGGTGTTATGTTATATGTCACTTGTATAGCGCCTACTGCCATTGGTATAGAATCGAAGTGCTGAGGGGTTGAACACCCTTTGGACGACCGTCGTCAGAGATGTTGGAGGTGAAGCAAGGAATGTAAAAATGTTTATTTTTAGTCAGCACAAACGTGGTAGAGAGCGGGTAGAGAGCGGGTAGAGAACGGGTAGAGAGCGGGTAGAGAGCGGGTACTAAAGCAGCAACCCATAGCTATCAGGTGAGAAAATGGGTGCCATGGAAAATTGTCAGGGGAGTGGGATAGTCAGAAAGGCCAAATTATGTGAACGACTAGTCAAAATATTGCCTGGTTCTCCACTCGCTATATTCTGTTCGATGAGGCAATGCGTGTTTTGGGCGTGTGTAATTGCATAGTGTTTATTGAGAGGTAAGCAGGTAAGTGGGCCATGCTCGTGCGGGAAACAGTTATGATTCGCAGTATGCAGTTTGACAGTGGAGAACAGTTACAAAATACAGTTGTGGAACACACACACGCTGGACCCTTAGGAAATCAAAAAAAGTATGGCAGTGGGAAAAAGTAGCAAAATACGGATGTAAGGCACAGTAGCAGGATAATGCGGCGTGCTGCTGTGTGTTCGTGGTACTTGTGGGATACATGTACTGCTGCAGGGTCCTTGTGCAGTGTCCTTTCTTGGTTTCGGTGGACTTCTAGCCGAGCCAGCACAAGCAACATAAACTGCTCGAGTGCACGGAGCACAGCGGTGTGCTGCTGTGTGTTCCGTGTTGCTGTGGGGCAGTGGTGCTGAGTGAGCTAAACCTTCCACTTGTTTTAATGTTATAATACCCACAACACCCAGACCTTATCTGTAGCAGCTCTTGCACTCGCCTGCAAAAGGATACATGGGGCTGCTGCTGGTCTCTGTAGAAGAGCGACTGTGGTCTTTGCGTCGTTGAGCTCTGCTAATCAACATCTTCTCCAAGTACATTTGGATTAACCTGCACAACCTTCCACAGCAGAGAGACTATGGGTTTCAGCCTTTGAGCTCTGTTACTCAACATCTTCTTTTTCGAAAAACATTTGGATATACTTGCGCAATCCTTGATATCAGAGTGACTGCGGGCACTAAGCCTTTGAGCTCTGTTCATCAATATCTTCTTGAACCATTGGATACATCTGCGCAATTTTCTATAGTTGATTGACTGTGGGTTGTAAACCAATGAGCTCCACACAACAACATTTTTCCTGGCACACATTGGGACAAACTTGTGAAATTCACTACAGCTAAGTGACTGTCGGTAGTGTCCGTATGATGCACTAAATCATTCTTATTCTAAAAGTGTAATCTGACCAGAATAATGCGGTGGGAAAAACTATATAATTTGAGGTCTACTGATAAAACCCCATTGGATAAGTAGGTGGTACAGAACATTCAAAAGGATAACATGAAACCTAAAATGAAGTGTAACAAAATGACCTCCTTTTATCCACAGGCTCTGGGAAAAAGTGAAGCCTTCACTGCGGGCCACTCTCCATTAACGACAGCTTGTGTAAGTGAGCAGGAAGCTAGTTGTGATATCTCTCGACCTGTTCTAAGTGATGTAAAAAGGCGGGCTAGTCTTTCTCTAATGGACATTTGCGTAAGCTTGTAAGATGGAATCCAGGCACTTGAAATACCTTCCACTCGCCTAAGTGCATCACCTATAATGTTTGCGTCACCTAATACACATGCGAATGAAGGCAACAGTGAGGCAAATTCTGTTAGTTCATCCCTCTTGAGTGAAGAAACGTATGCGCAAAGTTTCATTACTCTGCGAGATCAGCTCAAGAGTGAGAGGATTACCGGGCCAGTGGCTCAAGAAAGCAAACCACTATTGCATAATGTAGCAGATATAGATGGAAGCCCATTTGGTCCTACAGTCCTTCATTTGACTTTTTGTAGGTTAGATCAAACACAAAAACATTGAATGAAATGAATACATTTTTATTAACAAGAAAAACCTCCTTAATTACCAATATATCAACAGAAGAGCTAAATAAGAAAGAGTTACCAATAGCATTAAGTGATATCTTAGAAGTCACGGCTATTGAAACGTGTCCTATGCTTAAAAGAATAGCACTTACAAACGGAGCACACCTAGCTAATAATCAGAATAATAGTGGACAAAGAACTTGAAGGGAAACACAAAATCCAAAAATTGTGGGTCTAGAAAATTCCTGAGAAAAATAATGACCTCCTTTAGGACAGGTACTCTTCCCGATCAGCCACAAACCGCACATCTGATGCCTGAGGTAATTATAATTAATGAAACTCAGTTTAATATTGAAGATAAAGATAGCAATGGGAAGGGGAAAAAAGAGTACAGTTACCTTAGACAGACAGAATGCCAAGCCACAAAGTGGTGAAGACAAGGGTTCTGTCGAGATAAGAAATTACGCCAGTAAGAATCAGGCACACAGAAAACAAGGTTTGAAAAGAGGGTTTTGCACAACAATGAGAAATGAAGATGTTGATTGTGTAATTAAAGAAGTTAGAGAAACTATGGTAGAGAGGAGAGATGGGGCAGGCGTGATCTCTAACACTGGTACCCATAGTGACGGGGAAGAAGATGATGATACAGCAGGGATAAGAGTCCAGCTAAATGGCTCAAGAATACAATGAAAAACAGATTAAGGGACATAACAGTAGAAACAACAATTAGAACACAGAGGGTAAAAAGCTCAATGGGGAACCAGTCCACTGGATCAACTTCTCTAGTCTTTGAATCAGTAATGAAAAATGAAGAAAAGGTGCCCTTGAACAGGTCAAGAATTGTCTCTCTGCTATCATTACTACCAGAGCTGTCTAACATATTGTCTAAAGATCTAAGGTTCATACATTTGTTTGACCGTAATGAATTGAGAAAATGTGAAGTGCACTTTTACTCACTACTGGTCAAGAAAATTGTTAAGAACTGTCAGGCAGAATTTTTTAAAAGAGGCTATGATTGCTATGGGAAAACTCTGCCAGTCCCTCTGTTAGAAGAAATGACAAATAAATACAAAGACATAACAGATAAGGTGAACATAAAATGCCTAGAAAGTAAGGGAGGGAGAGGCAAGTCACTATTGACGTGGAACCAGCTGGATGGGCACTGTTTTAATCACTGTTCAAATTCACTCCTGCCTAAGAACCTTGAAGATAATAAATGTAAACTAAAATTCTCTGATGGAACACTAGAGGACACAAACGTTTCCTGAATGAGGAAATTAATGTTTTCTTTAGTGAGAATGATTTTGTATGTTTGCAGGAAACCTGGTTATGTGTGACTCTCATCATGGATGGTTCCTGTGTGTTCCATGACTATGCCAAAAAAGGACTATTAGGTCGTCCTAAAGGAGGATCCTCACTGCAGTTAAAAACATTGCAGGAAGCACAATAGTGAAACATAAGTGTAAAACAGATTCATTGTTGTTCACCACCATTTCAGATGAATCAAATGAAAATAATGTCGCCATTCTATTGAGCAACATCTACTATAATCCAGCTAATGATGATGTGGACTCTCTGAGAAATGAGATAGATATTGCATTGGTCAACTCGGTCAATGTGGTAGAGAGGCAATTAACAATCATGTTGGGGGACTTCAATAGCTATTGTCCTTGCATAGATTTGAACAACCTAAATCCAGATCAGGAGATAGATATGTCTGTTGGTCCAAAGCATAGGCCTCATGCAACTCGAGGGAGCAATGGTCGTATTTGGTCCACCTTCCTGGCGAGGTGGAGTTTTTGCCAATTGAATACACTGTTTAGTACTGAACCAGTGGGCACTTGGTTTGCAATGGGTCGCAAATCGACAAATAAATGCATATATATGGCTAATTGTGAAATCTCTCACATAACCATTTTGAGGTTAGAAAAATGAATAGAAGTGACTATGCTATGCTGCTAGCAACAGTTTAGTTCCCACTAATGAGAGGGTTGATTCTCCTACTCAATATCTAAGCCTAGTCACTAACGAAGCAGGGAGTAGGGTGTCAAAATCAAGGAGAAAATATGTAGGTGTTCTCCACTTCAGATACACAATACCTTGTCAGTGCTGAAATATAATACTCATTGTTCGGTGTTCTGGAAGATACACAACTTTGTTGAAAGAAAATACTTGGTTGCTGATCATGACATTAGTGTTACAAAATGCTTATTCAGATACAATGTGAGACAAGTAATTACATCTAAAGGAGACTGGCAACTGAAGAAACGGGAAATGTGATCTTTAAATAACAAATATAAGGCCTGGCTTGGCAATCACAAGTTGTTAAAATATATTAAGATCAAACAAGAGCTCTTCTTGGATTTGTTGAAAGGCAATTCCCAGTCACTATGGAATAAATACAACTCGAAGGAGAACAACCAGATTTGTAAACAGTCATCAACTATATCGGAGAACGACTGGGTAGAATGTTGTAGTGATACATATTGGAATAACTCTAAAATTGCATCAAGCAAAAGTCCCAACGTCTTTAATCATGAGTCCTTATGGAAACACATTCTTGATAAGGATCTAATAACGCTGGTCATTAATACAATGAAAAACTCAAGGGCCTGTGGACCAGATGGGGTCAACAATAATCTTCAAAAATTAAACCCTGTCATGTGGTCTGAAATCCTTTTCGTGCTGTTCTCCCATTTAATAAAGACGGTCTTAATTCCTTCATCCTGGAAGATGGCTACGGTAGTCCCTATCTTTCAATAAGGAGATAAGAAGGAATCCTTGGATTACCGACCAATATCGCATTGTGGATTCTAATGGGCGCATTCTCAATGGTTTATTTTTTAATATTCTCTTGAGGTCAATTATTAAATGGATCAAAACTATGAATATTTTATGCCCTCTACAGATGGGCTACAGAAAGGGATATAGCACTATTCTCAGTGAGTTCACTTTATCATCATGTTTAGTTCATGCAGGAGGCAAGAACGAGAGGACATTGTATGTCGTAGTATTGGACCCCTCAGTGGCATTTGATACTGTAGACCGAGAGATTCTAGGGGACAATTTAGAGGAGCATTGAATGGAGCACGAATTGCTAAATATACTTTGGACACTGCACTCTGACAACAGTGTGAAAATAAGATTAAATATGGAGGGGGATTGTTCTAGAAATGTTCCAATAAACAAAGGAGTACGACAAGGTTGTGTGGTAGACCCTACTCTGTTTAACCTATACATGTCAGACTTAGGGGAACATAGCAAAGAATGTTCTTTGTACCCCCCAAGACGTGGTGGATTACGAACTAGCTGCATCATATATGTGGATGATTTGCTCCTTCTTGATTTCACACTAGCAGGTCTTCAGCATGCTTTAGACGTAGTAGCTAAGTACCTGGAGGGGAACAAATGAACACTCAATCCACTTAAGTCAAAGATAATAGTCTTTACTAACAAAAATGTTAAAAAGAACTATGTATTGAAAATAAACTAGACTAGAATCCAAGAAACAGGCACATTCTATTATCTGGGATTTCTGTTTGCGAACAAAAATGTATCCATACATAGGAGAAAGAGGCCAGATGAAAAAGTGAGAACGTGTACTTCTATGATTAGAATCATCTATAGGCACTTCTGTGCCTATTCATTAGTCTCTTAGATTGAGTTTTTTTTGCCTTAAAGGAACTCCAATTGTCCTGTATGGAATAGAGCTCATGTCTTCTAAGGATAGGAAAACCCTTGACATCCTGTAGGGTCGAGTGCTAAAAGAAGCTCTATGTCTACCCAAATATGTCTCCATTAGTATGATTAGACTAGAATCGGAACTCCAAACATGGGGGTCCATATACATGTATAGGAGCCTGTCACTATATTTTAAAATAGATGAAAATGGTGACACAGGTATATCCCACTCCTTGAATTAAGTGCAGGCCGGTGGTACACATGATTTTATCAAAAACTTTAAGTAGAGGTGTCAGAGCTTTATGTCATTGATGGACATAGATGAAATTCCAACTCAGTTGGCCCTAAAAAGAGCACTAAAAAAATGGCATAGAATTTGGGATGTTGACGCTCTACAGAGATTGAAAAGATTGAAAATTCAGGGCACAGCGTATTTCCCTGCCATGAAGCTAAGGCTTTATCTAATATAATTCCCTTCTGCCGTATCCCGGCAATGTTACATGAAATTTACATTGAACTGCCTTCCCACAGTTGAAATAGTAGGACCTCAATTGAATATTCTGCACCAACTTATATCTTGTAGACTTTGCACAGAAAATTGCACTGAGATCATTGATTGCACTGGACTGACAAAATACAGAATCAAATATTTTAAATCTCAAGTTCACTCAACTGAAAATGCCAATGGAGCATTTTTATGGAATAGATTTATGACAAGCACACAAATGTCTTTAATTTTAGGTTTAGTAAATGTTTCAAGACACACATTTGAACTAATATCAACTGTCATGATGCAAGGAGAAGCTCTTTTCAGTGAAGTATTGTAAATCAGTATTAATGTAGTTTATTGGTACTTTGAGTCCCTTTTTACTTTTACATTTACTAAGGTTTATCGTTATGTATACTCTGTTATATCTTATTATTCAGTAAGTGGTGTGTAAACCTTGATTGTGGTGTTTTAAATTTTAGGTTTTTCTTTATATAAATTGTTCTTTTAAGGTTTGTTAATTGTGTAATTCTGATTGAAACTGTTGTGATAAGTATTTTTTGTACTATATACGCAACAATAGAAAAATTATTTATTTTAAAAAATGTATTAAAAATACATAATGCAATGGGGTGGAACAAAACTACAATGAGATTCAAAAATGCGAACGCAGCCCAGAAGCACTGTGGGAAGACAGTGCAATATGGTGGAACAAAACAATAGCCAAAATTAAAAATGAAGCAGTACAGCAATGGCGTAATCTCCTACCTGGTCGTAACTGCAGGCTGTGAAGACAAGACCTGGCAGGGCTCGGGTGCCAGGCCGAAAAGGGCAAACAGGTATGGTAAGCACCCAAAAGAAGGTGCTCTTTGTCTGAGCCCTTTGCCAGCTGCCCAAACAAGGCTACCCTGGGGGAGAGCAATAAATATGGTGTTCTGGGTCTCGTGACCTGGAACCCATAACGGATACAGCGAGGACGGCTTTTGCGGGGTTACGGGTGGACCAGGGTTTTAGGGCCAGGGACCACAGTGAGGTGCTGGAAACGAAAGGAAGAAGGGCATAAAGGCTCCAATGGCTGAAATACCTGCCATGGGCGGCACAGGCCCTTGGAAGTCTTCTCCTCATGGAGGAGGACTGGGAAATGGAAGATCTCAAGGTCCGTCTCCCAAGTCCTCTTGGTGGCTGGGTTTCGTGACCTGGAACACCAACAGGCTGCGGCAGGGGAAGGCTGTTGGGAGGAGAGGTGGAGCTCGGTTTTAGGCCTGGTACGCAGTGTGTCGCCTGCTTTTCCAGCCACCTGATTGGCTGAGCTCCCTTCCCCGGGTGCAAATCCTCAGCCCACCCTATTCCCTTCTCACTTGGTGGTTTACTGCTAAGCCTACTCCCATTATCTTCTCACTTCCTGACTGATTGCTCGGTCTGCCTTGCCCACTTCTGAATGCCCCATTCACTAGTCATCATCTCAGATTCACAGGTCATCTTATATCCTGCTAACGACCCCATTCCCTGAACCCCATCTCTTATCCTTTGGTGTCTACTGGTGACATTAACTTAATACCTGGCCACCTAACGTGCCTTGTTGATCACCCAGGCACACCCACAGGCCACTTAGCAAAACTGACGCATAACTCTCCTTCACACTCCACACCCGCCTTCTTCACTCATCCCCTTCTATCAGACCCTTATCTTCATGCATTGTCCACCTGCCTCGTCTGTTGATATGATGGGTTATTTATAACACGCTTAATACCCAGAGGTTTCTAAGCGCGGACCTGGGAATTGAACCTGTGTTACTCGTGTCGTCTTGCTTCCAAGGCAAGCACGTTATCGCTGAGCTATCCTCCCGAGACTAGGATGCTGGTCATGCTGCTAAATTAGCTGACCACCCTGCTTCGATTCATGTTCACAGGTCAACCAACCCCTTTCCCTGTCACTATGCTTTTCCCACTGGTCACTTTGATTCTCTCACTCACAGGGCTATCCAAGGTCGGTTCTAACAATTGCTCCTCCACCTAGGTCCTGCCGAGGCTCAATGCCTAAATTTCCCCAACCAGTTTCCACTGCTGCTAAAGTGAATGAAACATGACTGACAATACTGATATTGCCCAGTTGATGTCACTATCACCCCATGTTTAAAATCCCATCATCAGTTTTCTACCTTTGTAGTTGTATTATTTGTTTTCTAATACTCTGAAGAGAAAATACAGACTAGAGGATACATTTGGATTTTCCAACAGATTAGTATATCAATAATACATCCATAAAAATCATGGACTTCCTTCAAGCGAACTCAAGGATTTGAACCTGTGTGGACCTAATTTGATTAGATTTTTCATATTTGAATATTTTCACTTAAGTTGATTTCTTGACTGCTGATTAATGACATTATATTTTACACACCTTTTCAAATGTGTTTTGCTTGCTTGCATGCCAGGTATGGAAACTTGATCATAACTTACAGAGGGCACGCAAGTTGAATGGTGCTGATCGTAAGTTGAGTGGTGCTGATTGTAACTTACAGAGGGCTTGCAAGTTAAGAGTGCTCGTAACTTGCGTGCACCCCTGCGATTGTATGTACTATCACCCGTATGATCGTGGTTTGTGCGCTCGTTGTTTCCTATGGGCCTTTGGACTTTACGCCTACTATCATGTGGCGTATGGGTATTAGGGTTTGCGACGTTCCGAGTTCAAATGCGGTTGTATTTGCATTGGTATGGGTTTGAGATTGATTGGCTGTGGACCGTCCCTCCACATGCCCACATTTTCGCATGTTCTTCCTCATTCTGCATGTTCCGCCCCCTAATTGAGTCGCTGCATAGGCCCAGCCCACACTCTGCGTGGAGTCTCACGCAAGGTGCTCATCCAATCGCTGAGACATACCGGGCCTGTGTGGAATCCACGCAAGTCCTGGAAAAGTCCTGCTCATTCGGTTCCACGAATTGCCAATTTTCCATGCAAATATTTCCATGAATCAGGGCCTTAGTCTTTAATTGCAAAGGCACTGAGGGTTTTCAGAAAAGCAAACCATTTCTGCAACGAGAAGATGCAACACTTTTTGACATAGTTGGGAATTGTACTCAAAAGCATGGCACTCTACCATCCGGCTACTATTAGCCTAATGGAAAGCACAAACCATTTCCTGTAAAGTTGTATGCGCTGACTGGGGCAAGTCATTTGAAATAGAGAGAAATATATGATGAAGTCACAGTGGCCTATAAAAAGATTTCCTCTCTCTCTGACCAGTTAAGCACTGTCTGTCATGCTGCACGGTCGCAAGAGTGGTGCTAAACATAATTAGCGGAAGCTTGAGTTGAACCAGGGTGAGCAGCAAAGCACAAACGTCATAGCGGGAAGGTTTTGAATAAATTATAACCTATGGCATTGCTCTGGGCAACACTCCAGGATATTATTGTTGAGTCTATCATGCCATTTCAGAAGGGGATAGGCCATATGCAACTCAAGCCTTGTCCTTCCCCAAATGAGTAGTCCACCCCGAACTGCTAGTCACATCCTTTCTGCATGAGACCACAAAGAACCACAAAATATTACAGCCTCCTGGGCCGTCCACGGTGAGGTGCAACTTAGACTATGCTCAGTAGGTTAGAGGGGAACCACAGTTTTGAGGATGACATGATAAAGGTACGAGAGAAAGATCACGAAGCAAAGATCAGTTGGGGGAATTATGACGCCTTAAACCAGGTCAATGAAGTGGTCATCCAAACGGGAGATTGGCTGCAAGTGAGGAACCCCAGACAGGTGCCGAAGGACTTACCTACATATTTGTCAACCAAAAAAGTAGAGTGGTGTTGGACGGCGGTATGAAATGTTAAGAACATGTGAATATTGTGAAGGCAAAGCCAGTTGTAAATGGGAACAGTGATGTAGTGGGGGGTGCCATTAAGCAGATACTGGATGGCGGATGCCGTCCCGGCACCCACAATAGGAGGTGATCATGGTGTCAGGATTTTGTTCAATAGTGTTTTTAAATGCTGTAGAATATTGTTGTTCTTCAAAAATGTGCTATGCAAAGAGAGAGATATGACGTTATGTATCTGCGCAACATTATGTAATGTTGGCGTTGTAGAATGCCAGACATCCCCTTTACTGTACTCCCTGCCCAGGGTGTCCTATTGATTCCGTGCGTTTTTTACACAGACCCATCAGTTGATCAGTGCAGGGCAGAAGATCGGGCTGTGTGAAACCCACAGGAATATATGTTCAATGGCAGCCACGGCGGGATCCTTCAACAAAGGGATCTGGGCGGGATCCACTTTCCCTGGCCTGCAACCCGTGCGTTTCATGCTCTCTGTCCCTCCAACTTCTCACTTAACATTTCATGAATCCATATTATTTGTATTCATATCAATTAACACCCAACCCGACCAGGTGTGTGTACCTGGGTGTGGTACATACATCGCAGCAAAATATGATAAAAACAATTCAGAAAACACTAATAAAATGCCTGCATGTCAGAAAGACAATCCTTCCTAAGAAATAAAAAGACTCTGAGAAACGCATGCAAGAATCAATCCTAAAGGCGAGCTTTTCGTTTTTTCCTAAAAATATGAACATGCTGTCTTAATTCTAAGAGAGAGCGGAAGCAAACGCGCAAGCATATTCAGCAGTAGCAGGGTTACGACGACGGTGAACTTCGACCGGAGATTGGGGTTGCCTCCCCTTTCTCGGTTACGACACAAGTACACCAGTTTCAGAGTAATTATTGTTTTATTTTTTTATTTTAAAAGTGTGACAATAGTTATAAATAACATTACACACTTTATTCAATTATCAATATCACGACCATGATTGCATATTTACAACAGACGTATATAATACACCTCATTATTCTAATATTCAGATTAAAATATAAAATTCATCCCAATCACAAGACATCTATTAGGTGAATTATAGAGTCAATTCTCTTCCAAACCTGCATGTGGGCTAAAGGCAGTGGAATGGCGCATCCGGAAATACAAACCCCACAAAATGGGTGTGTGGCGCAGGTTATGTAGGATTTACAAGTGCAATGTAACTTCTAGTATAGTGCCACGATCCTTTAACAAGGAGAACGGTTGTTGGGGGGGAAGAGGGGAGGTGCTGAACGCGCTCCCACTGGCTACATTCAGAGGGCAGCAAACAATAAACCTCTTGTGTGTTGGCAACCCAAGGAGGTCTGAATGCCCTCGACTGTTGGACATCCCCTCCCCTAACCCCAGGAGGAGCTCGGGCTTCCCCCTTCCCTTCACCTTTCTGCATGTGTCTTGCCAAAAGGTAGAATGGTACCAGCCAAGGAGCAGCCTCTCCCCTCCCCCATTCCAGCGCTAGCCAAGCATCTTGCATGAGGGGGGACAACAGTTGCCCTTGACAACAGCAACATCGCACCGGCGTTGTCATGGTAGCAGAGGCAGTCAGTCCTGGGCAGCTCGTCTTTAAATGAGGAACAGCAAATCTCCGTTCACCTCTCGAATGGGGCTTTGTGGTCGTGGGTTGATTACGAAAAGCCCTTGCGCTCCCACCGCCATTGCAAGAGGGCTCTCCTGCTAGGAGGCCTTTTCTCTCCTGCAAACCCCGGCCACAAATGCATTTTAAAAGCCAGGCCCGATTGGCTATTGAATTATTCATCACAGGATAATTACTCCTTAGCTCCTGGGGCTTTGGCGCCTAAGACAGCCATCTATCCGGCACTTTTCCCAAGTACCATTAGACATAACGTCGGGGCTAAAGGCAGGCGTAACATCAGTTTTATTCTCTGCGGCATCCTTGAGCGGCTTTTGCAGGCGGTACTGGGGCCCCACTGGGATTTCCATGCCCACCTACCCCTTATGCTCAATTTGGCTAAAAGACATGGCTTTATGCCAGCAGTACATTTTCATGCTGGCCTAAAACCAACGGATTCCCATTGGATCGCTGCTAAAGGCCGGCGGATTTAATTGGCATTCATTGCAAATGCCTCCCGCAAGAGTACGTTCCCGGGTCATTTACGAGGCCATATAAATTAGCCCGGCCAGACCCCCCCCAATCCATGTTCACATGTTGCACCACGAAGTGCAATGAAAAGGTCTTCGCCAATGGCACCTGTTTTATCACCTTTTGTGCACTTTGCAGTGCAAACGACGGAAATTGTACCGAGAGAACCATAATGCATGACACTGTATCGTTTAGACATTTTTTTTAAGAAAGCACTTTGTGTGCACTCAATGCGGAACCCACTTTCGCTTTTTTGTAGGGCCGGCACACATGTAAGCATCAAGAAATTACTCAAAGAGCAGGAACAAGTGATCTCAATGTCTCGTGTTTTAACACCTTTTTTTGCCCTTCACTGTCTGAAGGGCGTAAATTGCACTGGGAGGACCATATTGCATGACACTGTAAACACAGGGGTCCCCTTCTTTCAAATTAGAGTTATTTTGTTTAAATGAAGTACTCAATACACTGAAATACAGGCCCCAATTTCGCTTATGTGTAGGGCCGGCTCAGCCTTTCACCCTCCAGAGACTGATACAATGAGGCCCAAACACCTGCTATGTGGGCATCGAGAGATACTCCAGTCTGCACTGTGGGCTCCCATGTGAACAGGCCCGGCCATATATCCCGCGGCGGCTAACGAGACAACGAGCGATTCTGTCGGCGAGTGTGACCTTCCCTGGAATACAGACACCCGCGGCAGACACGGCTGTACTGGAACAAAGCCAGAGCGCACCCAGGCCTGAATAATTCATCGAGGAGTAATTACTGTCCCTGCACACTTCTTCACCTGCTGAGGCCTGCCCATCCCGAGCCCCTCCCGATCACTGCACGCGCCCATGAGACAGACAGCCGTCCCACCACCCCCATACACGCTGCACCTCAATTTCCAAGCAGAGGGAAGACGCAGGTGCAAGGGTGCAAAGCGACTAAAAAGTCAAAAGCAATTGCTTTCCTGCCAGCATCACATATTCATGCTGGTGGGAAAGGCCAGGACTTCCTAGGGAATCCCACTGTTAGCTCCCACCGGAAGCAGTCCGAGTCCATAGCAGGGGAGCCGACTCATGAATTTCCCGGGGGTGCCCGAATATAGGAAGTGACATCACCAGCGGTTATATGACCGCATTTGCACGTAGTCGCCAAATTGGTGCGAGGGGGCTGCAGGGAGCGCTGAACAGGGGAAACATTGGCTACCATGTACTGCACATTCTAAAGTCAAGTAAGGAGGAGATTTAAGCCTTTGAGTTGCATTCCAGTAGGCCAACACTGCCCCTACTCCACCCCTCTATAATCATCCAGGTTGTAGTAGCCCTCAAAAGGCAGAGCAACACAACTAGGATGGGAGAACGAAATGCTATCACATCCTGTGAGTGTGTCAAACGTCAGAACAAAGACTGTGCATGTGCCTCCTACCTTGGAGCACAATCTCACTAATTTGGTGCACATCTCGCAAGTGGATGCATGGGAATCCCATGCGTGTGTGTGGGCTGCAGACCCCGGATCACATGCTCACTTCTTCAGTGTGAAACTCTGGCCAAGGCTCTTTGGGCAAGCATTCAGGATGGGTCGCACACCTGTAAACAGTGTGATATATTTGAGTGGGCACCTCACTCCTTGGAGCATAGTAACACCTGTTGCTGGTAATCTCACAACTGAATGTATAGTTTCACTCTTGGTCATCTCAGTGACCCCATGTATATTAATGGAGTCAGTCTCCCATGTGGGAAGACAATTATATTTCTGTTAAAACACTCTGAATTATCACCCAAGTTTTCTCGATCAATAGATCCATACCATATTCATTCAGTGTGTGCAGGGGTGATAACTTGTGTCTCAGAGCTCATTCGTTCATTAAGGAGAGATAAAGGCGTAACAACCCCCTGTATGTGGGATCAGGCTCATTTTGCCCCATGGCCCCTCACTCCAGAATGAGTGAGCAGGTTTTAAGACCCTGCCGATTCTGCTATCCTACAGGTTCGAGCCTTCTATCCCTTGCCCCATCACGGCTGCCACCATTCTGAGCAGCAGCTTATGTACTGCAGGCAGCTCGGGACATGCCTGTTGCCAATTGAATGTAGCCAGATCTACTATTTAGACACTGCGAGAGTGCCGTGATCGCACATTGGTGGTGAAGAAGCACTCAACATACAGAACACAATGGTATAGTGTTGCTGTCCTACTGAGAAATGACAATTTGGTCTGTTTAAATGTAAAGCAGAGTGGCTGAGAAGTACACGCACTGCGCCATTAAAAATAAAGAAGCTGTGGTGGGTGGAAGTGTTGCTTCGGTGGCATCAAGTGTATGCAATTCCCTGCGGGGTAGTGCTAGTCATTTCCTATTGAAGTATAGCAGCCCTACTGAGAAATGATATTAAAAGTGAAGCTGTCGAGTAGGCTGGATCAGTGCTGCCCCATAAAAGGTGTAGAAGCCTCTGTGAGAAGTGGCAGTACTGTCCCAATGGTGAGAAGTGTAGTGTTTTCACATTAACTATGCTTAAGCACTTTGGGTTATTGAATAGTCCTGCTACATTCTGAGTAATTCCATCCCTTTCAATATATTAGTTCTTGTATAACAACGACAGTGTTGAGTTATTCTGATGATGATGAAGATGATGATATCAGACTTGCTCAATAGTTCTGGTTCTCTATCATTAAATGTACTTCAGATCTTCAGAGTCTCTGGAGGATAGCTCAGGGGGAACGTGCTCGCCTTGGAAGCAAGACGACATGGAGCAGCACAGGTTCGATCCCTCAGTCTGCGCAACACAGGTTCGATCCCTCGGTCCACGCTTAGAAACCTCTGGGTATTACGTGCATTATAAATAACCAATTAAAATAAATAAATCTGCTGAGAAGTGAGGGGCCTTGGCAATAAGAGTGTAGCAGCTCAACTGAGAAGTGCTGATGTTGTCCCATCAAAAGTATAGCAGCCCACTAAGATGAACTAGCATTGCCTCAACAGAAGCACAGCAGCCCCACTAAGATGAACTAACATTGCCTCAACAAAAGCATAGTATTACAGTTATAGAAGCCCTGTTGCCAAGAGAGGTGCACAGATATACAAATACATCCAACCCAAAACAATTTTTAGAAATTGAGGGACATGCTTGCTTTGCATCTGTGCCTCCATTTCTAAAAATTGCTTTGGGTTGGGTGTACCTCTACATCCGTGCACCCGGGTGGACAGATGTAGAAGTATACCCAAACCAAAACGATTTTTAGTAATTGAGGGACAGATGCAAAACAAGAGACTCTTGCTTTGCATCCGTCCCTCAATTTTTAAACATAGTTTTTTACCCGGCTTTTACCCGGGCCACCAGAGAGAGACACAGTATGGATGGAAAAAAGGGCCATCCATACTGCGTCTCTTCTCTCTGGCCCGGTGGGGGGGGGGCTCAGCCCTGACTTCATTCTGCCGGGGGGTGCCCGAGCCCCGGAGCACCCGCGTACTCGGTGCCCCTGGTCCATAGGGACCGCTTAGTGAGCCTCAGCATCATGCAGGGTGGCGCCATTGGGAAATGCATTGATTGGCTGATGGGGGGAGTGATGATGCCTTTATGGGGCGCCGCGGCCCGGCACCGGAAGTCCTGGATCATAGGCCTCAGGCTAGCAGGTCTGGGATCTATAAGAAGGGGTGCTAGGTTGCGCTCCCCATCTTTGCTCGCCTGAGAGAGCAGCACTATCCAGCAATGTCCTCATGGTCAGCACTTCCAAGTCATGCTTACTGCATGCTTCCATGCGTTAATTGCAGGTGCCATTTACACTTCTTGCACTATGAAGTGCAGAAAAGTGTTAACTCGTTTTTCGCCAGATCCGCTTACTTCACTCGTTTCAAGTTCCATCTTGGGCACCCCAAAAAGGTAACCGGAAGAGAAACAGCATCTGATTGGGTGGAGGATTTCATGCAAAGTCCAACCGGTGGCAACGGATGATAGGTTATCTGCACCCATCCACTACAAGCGCGGCTCCAAGATTCCAGTTCCTTGAGGTGGCAGGGTTTGGGGGGGCAGGGTGGTACATAGGGATACACCAAATCAGATGTCTCCGGACAGCGACAGATGATCGTTGTTACCAAGATCCCTACAAAGAAGGCTCAAGGATGACCATTGCAGCCAACCAACATTGCCACCAGCCTAGTCCCCGTCAAGCCTGCTTCCGCTCTACAGATCTCCAGAAGTCCCTCGTTGGTCTTTCACATCTGGACTGGAGGGAACAACCTGTCCCCGACTCCTGATCGAGGAGCCATGCCTGGTGAGCTTTCGGAAGTGTCCCTGGTCCACCCCATAGACTGACCAGCTCTCTACTGGACTACCTCGCTGCTCCAGGTGCCAGTCTTAGGTTTGCCCCATAAGTTCTATAGCCACTTCCAAATCCTTTGTGATGCTGTGTTGACACTTTCAGATGGCATGATGTCTGGAAGGGTTTATGACCGGCTCTGACCACCACAGGCAAACCATAAATGAGTGTCTTCACATGCCTAATCCCCGAGTACCCGGCCAAGGCTTAGTTCTCTATGCTGGCACAATAGAGCTCAGGGCCTCTCTACGAGCGGGCATCAGATACTTAAGTAACTTCTCTGCCGTGGTGTTCAAACTGCCCAGACCCTTCTCACGTGTGTTAGGTTTAAGGTACGTGCTGGCCTTTAAGTCACACGATTGGAAAGTGGGGTCTTTTGTGACTGCCTTCATGAGGTCAGAGAATCCTCCATCACCTCCCTTTCCCAGTCTGAACCTGACCCCTTCTTGAGCAACGTCATATTCCCAGATGTATCTGCAAACTAGGAATGCTTTTGCTAGAATACTCCAGGAGCCCCAGCAAATAACGTAGCTTATTCTTCCACTCAGGAGTTGCAACACTGCACATAACCTCCACCAACCCTGTTTTATTGATATCCGGTAAAATTATCCCTATATATATGGTCGCCACACATAATGTCACCGGGAAAAGGTTGTGGCAGCATTATATATGGTGATCATATATATAGGATCAAGCAGAGTGGGGGTTGCAGAGGTGTCCCCCACTACCCTTGAACAAAAAAAGATTTTGTGTTTTGCAGGAGTGTCCCCCACATGTTCAATGTAACAATGTCTCTGCAGAAAATGACAATTCTTTTGCTACTTTTTTGCCAGGCGATATGTTAGCATGGACATTATTACATGGAACCGTTTTATTGGGCTTCACACTACCAGCACAAACCGTGTGACGCAGATAACACACTTGCCCCACTTTCTTAAACTTTTCAATTTGAACTGTGAGGCAGTTTTCTTTAAGAACACCCTACACATGTTCATTGTGTTCCTGTTCATCGCTGCCAGGTGCCAGGGGGTTATCTAGAAAATGAAATACAGCATACCATCAAATAACTTCAGTATAGGTCTTTAATGCACCGCTGCCGCAGAAGCAAGACCAAATGGCATGCAGCAGATACACAATGCGCCCACTCAGTGGCATGAAGACTCATGCAGAGATGGATCATTCTGGGGAGCGCCTGCAGAATGTTCTGGGAAGATCCGCCGTCCACCAAGATGCTGGCATTCAAACCTCTCCAGTCTACACACATGCTCTCTCACAAGTCAATTCAAGCTCTCGGCAGGGTCAACAATGCCATGGGATACACCCCCATTTTAGTTTTCACTGAAATTTTATATGGGCTTTGGACTCTCTAGCTCCCCTCTAGCCTGGACAGACCACTTCCTACTATCATTTACGCTCTCTACCAATACACCCCCATCCATACCTGCCCCTATCTCCCCACTAACACCAGGAACAAAAAGAACATTACTGTGGAAAGACTCATCCCTGCTATTCTCCCCACCCTGAACTCACTCCCAGATAGTACTAACCCTGAAACATTGGTTGATGAGTATAATAAAATGATGGCTTCCTCCCAAGATCAGATTGCCCCCCCCCCCTTAAACTGAGACCAAGCAAACCAAAAAATCACTTGAACAAGTGGTTTACACCTTTCCTAAAAAACCTAAGGCAACAAAAGAGAAATTGCGAGGCCTTATGGAGACTACTTCCCTCCGAAGCCAATGAACTAAAGCTTACCAAGATTTCATCTCTTTATAAAATGAAATTTGCCTTGCTAAATGGGAATCCTATGACAACCGTATTTCCCAAGCTAACTCTAATATGAAAGAACTATTCACCATACTCAAAGAACTGGAGACTCCCATCGCAATACCAGACACTTGTACCAAAGACAAAAACTGGTGTTCAGATATCCAACATGCACTCGTTAATAAAGCATCCACCTTACAAAATAAAATAGCGCCAAAAAAAGCATCTTTAAATGGTAAACCCTTTCTCTCTAACAATAGCTGAATCATCCTGGCCTCATTCTGTCCCGCTTAGATTATTGTAATGCCCTATACATAGGCTCAAACAAATCCATCATCAGGAGAATCCAAACCCTCCAAAATAATGCCTTAAGAGAGGCCCTAGACATAGCCAGAAGAGATCATATCTCTGAGAGTAGGCGACAAAACAATTGGCTCTTGACCAATGACAAAATCCTACTAAAAACTGTGTCACTCACCCACAAATCACTAAATAATGCCGCACCCACTTACCTCTCAGAGAGGTTCCACAGACGGACATCCTTAAGACCATCCAGACTAGTTAACCTGAATTGCTTGTCCATTCCCAGATTCAAACTATCCAAGATCGGAGATGGTAGCTTCCCCGTCAAAGCGGCCCAACTCTGGAACTCCTTGCCCCCTTCACTTATAGACAACCAATCCTACCAGAACTTTAGATCCAACATTATCACATGGTTCAAATCTTCTGACCAGTAAATCTGGGCGCTGTAACCTCCACCTAGGGATGACCCTATGCTTTTGTAACTAAGATGTAATTTAGCACTGCCTGCTTGTGATCTCTATGGGAAGAATTCTAATTCATGTATTGTCAGCCATATTTGTAAATCCTCCCTTAGTTCCTTTAGTCCCCATCTACTTGTGTGTGTATGTACTGTATTTTACTCACTGTAACTAAGCTTTGCACATTCTTGTAACTGCTGCGCCCTGATACCGGGTCTGGTGCGCATTATAAATAATACAACAAACAAACAAACATTATGTTAAACGAAGAAATACATGAGGCTAATGAAAGTGAATTCTTTTTTTTTCATTGAGAAAGAATACAGAGGTCACTGGGCCATACAGTGTAGTAACCGCGACAGCACAAGTTAACGGGCCTGCGCGACACGTGTTGTAATTAAATGGAATGGCTACAATGAAAAATGTCCGTCATAGAAATGCCCGCCAGGGCTCCTGCCAGAGGAGGCCCTCATCTACTTCCATGGTGGCAGGCAATGAGGTGTGGAGGTGAGGGGAGAGGTGCTGGCTGCGTGGGGCGTGGACGGCGGTTGGAGTGTGGAGGGGTTGGCTAAGGCCCTATTGGTACAAGGAGCAGACCAAAATAGCGATAGAACGCAGGTTTTGACTGGTGAATAAAGCCTGTGTTCCTAGCATCCGGAATGGCTATATATTGTTTTCTTCTTTGTAATGTCTACTTGGTACTTTTAAGTATTTTAATAACAAGTTAATAAAACCAGCTTTTATTTATATAACTATGATTTTCTAGTGTTGGAGCAGGGTTTGCAGTGTTGGAGTGCGAGATGAATTCTAGTGTTTCACTCTGGCGCCATATTGTCTAGAAACCGCCCTGGTGCCACTGCCTGGGTACCAGACCTAAACAATACAGTGCCGAGACCATTGAGCAAGAGTAAGAACAACAGAGAGCAGGTCGTCCCTCACAGAACCAGACATGGGCGGAATGTGCGAACGCGGCATAGAGGCCCATAATTGGATGCGCAGCAACATCAACGTGGCTATTTTACCTTTTGTAAAGAATTGCGGAGTTCTGACAGTAGAGGGCGGTACTGTGTATTCGCGAAGGATTGTGGAGCACACCCAGGCATGGGACCGAAGTTATGGGTATTGCTACAGTAAGGAAGGTTAGTGCACATATTGTTTTGATGCAGCACAGTGCCAAGGAAGACCTTTTCATGCGTGTAAGGGCAGACTTGCACCATCTACTTGTGGCACCGAAGTGGGTAGCCACGTCTTACCTCGACGGGTAAGTGCACAGCCAGCAAGGAATCCTGCGCCGCCGCAGCAGGAGGCCGGGCACGATGGTTCCAGAGGTCTTGCACCACAGCCGATGGTTCGACACTATGACCTCTGGGGCGCAAATAGATTGCAGAGGTCTTGCACCACAGCCGATGGTTCGACACTATGACCTCTGGGGTGCAAATACATTGCAGAGGTCCTGCACCACAGCCGATGGTTCGACACTATGACCTCTGGCGTCCAAATACATTGGAAGAGCGATGTTTTGCCATGTCCCTGGGGTTGGACACGCTTACCAGGAGCGGTGTAAGGAAGGTCATAGGACCTGTCTTTTTAAATAGCGCTTCGTGCTATATTCCTACCACTTCTATGTGCTGTAATGAAAGATGTTATTTTGACACATTTTAATGATACTTACTTTATTAGCTTTGCGAGATTGATTCCGAGCTGTGGCGGCTGTACCTTTCAACCTTCCAAAGTGCATGTCCTCCTCATGACAGAGGTGAGTGCATAACCTGCAGGCTATCCAGCCACAGTTTCGCAATGGTCCTTGTGACAGCCAGAGGTGTATTCAATGACCCAGAAGATAGGGGGAGTGAAGACACTAGAACATTAGTGCATTGGAATCTGCCCGGGAGCAGGGGGTGAACACGCTCAAGCACGAGATATGGCATCTCTAGGGGTTGTACTGCATTGCTATAGCACAACAGCAGGGTGTCGGGTTGACCTCACCTGTGCGGGGGCTGCATGGGAGCAATGAAGGTCCGAGAGCATGAGTACTCGGATGATTACGGCACCACAGCAGGCAGGTGGACACAATTCCTCTGAGGTCGTACGACAATTGTTCCCGCAATACAACATGGCGAGGACACAATGGGCCTCATTACACTGACGGCGGTGGACCAAGGTGCTATTAGCACCTTGGTCCATGCCGGTAAAATACCGGCACCGCCTTGGTGGAAAGGGGAATTACCGCCCTATTCCAAGGTTGGTGGGGCGGTAATTCCCCCTTCCCCATTGCCCTTCCCCATTCCCATTTTTGCCCCATAGGGCATAATGGGAATGGGGAAGGTGCCAATTACGGCACCGCAAATTGCGGTACCGTAATTAGCTCCCTGGTCCCTTTGCGGGTTGGTTTTTGACGCCTGCAAAAAGCAGGCGTTAAATTTCCAACTCGCAAAGGGACCTCGTAGTAAGGCGGTAAGGATTTACCGGTACCGGTAAAATACCGGTACCGGTAAACCCTTACCGCCGTCCGTGTAATGAGGCCCAATGAGCTGGCTTAGAAGGGGGCGGAGGGTGAAGGATCTAATACACTAGTATAGCAGTTGTTCCTGCAACACAGCAGTGGGGGTGGGCACAATAGGGCTCACTAGGGGTTCCCCAGTGTGGGAAAAATGCAGGCAAAAATTACAGTAATTCCGGCACCAGCATTTATTCCAGGCTGGGAAACACTAGTTTGCCAGTGGGGCAGTGAACTACCGGCAGTCCCCTCCCGGCAAATAAATGCCAGAATCACTGGCACCGATAAATTCCAGCAATCCCATGCCATGGAGTGGGACTCCATCGAATGGGAATTTACCAGCGTCTCCACTGCCCGTAATATCCCGGTAATACCGGGCTAGCGGGCGGCAGAAATGGTAAGGCAGTTTGGCCAGTATCCCACCGGAATTACCTGCGGGATATCGGCAATACTGTAATGAGGGACTTATAGGACCTAACTAGATTAGTACACCCAATGTGGTATAAGACAACAAACGGTGGGCCCCATGAACTGGGTTCAAATGGTATGCAGTGATAAAATCGCAGCAAAAATGTCGCCTGTACCAAAAATCGCGGGAAAATGCTGTGGTTTGACCCGTTAAAGGTGTACCCCATTACACCATTTAAGGGGAGCGGAGGTTGCAGGGGTGTCCGCCACTCCCCAAATGGTATAATGGGTCCAGGGGTTGCAGGGTTGTCCCACACATCCTTTACACGGATTGCGGCGGCAAAACCACAGCCTTTTTGCCGCAATATTTTGTGTCCGCAGCCATTTTTGCCTTGATTTTAACACATGGATCCGTTCCAAGGGGATTTGGTGTGGGTACTAGTATATAAGTACATACATATTTCCTGAAACACAGCCGAGGGGACACAAGGACTTCTAGGGTCTAAGTACATTAGTACATCAATTGTTCTGAGACACAATAGGGGGCAGGGGACCTGATGAACTTGGTTCAAAGTGGGTTTGGTGAGAGTACAAGTATATTAATAATAATTTGGCACTTATATAGCGCTGCAAACCCTCAGGTATCTGAGCGCTGCTTATTATTACCCACGGTGTGTGGTGCTCATTTATCGACCTCGGAAGGATGAAAGGCCCTGCCGGGATTCGAACCTGCGTTAGCACAGCGATAGTGCCGGTGACACAGCAGGTGGTATACACAATGGCATCTAGGGTCCAAGTGCATTAGTACAGCCCAATTGTGCCTGTGCTACAACAGAGGGAAGAGGCATCTGATCCAGATAGAGGTTGGTGACTGCCCGGGGGATGGTTCATTCACATTATTACATCAGCAGTGGGGCGGGCACAATCCCTCATGCTACAGCTCTACAGTTCCGCCATTCCGGGACCCCTGTATCCTGTTCCATCACTGGAATGATAAGCACACCCGCTGGCACAAGCATGAGGACATGTGAATCCAAAGTGCCCCCGGGGCCACTTCATCATTTCCTCCCAAAGAATGCCCCCCTTCCAGGGGAAATGGGAACTGGGGAGGTTTGTCTGACTGAAGACATCAATACACAGACGTCTTTTGGTGTGTGTTTAACAAATAATAACTTGTATGGGTCAGCGACAGGAAGAGCACATTTTCCGATGTTTATAACTTTCAAGTAACTTTCCAAAACACATCTAGACTCGACTCAAGGGGGATAAATTGCATACACGTACGAGTCAAACTTTCCTCTTGCCTACAGCCCGAACCACTTGTTGGATTCGTGCCAAACGTTTGCGAGGGTGGGCTGGAAGTGTGCTTTCCCTTGATTGTTGTAAACCAATTCCGAAATGTGTTTGAAATCTGCCAAAAAAGTGGTCCAAACTATTTAGTATACTGGGGCTCTAAACTGTGAATACTCTGTTATGTCTTCCAGCCCCTGCCCCATATTCCCACTCGCACCCCATCACCACCAGGTACCGCCCAGCAGTGCTCTTATGGAAAGAGGCCGCCTCCTAGGACTGCCACTGCTCTCTGTTATTGTCCACTGTGTAAGTCATTTCAGTACGAAATGACACAGTGTTCTTTAGTCAATACAAAACGTGCAGACTGGGAAATACAAAAAGTGGGGTTTGCCCAAACTACTTACAAGCCCATAGGGATATTTTCAGGGTCCAGAATGACCGATTGGTGTTCGTGGACCAGGGTTAAGTCCGTGAACTTTAGTAAGAGGCCAGCAGATTGGCTCTTTCAGAAACAACCAATCTGATCGTTTGCGCCCCGATAAATATGCTGACACGTAAGAGCCATGTTTAAGGACCTGAGCCTCATAAAAATGTGGGTCAATTCGTCTTGTATGATAGTGAAACGAAGGCATTCGTGGAAAGGGTGTATGTTAAGAAGGCACGAATGCCAAAACGCTGCATTGATGAGAGAATGCTGGTCAAATAAACGATACTAGATGTGACCCACCTGCAGTGGTTCCATGTGTTAATATCGCTGCAAAAATGGCTGTGGACACAAAATATTGTGGCAAAAACGCTTGGTTTTGCCGCCCCAATCCGTGTAAAGGATGCGGGGTACACCCGCGCAACCCCTGGATCCATTATACCATTTAAGACGAGCGGGGGACACCCCTGAAACCCCGGCTTCCCTTAAATGGTGTAATGGGGTACACCTTTAACAGGTCAACCCACAGCATTTTTGCCGCAATTTTTTGTGCAGGTGACATTTTTGCTGCGCTTTTACCACTGCATACCCCTGCAGTTTACAAGATCTCTCCATGTCAGGTCTAGACTGGGTATTTCACCAGAAGCTTGCTTAAAAAAGCGTTGGCCTGTGGCCCCCAGAGCTTAAATAGTGGCAGCTTGCCCATTAGGCCTGGCAGCTTCCCCATTAGGCCTGGCTACTTGCCCATTAGGCCTGGCAGCTTGCCCATTGGCCTGGCTGCTTGCCCATTAGGCCTGGCAGCTTGCCCATAATGGAGGGATAGTTGACAATGGCCACAGTTGCTGGCTGCCATCGCCAGGGGTGAGCAGACCACATTGGAGCAAAGTACACAATAGGACCGGCCACAGACCAGGCCCACTTGCCAACTGTAGATTGGCAAGACCTGGGGCCAACATCCATGCCCTGGGAAAAGTAACAATGCAATGCAATGGGGGCAAAGAGGCCACTGGACCTGGATGCAGACTATGCCCACTGGCCAAATGGAGCAGCTTGTTGGGGCCTGAGGCATGGGGAAAGTGGCAACTTGCCGTGGCATGCAACCATAGCCAGCGACCGCTGACCCACAATGGGGGGCTAAGAGGCCACTCAGTCTGGCCACAGGCAAGGCCCGGTGGCCACTTTGGGTGGCTTTGCGAGGCACAGGTCATTATAGTTAAAGTAACCTTGTAACCCCATTGAAATGAAAGTGAAATTTCTTTGTTAATGTTGCCGTGCAAAACAAAAATAAAATGTAGCCGTTATGGTTCCAAAAGTATCCATAACTCAGTCACTGAGATATTCATATAACTATAGCTTGGGCTCTGCCATGAAGAGCTGGGCGAGCCCGGTGGGGCTTGGGCCTGACCCTCCTCTCGGGTCAGTGCCGGCCCAAAGCAGGGGCCGGCCACGAGCCCCACCGGGTGCCAGCCCACTCATCTACTACAGTTGTTTTTAAAAAAGGCGCTCCTGATGTGCCGACAGCACTTACAGGAGCCCGTGTGCCTAACTTTTAGTCGCGGCTGGTCCTATAAGTGCTGTCGGCCCACCAGGAGTGGGTCTTTTTTTTTATTGTCCCGCCCCAGCCCCCTATTGATTGGCTGGTGCAGGGTGGAACACTTCCTAGTGGTTCTGGCAAGTGGCTGCGAATTAAAAAAAAAAGAGGTAACTGAGCCCCACTAGCTCCTTTTCTTGCTCCCCCAGTGCCCTTGAACACATGTTTTGCTCCCAACCCTTTTAGTTACCCCACCTCGTTTAACCCCTTTTGTTGCCCCAACCCCCTTAGCTTGCCATTTTGCCCCAGTCCCATTTAGCCCCGTTTGTTGCACTTCCACACCTTTAGCTGCCACAGGTAACATTTTGCCCATTGTATGACCCCCAGTCCCATTTTGCGCTTTATTGACCCCAGTCCCAATAGCCCCTATTGTTGCCCCTCCACCCCTTTAGCTGCCCCAGTCCCGTTTTGCCCTTTTTATGACCCCCCTGTCCCAGTTTGCCCCTTTCTTGAACCCCCATCCCATTTAATCCCCCTATTTGCCTCAGCCCCGTTTTGCCAATGTTTTACTACATTCCCTTTTTGCCACCATTTTTACTCTCCAGTCCCATTGAACCCCTTTTGTTGCCCCTCAACCCTAGTAGCTACCCCAGTCCCGTTTTGAACCTTTTTGGACCTCTTAGTTCCATTTAGCCCCTTTTGTTGGTCCTCGACCCCTTCAGCCCCTTTTTCTGCCCCCTTTCTTGCCTCAGTCCCTTTCATTGCCCCGTTAGCCTTTTGTGTTGCTTCAATCCACTTTCGATGCACCTACTCTTTAGACCAGAGGTCGCCAAACAGTCGATCGCGGGCGACTAGTAGTTCGCCTGAGCCTTTTCAGTCGCCCGCGCTGAAGATACCGAAAAATAAACATTTTCCTAAGTTACATTATTTAATGGTGCGCTTTGCAGTTATTTTCCTGTGTTCAGGATCCGAACCCTGGTCCTCCCAATTGCGGGCAGAGAGCTTTGCTGCTGTGCCACTTGGAGCTGCTTGTAAATCCACTGACAGATGTCCTGCTTCTGCAGGCCGCCTTTAGTACCACAGTTGGCCTTGTGCGCCCCCACGACACTGTCTTGCTTAAGCAAGCTGCTCTTGTTTGCCAGAGATGTTGGAGGGGCTGGGGCAGGATCAGGATCATTGGGACCTCGTAATGAAAATATCACAGTAGCACTGCCGCTCGCCTGGAAATGTTCAAAATCATATTTATAAAATGGTGCAATTTCCTTCATGTGGCTTCTTTCCAAATTCCACACTGTACATTTCCAATTTAAATCACTTCCATGACACAGGTACACCCACTTTTAGTACATTAAGCGATCCATAGACACGCTGTACAGTGAAAGCCTACCAGGGTAGCTCAGCAGGTTGACAGACAGATGCTGAGATGTTATATATTCAAAACTACAGGTTGTTAATCGTATGACGTTTTGCAATGCCTTATAAAAAAAAAGTTCTATACAATGTTTTTGGCCGGTTTTTGGGTTGAGCTGGTTTCTTGCTTATATTCAGGGCTGAGGTGGGGATATTTCTGCCCCTATATTAACCAGTTTGACAAGCATTTAAAATCTTTATAAATATAACTTGTGCTAAAACACAGAGGGGCACACAAATAATGATAATGATGTGTTATTTATATAGTGCCTTAATCCAAAGCGCTTTACACAGCACATATTTACATGCAATATCGCCCAACTGAAATTGGTACTCATTTATCGACCTCAGAAGGATGAAAGGCTGAGTTGGCCTTGCCGGGATTTGAACCTGCAACCTGAAGATCACAGCAGCGAGTGCTCAACCCGCTGAGCTATCTTACCGGCAAATAGCGGAGTATGTGTGGTGTCTGACAAAAATAAAATGTCAAAGAAAACCTGTGAACGCAAGCAGCATTTTTCAATTAGGAAATTACTTTTCATTTTAATTTTAATTTTTTTGGAAGTGTGAAATGCACATTTGGAAAACAATAGTGTGCCTAGAGGCTGACCATACCATCCTGCTTAACCGTCTCCGTGATAACCTGGGTATCACTGGTCCGGCTCTGGCTTGGCTGACCTCTTTCCTCTCAAATCGTCCCTCCCAGGTCCAACTGGGGTCTTTCCTGTCTGCCATCTTTTTCTCTGCCTGTGGTGTCCCCCAGGGTTCTAACCTCTCTCCCTGGCTGTTCAACCAGTATCTGGCACTTCTCGCCTACTGCATCGCTGCTCTCTGCCCCAACTTTCAGTGCTATACGGATGATACCCAGCTCATTTTCAGGCTACCCTCGGCCTCCTCTTCTCCTTCCCTCATCTCTGACTGTCTTTCTGCTATCCAGGAATGGTGTGCCGCCAACGACCTCTGCCTTAATGCCAGTAAGACCGAGATTCTACTCATCGGCACACCCACTCCCTCCTTCCCTGCTGCTCTCTGGCCGGCCTCTCTTGGCCCTCTTCCTGCTCCTACCTGCAAGACAAAAAACCTTGGGGTCATCTTCGACTCCACACTCTCCTTCTCTCCTCACATTTCTGACGTTTCTAAGAAGTCACACTACCAGCTGCACCTCCTCAGAGGTATCCTTCCTTTCCTCTCGTTCCCCCAGAAGCTCACTGTCTCCAGAGCCCTGGTTCTCTCGAAGCTGGACTACTGTAACAGCCTCTATCTAAATCTGCCTGCCTGTACTCTCCACCCTCTGCAACTCATCAAGAACAGGATTGCGAGACTTGGCCTTGGCCTCAAGCCCAGGGACCGTATCTCTCCAGGACTGAAATCGCTTCACTGGCTCCCTGTGGCTGCGAGGATTCAGTTCAAAACCCTCTGCATTGTCCACAAGGCCTTCTGGGGCCTGGGGCCAAATTACCTTAAACTCTCCCTTCCTAAATATCTTCCTTCTCGAGCACTTCGCTCTTCCGCCTCCAACTCCCTCAGGGTCAGCCGCTTCTCCAAGCAACGAGTTGGAGGGGAGATCTCTCTCCGCAGCAGGGGCCTCCCTCTGGAACAACCTTCCTGCCTCCCTGAAACTTGAGGAGAACCATCTCCAGTTCCAGAAGCACCTCAAAACCTTCCTCTTTGCTTCTGCTTTCTCTCTCCCTCTCCCCTGCTAAATCACTGAAACTGTACTGAATCAGCTACTGGGCCACTCACCGATCTCGGTCCTTGGCCCAGCCACTCTCCCCTGCACTGCCTTCTGGCAACCCCTGCACTGCGGGACTGTCTCTGTATCCCTACAGCTCCCCTTCCCAGCACTTGTCTGCACTTATCTTGCACTTGCCACCAGCTGGCCCTTATTATTTATCTTGTTCATTACTAACCCTGTACTGCACTTTCCCCTCTCCCTTTCCCCCTTGCACTTTTCCCGTCCCCCCTACCCATGCACTTGCGCGATCTGAATGACACCTGGCCTAGTAGGATCGTTGTCTGTCTCCCCTTGGTCCCCCCTCCCTGCCTCGTCGCGCCTTGAAACACTTGTGGATAGGCACGTTACAAATGCCATGTCATATCATATCATAGAAAGCCTGCATAAAATGCAAAGGAAGGGGCACAAAAATTACAAGATATTTGTGTGGTAGTCCAACAAATATCTGTCTTTTTGAGACAGCTACTAATAAATAATAATGCAACAAAGACGTTTTTGAAGTTCTTAATATATTTGTGAAGGCATATGTTAGTCCATCTGTTTATAGAGGGGAAATAATCGAGCCAAAAAAATATTGGTAAAAATTCTGAGGTTTATAAATATCCCCACCCCGATATCGCCCGCTAGTAGCTCCCCACTGTTGGCCTCTGCTACAAGTAGCTCTAGCTAACGTAAAGGTTGGAGACCCCTGCTTTAGACCCTTTCATTGCCCCAACAACTGTAACCTCTTTTGTTTCCCTGCAGCCCCACTTCGCCCCTGTACTTGCCCCTTTAGCCCTTTCTCACCCCAGTTCCTTTTTCCTCCCTTTAGCCCCTTTTCTTGCCCCTTTAGCCCCTTTTGATGCCACAGTCTTGTTAAGACACTTTTGTTGCTCTCTAGCTCCAGTCCCCTTTAGCCTTTTGTGTTGCCCCAACATCGTATGCCCCTTTTTTGCCCCAGTCCCGTTTAGCCCCTTTTCTTGCCTCAACCCCCTTTTTGCCCCCTTTGTTGCCCCTCAACTCTTTTAGCCCCCTTTGTGGCCCCCAAACCTCTGACGCAGGCCCCTCTCCTGTTTTGTGCAGCCATTTCCTTGGATTGGCTCCTTGTTGTTTTACTTGTGTTTCAGAGCACGTATGTGTTCTGCAACAGCTGGTGGTTAGTGTGAGAGAGCTTGGTTGCCTGCGGTTATGGTACCTGGTGCTCTCTGGATTTAATAGATAAATTACTTTAATACTTCTCTTACCTGGATCACAGTGCTTGTCATTGAACTGACGACTGGGAGATTGCACTAGGGGGTGGGAAGTCAGCACAGAGGCCCCTCCTTGCAGCGGCACTGGTACCTGGCGACCTGGCATCGACACACCTTGGCGAACAGATGGGGAGGGAGATGTTCGTTCGCTCCAAAACCACCTCCCAGATTGGGGAAGGAAAAATTGGGAAGGAGGTCAGGGGCTGAAGTTGGCGCAGCTTGCTCCTGTTTGCGTAAGAGGAGTGGACCTTCTAACATTCGACATTGCGTTGAACAGTGCCTCCCGCTGCTTCACAGCGATCACTGCTGGAGCTTTGCCATAGCAATGTATAACTTAGAGCAACCTGTGGAAGCCTAGGAGAAACAAGTGCTCCCAAGGGCAGTAGTGTCTACCTGTTTCATGATCAGTTGCCCAAGATTCACTTAGTGACTGCCTGTATCAATTTCATTGCTGAATACTCAGGGCCTGATTCATGGAACATTTTCCTATGGGATTGCGCCATTATAAAACACTTCCATGAATCAGGCCCTCAGTCACATAGAAATACACCATTTTTAGCTGAACCTGGAACACCTTCAATAACATGCAAGAGGAGGAAGAAAAGGTTTGAGACCTACATAGTGGCCATGGGTGGGTACAAATTTAACCCTTCCAAAAAACAAGCATTATGATTACATGATTTGCAGTATATTCGATTGCCTACCAGAAACTCAAGGCGAAGGAGCAGTGGACTTCACTCTTGCAATCAGGAAGATTCAAGAACATTTCGAATCAAAGAAAATTATACATAGTGGTGTTGAGGACACTGAGCCACACCTGTGAATTTGGCGCTTTGACCAACTCCTTGATCAGAGATCAGTTAGTAAGATGCACCAATAAATCCAGGGGGCAAGAAAAATTATTAGCAAATGATTTGTCTTTGGAACAGGCTATGGAACTCACCAGAAGCATTGAATGAATGATACAGTACATGAAGGAGACGAAAATGGAAAAACCTAACCATTAGGTCTATGCTTTGAAGCAGAGAAGGAACAGTGATGGAAGAAAGGAACTGAAATGCTTGATGTGGAAACCCAAAACATGGAGCAGCCAGCTTATTTTGACCAGCCAGAAATGTAGACTGCATCAAGTGCAGGCGCAAAAGACACTTCTTGCGCATGTGCAAGGAGAACACCATCAATGTGGTGGAACATAAATACCCTCAGTCGGAGCAAGAAACAGCACAGATACATCAGCATAGTGAATGAAGACCTTGCCATATGTTTGAAAATTCTGCACCGTCGGGAGGAAAGGGAAAGCCCGTAGATATATTTTGCATAAATGGCTCCGATCTTTCGATGAAGGTCGATAATGCATCCCCTTAGACTATTATTTCAAAAGATACATCACAAGATCATTGTCGGGGGAAGAGAAAGAGTTGGAACCTCCCCCCATTCAGCCGCATGGATATGGCGAGAAGGAGATTGAACTTGCAGGGACATTTCAGGCAAACATTAGCTACATGGGCAGAGAATGAACAGCAGACATTTTTGTAGCAATTAAGGGATCATCCTTACTGGTATGGGAGGAAGAAAAGAACCTGGGGATTTGCATCCAAGCATGTGCTTGCGACCCAGTGACTATAGCATAAGTAGAAGATAAATGGGCTTAGAATTTCCTACAGTGTTCTCAGAGAAATTGCATTAAGATGAGGATGCAGGCTCAACCAGTAGTACATAAGGTGTGGCCCATGCCTCATCACATGAAGGTGCAATTACATGGAGAACTTGATGAACTACTACAAAGAGAAGTTATAGAACAAGTAGAAGGGATGGATTGGTTGTCCCCAGTGGTCCTTGTGGCAAAGAGCAATGGGAAGATCCACTTGTGTGTTGATTTTAGAGACCTGAACAAGATCATTTTAGAGGAGAGACACCCTTTACCAGTCATACCGGAAGTTCTGACTGTACTTGGAGAATTGAGCTGGTTCACTGTAATGGACCTGTCTACTGCTTACCACCAAGTGCCGTTATCGCAAGATTGTCAGGAAGTAACAGCATTCATCACCATGGAAAGGACATTTAAGTTTCTCAGGATGCCTTTTGGTTTAGCTTCAGCAGTGGCTGTCTTTCAACGCATTATAAAGAAGGTTTTGGCGGGTGTCAGAAATGTGATTGTTTTTCAAGATGACATTCTCATTTACGCTGATTGTATCGAGCAACATGACAAAGTGCTGAGAAGTTTGCTGGAGAAGTTGTGTGAGGCTGGTTTAACGGTGCAGTGCAGCAAATTTAAGATTGGTGTGGGTGAGGTAGAGTATCTGGGCATAAAATTTTAGCCCAGGGAATAGCTCTGAAATACAATCTGGTAGAATCAATAACTAAAGCCCTGGCACCACAAGATAAAGACCAGTTGGGATCATTTATGGGCATGGCAGAGTTTTATCACAAATTTGTACATAGATCTGCTCTTATCTTAGCTCCCTTGAGGGCATTACTCAAGAAAGAGGTAATGTTTACATGGTCAGATGAATGTATGAAGGCTTTTCAAGAGATAGAGAAAGGGATTTCTGATGCGATTTCTTTAGGGGGATTTGTGAGTGGCGGAAAACATTGCTGACCATGGATGCCAGTTTATTGAGTCTGGGAGCATCATTGTCGCAACAAGATAGCGGGAAGGAGGAGCATGTGGTAGCTTTTGCGTCCAGGCCACTAAGAGGAGCCGAGAAAAACTACTCAGTGGTTGAAATAGAAGCCTTGGCTGTGTTTTGAGCCATTATGCATTTTTAATTCTTCCTGTGGGGCCAACGGTTTATTGTGAAAACTGATCACAGACCTCTGATGCAAATGTTAGCTTGTGGCAATTGGTCTAAGGGCTCGTCCAGGGTGTCTAAATGGATATTAGGGCTGCAGAACTATGACTTTTTGGGTTTGTGATGTACCTGGGAAGAAGAATGAGATTGCAGATTGTCTTTCTCGCCTCCCAGTGGAGTGTGGCAACAATGGAGAACATGTGGTAGATAAGGATGATTGTTGCCAGCATTGAGCAAGTTGCTTTGGGTGAAGAGAAATGGAGAGTAGCACAGTGAGATGATGTGGTATTTGGCAAAGTGGCAGAGTGGACAGTGGCAGGGTGGCCCAGCAGGAACAATGTTGAAAGACAATTTGAACGATTTTATGAAGTGAAAGATGAGCTGGCGCTAGTTGAAGGAAAACTCAGGAGGGCCTACAAAGTGATTCCCCCTGAGGGCATTAGAGGGAAGCTGATAGAAATTACTCATCAAGGGCATTGAGGTGCCAATGGCACCAAGAGGATGCTGGGACAGAGTTACTGGTGGCAAGCAATGGATAGTGGTGTTGAAAAAGAAATCAGAAATTGCAAGGAGTTTTTGGCAAGTGACAAGAGTAAAGTAGTGCATTAGACGCCACTCCTCCAGGTGCGGGTTCCAAGGAAGCCTTGGCAAAAAGTAGCAGTGGATATAATGGGACCCACCCAAGGTTTGGGTGAAAGGTTCAAGTTCATTTTTGTCGTGGTGGATTACCACTCGAAATGGATAGAGTGGAAGGCGGTGAGGGAGGCAACTACTGCAGAGCTAGTTTTAGCTTTTTAGGAGGTTTTTTACTGTGAGGGGTTTCCTACAGAAATAGTGACTGATAATGGCATTCAGTTTTGCTCGGTAGTCGTGAGGACATTTTTGCTACAGTTTTGAATAAAGCACACATGCATGGCCTTGTACCACCCTAGGGCAAATGGTCTGGTGGAGCGTGTCAATAGATTTCTTAAGGGCAGCATTCAGTTGGCGATGGGTTCTAGGTTGTTGTGGAGTAAGGTTTTGAAACAAATGGCATGGCATTACTGCATCACACCTCACTCTCGTTGAAAGGACGCCAACCAGGCACGAAATTGTGTCCAGGATGGGGTTGGCATGTAGTGTAAATGTGGATCGTGAAGAGGTAATGAAGATGGTGGAAGATACACGTCACTATAAATGTTTGTTTGATGAAAATGTAAATGTTAAAGAGCACGAGTGGCTTGTTGGAGATTGGGTTTTGATCAAGAATCCCAGGTATGGGCTCAAATGTTTAGAGGGCACATTTTTGGGACTCAAAAGGATTGCAGCGGTAAGGAACATTGTTGTGGTGGTGGATGGAGGAGAATTTATGGTGCAAGGGTAGATTGGCCTTATGCAAGTAGAAGTTGGTTCTTTCCAGGGAGTGTTATTATGGAGTTGTGGTCAGTGAGGGTGATGGTGGAAGAGTGGTGAGTGAATGTAGTTTGGGAGAAACAACGTTTGCTGGGTGTCGGCTGAGTGAGAGAACTAAAAAGTTCTCGACCAAGCTCAAGGATTTCATCTGTGATTAATATTTCTTTTGCAATTCAATTTCTTTCTCTTTCTGGTTGTTCCCTTTATTTCATTTAGTCCCCTTATTTTGTTTTCTGTTCCTCCGTGAGGAAGAAGATGTGTTATGTTTTACTTGTGTTACAGAACACATGTGTGTTCTGCAACAGCTGGTGGTTAGTGTGAGGGAGCTCGGTTGCCTGCAGTTCTGTACCTGCTGCTCTCTGCATTTACTAAATAAATGACTTTAACGCTTCTCTTACCTGGCTCCCAGTACTTGTCATTGAACTCTACACTCCTATTAGGCCATAAGAGCTAGGCCAGACCCCTGGCTCGGCTCTTCCCATGAATTCCCCGACTCTCCCAGGTCTAGTGCCAAGCACTGCTCATGGACCCACATAAGCCAAACAGATGAGCAGCACGTAGGCACCCTTCCTACAGGACACAAAGACCAAAAAACAAATAAGGAAAAATAATACCTTGTGCTGCTCAGGAACTCAAATTACCCTGAGTACAAACAAAACAAAACCCAAAATATACTGTAAAGATGAACTTTAATGCCAGTTTTCCATGGCAAGCAATACAAGAGACCTCATGAGCAGAGTTATGGATACTTTAGGAATGTGTGGCCTTTTGTTGTCATATATACATTGTGTATTTATTTTTGTCACCCTACCTTGCTGCATGCTGCAAGTGGCTTGGAAGTTCGGGAGCAGGACGGCGGGGAGGGAAGGAGTGGAATGGTTCGTGAAGTGCCTAGGCTTCGGTCTTTCTGGATTTCAGTTTAGTTGGGTCCAGGCCGATTGTGGTGGGGAGAATGTGCCACAGCTTTGCCTCCTTCTGTGAACTCCTCATCTTCTGGGGGTGTGAAGGAGGTTGGCCTGCGCTGATTGGAGGAGCCCATGGGTGGGGAGGAAAACCTTGGATGCAGGAGTTAAGGAAGTCAGGCAAGAGTCTATAGCGGGCTTTATGATTGAGGCTAGCCGATTTACATGTGACTACCTTGTCAAGTGGTAGCCATTGGAGGGCGAAGGTAGCCGGCGATGGAACTGCACGGAGTACGGCTGCTGAATACATACATATGAACTCTTCTGTGTCGGCCAGCACTGGGATTGGGATGGGATTCAGAGTCTGGGAATACCTGTCTCTCAGGATTCCCGAATCTTGGGAAAACAAAAAAACCCATGCTTGTGTCACTGACCAACTGCACTTGCCGTGATCAGCTTTCTCGCAGTGTTTGAAGACTTAACTTTTGAGATCAAAAGAGCTCTGCTTAAGATTTTTCCATTTGTTTTTCCATTTAGCCATGAGTAAAATTAGATAGCTGCAGGCACAGCAGTGTGTGGGAGTTGCTATGGTTAAGAGCAAGAGGCCATTAAGTAGTTTGTGGAATGGCTTTAACCAGGCAATGGTATGATCCATTTTCTTTTATTGTGTTTCTTTCTTTTTAGTACAGCTGTATCATAGATTTTAAGCTCACATGGCTTTATATCCAGTAAGATAGATCAGCGGGTTGAGAGCTCGCTGATGTAATCTGTTTGTGATCTGCAGAACGCAGGCTCGAATCCCGGCAAGGCCAACTCAGTCTTTCATCCTTCTGAGGTCGATAACATTAGTACCAACTTTGGTTTGGGGATAATTGTATATAAATATGTTCTCTGCAAAGCACTTTGTCAAACGTACTATAAAAGTAACACATCTTTGTCGTTATGTGCTGGTAAATGTAGGCCCCCAATAAGGGGGGGGTGAGGGAATAACACTACAATTGTACTCTTTTTGTTCAAAATGTTACAATGGCAATGTATACATTATTGGGTTGGTTTACAGTGTGATTTGGGCGTGTATCAAGTAATTTCTATAGAACAAGGAGGTATTTTAACTGAGTATTTTATCCCCTTTAAAAAAAAAGATCACTTGCTTGCCATGACTCTACCCTTAGCCCCACTTCCATCACTCCAGCCACTCCACCCCCAAGTGGAATCCCTCGTCCTATTTTTAGCATTCCTGGAACTGCTGTCAGGAGCCACGAAAGCAGCCATGGAGGGCTCACATTTCCGGAAGAATATTACTATTTTTTTAATGTTCAAGTTACACTAGAGGAGAGCAACAGGAAATAACACTTATGGGGCCCCTCCCGCATTTCAACTTTAATTTTGTCTCCCCTGCAAGATGTGGCCCATACCTTTCCTTACAATTCAAACTTGACTGTAGATTTTTGGAGGGAACCTGCGTTCAGATTCGTCAAACTGTCAAGCATCTCAGAAGGTACACTTCCTGTGGGAGTGGGAACGTAACCATAGCTACGGAGAGGTTAGCGCTGTAATATGGAGAACTATACACTATACACGTTTGTATGTAACAAGTTTATTTAACTTAGCGAGGAACGTGACAAAATGTATGAAAAGATGTTTTCTAATACAAGAAATTGTTATTTGATTAAAAAAAGGGATTACTGAGATCTCCAATCAACTTATCAAAACAAGCCAAGCGATATAAGGTCATTGGGCCTCATTATGAGTATGCCGGTCCGGTAACAATGGTGCCGGTAAGCTACCTGACCTGGCAGGTGGAACGGCACCCGCTCGCCGACCTTGGGCCTCATTACTAGTTGGGCGCAAAGGGATACCGGGCACCGGTGAGGACAATGGTGCCGGTAATCCCTTTGCGCCCTATTCCGAGGTCCCTTTGCGGGTTCCGCTAAGGCCGCGTGGTTTTACCTGGTTTTACCAGGCAGCCTTAGCGGGAGCCGCAAAGGGTCCAGGGAGAAAATAACGGCAGGGAGAAAATAACGGTACCGCAAATTGCGGTACCGTTATTTGCACCTTCCCCATTCCCATTGAGCCCTATTGGGGCTCAAATGGGAATGGGGAATGGTATTTTCAATGGGGACTTACCGGTCCCGCAAAGGTCTGACTAGACTGGTAAGTCCCCATTGAATGAGGGCTGACTCGGTACTGTTATTGGAGGCAGCCATGGTGCTATAAGCGCCATGGCTGCCTCCAATCTCGGAATGAGGCCCCTTGACGATAGCACCGGCACCATTCATGAATGGTGCCGGTGCTACCGTCCTCCCCATTCCTATTGAGTCCTATGGGACTCGAATGGGAATGGGGAGTGATTTTTTCTGGCGACCACCAATGGGGAATTACCAGGACCGCCAGGGCTGTAATGCCCTGGTAAGTCCCCATTGCCAGGTGCTAGAAAAAAATGACTCCGGCGGCAGCCGTGCCGTTTTTACCCGCACGGCTACCGCCGGGGTCATAATGAGGCCCATTGCGTGCTTTTAATTGTTAAGTCTCAGTTAATTCTTTAATAAATTGCCAGTACGTTCTTAAAGCTAAATAAGCATGTTTCAGCTGAAAAAAGCTCAATTTTGGAAAGGGATTTGCACAAAATGTGTATTGCATGGATTTCAGAATGGGCCCACAAAATCGTCACCAATGTGGGCCTCGATCCCACCGGAAAGCTCCTAAAGCGCGCTTCTGCATGGAACGCGCCTCCAACAGGGAAGTGGCGGTAATTCCACATGATCTGGCAATTCAGGATGTGAAATATGACGCAAGATAACTCTGGTTTTATGATCAAATTTTAATGTGACTAAATATCCTGAAAAGCAATCTCTGGGGACTTTTTCCAATGTTTACCCCCCACCTCTTTGCTGGAGGTGCAAATAGGCGGATTTACAAAGGGAAATACTGCTCTGCAATGCAGTGATATTTACCCCTGGAGGTAATTAACTGCATGCCGGTAATGAAGCGTGTGCTAGACAAGGCTGTAATGGGGACTACAAACCATGCACTGTTTATAGTCCCTGTGCACCTGGCCTCAGAAATCACCTGCTGCAAATAGTGCAATGCCTCCAGTATGCCACACTCAGCACATAGTGCACATTAAGGGGTGTTCACAGATGTCCCAGCTGTCGTCACGAGTCCAATGATATATACAGGGGTGTAAAACACCAAGGGGCGTTTGAAGTCCCTGGACCGGTAAAATATGAGTAACATCCTTGCCTAAAATGTTTCACCAGTACACAGGATTTTACTGTATTTTTTGGGGAGGGAAAAGTGAAGGGCCGGAACGGAATGAGTGTTTCCTCTTTTCCTATCCACTCCACGTGCCAAAAATGCATGCCTTCATGCCACAGCTGATTTTGATGCTGGTGTTAAAGCCCACCAACGCATACAGGATTTTTATTTTGTTTCTCGTTAGTTTCGCGCAGAGCAGGAGCATTCTACAGGAATCCATTGTAAACACCCTCCATGCATACAGGATTTTTATTTTGTTTGTGGTTAGTTTCACGCAGAGCAGGAGCATTCTACAGGAATCCATTGTAAACACCCTCCATGCATACATGATTTTTATTTTGTTTCTCGTTAGTTTCACGCAGAGCAGGAGCATTCTACAAGAATCCATTGCAAACACCCCCCATGCATACAGGATTTTTATTTTGTTTTTCGTTAGTTTCGCTCAGAGCAGGAGAATTCTACAGGAATCCATTGTAAACACCCTCCATGCATACAGGATTTTTATTTTGTTTCTCGTTAGTTTCGCTCAGAGGAGGAGAATTCTACAGGAATCCATTGTAAACACCCTCCATGCATACAGGATTTTTATTTTGTTTCTCGTTAGTTTCGCTCAGAGGAGGAGAATTCTACAGGAATCCATTGTAAACACCCTCCATGCATACAGGATTTTTATTTTGTTTCTCGTTAGTTTCGCTCAGAGCAGGAGAATTCTACAGGAATCCATTGTAAACACCCTCCATGCATACAGGATTTTTATTTTGTTTCTCGTTAGTTTCACGCAGAGCAGGAGCATTCTACAGGAATCCATTGTAAACACCCTCCATGCATACAGGATTTTTATTTTGTTTCTCGTTAGTTTCACGCAGAGCAGGAGCATTCTACAAGAATCCATTGCAAACACCCCCCATGCATACAGGATTTTAATTTTGTTTTTCGTTAGTTTCGCTCAGAGCAGGAGCATTCTACAATAGTCCATTGTAAACGCCTCCCACCATGCATACAGGATTTTTATTTTGTTTTTCGTTAGTTTCGCTCAGAGCAGGAGCATTCTACAATAGTCCATTGTAAACGCCTCCCGCCATGCATACAGGATTTTTATTTTGTTTCTTGTTAGTTTCGCGCACAGCCGGAGCATTCTACAGGAGTCCATTGTAAACGCCTCCCGCCATGCATACAGGATTTTTATTTTGTTTCTTGTTAGTTTCGCGCAGAGCCGGAGCATTCTACAGGAGTCCATTGTAAACGCCTCCCGCCATGCATGCAGGATTTTTATTTTGTTTCTTGTTAGTTTCGCGCAGAGCCAGAGCATTCTACAGGAGTCCATTGTAACGCCTCCCGCCATGCATACAGGATTTTTATTTTGTTTGTCGTTAGTTGTGCTTATAGCGCAACACGAGCTCGAGAGCAGCAGAGCCTATTACAGACCTCGGCAGAGGTCATTATTGCTTGGGTTAAGGACCCTCCCCCAATTTATGGCCCGAGGCCTGCAATATTTACCCCTCCCTCCGTCTATAGGGCTCTACAGTGGTCCAAGTGAGCGGGAGAAGTCGGGGGTGGTGCTCCTGTACTTCTTTTAATTAACTTTTACCGTTCCTATACTTTTATTTTAAAAAGAAACCGTTCCCGAACGGTTTCGTTTCAAAATAAAAGTCTAGGAAGAAGTTGAAACTTGCACTTTCAGTGCACTGCACAGGGCGTTTCCTTAATGAGCAGGCACATGTGTTTTGGGGGGTTTATTGTGCATGGGAAGGGGCGCTGCGATGGTGTCTGTGGGGAGTGTTGCAGGCCAGCAGGGAACATAGTTCCACTACTTCTCTTCGTACACTTCGACCACTGGGGCTATATTAGAACACATGTTCTTCTCTTTTGACAATCTGCACGTGTGTAATCGGGGCTCTAGCCACCAAGAAGCCTGCCTTCCGTGCTTCTCTTTCGCTCTTCAGGCTGTTCCCAGCTCTGGAGCTCTTCACAGGGTTGGACTGGCGTATGTGGAACTCTGGAGATTTCCCGGTAGGCCTCTGCACACTGAGCCTCTTTTGTGTGGTATTTCCAAATGTTCCCATAGGAAAAGGGTTGGACTTGCTGAAAATGGGCGATAAAGGGCCACTTTGAGAATTATTTCCAGGGCCTCTTTTGGTTTCCGGTCCACCCCAGGCTCCTCAGGGAGCTTGAGACAAGGGTTCTCGCTGCCTGTGCAGGCTAGGTCAAGCTTCCCTTTGTGAAGTGTCCACACTGGGCAAGATGAAGGTGTGTTAGAGCCCTTGCCATTCTCTGTAGTGTGTGCCAGGTAGGTGACCTTCGCCCTCGTTAGTGGCCCTGGCTTCTAAGTCAGGACCACTAAGCTGAGCAGCGGCCACCTACCCCTTAAAAAAGGCAAGTGGTGCAGAGTGTAACGCTACCTTCGAGGGACTTTAAAATGGAAGCTTGCAAAATATTGCAGATGCGAGGAAAGCTAGGCTGAGAGCAATCCACAGACCAGTTTTCAGACCGCAGCAGCTGACCCTGTACCCCATACCTCCCAATCTTTTGTGTCTCCAAGGCGGGTGAACACACCCGATTTTCTTTTTTGGCGGGTGAGAGCCCATAGAAGCGCATGAGTGTATACAACGCTTGGCGGGTGAGTCAGCTGCTTGAAAGGCGGGTAACACTACACCCGCCAAAAGCGGGAGAGTTGAGAGTTATGCTGTATCCTGAGCACTAGGACATACTGGGATATCCTTCTCAACTCTCTGGCACATCACCCTGTCGCCCGCCACGCTGACCTGCGCAGCCTGGCCTATGACGTAGGAGCCTGGAATATGCTGGAATCCCCTACGTGGTGGCATGGAGCGGTGTGGAGCGGTGTGGATGCTCCGTGGCCCCAGCCCCTGCCAGAGGCTGCATGGTAGCATGCTTCTGTGGTGGTCTGTTGGGCCCACCCATCACAGTGGGGCCCCAGCACAGAGAATCCTAGCTATCCCCCTGACCTCTCCAGGCACAGTGACCAGTGACTAACAAGACATGCATGTACTGACCCGGAAGAAGCAGCGCGAGGCGACATTCCGCAGGACGGTCCAGCCCACGGCGCACAGCAGCAGCAGCAAGACTTCCGCCGGGCTGAAGCGAGCCTCCTTCTGCAGGGTCCCCCAGGCCAGCTCCCAGCCGCAGCCCCTGCACCGCTCCACGGCCCCCAAGAAGCTCGCGCCGCCCCTGCCCAGGACTTCCATATACCCCGGCATGGCCTCCACCTGGCCCTCGCGCAGGTCCAGGTATCCGGGCCCAGAGTCCAGCGTCCTCCGCACCTGCTCCTCCATGGCTGGGCTCGCGTGGGGCTGCAAGTGCACACACCCCTGTGTTGCTGGGTGGAGGTGAGGTGGCCTGGTGGATTCAAGCCACCTTTGCCGGGTCCTTCCAGGGATGCTCCTACCGGAGGAGGTGTCGCAGCTGCATCCAGGGACTGTGGAATCCCGGTGGGTCGTGGGGGGAGAAACCAGGCATTTAAAACCCGGTCCCCTTGGGAGGATGTCTGCTTGGTGGTAATGCAATGGTCTAAAATGGGAGGTGGTCCTATAGAAGGGTGGGGGCTGTAGGACCCAGAGCTTAACCCATTAAAAGGGGGTCTTGATGGACTCTAATCGCCCCTTTGATCGCTGCCTCGGGTCCAGGATCTGGAAGCTGCAGGACCCGGGTCTATTGGCGGTCCCCGTCCCCTATTGCAGGGTGGGGGATGGGGTCCGGGGTAAGGCTGAGGATGCGATCCGGCGCAAAGATAGGCGGCAGCTGCCTTCCTTCCCGAGGAGGAAATAATACCCCCACCCCCCGACTGAGCAGCCTAAGCACGTTAGGATGAGAGGTGGGAGGAGACTGAGCCCCCCCCCCGAACCCTGCTGCCAGAGCCACTCACTGGAAGGGGGAGGCAGAATGGGAGCCCATGTGATGAACGCACCGACTGTCAGTGCTGGAGGCAGCTGTGCCGGCTGCTGCTCCGCCGCCCCGCAGCCTGCAGTGCACGACCACCCGCCCCCGCTAGACACGCCCCCTACCCCAGTATCAAACGCATGCACTGGACACGAATGGACATCAATTAGCGCCCATACAGCCATCAATTCTGTAAATAGCAGCCTTCAACTTCTATAAAGATTCTATCTACCAGCCATCACAATTCAAATAAAAGTGTACATGCTTGAATATTCCTTTCTTTTTACAAGCGCCTTTTTACATCAAAACTCGCTTCCAATACGAAAGTCGCTCAGCGAGAAGCTGTAATAACGTATTGCAGGTGGGGGGAAACTGGCGACCTCCCAGTTCCCCCAGCAGCAGGCATCGTTCCTCTCCTACCTATTAATGCTGAGAAAGGCTGCTCGGCTGGTGTTTGCACGGGGGCTGCTCTGTTTAGAGATGGTGCGGCGTGCTACGTGAAAAGTAAGGAGGCCGAAAAGAGGGAGAAAGTGGAACGGAAACGAAGAAGAAAGGAAGCGAATTGTCAAAGAGATAAGGAGGAGAGGAGAGTAAAACATACAACAGCAGATATAGCGGGAAACAGGAAGGACGAGAGAAAGAAAACAAACGAGTTAGAAAAAAGAAAGGAAGGCAAGCTCAAATGTCAAAGGAGGACTACTGAGGAAGACCAAGAGAGAAAAAATTGTAGAAAGAACTGCTGGGAATTGAAAATGACTAAGAAAAATAAGCATTGGCAATGCTAAAAGTGTTGGCTTTTGTGTAGGTATGTGATAGGTATTTGCCAAGCACTGCCATAGATGTATTAACTGGCTACTAATGTTATTAGCTGCAAACTCGTGCAAGTACCTGGGCATATGATAGCAGTGCTAGAGAAGTACATATCTGATGCCTATATACAAGACAAAACTGTTGACTTTGCCAGTACTTGTTTTTATCAGCACCTAAGGGCAAGGACACAGGAGCTCATTATGAGTGTGGCGGTCCAGAAATAAGGTTGCCGGTAGCAACATACCAGCACCCTTTCCAGATAGCCACACTCCGACGATGCGGGTGGAGGCCGTTACGCCTAGCAGGTCTGACATGCCGGGTGCTATGGTGCCCGCTTCAGAGTTTTCACAGAAGCACCAGCACCGTTGACAACAGTGCCGTTGCTTCTTTGGACCCATTCCCATGGAGCCCTATGGGACTTCATGGGAATGGGGACTTTCTGAATCTGCTGTCCTGGTAATGAGGCCCAGAGAATGCTTATAAATCAAGCAGCTGAAGTCACACGTGACTTAGACATTTTTATTACCTCAGTAGATCCTTCACAGCTTCCATTAAGCCATGCAGAGTACTTTGAAATAGTAGCAACATGTATGATGTTTTTGCTTAATAAAACTAGCTCAAATAGATCTCAGAAGTATGTGATTTGGGCAACGAGGGGCACGACGTGGGTGGTACTGTCCATAGGCAGTCAACAGGTAAGTAAATGTTATGTTATGAACTATTTATACTGAACCCATTAACACCGTAGTGGTGCATTATGCATTGTGACCCCGCCAGGATGTCGTCAGACCTTTATCTGTGGATATAAGAGATGGGTTTAGGTGAGAGGTGCTGATAGGAACGGGGAGGGGTGTTTGTCAGGCGACAATTTGGTGGGGAGGGAAACAAATTAGGTGATGAGGAGGGTTTCATGGTTGTGTTACCTGGGGTGTAATTATTGGTAAATGTTAAGATGGATTTCTGAACTCTGTCATGGAGGGGCAGAGGTTCAGAAGGCCAGCCTAGTTTCTTGGAACAGGGTAACCTCTGGACAAGCCAGACTAATCAGGGTAGCGATGGCGGCGGTCAAGACTAGGTTTCAAGAGGGGTGAGGGTGACTGAAAGCCAGCAATGAGCACACAAAGCAAGGACGCTTACAAATTACTCCAGACAGGTGTTATATTAAAAATATAGACACATTTATTACAAGGCCTTTGTAACATCGACCATAGTAAAGAATCACGGCAAAACTCCAATAAACCAACACATCACAAACAATACAATATATATACAAGACCAAGGGGTCTAAAGAGTTAGAAGCACGAAATATGCAGTCCACCTAGATGGGGAGGAAAACAGGCAGTGCAAGTACTCGTTAGACCCAGTTCGACATCAGAGGCCACTTAACTAGAAGGAAGTCCGAGCCCTACGAAGAGTGGAGCCTTGTGCTCAAAAGTAGCTGCACACGCGGGTGCCACCGGGCAAAGGAGAGTCTCTTCATGGAAATCAGGCAGATCAGAGAGGTGAACAAAACGATGAAGAACAGTTCCCCGCTACTCAAGCACGGCCTCCACTTGTGGGCAGAAGTAGGGCGCGAGTGCGGAAAAGGGTTGCTGTTTACGACAGCAGTGGAGAGCCATAGGCTCCTGTGGGAGGGCGACCGGTTAGGGTATTGACTACTCACCGGTCCCCGATGCAGGCAGACCCAGGCTTCTCCGGTTCCATTTCGGTACTGGCAGGTTCAGATGCAATCCGCAGGATGTCTCGACGCTGTGTAGATTCCGCGACAGCAGGAGTCAGGGTCGAGAGTGTCCCAAATGCAGCAAACACGCACATGTTTGTTACCACAGCAGGGCAACTCGGCAACCGCAGGTATTCCGGTCCCAAAGCACACGCCTCACTTCAGACCTGGGAATGCCAAGTGTACGAATCGTGTGAGAGTGCCGAGGACACGGGATTAGCAGTAAACCAGACGGCGGTGACCGAGCAAGGTTCCTGTGTAAGTTGGTCAGTCCACTGGTTGGCCCAGGGACGCTTCCGAAGGCTTACGTACAGGATTTGGTGAAGATGCCGAGAATAGTTGTTCCCACTATTCTAAAGGGTCACAGCCGCCAGTACAGGCCTTCTCGTTCGATCAGAAGCTGAGGGGTCTCACAGGACCGCAGTACTGCAGGGTGCCAAACCTTCAGCGGGTCACCAGCGATTCCTCGACTCAGCTTCTTAGTTGTAGGATAATTGGCTCCTTATTCTTTGTTCGTAAGAACTCAGGCGATCGACATGGTAGTGGTGTTTCCAGCCTCCTCTTGACAGAGTTCCCTTCGCGCCAAAATGGAGAGGACCCAATGGGAGATCTGCTCATAAAACACTCACACCATACGTGGACCTATCACGGACCACAGTGGTCCCAGGCATTCAAGACACTCTAGACTCTCTGGCACCCAGGATGTGTATTGGGAACAGACATCCCAGCCCACATCCTGGAGGCACACACAAGGCATGCAGAAGCCCGCAAAAGCATTGTGTTTCGTGGGAAAGTGCATGACCAAATAAGGACTGCCCCGGGTCGGCTCGACCTGGGGGAAGGTGAAGGGGCAAGACGGTCAGTGGACAGGACAAAGAACCTCGTGGCATGGCCATTTTGGAGGCCAGGCCAGCCATTTGGGCCAAACGCGGGAAGCGCGGTTAACATGGCAAAAAGGGGTTCAAAACACAAAGAAGCGATAGCTGCCACCAGTCCCGTCCGTGACACATTTGCACATTTCATTATAAGTCCAGCGAGAGTTTCTAGGGCCATTGGAATGACTAGAGACCAAAGAGCGCGGTAATGTAAGTTACGGTGCACTCTTGTTTCATGTTGCTCAAAAGCTGCAACATGAGGAAAGGACTAAGGGAAACAAAGTCTCCCGGTACTGACTGTCTTAAGGGCATGTCAGTTTCCCAGTAAGAATGGAGCAAAAGCCCAGAGGAGTGAGGCGGAAGGCTGCGCTTCTCCGGCAAAGTCTAGATCAGGGTGTAAAACAACAGCAAAACGTTTGGGGGTTGCCACATGGAAGGAAATTACCTACAAGTATGAAATCTTTCCTAACAGTAAACATGAGAGAAAGTTTCAGGAATGAGCAGACCGTTTTGCAAGCAAGACTTCACTGTGATGGCATATCTAGACCACACGATACCAGGTGCTAAATAGGGATGATGTATGGACTTGAGAAGTGCTCAGGCAGGCCCTAGTAATAGCCAAATAACACCCACGTTGTTCCTCCACCGATCCCATCTTCCTCGTGGCTGTACTCCAATGCTATAGTTTAGTCTTATCGGTTACTTTAGCGCCACTTAATAGTCAGAATGAAAAATGAAAGCAGGGGGTGGGGAGTGAGGATGTGGCGTGCCGAGCAGCACAGGGGCATCTTGTCCCTCCCCCAATGGCTCTTTCAGTAGCTGGACCCAGACATTTGGGCTGGCAGCTGGGCACAATTGTCCTCCTCAGATTATTTTCCTGTGCTTTCTAGCTGCGGGGGTGCCCCCTTCCGCAGCACTGGCCATAATCAGTGGAGCCAAGAGGCAGTGACTGTCCCCAATTATATGATTACCCAATGATGACTGAAACGTAGTGTAAGTGTTGGCAATAAAAGACTAACATCATTGTAGAAAATGTATTTTGTACAGTATTGCAAAATCCACAATAATAAACAACTGTACACTTTTGGGCACGAGGTGCAGGGTTGTGCCCCTGGCCCGTGCCACCACACATGGATGGGTTACCAGCAATCTAGGTTCCCCCCAAAAAGGTACTTATATACCTCTTCTTGTGGCCAGACTGTTTACCATTTCCGAATGGAAATCGCCCCTTCCTTTGTCTGGTAAATGTGTCCCCTTGCCGAGGAACAGCTAAGGTTTTGTCATTAAGTGGCATTGTTTGTTTGTTTATTTATTTATAAAGCGCTCCAAACCCGAGGGTATCTGGGCGCATTACAAGAATGTTCAGTTTCTTAGTTACATTGCATACATTTAGAGGTTACATTAAAAACACAAGTTGCATAATGGGTTTGCATCACATTGTGCGTCAGTACATAATAAAAAATAGCCTATATACAGAAAGAAATATACAAAGATACAGATACAGCACATATGCCGTTTACAAGGTCATGAGCTGGGGTTGTGGTAAGTCTTTGGAGGTAAGCCAAAGTTTGGTATTTTTCCTAAAGTTGTAGAAGGACTGGTCTGCTCTTAAGGTAGTAGGTATGGAGTTCCAAAGTTGGGCAGCCATAACGGGAAAGCTACTGCCGCCTGCTTTTTTCAGTTTGAACCTAGGGACACTTATGCAGAAGGAATTAGAAGTCCTTGTTGGTCGTGTGGAGTTATTTTTGATGAATCTTTCCATAACGTATTGCAGGGCTGAGTTGCTGAGACATTTGTGAGTCAGGCAGACTGTTTTGAGATGTATTCTGTCCTTGATGTATAGCCAATTGTTTTTACATCTGATCACAGAGATAGGTTGTCTTCTGGAGATGCTTAAGGCTGTTCTAAGTGCGTTGTTCTGAAGTATTTGAAGTTTATTGACAGTGTATTTATTGGCGCCTAGGTGCAGTGCATTGTAATAATGGAGTTTTGAAAGGTTTAAAGCTCTAGCTAGCGTAATACAGCTTTCTGTAGAGAGAAAGGGTTTGCAGGCGTGAATCAGCTTACAGGTGTAGGCTGTCGGCGAAGCCGTACAATTATCTTGTTTGCGCAAGCTTAAGGCAGAGTCTAGATAGAAGGCCAAGGTTTTTACCTCCTTAGCTACCTTGATGTCAATGCCATCATTGTTGGAGGAGAGGTAGTGATTGCTAAGTTACTTCAGATGGGCAGGTATACCTAAAAGCAGTAGTTCGTTCTTCTCATCATTCAGACAAAGACCATGTGAGGCCATCCAGGCCTGAATGATGAGATAGATTTTGTTAACCAATGCCAAGTCTTTGTCATAGTCGCCTGTCAAAGGTATAAGGATCTGAGTGTCATCTGATTAATGAGTGTAGGTGACACCCAGAAGGTCTAAGTCCTCAAGCAATGGTTTGGTAAATACATTATACATAGTAGGCGATACGCATGGTCCCTGTGGTACTCCATATGTTATAGCAATAGGGTTAGCTGCTGCTGATGGTGAGAAAACTCTCATGTATCTGTTATTCAAGAAATATTGGATCCATGCTGTTGCTTGTGTGGAGAAATGGGCCGCTGTATACATATTTTTACAAAGCACTCCATGATCAACCAGATCAAAAGCGACTGAAAATCTAATAGGAGTAAGAGGGCCGGTTTCCCTTTGTCTTTCAGCTCATCAATCTGGTTCTTCAGGTCAATCAAAGCTGTTTCAGTGCCTTGTTGGGGTCTGAAGCTAGATTACAGAAGTCCTAGTAGATTATTGGTCTCTAGGTATGATTGTATCTCGTTATAGCCTGCTTTATCAATGATCTTCAATAAAAATGGGGACTGTTGTGATGGGTCTATAGTTCGTTGGGGTGCTGTTGTCCAGGGAAGGTTTCTTTAAAAGTGTGAGTACCCATGAGTTCTTCAGGTTAGTGGGGACAATGCATGTGCGGAAGGACGAGTTAATTACAGTGGTGATGAAGGGGGATAGGTCGCTAGCAGCTTCTGTGATTGTAGATGCCGGGCAGGTATCTCCATGGCATCTGGAATGTTTGACCGAGGCTATAATATTTTCCACTTCTAGGGTGGACACGTGGGTACATTTAAATCCCTGTAGAGGTTTAGGAAGGATGGGACAGGATTTCAAGCTGTTTACTTAAGTTTTTTTGCAGCTTTTTTATTTTGGAGAAGAGAGATCTTGTTAGCTAAGGCATTTTGGATCTTAGTGCATAGCATTTATCACTACGGCAAAGAATGTTCATGTAAATTATGGTGGAGATGACACAACTTTCGATCGTCTTATGGGAATGTGATGGTTAGTGCACATTTTAAAATAGAAATAGAGAAACACAAGGAATGTTGGACTAAAATAGCAAGGTTATAACGAACCTAACGGTATGTCTTCCCAAAACATGGTGCTCATTCACAATAGGAACTGAAAGTAAGGAAGGACTGAAGGGGTAGCCATGGGAACGTACACACACTTTACAGTCACTGACGAACACGTCGGGTTCAAACGCAGCTTACGCGCAAGATGAGAGAAAAACATCTGCAGGTAAGGGGCAGCGCTCTGCTCTAAACTTGAATAAATGCAATTTGGCATTAATAGAAGCCTGGAAGGGATGCAATTCGGTATTCAGTATTAACAAATCAGACCGTTAATGTGAATTTCCTCAAACTCAAACCGCTAACGTGAATGTACTAGGGGATATGGCAGACCATCCAGTGAATGTTTTGGGGAATTGATCCTCCTTTTAGTTTCACGCAAGCAACACTTTGCACACCGTATTTTGAAACTGGTTCCAGGTTTAAAAAGGTTGATGTCATAAAAACCCCACTCAAGACAAACATTGTTTTTTCAGTTGGTTTCCCATTTCCTTTTTTCATTCCGCAGGACTTTAAGTTTAGGTGTAAACCAGGTATTCAGGTGGGCTCTAGGTTTGCCTTTATGCAGTTTTAGAGGTGCGATTTTGTCTAAGGCTGAGGTAATGGTATTGTAATAAAGTTCCACTAGCATTTCTGGGTCGGTTGAGGCTGGCAGGGTATTAAGTATAGGTCAGAGAAAGGGCCACTGTGATGTTCCGTTTGTTTCTGGTAGGAATAGGTGGAGCTATACGATTATTTTTATTAGGAAGTGCACAGTCTTGGATTGTAAATGTGAGTAGGAGATGGTCAGTCCAAGGGTATGGTTCAATAGAGTTTATGGTTGTCTCGCAATTGAGGTCGGCTACCCAATCTAGGGTTCTTCCTTTTTCATGCGTAGGGTAAAGAACTCTTTGCATAAGGCCTAGCTCAGCCAGAGAGTATGCCAGAGCCAAGGCACGTTGGTCATTAAGGTTGTTATAGCCGAGATTAAAATCTCCTAGTAGTAGGATTTGCAAAGACGGCTTAGTGTTGGTAGATAGTAGGGTGTTGATCTCTTCCTCAAAGGATCCAATAGGTCCAGTAGGACTGTATATCAAGTGTACTGTTATGGTGCGAAAGTTGGTAAGAGGCAGTTTAACTGTCAGGAATTTGCATGACGTGACAGGGGAATGTGTGGATATTCTAAGTCCCAATGTGGATTTGGTGATAAAGGCGATACCGCTGCCTTTGGAGGATTCTCTGTCAGATCTCAAGATCGTATAGTTATCCAGAGTAGCAATTAAGAGGGATGGCCTGCAGCTGCATGTAGCCAGGTCTCTGTTATTGCTAGGAAATCCAGTTTTTTAAATCAATAATCAGGTCTGCAACTTCTGCTCCATGAGCAACCAGAGATCTGGCGTTGATCAATGCCCCTTTGATTAAGTTTGGAGCGTTATTTCGGGAGTTAGTGTCTGGTATATTAGATTTCATAAATGCTCTATTATGGAATCTGTGGATTTTAGAAGCGGCTTTCTTCAGACCCTCTGGTTGGCTATTTGTGGGAGGTAGGCTAGTAGGTATTGTGTACGTTTTACCTAATCTATAGCCAAGTCTGGTGTTTCTGACTGATATAAGACATGGGAGGTTGGAGACCAGCGTAGGGGAGACACTCTGAGTCGCTGGGTTAGTGGCTAGTCTGCTCAGCGTTTCCCCTAGTGGGTTAACATCCTGGTTATTGTGGTTGTTTAATAAGTTTGATTCTTGCAGGGGTTTAGTGGCTCTGATTGGTATAGGACTGGTCATAGGCTTCAAGTGGGGCAGGAATACAGAAGGCGTAATCCTATTTGGTATGTTCAAGGGTGGCAGAAATTTGGTAGGCTCAATCCAGCCTGCGCTGTTATCCTGAGTTGTCATGGTGGCTAGTGCTCTATAAAATTGGGTCTGAGTCTTGGTCAGGGTCTTAAATTGCCAGGTGAAGCAACAACATTTATGCTTATGATCTGAAATCTAGCACAGATGTCAATGATAGTGGTGTGCATAGTTGTTAACAGGGAGGTGAACCAGGGCAGTCCACCGACATTCCATGCAAAGGGGTCATATTAGATGCTCCCAAGTTAAACGACAATAATAGAATACTAGGTGCAAGTATGACAATTGGTACAGTACACGTCTAACAGTTGTTGGTAGCTGTTACAAACAACCTCAGGGCAGCTAACATGGTGATAAGCATTAGTAATTGGCACTATAATCGTTGTTAGTACGCATACACATGTGTCAAACATAGGCAAGTCTATTATAATTCTAACAGTTAATATCTAAAACCCCCAAAAGAAATATGAAACAGAGAACATTTTTGCTTGCAACTTTAAGTGATTGTGTCTGATAAAGTGTTTTCCTCCACCAGTGCATCACTTTTCCACCCCCTTATTGAACCTTTTCCTTGGTATGTCTATGGCTTAATATGAATTCATGCAATACATATTAAATTCTCTTTTGCACCCTGTCTTGAATGTTTGCACTTCTATTGACATACTGCATATTTTTACCTAACTATCCAATGTGCCCAAACCATCGCTGGCTTTAGTACTTGAGACGCTGAGGTTGCTTAGCCTGAAAGCCCAGAAATGTGCAATGGTAAATGCTGCTCTAAACTGTTCTGTCTCACACGGGTGTGAGCACCCTGTATCTAGAAAACTTATTAGAATTCCCCTTTCCACTGGCCACCAGGGGGCGCACGGATGAATCCAACCTCTGTGTGAGCTTCGCGTCCCATGGTCTCAAAAGTGGCTTGAACCCCCACCTTGGATAGTTCAGCAGGAGTGGTGTGGGAACATAGCCCCCTTGATGTGAGCGAAAAATCGAGAAGGATTTGCCTGAAAACTGAACATTACAAGGCAGCACGCTGCAGCAACGGCCCGGTGTGCAACACCGAAAGTGGTCCATCATCCAAGTGCGCAGAGGAGGGCATTGTTGGGAGTCTTACTGCAGAGAGCTTGCGGAAACGTCTGCAGCTTCGAGCTGAGGTGCAGAGCTGAGGCAGATCCCCCCTCGAGCGTTCCAGCCCTGGCTGAAAGCACAAGTGGATCCTCTCAACTGTGCTGGGAGGGAAGGTGCGGGTTTGGTCGCAGCCGGAGTGGGGTGGGTGCAGATGGTGGGCCGGATGGTGTCTCCCCCCTTCTTGGGTTCCCAGTGCAGCCCGATTTTCCTTCCCGCACAGTCCGTGGCAGCAAATTACGGAGGGCACGCCAGCGCGGAGATGCTGCGTGCTGGTCCCCCACCGATCCCAGCGGTGGATCATAGGCTTGCAGGACTTGCTGATCCCACCCAAACCTCCAGTGATCTTGTTATTGGACTCCCAACGATCTTGGCCCCCAGGATTAAAAGCGACACCTTGAGAGACGCGTGTGCCTGATAAGATGTGGCACGCATTTTGAAGCTCACCCAGGTCGCCTGGCAACCCCGACCCCTGAAGCTCATCTCAGACAACGGTCCCACCTCCATTTCCGTACCACAAGCTTGTTGCACTTCACTGGGTGAAATACTGGAGTGGCAGCAATGCGGAGCGGGACGCCGAAGCGTGAGGGAGTTGTGACCTTACTGAAACCGCTGCCACAAGCATCAGGATCAAGGGGTGCCGATATTCTACCTACAGTTTCCCCTGCGCAGAACATGTACGGATTATCAGTTCTCTCGCTGACAAGGAGCAGTGTGTACAACTCACCTCTTGACCCCTAAGTTATACCTCAAAGGAGTTACTGAAGACACTCAGTAGGCTCAGCGGTCCCTCTCGAATAAAAGCAGGAAATGGAACACACTCTCCCATAAGGCCAGATACGCTTGGGGCGGGCCCAGTGGTACAAAGCAGCGCTCTACCTATAGATCTTATTGTGTAACTTCTGCCCAACTAGCAGGGGACAAGAAGACTCTACTAAAGCAAAACCCAGCACATGGGCGTGGCTCGTGCAGGGACACACTCCTGGAGACCTCCATGTGGAAGACTGACCCCATAACCAAGGTCAAATAAACTGATTGCTCAGCGCAACTTGCGTGGCTTAGGGGTGTCGGGACGGTGGATGCAACTCCAAAGCCCATGCATATATTGAGGTAGCACACCTCCAGTTAATTGGATGGGTCGCCTGGTGCTTCCTTAGCAACCTGAGCTTTCACTAGCATCGTCCCAGGACAGAGGTCTATGGTGCGAGCACCTGTTCTTCCACGAAGAATAGAGCCAAGGCACCACCCATGGTACTGTAAAACCTGCACTGGTGGATTGGTCGGAGCTGGAGGAAAGTATGATAGTCATCCAACAGTTTGAATGTGCCCCCCCCTTCTGCAGTGGGACAGAGCCTGTAACGACCCCATACGACAAAGCAAGCGGGGACCCAGAAGAATCATGAAGAGATACCAAGACTTCATACGACAAGGTAGTGCAAATTGAGGCGCACCACATGAGATTATTGGAGGGTTGGTCCCCCGACGCCAGGTGCAGCTGATGCGGCCGAAAAAGGAAGAGGCCCCTCCTAAGGCTTAGGAACCGCCTACGGAGCACACAGCTCACGGGTGTTTACTAGGGCCACCAGTGAGATCCTGTAATTGGATTCCTAGGATCTCGACCCACCAGTCTACCCTCTTGGTGCTGCACCCACAAAACATAGAATTGACTTCCTTAACTCTGAGCCACACCTGTCATTGAGAGGGTTGGGCCCCCACCTCTGGGGCGTGTGCCCTCCTCCGGGATTAATTTCTTTGAGGGGAGATTGTGAATTTGTTCTGCACCAAGAGAGCCAAATGGGTCAATATGCCATAATTGGCCCTACTAGTAAAGAGTGATGTGAATGTGACGCAGCTGGCGTGGTAACGAATTTAAGAAAGCAGAGTACAATCCACTGACAAAGTTCCACATTAGAAACGCATGGACATATGGCAGAAACTTGCATCACACCGGTTTGCCCCGCACCAACCCAGGCCCCTCTCAGGAACCTGTTATGGCGACATCAGGGGCGGAAGCGGCCGCAACTAAGGCCGACGTGGCAGCCTTACGTAACAAAATGAAAAGCATGAGGGCGGACATTGGTCGGAAGGTTGACAAGATAACACAGAGAATCGACAAAATGGAAGAGAGACTGGAAGGGGTCGGACATAATCAAATCTCTCTCGGTATCCTGGAGTCCCAAATGGACCAGAGCATTACAGAGATAGAAGCATGTGAGAAGGAGTTCCGTCTGAAAATGGACGACTTGGAGAACCATGAACGACGGAACAGCCTACGAATCTTCGGGATTCCGGATAGAGATGGGGAATCCGAACAGGACTTGAAAAGGATCCTACATACAATCATGGAACTCCTATTCGAAGACAACCTCATCGAAGGTTGACCGCATACATAGAGCCAGGAGGGCCACGGGGGGACTGAAACCAGTCCTCGTACGGTTCCACAACTATGCCGATAAGGCCAGAATTCTGGAGAAAGCCAAGCGCAGCCCACAGATTCTCCTAGACACAACAAGAGTGACGATCTTTCAAGACTTATCATCACTGACTCTTGCCATGAGAAGGATGTGTATGCCACCTACCAAAAGGGTCAAAGAAAAAGGTGCTGGGGCTACCCATTCTCTCTTACATTTGAATGGGAGGGGAGTACAGCGGGGCTGAGATCAGAGAACGATATACATAACTGCACAGCCGACTTACTGGGTAACCAGGAGAACTAAGTGAACCAGGGAGAAAGAAGAGAGAACGTCAGGTAATGGCGCATTCAAGGCCCGAAACGGAGGCGGATACCAGGGTCCATGAAATATAGAAGGATGAATGCCTCACCAGGTGCGGATCTCTGAGGAGCATATTACTCCGCGTTACCACTGTTGGGATCAGCCTTGAGAGCGACATGATATATTACCGCCATTGACATGAATCTGCTAAGAAGATTGCGAGATGTGAGATACTTGAACGATGACCCTGAATGCAGGCGACGGATCGACCACTGCACTGAAATTTGACGACTGAACGTCCAGTGGGCTCCACAACACTTTCGAGAGCTACCCCAGGGGTGCTTTAGCAGCGGGGCATATGGACTTACCGACGCATTGAACCTCGACGAGTCGGGTGATGTATCTGCTGATGGGACACGTTTGCACTGAGTTAAGGGGGAAATGTACAGATTTGGGAGATCTTCAAGGTGGGGCATGGAAAGGGGTGAAGGAGGCTCAATGGTTATTTGAAAGTTTTGTGATGGGACCGGGATAGGTCCGGTTCTCACTGGTGGTCCGACACTGGCTGGGTGATGTCAACCGAGCCAGATCAGACGCCGCTACGTGACGAGGGAGGGGGGAGTGGCAGGGGAAGGGGAATGGGCAGGAACAGGTTTCTTTATAAGTAAGAATTGTGTGATCTGAGGTGTTATGTATGTGGGTCAGGGTTGCCGGGGCCCGTTTTACGAGCATTGTATGCAAAAAGGAAGAAATGGCTGTAAAATTCAACTCTCAGAAAGGTGATCTTCTCAGAGTGAGTACACTCAATGTCAAGGGGCTGAATTCACCTACGAAACGGTCTCTGGTGTGCAGGGAGTTTAAGAGGTCAGGGACAGATGTGCTCTTTCTCCAGGAGACTAAATATGCACATGGGGAGAAACGCAGGGTCCTGCACTCTAGCATGGGAATGGAATATTGGGGCTCAGGCCCTCTCTGGAAGGTGGGTGCGGGAATACTCATTAGAAAGGGGTTGAATCTAGAAGTCACCAAGGTGTGGGTGGATGTGGAAGGTAGGGCGCTTATGGTAGTGGGTACTGTACGTAAAATAACATTCACGCTGGCGACACTGTACGCCCCCAATACTGGTCAAGCCAGATTCCAACAGCTATCGATACCAAAAAAAAACCTTGGAAGCCGCCGGGCATGTAATACTCGGTGGAGACTTTAACCTCTGGGCGAATGCTAAACTGGGCAGACAAGCCGGTAACCCGGATCTGAGTGAACCAGTTGACGGTGGCCGAACAGCGGTAATGGAGATGATGGTGACCTATGGGTTACGGGACATATAGCGGGGATTTCATCCGAGTGAAACAGGCTACACCTTTTACTCAGCGCCCCATGGCACTTTCACTGGAATTGATTATGTATACGTTTCAGAAGAGTTGGCGGAAGTAGCGACCGGCTCAGAGATTGCACCAATTTCCTGGTCAGATCACGATATGGTCACCACTGGCATAAATATGACAGTCCTTCCACACAGAGGGTCAAAGTGGCGGTGCAATGAGACATTTTGGAGAGACCGATGGGTTGCCGCCATAGAGGGAGGAGGTGATGCCCAGAGCACACCAATTGGGGACATTCCAGAAGCATTCACATAGTTTTATGATAAACCATATAAATCTGAAACAGCTCAAGACAGATCAGAAATAGATGGGTATTTGGGAAGTGTGAGATGCCGAAGCTCTCCCGTGAAGAGGCAGACGTGATGGATGCCCTGATCACGGCTGAAGAGGTGGAACGAGCGACAAAGAGGCTGCCGCTAGGGAAGGCCCCAGGAAACGACAGTTACACGGCAGGCTTTTATAAGACCTTCCTCTGATCCCTCCTTCCATTTATGGTAGAACTGTTCAATGACATATTGGAGAAGGGAGTAGCTCTGGACTCCTTCTTAGAGGCACTGATTACAGCAATTCCCAAAGAAGGTAGAGATCCTAGACACTGTGGATCGTATTGCCCAATATCATTGCTAAACATTGATGCAAAAATGTACACTAGAGTATTGGCAGCTAGACTGGAGATATACATGCCTCGGCTGATACATTTGGATCAAGTTGGATTTATTCTGTGGAGACAGGGTGCAGATACGATGCGTAAGACACTACACTTGATCCATGAGTCAAAGAAAATGACAGGAGACCCTGCTCACCTGTCGACACAGAGAAAGTGTTTGACAGGGTAGAATGAGGCTTCCTCGAGGCGATTCTGAGTAAAGTCTGACTGGCAATAGATTTAGAAGAGGGCTGAAGGCAGTGTACACATCCCCCAAGGCTTCAGTATCAGCTAACTCTGATTACTCAAAATGGTTTGATCTAGGAAGAGGAACAAGGCAAGGTTGCCCTCTATCCGCAATATTGTTCGCTCTCTCACTTGAACCTCTCGCCCAGACACTTAGAGATGACCATCTAGTGGAGGGATTAAAAGTAGACGGGAAGGAATATAAGATAGCCCTGTATGCAGATGATGTATTACTACATGTAAGGAATCCCTTATCATCCATACCAAGAGCCATTCAACTGATTGAAAGATATGGTCTACTTTCTGGCTTTCAAATTAATAGGACTGAGTCAATCCTATTCCCATTGAATGAACCCACTCATGAGGACACTGATAGATTTTCCACGCTAGGTCTCACTATTGGGGAAACCATCCTGCGGTACTTGGGGATAAATCTTACACGAAATTTGGACACCCTATATGAAGCCAACTTTCCCCCTCTGCTCTCCAAATTCCATGCCGATTTAGCAAAGTGGCAAAAGCTAACGATCTCCTGGATGGGGAGACTTAATGCAGTCAAAATGGTGTGTATTCCTCGATTCTTATACCCATTCCAGATGCTCCCAATTAGGCTGCCGAAACTATTTTTTGGAGAGGTAAAGATGGGCATTTTGAGATTTGTGTGGCAGGGGAAAAAAGCTAGAATAGCATATGAGGTTTTAACCCTACCCAAAGAAAAGGGTGGAGTGGGTCTACCTAATTAAAAAAATATTATGAAGCAGTGCAGTTAAGGATCTTGGTCCCCCACATGAGAAACCAGACAGACCTACATTGGATACACCTCGATAACTATAGTTTCGCTCCGGCCACTGTATTGGAATGGCTATGGGTGGCGAGAGACAAACTAACCCGAAGAATCTGAAACCACCCTATACTAGGCACCATCTGGGAGGCCTGGAGGGAGGGAGCAGACATGTAGGGTATCACCACATGGCCATCTCCTTTGAGCCATATTTGGGCACCAGGTATTCGAGAAGAGATTCTGGATCCTGGAAGATTCCAGCCCTGGTTCAAAGCTGTCTTGGAGAGAGTGGTACAACTCCAGAGGGAGAGTAGCTTCCTTACGATTATAGAACTCGAGGATGCATTGGGAATAGGACCTCAACCATCATGTTTAAATGGGCCCCCACACATCTTCAGAGGGACTTGGGCCAGCCAGTCTAGCCCTTTCCTAATGTGATGTGACATTTTTTCAGGCATCCATGATCAACCAAGTATGGTATGTGTTATTACTTGCCTAGTCCGACATTTCTGGGCAGCCAGTCTAGCCCTTCCTTACTGTGGCATGACCTTTGTTTTGGGCATCCTGTCCGGGCAGCAGTATTGCATTATGCTTCTGCACACTGGGGGGTATAGCAGGAGCACGCTCTTGCAATGCTGCATTACTCCCCCGGAGTGAGGGTGATGGCATCTATGTCTAATAAGCAATACAATGCCGTCAACACAACTGCCACTTCTACAAAGTCACAGAGCACACCTTGGTAGCTTGCAATATTCCCATAACCTAGCACCTAGAATAATGTGTGCCATATACAATACAGCAGTATACCATTATCGATCCACCATATCCTGCTGGTCAGCACTCAATCAAGGGTACATACAATGGAGCAATAAATATGTTATGTGGACATGTCCTGTAACTGTAGTACCGCCAATAGACCAGTTCGGCTACGTACAAAGCCATCATTGTGCGACACTGAATTAACGCTCTACAGTGTAGAACCCCCTTTACCCTACAATTAAACATTGAAAACAGCAAGCTTCCAAAGAGCCACTCCCAGAGCAGGGCCTTGCAAAGAACGCGAGAGGGGCTCGCATAGGGAAAGGCAGCAAACTGAATTGGCCTTTGGTGTCTGCAGGAATGCAGAAACGCCTAAATGATCCCATTCACAGGCCCTGGGGCTAGAAGAAAGGCATGCTTTGGTTCATGCTTGTGTCCCAGACAACAGCAAGGCCAGAGGACAAGTCCCATGTCAGAGCCCCAGAGAGAAGGGGTCTGGGGCCTAGAAAAAGGGTGTCTGTATTTAGGCTTCTTCTGTGTCTGTTGAAGCCGTATCCCCACACCCTTATCTGCTGCCACACACAGTGTTGCCCTACTTTCCTTTCATAAGGGCCAAGCTAGACTCAATAACTCGCCTTTTGCCGGGGGACGCGCTGGTCAGCGCGAGGCTTAGGTGCATGCCGCGTTAGCAGCGACGCACTCCTCCCCTGGGGGTCCAACGAGGATCTGGGATTCCCAGTGGGCCAACAGCAAGGGCTTGGAGGGGTAGCAGAGGCGGAGGAGCCACAGGGCAGGAAAGGGAACGGGTTGGGATGACAGGGGTAACACGGAAAGAGCAGAGCTAGGGAGGGTTTATATATGGGTCACGGCAGGTACTGATCCTCTTTGTGCTGGGGGAAGACTGGGACACGTGAAAGAGGTAAGTGTGGGGGAGTGAGTAATGCACACTTGCGTAAGGAAAAGAAAGAATCATCGACCGCACTTGCGGCGGTAAAATGAGGATGAGTAAGTACTGTAGACCTAACCTAACATGACCTTTTCTTTTTGCAGCGAAAAAGGTCAAGAGTCAGGCTTGCACACATGTTGTCAAGACTATTCTTGAATACTGATGAGTGAAAGGGCAATTCTGAAAGTGACGATCTTCCATTTCTGCACGGAACGATGATCCCGACAAAAAAAAAAACAGTGTGGCGGAGGGGCAAGGAACAGGCCTGTTCCTTGTAGTGTGGGCTTGTGGGACCCTTTGTTTGGTAGACAACCCTCCCTCCGCTTGCCTCAGGTTTGGGCTTTGCTGTGTGGTGATGACGGTCTTATTGTCTAAATATGCGGTCGCCGTGCCGCTTATGTCAAGTGTTGTGTCTCCATGCCGCGTGTTCTCTGCAAGGTTTGTTTCGCCTTAATCAGAGCTTGCCAGTTAGTTCTAAGAATGTAGGGCAGCGTTAGGAGCTGAGCGGTTGCCGTCTGTGTGCAGTTTAGTCTTTTGTATGCCTGTAGCACCTTCTGTGCCACGTGGTGGCCTGTGTGAGTGGTAGCGGATTGTGCAACTCTCGGCCTGTGGCCGTGCTGCTGTTGGAGGAGGCTGCACCTGAGGGGCGTCTGGGGGATGCTCGATGTTACAGAACGACACAGTTTGAGTGAATGGGACGTCCCAGTGGAGACTTCTAAGGGTAGGGAGACGTGTACAGGTCACGATCGTAAAAGGTACAGCCGACAGCATGGTTTGCCACACGTGGCTTAGTTGGCAGCATTCCCGATCAACTCTGATTGTTGATTGTTTGTGTTGTTTGTGTGCACTGTAGGTTGGCCAATTTTGTGAGGCGGTGGGATGGGGAGGATTCTGGGGCTGCTTGTGTTCTGGTTGCCCCAGTGTTGTTTCTGTGATGCGGGACAAAGTAATCGTTGATTCATTCTGTGGTTGTTTGGAGTGCTTCCAACTTGACAAATGTGTGTTGCAGAGTATCAGGACTGTTGCTGGGGTGTTGACCTGGGATAGCACAAGGGTGTATCCCCAGGGGGATGCCAAACTGCAGGGGTTGCAGCCCGAGCACACTGGGATCGGGGGGAATGTGGCGAGGGGCGAGTAGAGTGGGGTTTGGTTCGGGTGCCATTTTGCCCCAGGTGGGTTTCTATATTCCTCATGTTTGAGTTCATCATGCATCGTGTGCGGTTTGTGGGTTCGGGGAGCAGAGTTTTTGGAGGACATACTGGGTTGACTGCTTGGGGGGAAGGCTGCTGTGGCTGGTGTCTCCAATGTGTACTGGTGCTGGGTTCAGGTTTGGAGAGGCGACTGAACGCATTTGTGGACCATTGAAGGTTTTGTTCTGCGTTTCCCCCATGTTGACCTTAGTTGTGTTTCTTATGTTCGGCTGTGCTCGACACAGTGTGTTGCGGGAAGAACCAGGTGGGTTTGCAGCCAGTTACAGGGTGGCCTCGGGGCTTTGCCCCCCGTACCTGAAAGGAGATGCAGGACACAGGTCTTTACTCTTCGGGTTCCCGCGCACACTGCCAGCCTGGGTATGCCCACTTTATTAATGCAGCGCATGCGCGACGGCGAACATTGCCGTCACGCTCCCATGACACTATCACATTCCTCCTTTTTCACAGCGAAATTTAAACACAGCCGTTTAATCCCAAACTGCTGTCAACATGACAGACATGCATCTAATAACACATGAACATACGGTGGGCCCAACTTGGGCAATACAGGGAAGCGCAGGTTGGTTTCCGATTTGGCCCATGATGTAGTATTTGGACCGCACGGGGCACTGACAGCCTTCTCAGCGGGGGTAACGCTCCTCTGACGCTGTCTCTCCCCTCTCCCTTTCCAGGTCGCCTGGTGCAAGTTCTGGATCCCCAGTATCTTCTTCTGTGGGTTGTTCTCTGTCCACAGTTCAGGCTGGGGAAGCTTCTCGTTGATCTCTCTGCTTCTCTCCCCTCCAACCTTCCGAAAGAAGTTGGAGTTCCTTGTCACTGCCCCTCTATGATCATCAGTGGTCACAATGGACCCTTTTACTTGGGTTACTCCTGTAGGAGTAGGTTCATAATTGAGGGACAGTTTTCCTTCAGGCCGGCGGATTCTCACCAGGACCGTGTTGCCCATCTCAATGTCCGGTGTTTTGAGCCGGCGTCTGGTATTTTCTCCCTCGTTGTGTGCTAGTCGGTCTTCTGATGTCTTTTGGACATTCAGCCTTCTCTCTGTGGAATTAGCTCTCGTGGGCATCTGGTGAAAAGGGCTTCAGCTGGGGTACCCCTGTGGATTGGTGGGGGGTGGTTGGGTATTCCCTGAGAAACTGGTATAGGGTTCTTTTTAGTTCTCCTCCCTGCCCTTGGGTTATGCGGAACACTTTATTGAGCATTTGCATGAAGTACTCAGCCTCTCCGTTTGCCCTCGGGAATCCAGGCATCACTTTCCTGTGCATGATACCACAGTCTGCCACAAATTCTGCAAAGCTTTCTCCGTGAAATGGTGGTCCATTATCGGAGAAAACTACTCGTGGGAACCAGTAGGTGGCAAACACTTTTTGCATCACTTGGATAATCTGTTTGCAGGATGTCAACCCTACCAGCTCTACCTCCGGATATCTTGACCACTGGTCGATCATTACACGAAAGTACTGTGTCCCAGTGGTTATTACTTCCCGCCATGGGTTATATGCTGGGATCCTTGTTTTCGGGGCAGCTGCCTGGCATCAAACACACCTGCTGACATACTCATCCACCGCTGTCTCGAGCCCTCTGGGAATGGTGACTGGAGCAGCAGCTCGGCACATTCTTGCAAAATGCCCTGCTTCCCCGCAGTGCCCACTCACTCTCCCCTTTGTGAGACAGTCACCTGCATGTGGGAGATCGTAGCCACATTTGGGGAATGGCTGTGGAGTCTCGGCTCTCCCTGGGGGCCATCTGGGTCTTGACGGGCCGGCATTCGATGGTCGCCCAATCGCACAAACATCTTCCCCGTTCAGGGACTTAAATGTGGTGTCCATCATGGTGGCGCGGTTGTCCGCAAGTTCATAGGATCTCCCCATCTGGAGAATGCAGGCTAGCATCAGTCCTGGCTCACAGAGGACTTGTCTACGTAGTTTTCCTGAACTACACCCCTGTAGTAACTGGTTGCGGACCATGCCCTCTTCATTTTCCCAGTGGCACGTGCTTGCTAATTGACGGGTCTCCCACAAAATTGGTCAAGGGACTGCTCTTCCAGCTGCTTCTCACTGCACACGACAAATCTTTCGAAGTCTTGATTCGCAAGAGGCATAAAGTGCTCCTTGAGGCAGTCCTTCACAGCCTGGTATGAGTTGTCGGTGGGAGCAAGGGATTTGAAAATGCAATGCACCTCAGACCCAGCTGCGTAGATGAGCGTCACCACTTTCGCTTTGTCGTCCGTCTCACCCGTTGCTTTAAAGTACATATTGAGTTTTTCAACCCACAATAGCCATTTTGGCCCCAACTTTGCGGACCCCTTCTGCTACTTGAACGGCATCGTTGGCGTTGCTCATGTTGACAGATCGCACAGGCACCTTTCACACTCATGAATGCCGCAATCTGCGTCTTCCCATAGGCTACTGTGGTGTCGCAACCGCACAGGCACCATCACAAGGGCTGCGGTGTGGATCTCTCTGTGTAATACGTAGGTATAGTGGTCCTGTCCCCGGTTCCCACCTTGGGACGATGAATAGGATTCTCTCTCCCCGAGGATTGAGGCAGAGAGAAGAGAAAAACATTCTGAGAAAAAGGTTTTCTTTTTTCTTAAGGTCCCTGTGGCCCCTTTTGTTTTGGCCTCTGTGGCCTTTCTAGAAAGTCTGGCACTGGTGGGCTCCAGAAATTGGTCCTATTGCACACGAGCACTCCACACGTGGAGCCACGACCATGGAATACACAGAATTGCGGTGGAAACGTCCCTGCGAGGGTTAAGGCTCCTGGCAGGCGTCGAAAATCATTGCAGATGCAACATGAGTCATCGGAATGTTAGCTCCCTGCCCAGTAGCATCCTCGTCGCCAGGGTGATATTCTTATTAGCACCCAGGACCCCAGTTGTTGTGTCCTTTATTCATGTCAATAACCCTTTTGAATGGGAGCCAAGTCCCATTTCTATTGTTGTTGTTTGTTGTGGGCTCTGCCCAACGGTATGCAGGAAGAGGCTGGGTCACCGCCTCAGGCACCAGTTTTTTTCGCGCCGATGATTAAACAGATAAGAAGCCATTTGACCGGCTCCCGCGTATCATTGTATTTGCTTCATTTACTTCAGCCTCATTATTTTATTGCTGCACCCGACTCCTGTCGGGATATAACATCAGGCCTTGCCCCCCCCCATACCTGAATGGAGATGCAGGACTCGGGCCTTTACTCTTCGGGTTTGCGGTGCGCACTGCCAGCCTGGGTACGGGCACTTTATTAATGCAGCGCATGCGCGAAGGCGAACATTGCTGTCGCACTCACATGACGCCATCACACTTGTGAGCGTGTACTGCTGCTCTCTTGCGCGCTCCAGTGGCGGTGACCTTCCGCTCCAGTCTCTTAAATAATTCTAAGATTTCCCCTGTGTGGCATCAGCCACAAAAAAAAAACGAATCGTACTGCTTAATCTCCCTGTGCTCGCTATGTTTGTTGGTACAGTTTTGTCAAGCAGTATTTAAGCCGTATTTCAATCTGGCATGTGGTGTAATAATGCTGGGAAATGCCGCCGAACTGCAGGATGCTATGGTAGAAGGGAAAATGGTGGATTAAGACATTAAGGCAAGAAGTAGTGAGGTGAAGGGGGTGGTTTGTTGCCGTCTAGTGAAATGGGTCTTGAAGGCAGCGAGGCAAGAAGTGTTGCAGGGCGAAAGGGGCATTTATTAATTACCCATTTCACAGAAAACTGGTATGTGCTGCAGAGTTTCAGTACTGGAGCTGGTGTGCTGACGTGGCATACCGCCGAGGGCGTACCACCAGGGCGATGCCAAGCTGCAGGTTTTGCAGCCCGAACAGACTAAAAATAACATTAAAATTATTTCGGTTGACCCTGCGAGACTACAAGGACCAGAATGCAAGGTTTCCATTCTTGTAATTCTTCTTTGTGTGACGATCACCGTGCCGCGTGGGCTATCCCATTGTGCAGGTTGGAGCAGTCACACTATATGCAGAGAGTTGTGCTATTTGGGGCGTGCCGTGCCAAATAGCACAATTTAGATAGTTTCCTTTGAGCAACACCTGTAGTGTGTTTACCACAATCGCTTGATTTTCCGGCCGATGGGGATTGGTCAGAGATGGAATAGTGGTTGGAAAGGAACAGCTCAAGTGAATTCCCATATTCAGCTAAAGGCTAGGGGTGGCTTGCGGGGTCGCACCTGCCCTCGTTCTGGACCCATATAAACTCGCCTGTAGTGCTCTTGGTTTCTTAAGGTTTAAGAATGATTCAGGGGCACCCGCTACGTTTCTGGATCGCTAATTCAAAGCGCCGGCTGCCCTTTAACCCCCAGCCGTTCTGACTGTGTTTTCGCACTTAAGAAGTTAACTTTACTGTTGCAATAGTAATGTGGCAGCAGCACCTTTGCTGTGCATAACCTGGGCATTTGTCCATCTCTGTACCATCATACGTGATACTTGCTCATTCCTCTTTGCCCCTTTCCTCTCCCACCCAGAAAGGTGTAGAATGAGACATGTCTTCTCTTTGGCATAAAAAGGCTGCAGATTTATTTTCACAACATAATAAATTTAAAACACTGCACACAATTTTGTGAAAATAGTTCCGAAGGTGCGGTGACTGCTCTGTGTCCAAAACCTGCTTCCCCCTTTTCCCAACAAAGTCCACGGTAGGCACAACTCTCCCAACCCTTTGTGTCTGAGCCCCGTCTGCCCATGCAGGTGTTCCTGGGCTGGGAGAGCACCGTTTATTCGGGGCAAGCTGAGCCCTCATTGCTACCACCAGACGCCCACGCCGCCTAGGCTCCCAAGAGGCGCTGGTCCTGAGAAGAGCGAAGACCTTCCGGCTTTCCCATGGCTCATTCGGAGTCTGTCTCTTATCACTGGTCGCCAAAACACTGCCACGCCGAAGGTGGGTTACCGCCCACCGCGGCTCCCCCCTTTCCTACTTAATACTTCCAGTGGCTTTGTAGTAAACATCCAATGCCACTACTGACAGATGCACTCTGTCCTTCGCATAGTCTACTTTGGGTACCCCCAACTGTGAGGTCAACTCGTTTGTCATACTTCACCCTTGTTATGTTCTTCTCGACCTTTTATTAGGCTATCGCTCCACCACCAAATCCTTGTTGCTCTGCCTGCCCTTGCAGGAGGTATCCTGCTGGGGGAGCGCCGTTCCTGACAAGTGAAGTTACTTTTATCCCATTGTTAAAATATCAAAAAACGAAAATGTTGTCCTTAGGTGCAGCGGGCGTCCTTCTGCTTGCGGCTGGATGCTCCTGCAGCTGGACGCTCGCCGTACTTTGGGTTTGTCACGCCCCCTTTCTTTGTTGCCCTTTGCTGGCTTTCCTCACGCTTTGGCGCGCTTTACACCAACTCCCCCTTACCCAGGGGGGAAGGAGGGCGAGGACCCTGCCCTGGTTATTCGGGCGCCTCCTCCATTGCTCTTCGTCGTCAACTCCATGAACAGAGGTCGAAGTGGGTGGGAACTCAATGGTACAAGGTTACTCATTTTGAAAAAATCACCCATGCTTCTTACTTTATATGTTTTGCCTCCCCTTTCCTGGGGATTCAGACCTCGACACTGCTGGTTCTGATCTAATGTCCCCTCCTGCAGTGGAAACGCGTTCTCTTAGTTTAAGCAAATGATGAATGTGACATTGGTATAGGGAATGGGTGGGAGGTGGGGGGCGGCTTTAGCTCTGGTCCTTAAGATGCATGAATGGTGGTGGCCTAGAAAGGGGAGGGTGTATGAAACTTTATCTTCCGAGACCAAATGCATGCAGGCCTTGTGTAGGCGACCCCCAGGAGCCGATAGAGGGAGGTATGTCAAATATTCATTTAAGAGGCACCCCTAATTTTTTTTTTCCAACATTATTTTTATTGTTTTTTGGCACAACAAGCATTAAAAAAATGTTCAAGTGTTACATGCTTTTCAGACTTGTCATGGCACTTAAGAGAAGAAAACTGCAATCATAACAAATCATAATTTTCTTCAAGAACAGAACAAGTAATAACTGGGAGGGGGCGGGGGAGGAAGAGAGCAATGTACAGGGGTAGGAACGGGAAGACTGCTTTATTCACGGTTGGTGTGTTATGAAACTATCGGTATGTCTCTATGTTTGGGCTTAGGATGGGTTCCTCCGGCGGAAGTCTCAGTGGATTTGTGCCTCTAGCCTACGCAGCCTTTAGTGACTCAGTTGTAAACAGAAGTCTTTCCATGCACCGGATATGTGTTATGCCCCTCTCTTTTCAGTCCTGGGTTTCCATCCAACGCAGCGCCGGGGGCTGTCTTGCCATGCCAGGGAATTGCTGTGCATAGTCCAGGAAGGGGGCCTAGGTACGCTCAAATTTAGACCTGTTGCCGAGTCTGATGGCCGTGACTTTTTCGGCTGCTACGATTTCCCAACATTTGGACCATCACATTTGTGCAGATGGGCCCTATGGGGTTTTCCGTAGTCTGGCGATGGAGATTTTGGCGGCTGTTAGGTGGTGAGAGCCGAGGTCCGCCATGCAGCCTGTTAAGGGGAGTTGACCATCTCCAGTCGCCCCCAGCAACACATCTCCTGGGTCCAAGGGGATAGTAAGACCCGTAATTTCTTTGATCTGTTCAAGGGTGTTCCTCCAGAATTGGGTGGCTTTCGGGCAGAAGAGGTGGAGTAGGGTTCCTCGGTCTGGGCAGCCCCTCCAACACTGAGCAGGGATAGCTGGGTTGCACTTGTTTAGGATCTCAGGGGTGCGGTATCACCTATAGCAAACTTTGAACGCTCCTTCTTTGTTTGTCACACATTTTGAGCTTTTTTGCGCTCGGAACCATTCCTCCATTTCAGTCGTTCGTCCGATGTCGTCTTCCCATTTTAGCATTTATGGTTCTTTTTTAGTGGGGTCTGTCCTGTCCAGTATTTTGTACAGCGTGGAGATTTCCCCCTTTGGGGGGTTGGCAGTAACAGTGTGTTCTAGTACTGTCAGGTCCCTCCTGCCATGCTTCTTGACTTGTTAGTTCGAGAGCCAATGTCTCAGTTGCGTGTAGCAGAACCTTTCGGTCTCTGGGATCTTAAATTTGGTTTTGCACTCCTCGAAGTTTAGTGGACGTCTATTCTCAAAGAAGTTTGCCATAGTCTCTAAGCCCCGGTCTCTCCATTTCCCGAAATGATTTGGTGCGATTCCCAGAGAGAAGTCTGGGTTGTCCCAGATTGGTGTGAGGGGACCCGTTGTACTTCTGCACTTCAATAGGCGGGCTGCTTTTTTCCAGCTCGCGACTGTGTTCCTCGTTGAGGGTAGAGGGCCCAGGCTTGGGTCCCCTTGGGTTCTTTGCAGTGGGAGAGCGTCTCAATTGGGGTCATGCACCAATCTTCTTCCATTTGTAGCCACTGGGGGCGGTTAGCGAGGAGTTTCCAAGCGAAGGCTGTGGCTAGCTGAGCTGCGAGGCAGTACCTAGCCACATCCGGGACCCCTAGACCTCCCCTCGCGGCACTCCGGAGCATGAAGCACTTCGGGATGCGTGACTTCTTTCCTTCCCAGACAAGGTTCAGTATGTCCCCTTGGAGCTTTTATAGGGCTATTTTTCGGATCGCCACTGGAAGGGCCTGTGCGAAGTATAGCAGCCATGGGATTAAATTCATTTTTATTGCCATGATCCGACCAAACCATGAGATTTCTTGTTTTCTCCAGCGTCTAATATCGTTTTTGAACTCTTTGAAAAGTGCCGGAAAGTTTGTCTTGTACAGCTTCTCCGTTTTGCAGGGTAATTGAACTCCTAGGTAGCTGATGCTCCTTTTTACCCATGGGATCCGGTACTCAGCTTCCAGTGCCGTTTTGAGTTTTTTTGGGACGTTGATGCCCATCGCCACTGATTTGGAAACGTTTATTGTGAACCCCAAGGCTGTTCGGAATTCCTCAAGGGCTTGCCATAGGGCTCCTGTAGACTCTTTCGTTTGGGTGAGTGTTAACAGCACATCGTCCGCATATAGGGCTATTTTGTAGGATTCCTTTTTGATTGTGAGACCTTGTATCAATGGGTTCAGGCGGACTCTGTCCGCTAATGGCTCCATGGACAGGGCGAAAATGAGTGGGGAAAGGGGACATCCCTGTGTTGCCCCTCTGGTTATGTTGATTTTGCCAGATTTGGCCCCGTTTAAGCGTAGTCTCGTGGAGGGACTTTGGTAATTGGCTAGGACCCATTTTACGAAGTTCGGACCAAAACCAAAATGCAGTAGGGTTTCCTTTATGTATCCCCAGTCGAGCATATCAAATGCCTTATGCGCATCCAGGAAGAGGACTGTCAGCTTCGAGCCCAGCCTGTTTGCCAAGTCTATGATGTTGATGGTTCTGCGGATGTTGTCCTGAGTGCCCCGCCCTGGAATGAAGCCTGCTTGATCTGGATGGATGATCTCTGGGAGGAGCGGGGCGAGCCTGTTTGCCAATATTTTAGAGAATATTTTCGCATCGTTGCTTAGAAGAGTTATAGGCCTATATGATGCGCATTGTGTCCGGTTTTTCCCCCGTTTTGGGATCAGCACCATTAGAGATTCATTCATGGCTGCCGTAGTGGAGCCTGTGGTGAGAAATGATTTGTATAGGTTTGCCAGATGGGGTGCTAGCAGGTGAGTGAACTTCTTGTAGAATTTTGAGGTCAGCCGGTCTGGTCCGGGCGTGGTGCTTTTCAGGAAGCGGATCGTTTCGCTTACTTCATCAACTGTGATATGGCGCTCCAGGTCGGGCATTAGGGGATGTGGTTGCTTCTTTGGGGTCGGGGCCAGGAATTGTGCGGTGGCCGGGCCCGACGTCGGAGGTCCTGCCATTATTTGTTCGTGATGCTGAACCATTGTCCCAAGCTTTTCTGGTTCCATGTGGTGTAGGGTGCCGTTTTTGTCGACCAGGCATTGGATGAAGTTCCTGGTTTGGAGCTTTTTCAATTTATGTGCTAGGAGACGGTTAGCTTTGTTGCTGTTGAGGTAGTAGAATTGCTCGGTATAGGTTAATGCTCTGACGGCCCGGTCTGCTAGGTGCATTTCCAGCTCCCTTTTTATCCTTTTTAGGTCTCGGTTTGTTGTTTTCGTGTGGTGCTTTTTGAACTTATTTTCCAGTTCTACTAGCCTTTCCTCCAGCTTTCGTTGCTTCAGCAGACTTTGACGCCTGAGTCTAGCTGTTGTGTCCATCGCCACCCTCGGATTACAGGTTTCATAGCGTCCCACACAGTTGCCATTGGGGAGTCTAGGGTTGTGTTTTCCGTGAAGTAATTCCGAAGCGCCTCAGCGAGGTCAGAGCTTGCGGCTGCGTCGGCCAAGATATGATCCAGCATTTTCCATTGCCGTTGGGTAGGTTCTGGAACTCCATGCAGAAGCAGATTCATTGTGTCCGGAGCGTGATCTGAGATTGCTATATGCCCAATTTGGATTTCCTCCACACAGGGGGCCTTTGTGTTTTCGACAAGCAAGAGGTGGATCCGCGAGTACCCTCTGTGGACATGTGAAAAGAAGGTATAGTCCCTTTCTCCCTGGTTGCGCAGTCTCCATATGTCAATCGTCTCGGTTTCCCGTAGGAATTCGGCTATGGCCAGGGCTTTGCTAAAGTCTTCCCTTGAAGGTGGTAGGGTCTTGTCGACACTCAGGTCTGGGGGAAGATTGAAGTCTCCACCAATTAGTAAGTGGCCGGCAGAGAAAGCAGTGATGGTCGGGAGGAGGTTGCGAAGACACTGTTCTTGCTCTTTGTTTGGACTATAGATTGCCACTAGGGTAATTGGGAGTTCAACTAGTAAGCCTTTTAGGAACAGGCCCCTCCGGGTCTCTTTTGGTAGTGATCTGAGTTAATGGCAGATTTTGACTCAGTAGAATTGCAACTCCTCTCTTTTTCTGTGCGGCGGAGGCAAAGTAGCATTTAGGGTAGCGTCGGAAACGTATCAATTTTTCGTCCTCTGCTATCAGGTGAGTTTCCTGGAGGCAGACAATGTCAGCTGCCAATTGGTCTAGTCTATGTTCCACCGATTTCCGCTTTCTTGGGGTGTTGAGACCTTGTACGTTCCACGTCGTGATAGAAAGTGTTTTGTTTAACGAACCCATCCTTTGAGCCCATGATAGTTCAGTTGGGGGTCTTCCCTGAAGATTACTTGTTTCCAACCTCTCGACTCCTTTTTCGGCCGTGCCCCCCCCTCCGTGTGGACCCCCCCTCCATGACCCCCTCCCCCTCCTCCCTCCCACCCCCCCCCCCAAAAAATAACAAGGCATCCGGACCAGCCTTCAACCAACGGGGCAGCCGGCCGGACCATTGTAACAACTCTGATGGAGGCAACTGTGCCTCTTTTGTTACCCAGTAAAGTTTGAGATTATTCAGCTTCTGATCTTAGGTGGGACTGGTAACAGTTTCCGGCGGTGTTCGGGTCACCCTCCCCGGGCTAAGCAAACTAATGGGTCGCTTGGGCATCCTGACTTGAAGGTCCCAGAAGATAGATAGTCCATTGTTTGGGCCAAGTCTGTCTCGGACTCACTCCCCGCCAGGTAGGAGATAAGCCTGGAGAGGGACCCGTTGACTCCCCCAGCTTGAAATTGTCATTGGTGAGGGCCTCTTTCTTAGAGGTTGTTATTCCCCTTAGTTTTGGTTGGGGCGCCCAGGAGTCTGCGGCGCCCCTCCACCTTAGTCCAGGGCCTGGAGGGATCCCTTTGGGGTCAATCCGAGTACTCTGTGGACCCCTTGGGAGCCCCCGCCTCACTGTCTGGGTTCATGAAACGCTCGGCTTCCCTGGGAGAAGGGATTAGTCGTGACTTGCCGTCCCATGTGAAAATGAGGGCTGTGGGGACCCCCATCGATAGGTCGTCTTCCTCTCCCGCAACCATTCAGTAAGTGGTTTAAGGGCTTTCCTTTTTGCGAGTGTAGCCGCTGCTAAGTCTTGGTAGAGGGATATTGAGGCATCTATGAAGCCAATTGGGGCCGAGCTTCTGGCTTCACGCATGATTTCTTCCTTGACTCTATAGAAGTGGACTCTCGCTAGGACATCTGGCGGGAGGTTGCATTCTGTTTGACTCTAACCCTATGGACTCTGTCCAGTTCCAGGGGAGCTTCATCTGGAAGCGTTAGAATGAAGCGGAATAAATCGTTGACATAGGTGTTTAGTTCTTCCTCGGGGACAGAACTCGGAATTCCTCTCAGGCGGATGGTGTTGCGCCTAGACCTGTTTTCCGCTTCTTCCTGCTTGTTTTCAAGGGCTTCGCATCTGGCCTCCAGAGCAGTGAGCCTGTCAGCCCCCTCCCCAATCTCAAAGTTTTGCTGAAAGAGAGTTGTTTCGATTTCTTCTGTTCTGGTTTCGATTTCACCCACTCTCTTGTCTGGGGATGAGATTTTGCTTTTAAATTCTTCTGTACCTTTATGGTATTCCTTGGTTATGGCTGAGAGGAGCTCTTGGAGGTCTGCTTTTGTTACTGCTTGGGTCGGCAAATCAGAAATGGGGTCAGGGGGTGCGCTGGAATTTGCATTCTCATTACGCTCCCCTTTCTTGGATTTCTCCCCCATGGTGGTGGACAGCAGGGTAGATATATCTATCTGTTTGGAAGGTTTCGGGTTCCTGGACATTGCTCTTTGTAATTGTAGCAGGGAACTGGTTCAGTCCTTCCTGTATAATGGGCAGCTTTAGCCAGCAAAGGACAGTCTTTTAGCTCAGACTCCAAAGTTCTGGAGGCTTCCCGGGCCTATTATGTGCTGCTTGGCGACTCTGCCGTGGGGCGCTGAAGCGTGACCGCCCTCGGTGTACTGCTAATGTGCTGGTGCCCCCGGGGGGAGGGAACCCCAGCCAGCAAGCAAGAACTCTGGTCCCCGCCTGGAGAAAGGAAGGGCCGCAATCGGCACCCGGCCGAGCCCGCCCCTGCGGTAAACTGGACGGAGTTGTTGGGGGGAGAAGCACTGGGCTCCCCGGGGATGCGGGGTGGAGCAGAGAGGGGGAGTTGCGGCTTCCTTTTCTGGGTCTGGGTGGCCAGGTAGTACATTTCAGACCTCGGCCCTGAGGTGATCCGGGGCGGGCCAGGCCCTCCCTGCTTTCCCCGGAGAGCCGGGGCCGAGGAGCTGGCCGGTGGAGCTGCGAGAGGTCCGGGGTGGTGCGGCAGGTGCCACCCTACCTTCCTCCGGGAGCAGATGCCGTGTTCTTGATACAGGGCCACTGGGAGGCCGCTTCCTCTTCCCACGTTGGACGCTTGCTGGGGGCGAACCGCAACGGTAGACGCGTTGAGCCCCCGGAGCTGATTAAGACACCGGGTGCCTTGGGCCGCCGGCAGAAGCCTGCAGGGAGCTGCCCGCCCAGAGATACAGGCAGTGGAAGGCTGGTTAGTTGGAGGGGTCGGCAGGTGCTTTTGCTACGTTCATCTGCGTTGAGGCCCCACCTGCTGCTGTTGGCCTCCCTCGGTCCTGGTTGCTTGGAGTTGTAATTGCTGGAGCGGGCTGGTCCGCTGGGTCTCTGCGGGAGTCGGGTCTTGCTGCGTTCGCACTCAATCACGGCCGGAGCCGCCCGTTGGTGAGCGCATCCCCGGAGGTTGTTAATAGATTTGTTCCCTGCCGAGCCGGGGGAATTCGCCTCCGGGTTAACTCCTGTCCCCTCTGCCAGGCTGATCAGAAAAATGAGGTCGGATTAGGCACTGCCGCGATCCGCCATCTTGGGACCCCACCGACGCGCCAAATCACCTCGCCAGGAAGCTCGGCCAGAACTCCGTCCCCCACAGGCTAAGAGCATCGCGGTTGTAGCATGAGCTGCAGCAGCCTTCCGGCTCTTCGGGACGCCGAATTTTCACACAGGAGATTTGGCTTTACTGGGGCATTTTGGATAGACACACGGTCTCGGCCGGGAGCTCTCACCGGGCCAAACTGTTCGCCATGGCGCCAAGCCACGCCCCCCCAGGCACCCCTAATTTCATCTCAACAAGTACAATAACTTGTGCCCAGTGACCTACGTGTTAAGTGGCCCAGCAGGTAACGAGTGCTGGTCTGTGTTGTGTACCTTGTTAAGTACCATGCCAGGAGTACATGTCTTGCTTGCACCGCCTTCTTACTGTGTGGATCTATAAGACTTGAAATCTAACAAGGATAGGGTGAAACATGTTGTGACGTATTTAATAGCAGGCCTTTCAATTATCCCCATTCCATAGGGTTAGAGCGGTGCAGGGCGGCATCTGGGAAGCCAGGCGGGGTTCGGGTAGGTGGTATATGGTCAGCTCTTAGGCTGGGTAGGGGTAGTCACATTCACGGCTCACAACCGTAATGGGCAATTATTTCGGGTGACATGTCATTCCCAAAGTATACCTCAGTGTCGTGAAAAATCAATCCCAATACGTATATAAAACTGTGATATAAAGGTAGCGTGTTTCATTAAATTGTAATGTGAGCACCATACAGAAGAATTCTAATGTGAAAGGGCTCACATAAATGGTTGTTGGCATCCGCTCTTAGGGAAGGCCTTGACGATGGCAGTCTCAAACTAGATGTACTGCCACAGGCGCTGTGACCAGCCCACCGGGGTCGGAGGGCCCACTGAACAATGGCCCAGCCTTCCAAGGGTTCTGTCTTAGATGCACGATGGTCGCCTAAAGAGTAGAGGACGGGAAGGATGAAACAGGAGGGGTAACGTGCTGCCAAGGTGGGGTCATGGACTCCATTACATGGTAACACAGGTGTGCTGAAGGAAAGTCATCACAGGGGTGGTCGGCTTGGGGCAAACAAGGAACTGAAAGAGTGTGTAACAAGGGACCGGGTAACAGGTCAAACCGCCAGGTAGAAGGGAATGGAGTAAGAAGTAAGAGGCTGGGACCAGATGTAAGAAGCAAGAGGTCAGGGTACTTGGGGGATGTGAATAACGGTGCAACAGGGCAAAGAACCTGGGAAACAGAACAATGTAAGAGGAGAAGAGACCTGGGAAATGTGTAAGAGGGAGGAAGCCGGGAAAGGTGTAAGAGCCCAAAGCGCCTGGGAAGCGGGGAACAGTGTAAGAGGTCAGGAGACCTGCAAACTATGTAAGAGGTTAAGAGACCTGGAAACTGTGTAAGAGGTCAAGGTAGCTGGGAACTGTGGAAGAGGTCAAGAGACCTGGGTACTGTGTAAGAGGTCAAGAGACCTGGAAACAGGAGGGGCAATTTGAGTAACTGCGGAGGAGTATTGGGCCTGGGGTGAACAACGGGGATAACAATTTGAAGAAGAGGGCAGGAAATCTAGAAAATGAAGGAAAGGGCATGGGGAGGGAAGTTGGGGATAGAGGAGGTCAGACGGTCTTGGAAAATACTAAGTGGTAACCATGAGCGGTTGGGAAATGAGTAAAACGCCTATGAGGTTGGGGGAAACCAAGTGAGGGGTGAGAGGTCAGGAGATCTGGGAAACTATGTAAGGGAAGATAAGGAGACATGAGATTGGAAACCAAGGACTTAAGTAAGAGGGCCAGAGATCGCAGAACTGTAGTCGTGTGTTAGAGGCTGGGAGGCTTCAGTAATTGGGTATGATGTAACAAGGCGGGAGCCCGGGGAGTACTGAGCAATGGTATTAGGGGTGTCAGACCTGGGAAATAAGCAAGGACGAAATGGTGGGGATGGACTGGGAAAACTCTATAAGAGCGTTAGGGGGTGAGAGATCTGGGCAACTCGCAAGGGTGTAAGTGGACAGGTGACCTGGAAAACGGAGGAAAGGGGCAATCCAGGCAGAAGTGCAGGTAACAGAAGGCAGGGGTACATTCATTGTAAGGACCACATGCTTAGTGTAGAACTCTGAGCATGCGTGGTACAAACGGATCACCTGTAAATTACCTCTTGCCTAACAGCAACAGCAACTGCTGCCTTTCTTACCAACAAAACTGTGTGTGTGTCCTGTTATTGTTATGCTCACCTGGTCTCTGCGGAGGCGTTGGGGCACGGTTGCAGCCCTCCCTGAACTTGAATCACCCCCTTCAGGCCTCTCCCTCAGTAGTGATACTGCTCCTGTGTGGAGATAAGAGTGTGTGAGTGCGCCAATCTGTGATTGTTGTACCTCTCGAACCCTTCACCCCAAAGTACGGTTTTTGTGAGCATACGCCGGCCCATAAAGCTCACCTGTGAATTATGGAAGATAAGCTCTCCGCCGTGCTACTACTGGCAGGGGCGCATCGAATGGGATCTAGTTCCTTCACTGATCCCTGATAAGTATTAGTCCAGTCCAGCTGCGACTATGCTTCTCCTTATGATTGGTAAGTCTTTCTGTAATGCTCACCTGGTATCCACGGGGACGTCACTCAGCCTGTTCTGACCTCTTACGACCTCGAACCGTTCCCTGGAGGCTATTCGACTGGAGACTGGGCTTGAAACACAGGATTGGTAGAGTTTAACTCCCTATTGTCTCTGTGTGCTTGAACCTCTTCTTCCCCGGGGTCCAACCCTTCCCTTTGATCCACAGCTCACTTTGTTTTCTTGGATAGTGTGCTCTCCATCCTGATTTCAGCGCAGGGGCGCGTTGATTGATGCGGGCTCGTTGCTGCCTAGTTACTTCATTGGCAAGAGTCCGACAGATAAGTATAATGAGTCTTTTGAACAGTTCTCTAACTTTGTTCCTTTCCTTCCTTAGATGATGGCCGGCGTCCGGGGATGGCGGCGTGCTGCTGAGATGAGTAGCGCTGAAGGTGAGTGAGAGCGCAATGCGCGATGCACCCCTTTCGTATTTGTATTGAACTGAGTTCTTTTCCTGTGTCTTTTAGGTGCCATGACGTTTTCAGCGTGGATGCCAGTTATAAAGAACAAATGCGGTGAATAAGCGCGGTATGCGGCGCCTCTAGATGTTGCCACGCTAACCTGGAGTGTCCTTTCCCTCTTGCAGATGGTTGAGAAGTTCCGGAGACAGAGTTCCCCCAGAGCGGCTGGGATTCAGGTAAGCGTTTGAAGCTTGTACAGTGTTTTAAAACAAGCAAAGATTTGCAGAATGCTTACTAATGCCTTTTTTCTGTCCTTTTCCTTAGGAAGCGGCATGCCGGGACGGTGTTCTTGTTCTTGCAGGAGCTGAGCGCAGAAGAAAGATGCAGGCCTACTGGTGACCGATCCGAACACAGTGAGTGTCACGCTGCAGGTGCAGAAAACACAAAGAATGTTTCTCAGCCTGGGCGTGGCTTAAATAGTCTCTGGGTATCCCAGGTGTCTCTGGGCTGAACCACACCCAAAAGACTAGACCGCACATGCAGTTCTGGGAACCAAAATGTGTGGGGGCATCCATCTTGTCCCCATCAATGCACTACAAGTCCAATCTCCAATGTTATCCTATGGGAGTGAGTGAGTCTGGTGCCACAAGCGCCAAGTCTGACTCCAAGTGGGTCTTTGGAGGGATGGAGAGGCCCTTGAGGGCCATGTAGGTGATCGTGGCCTGGCTCCAGTCTGACATCTTGGAGGGCTGGAGACATGAGGGGCAGGAATCAATCATGACAGCACTCCCCCCCCAAGGCCCTCCTAAGGTGGCTCTTCTGTCTGGTCCTGGTTTGGTTGGATGGTTTTGATGAAATTGTCTAAGTAAGCGAGGTGCATGGATGTACTCACAAGGCTCCCATGTCCTGTCTTGTGGACCATACCCCTTTCAGTCTACTAAGTAGTATAATTTGGATCTGACGTACTTTGAATCTAGGATGTCCTTGACTTCAAATTCTGGCTCCTCGGCGACTACTACTGGCTGCGGCAGCGTTGCTACCCGGGTCCCAATTTGAACAGGTTTAAGGAGAGACACGTGGAACACTGGATGAATCTGCATGTTTGACGGCAAAGCTAGTCTGACCGCCACAGGATTTATCACGGAGGTGACAGTGAATGGACCCAGGTATCTTGGACGGAAAGTTCGGGTTCCTTTAATGGACACGTGTTTAGACGACAGCCAGACTTTGTCTCCCACTTGGTAGTTGGGGGCCTTTGCTCGGTGTTGATCAGCAAACTTCTTTTGGCGATTCTTAGCTTGAAGTAGGTGTTCAGCTGCCCTTTCAAAGGTTTGATAAATGGTTGTGTGCAAGGTTTTGACTGCTGGCATTTCCAGGGTTATAGGAACGTCCAACTCAGAAGTGCGTGGGTGCCTGCCATACATGGTATAAAAGGGTGTCCGCCCAGTGCTGGTGTGTAGGGAATTATTATAAGCATATTCAGCTATCAATAATAGGTCGAACCAGCTTCCTTCAGCTTGGTGTAACATGCAACGCAGATACTGCTCGAGCATCTGGTTTGTCCTCTCAATTTGACCATCCGTTTGGGGATGGTGACTGGTGGATAGCCGGATGTCGATCTGCTCCATAGAGCAGCATTTTCTCAAGAAGTTAGATACAAATTGAGTACCTCGGTCTGAGACCAAAACTGAAGGAAACCCATGGAGCCGTACGATGCCTTCAACAAATACCTTTGCCAGAGTGTAAGCATTTGGGAGCCCCTTAAGAGGAATGAAATGTGCCATTTTTGAAAATAGGTCCACGACCACAAGTAAAGTGTTAAACCCTTGACCGTGTGGTAAGTCAGTAATAAAATCGAGGGACAACGTGTGCCAGGGTGCTGGTGGGATTTCCAATGGTTGTAATAGCCCAGCCGGTTTCTGCTTGGAAGACTTATTTTGAGCACACACTCCACAAGATAGGATGAATTGGATAATGTCTTTACGCCACGTGGGCCACCAATAATTTCGTTTTACCTTGGCTAGGGTTTTAGCGATTCCGGGGTGGCCCTCGATCAAGGAATCATGATAACCGGACATGACTTGTTCTCGTAGTTCTTGGTTTGGTAAGAATAAACGATTCCTGAAGTAGGGCAACTGATCTTTTATCATGTGATGGTCTCCTTGTGCACTCCACGCTTGTAATTGCTGCGGACCCATCAGGTTTTGGATTTCTTCATGTAATTCTTTCTGAGTTATGGTTGCTGTGATTCCTAGGAGCTTGTCACTCGGGATGATTGCTATTGGGTCAGGGGTCTGATACCCTTGCTCTTCCACCCCCATACAGGAAAGGGCATCAGCCTTCCCGTTTTTCACCCCTGGTCGAAATGTAATTACGTAGTCATATTCAGCAAAAAAAAGAGCACAACGTAGTTGTCGTGAGGTTTGGGCCTTTGCCGTTTTTAGGTACTAAAGGTTCCAGCGGTCAGTTATTACGGTGATTGTGTGTCTGGCGCCCAAGAGGTAGTCGCCTGACTTAATGGCCAGGAGTTCTTTGTCTGTGATAGCATAATTGAGTTCAGGGGGTGTGAATTTACGCGACCAGAAGGCAACAGTGTGTAAATTGACCGTTTCGCGGTCCATTTGTGAGAGGACGTCTCCCATAGCCATGCTTGAGGCGTCCGTTTCCACCAGGTATGGGAGATCAGGGCGAGGGTGGCGTAAGATTGGGGCAGATGTGAATCTTGCTTTGAGTTCCTGGAAAGCCTCCTCAGCTTCTGTTGTCCACTGGAACTTTTTGTTGCTTTTCCTTAGTAATGACGTGATGGGATGCACGATTTGCGAAAATCCTGGGATGAACCGGCGGTAGAAGTTTGCAAAACCCAGCATACTTTGAACCCTCTTGAATGAATTTGGGGATGGCCAGTTCAGGATAGGATCTACCTTGTGTACATCCATTCGGATTCCATTCGGGCTGAGATTAAAGCCCAGGAATTCCACCTCGGAAATGTGGAATGAGCACTTTTTGAGCTTGGCGTAGAGCTGGTGTTGACAGAGTTTCTCCAATACGGATCGGACGTGTTTAACGTGGTCCTGCGTTTATACGGAATATACTAGGATATCGTCGATGTACACTAGAGCACAGACATCAATCAATTCCCGTAGGACATCGTTCATGAAGTATTGAAATGCAACAGACGCTTTGCAAAGGCCAAAGGGCATTACTTGATATTCGTACAAGCCGTATTTGGTGCAAAAATCAGTTTTCCATTTGTCCCCCTGTTTTACGCGAACAAGGTGATATGCCCCCCTCAGGTCTAGTTTTGTGTAGATGTGGGCATCTTTGACTTGATGAAGCAATTCAGGGATCAGTGGCAGGGGGTAGCTGTAACGCTCACCTGATTCCCGTAGAGGCGCCGTTCTTGACTGGGCGTATACCGTATCTTCAAAGGTGATGTGTAACACACGGCTGGCTCTTTGGGCTGGACCTCTGTGCACTGTATGTCTGACTCGAAGGGTAAGATGTCTGCAGATAGAAAATATGGGATTAAGGAACTGGGTTATTGAATGTCTCTCTTCTTCCCTTTCTCTTCTCCTGTAGAACCCCAAAGGTTAACGCTCTCACCTTAGGTAAGTGAACGCCGTGCTCTCCATCTGCCTCGGGGCAGGGTGCTATAACCAGTTTCTTCACTGGATAAGGGGAGCAGGCCTCTTGACTTCAGAGGACTGCTGTCCTTCGTTTACTGCACGAACGGTAAGTTTCGAGTAATCCTAATGTTTTTAAAGTCTTTAGTAATGATGTCTCTTGTTTTGCAAGGTTCCGGCGATGGCGGATGACGGCCTGAAGTGAGTTGAAGATGGAGCCCGTGTGATGAATAGAAGCGCCTGGAAGCACGTAAGTAAGCGCTTGTTGCCTGCTTCACGATGCGCTCTAACTGTCTTTTTATTTTGCAGGTACAAGTTCGGAGCGGCTGCAGGGTGCCGGAATACCCACTGGGTTAGATGTGGAAAGGAGTAATGGCACGTGAGTATTAAAGTTCCCCAATGTCTTTAAACGCACCTTGTTTTGTCTTTCAGATGCGGGATGCAGCGCCGAAGGCCTCCGGAGCGTGCGAACAGTTGGTAAGCTTTTGTCTTTCAGATGCCGGAATGCAGTGTGAAGACCTCCGGAGCGCACGAAGAGTAGGTAAGCCTTTGTCGTTCAGCTGCCGGAATGCAGCGCAAGGCGTTGGTGACAGCCGATGGACCAGGTAAGTGAAGAGCTGTCACTGAAGACCGTAATGCTAACCTGTTCTTTCTTGTCTTTATAGGTGTTGCTGAAGACTGGATTCAGGATGGTAAGCCTTTTTCCTTAGGCCCAGGATCAGATGCAGAAGACACGGTGAGCGTTCTGCTGCAGAGGATGCAGAATAACGCAAAGCAAGATTCATCCATCGGGTGTGGTTTAAATAGCCTCCTGTAGTGCTTAGGTGTCTCCTTCCACAGCCACGCCTAGGTAAGAAAAGAGTTCCTGCTTTCCAGAAGAGTTCCAGTGTTCTGAATCTAGGGAGTGGCTCCTGCCCCACCCAACAGGAAAAGTAGTTCCAAACAGAAGAGGATCAGAGGCTCAACTGGCAGGCAAGTAAGCAGCATGGTCTGCTGCAGGTAAGTCCACCCAAGCATTATGAGCCCGGCGCTTCCAGCACTGGGACTGGGCATATTTATGAGCCTGGTGCCACTGGCGCCAGGACTGGGTCCAAAAGGTCCCAATTGGGACTGGTTGGCACTCGGAACCTGGGTAATGGATCTGCTTCCAAGGGAGTTGGGAAAACCCTGACCTTTTGGAAGCAGAGATCATGACAGTACCCCCCCCTCAAGGCCCCTCCCAAACCGGGCTTCTCCGGGGGTTTTGGCTTGTCAGGAAATGTTCGGTGAAATCTTTTGATTAGGCGAGGAGCGTGGACATATTCAGCAGGTTCCCAGGATCTCTCTTGGGGGCCGTAGCCTTTCCAGTCAATTAGGTAAAATAGTTTAGATTTGGAGATCTTGGAGTCCAGAATGCTTTTGACTTCAAACTCGAGTTCTCCATCAACTAGGATAGGTTTTGGAGATTTAGTTAGTCGGGTTTGAGGTTGCACAGGTTTTAATAGAGAGACGTGGAAGACCGGATGTATCTTCATGTGCGGGGGCAAGTCCAACTTGACCGCTACTGGGTTTACTATGGTAGTGATGGAACAGGGACCAAGGTATCTTGGGTTGAATGTGCGTGGCCCTTTTAGAGGTAGATATTTGGTGGATAACCAGACTTGATCCCCTACTTGATATTGAGGGGCTTCCTTCCGATGTTGATCTGCTCCTTTCTTGTATTGTTCTTTAGCCCTTTGAAGGTGAGAAACAGCTTCCTTAAAGGCTTGGGTGATTGTAGAATGCAGGTAGTCTACTGCTGGTGTTTCAAGATCTTGGAGGGGATCCAACTCCGAGGTTCGAGGGTGACTGCCGTACAAAAGAAAAAACGGGGTTTTCCCAGTTCCCGAATGGACAAAGTTATTGTAGGCATATTCGGCTATCCAAAGGATGTCTTTCCAAGTTTTTTCCGTTTGTTGCAGCATGCAGCGTAAATACTGTTCCAGAGTTTAATTGGTCCTCTCGGTTTGTCCGTCGGTCTGAGGGTGGTGACTGGTCGATAGTCTCACATCAATTTGAGCCGACCGACAGCAACTTCGCCAAAAATGAGAAATAAATTGACTACCTCGATCCGAAATTAGAACCGAAGGAAAACCGTGCAGTCGGACGATGTTTTCGAGAAATTCTCGGGCCAGAGTTGCTGCTGTTGGCAAGCCTTTGAGCGGAATGAAATGCGCTATCTTGGAGAATAAGTCCACGATTACTAGAATCGTATTGTATCCGGAGCATGGAGGTAGATCGGTGATGAAGTCCATAGAAAGCGTATGCCAAGGGCGAGGTGGGATGTCAATAGGGTGTAAGAGGCCTGCTGGTCTTTCCTTTTGACTCTTGTTTTGGGCGCATACTCCACAGGACATTATAAAGTCTCTGATATCTTTTTTCCAAGACGGCCACCAGAAGTAGCGCTTGATCTTTTCTGAGGTCTTGGCCATACCGGGATGTCCTTCCATTAAAGAATCGTGATAACAAGAGATGACTTTTTTCTGTAAATCTGTGCTGGGTAGGTATAATCGTTCTTGGAAATACAATAAGTTGTCCTTTACAGCAAAGTCCTTTCCCTGCAGATGCCAATTCTGTATGTCTGCTGGAGTTACAAGTTGCCTGGCTTTATCCTTAACTTCCTCTATGGATTCTGTGGCGATTACACCCAGAATTCTTTGTTCGGGAATGATTGGTACAGGTTTAGGGTTGATCAAGTGTTCTTCCACTCCCACCCGAGAAAGGGCATCAGCTTTACCGTTCTTTGTACCAGGTCGATAGGTAATTATGAAGTCAAACTCGGCAAAGAATAATGCCCAACGGAGTTGTCTAGAGGATTGGGCTTTTGCGGTTTTCAAATATTGCAGGTTTCGGTGATCCGTAATCACAGTAACGGTGTGTCGGGCCCCCAGCAGATAATGCCGCCAAGCCTTAAAGGCAGACTTGATAGCCAGAAGTTCCTTGTCAGTAATCGTGTAATTGATTACAGGAGGCGAGAATTTGCGGGACCAAAATGCCACGGGATGCAACTGATTGGTTACCGGGTCCTTTTGTGATAGAACTGCCCCCATGGCAAGGCTTGAAGCATCAGTTTCCACGATGTAGGGGAGTTCGGGGCGAGGGTGTTTTAAGATTGGTGCAGAGATAAATTTAGTCTTCAAATCCTGGAAAGCTTGTTCCGCCTCGGTAGACCATTCAAAACGTTTGTTTTTCTTTAACAAGGCAGTGATGGGCTGGACTATTCGAGAGAATTCGGGGATAAACCTGCGGTAAAAGTTAGCGAAGCCTAACATGCTTTGCACACCTTTTACGGAGGATGGTGATGGCCATTTGAGAACTGCATCGACCTTCTTTGAATCCATACGCACTCCGCCAGGTGATAATATGAATCCCAAGAATTCAACTTCAGTCACGTTGAAAACACATTTTTCCAACTTAGCGAAAAGTTTGTGTTGACGCAATCTTTCGAGGACCATTTTCACGTGTTTCCGATGTTCAGATTCCGATGAAGAATAAACGAGGATGTCGTCAATGTAAACAACAACACACACATCTATGAGCTCTCTGAGGACATCGTTCATAAAATATTGAAAGGCGGCCGGGGCATTGCAAAGTCCGAAGGGCATGACCTGATATTCAAATAGCCCATACTTGGTGCGGAAGGCCGTCTTCCATTCTTCGCCCTCTTTTACTCGTACCAAGTGGTAAGCTCCTCTAAGATCCAGCTTTGTATATATGCATGCTTTTCTGACTTGGTCCAGGAGTTCAGGGATCAAAGGTAACGGATATCTATTCTTAACGGTGATCTGGTTCAGGGAGCGATAATCTATACAAGTTCTAAGGTCTCCTTCCTTTTTTGGAACGAAGAACAAAGCTGAAGAAGCAGGGGACTTGGAAGGACGAATAAACCCATTTGCCAGGTATTGATCCAGGTATTGTCGAAGGTGAAGGTTCTCAGGATCGGTGAGGGCATAAATTCTACTACAAGGAGGAGTAGATCCAGGTATCAGGTCTATCTGGCAGTCATAAGACCTATGAGGAGGTAGAGAGTTAGCCTGATCCTTCCGGAAAACATCTTGGTATTCTAGGTATTCGGGAGGTAACTGGGGAGTCTCTGAAGAAATTGCTGCCAGTGCAACACCAGGTGGAGGGTGACAAGTAGAGACACATTCTGGAAACTGGATCGTTCTTGCTCGCCAATCGATCAGAGGATTGTGTTTCTCTAACCAAGGTATTCCTAGAATAATCTGAAACTGAGGGGCCTTGATCACATCGAACACGATCTTCTCATGGTGTCCATCTTGACTTACTAGCGTCACCTCTTGAGTGGTATGCGTTACTGGCCCGGAGGCTATCTCCGTACCATCCACAGTAGTAATGACGTCCTTTACAGCCTTGGGACAAAGAGTTAGATTCATCCTCAAAACCATTTCATGATCCACATAATTGCCGATGGCACCGCTGTCGACGTAAGCTTCAATTGCATGTAATCGATCCGGATTATCAGGGCTAATGAGGACCATAGGTATCACGAAATGCGAGGTCACGGAACTGGTTTTCACGCTCGGCAAGAGGACCTCTATTCTTGTCGGGCGAGGTTGTTTCCCTGCTCAGAGTTTGTAACTTTGGTAACTGCCGCTCCTACTGCCTTCTTGGCAGGTTTCACCGGACAGTCTCGAAGAAAGTGCCCTGAGTTTCCGCAATAGAGGCATAATTGCAACTGTTTTCTCCTTTCCCGCTCCTTTTGTGTTAGAGGACCTTTCAGACCCCCTATTTGCATGGGTTCCCCGGAGTCTACTCCTTTGGAAGGAGTTGGCGGTTTGGAAAATACTCGAGCATCAAACTTGGAACGATCGGCCTTCCTGTTCTGCAGTCTGTGATCTATTTGAACGACTAAGTCTATATAGTCCGAACAATCTTGTGGGGGATTCACTACTTGGGCTAACACATCTTTGAGCTCTCGACGTAGACCTCTATAAAACAGCGTAATCCTTTTGTCCTCAGGCCATTGAGTTTCCACTATCAGTCTGTTGAAAGACGCAATATAAGCCAAAAGGTCTTGATTACCTTGTTGCAACAAAAGAAGCTCATTGTCCAAGGCCTGCCCCTGTGAATGTCTTGCGAACAGTTTTTCCATACTGAGCTGAAAAGCTTGAAAATCATGGAGGACCGGATCATCTTGATTTACTAGAGGGATCGACCAGTCTGCCGCATTGCCACTAAGGTACGAAAGCACGAAAGCTACTTTAGCTTGATCAGTTGGAAAGGCTGCTGGCCGGCATATGAAATGCAACCGGCACTGATTGATAAATACTGCAAACCTCTTTGGGTCACCAGAAAATCGTTCTGGCGGAGCCAGAGGTACATTCCCAGGTAGGTTGATCTGCACTGGATTCATAGAGGATGTAGAAGGAAGATTTCCCCCAGATGCGGGTAACGGGGTCTGTCCGGCTTGTGACTGTAGCAATTGTCTAGCGAGATCATCTGTTCGCTCCTTGGAAATAATCAGTTCCCTTCTTAGAGCGTTCGTTTCCTGACGGGCTGCATGCACTTCTGCCCTTAGTTCCCCAAGTAACTGGGCTAGCTGGTCGGTATCCGAGGTTTCCATAGCGCCTGGACGGGAGTTTTGTGGTAGGCTTTGCGTTCTGTAACGCTCACCTGATTCCCGTAGAGGCGCCGGTCTTGACTGGGCGTATACCGTATCTTCAAAGGTGATGTGTAACACACGGCTGGCTCTTTGGGCTGGACCTCTGTGCACTGTATGTCTGACTCGAAGGGTAAGATGTCTGCAGATAGAAAATATGGGATTAAGGAACTGGGTTATTGAATGTCTCTCTCTTCTTCCCTTTCTCTTCTCCTGTAGAACCCCAAAGGTTAACGCTCTCACCTTAGGTAAGTGAACGCCGTGCTCTCCATCTGCCTCGGGGCAGGGTGCTGTAACCAGTTTCTTCACTGGATAAGGGGAGCAGGCCTCTTGACTTCAGAGGACTGCTGTCCGTCGTTTACTGCACGAACGGTAAGTTTCGAGTAATCCTAATGTTTTTAAAGTCTTTAGTAATGATGTCTCTTGTTTTGCAAGGTTCCGGCGATGGCGGATGACGGGCTGAAGTGAGTTGAAGATGGAGCCCGTGTGATGAATAGAAGCGCCTGGAAGCACGTAAGTAAGCGCTTGTTGCCTGCTTCACGATGCGCTCTAACTGTCTTTTTATTTTGCAGGTACAAGTTCGGAGCGGCTGCAGGGTGCCGGAATACCCACTGGGTTAGATGTGGAAAGGAGTAATGGCACGTGAGTATTAAAGTTCCCCAATGTCTTTAAACGCACCTTGTTTTGTCTTTCAGATGCGGGATGCAGCGCCGAAGGCCTCCGGAGCGTGCGAAGAGTTGGTAAGCTTTTGTCTTTCAGATGCCGGAATGCAGTGTGAAGACCTCCGGAGCGCACGAAGAGTAGGTAAACCTTTGTCTTTCAGATGCCGGAATGCAGCGCGAGGCGTTGGTGACAGCCGATGGACCAGGTAAGTGAAGAGCTGTCACTGAAGACCGTAATGCTAACCTGTTCTTTCTTGTCTTTATAGGTGTTGCTGAAGACTGGATTCAGGATGGTAAGCCTTTTTCCTTAGGCCCAGGATCAGATGCAGAAGACACGATGAGCGTTCTGCTGCAGAGGATGCAGAATAACGCAAAGCAAGATTCATCCATCGGGTGTGGTTTAAATAGCCTCCTGTAGTGCTTAGGTGTCTCCTTCCACAGCCACGCCTAGGTAAGAAAAGAGTTCCTGCTTTCCAGAAGAGTTCCAGTGTTCTGAATCTAGGGAGTGGCTCCTGCCCCACCCAACAGGAAAAGTAGTTCCAAACAGAAGAGGATCAGAGGCTCAACTGGCAGGCAAGTAAGCAGCATGGTCTGCTGCAGGTAAGTCCACCCAAGAATTATGAGCCCGGTGCTTCCAGCGCTGGGACTGGGCATATTTATGAGCCTGGTGCCACTGGCGCCAGGACTGGGTCCAAAAGGTCCCAATTGGGACTGGTTGGCACTCGGAACCTGGGTTATGGATCTGCTTCCAAGGGAGTTGGGAAAACCCTGACCTTTTGGAAGCAGAGATCATGACAGTAGCGTTTTTTTACGGTAATCTGGTGCAGTGCGCGATAGTCGATGCATGTTCTCATGCCCCCCTCCTTTTTCGGTACGAAGAATAGAGGACTGGCTGCTGGAGACTTCGAGGGACGGATGAACCCGCTGGCCAGGTATTGGTCAAGATAGGCCTTCAGGTGCTGGTTTTCTGGTTCCGTGAGTGCGTAAATTCGCCCACAAGGGATTTGTGCGCCGGGTATCAGGTCGATTTGGCAATAGTATGGTCTATGCGGTGGCAGGGTATTAGCCTGTTCTTTCTGAAAGACATCTTGAAAGTCCTGGTATTCACTTGGTAGGGTGCCGATTGCCACAGTCGCAAGCGTGGAGGTTCTGGTGTCTATTGGTGGTTTCTCTTGGAGATAACATGTGTGGGCGCAAGTCTCGGGAAAGGCCAATTCTTTTGCTCGCCAATCGATTCGAGGATTCTGAGCTACCAACCATGACATTCCCAAAATCAACCGGAACTGTGGTGCCTTAATGAGGTCGAAAACGATAGATTCTTGGTGTCCATCCTGGCACAGAAGGGTTACAGCTGCAGTGCATTGGGATACTGGACCAGAAGCTATTTCCATGCCGTCGACAGTGGTTACAGTGTCGGTGGTTGATTTAGGACATAACGGAAGCCCCATATTTGCCACAAGATCCTGGTCGATGTAATTCCCAACGGCTCCACTGTCTATGTACGCTCTTACTGCGTGCATCCGAGATGGTTGTTGGTGATTGATCAAGACCACAGATAGTGCAAAATAGGAGGTCTGTAGTTCACTTTCTTTGCTCGACAAGTGTACCCCTACACTTGCCGGCCTGGGGAGTTTTCCGATTCCTTGATGATATCGTCCTTGTCCATGGCCCCTACCGTCCTCCTCGGTGGCTTCACAGGGCACTCTTTAAGGAAATGACCTGACCTTCCACAGTACAGACGTAACTGCTGCTGTCTCCTCTGGAGACAGAGTTCCGGAGACAGAGTTCCCCCAGAGCAACTGGGATTTAGGTAAGTGTTTGAAGCTCGTACAGTGTTTAAAAACAAGTGAAGATTTGCAGAATGCTTACTAATGCCTTTTTTCTGTTCTTTTCCCTTTTCCTTAGGAAGCGGTGTGCCGGGATGGGAATGACACCGCCGAAGATGTCTGCAGAACAGAAGGAGTGATGAATGATGGGCAAGGTAAGGCTGTTCCTAACGGTGGTCTTGTGAGTGTCACGCTGCAGGTGCAGAAAACACAAAGCATGTTTCTCAGCCTGGGCATGGCTTAAATAGTCTCTGGGTATCCCAGGTGTCTCTGGGCTGAACCACACCCAAAAGACCAGACTGCACATGCAGTTCTGGGAACCGAAATATGTGGGGGCATCCATCTTGTCCCCATCAATGCACTATAAGTCCAATCCCCAATGTTATCCTATGGGAGTGAGTGAGTCTGGTGCCACAAGCGCCAAGTCTGACTCCAAGTGGGTCTTTGGAGGGATGGAGAGGCCCTTGAGGGCCATGTAGGTGATCGTGGCCTGGCTCCAGCCTGACATCTTGGAGGGCTGGGGACATTAGGGGCAGGAATCATGACACTTTCTTGAGCTCTTGTGATGCTGTTCATTCTATTTAATGTCTTTATTTGTTGCTCCTATTTATGCCCGCAATGATGTCTCTCTTCGGTTTTTTTCCCTTAGATGGAAATGCGGCCTCAATGCAGCTGTGAGACGCGAGACGCGGCTGGATGGAAGATGGATGCTACCGCATTGTTCGACAGCAGGTAAGTGATGGTTTAAGGAAAGCGCAAAGTATGGCGAAGCGCAACCTTAAACTGACTGTTTTTTCAATGTCTAACCTTGACTTCTGTTTTTCCTTGCAGGCGCTGCTGTTGATGATGGTGCATGTCGTGCTGCGGTGCCAAGATGAAGATATTGGCGTTCCGGAAAGTGTAAAGATGAATACTTGGTTCGCCGAAGAGATGTGCAGGTTCGAACAGCTTCCCCCAGTTGGTAAGTATGCTGGCAGGAAGCAGGATGTCCAGGAAGCAGAATCTTCAAAGGTAAGTCTGACCTCGGGCGACAGTGAGCGTTACGCTGCTTGCAAGTGCAGAATAACGCGAAGCGTCTGTCTTGAGGATCGGGACAGCTTATAGATCGTGGGCACGCTCATTAGAGCCGGCTTACCAGCCACACCCTGCCACTCCTAGAGAGTGAGCACGTGTGAAGGCAATCCATTAGCAGCGACACCCAAGAATACACTTGGGGCTGCCCTAATGGATGGAATGTTGAAGGTTAATGCATCCTGCTTAATGGATGGAATGTTCAAGGTTAATGCATCTGAAGTGCTATGTCCATAATAAAAGCTTTTTGGTGTTAAATGGATGTTCTTGTTTACTTTTGTTCATGAGCCTGGTGCCAAAGGTGCCAGGGCAGTGTCTACCCAGGTCTCCTGTGCATGCAACCCCTGCATGCCTGTCCCCCTGACTTCATGACCATGACAATTATTGATTGCACGTTAAGTTACGAAGGGGGGGCGGCGGGTGGAGAGCTCCTAGGGCAGGAGCTCGGTTGGAAGTTGTGAGGTGCTGGTGCGAGATGGGGACAGTGGGGCAAAGTGTGGCTGTCGCTGCTATGCTGGTCTAACGTTGCATAGCTGAGGCCCAAACCAGGAGTGTGTTGAGATGCATGTCCAGCTCCCAAGCCCTCCCAAGCGAATTAGGTTGAGGAAAATATGTTAAGTGCGCACAGAATTAGATGTGTGCGACTGCATGGGGGTGAAACGTGCAAAGTAGGGGTAACATGTGGAGTAGTTGTGTGGTAAATTGTGGAATTTTAAGTATGCCCTGGTATATAGGTGTGTGTGTGTGTTTAGTATACCACACTCATGTAGAGACGATAAAGAGTAACGTAACAGCCAGGCCCCGCCGCGGGAAACTCTGAAGCACCACCATATTAAAGTGAGGCCTAGTTTGCCACAGGGCGCAGTTGAAGCAACGCACTATGGTGATGAGTCCCAAATCACTTTCCCATCCCATTCCACAGTAAAGGAGCCGAACAAGAAAGCCTTCAGTCCTGATAGATAAAATATAATTGTACCATGTTGCAGGCCTGCAAAACCAGAAAGGAATGTGAATGACTGGACACGGGTAGGGACAAACCAAAGACAAACTCATGAAAGCTGGGGCAGAGGTCCTGCTCTGCCAAAACAACCCATCCCAGATATAGGGCACTAGCGCCCTCCAGAATAATAGTCGTCCCATTTGAACTGCCAGATGCCCACAAACAGAACCCCTAAATCCTTCACAATTTGGCTGATTAGTGTGGTCCTGGAGAGGCCCAGGTAAAACGTCTGAGAGGGGCAGCTTGCAAGGGGGGAGCACAGAGCACGATGTCCTGTGATTTGTGCTACAAGGTGCAAGGGGTGATGGCAACAACTCTAGTTCTGCGTCGGGGAGACATGGCGTGGACACCTGTATGCCTGGGATCACGAGAAGCGCTACTTTATTCCAGAAGGACAATTTGACCTCGAAAGTATCCACTGAGCTCATGTCAACAACGAGGTGCACATCACATGGTTCAGTCATGGCATTCTCTGATGCTCGCCAATCATGTAAATATAACCCAAGTTGTCAAAGTTGAGGATAATGTGTCAGCAGGCTGGAAGAGATTAGATGCGGCCAATCGGTCGAGGTACTATACGGGACTGGTAGTATGTACGTAGGGAGGTGATGAATTAATACTGTATATTGTGAGTGATGACAATATTATTTAAGATGCCTTGCTTGCTTTGAACTAACTCAGTGTGCTCCATGGCAGTTGGGTTGTGAGGCACCCTCCGTCACCTTTTTCCTTTTTGTATACAAAATAAAACTTGTTATCCATGCAAGAGGTGCACTGAGCCTTTTTCCTCAGAGGATTGTTTTATTTTTTCTGGTTGTCTGGTGGTCTTCCCTACACATGTGGTGACAGTGATGTGATTCCAGACTCTCTGTAGGGATGGATGATTCTTGGCCACACATCCAGAGGGGCCGTGCCCACCTGAAGTGACCAGCCCCTGTGCGCTACCTAGAGAGGTTTGCAGGAGCCGTGTTGCCAGAATTCCTGTCTGTTCCTTGGAGCGGGATGCTACTCCCAGATTGTGCAGGCCATTGATGAGACCCCATGATGGAGGAATTCGGGAGAGCACATAGATGTGAGCACACATTTTGTGAGCGAAAGCAATGTGGGTTTGGGAGAAAGCATGACTGTTGGTGGATGTGTAGGAGAGTGGTGACACAGTTACTGAGGTGTGGGTGTCAAGCAGGGAGACCACATGTTTTTTGCCATATTTCTTCTTATTATTAAATGGAGTAAAGAGAATAACGGAGTAACAGGATCTTCTCCGTTTGGGGGAAGAAGACAGCGCTGTATAACTAAGACGAAAAGAGAAATGAGGGTAGAGGCTCCATATATTGAGTGGGCCTGGGATCTCCCACCCAATGTAAAGGGGGTGTGGGAACGAAATGTAGTCTTTTGGTGTGTTTGTATTGATATTGTTATTGTATTGGTGTGGATCAAGGACGGGTCCAGGTTTGTTCGCTATGGAGGCTTATTTGGAGCAGAGTGAAGTGACGCTGTAGAGGGTGTGTGTGTGTGAGAGAGCAGGGGGCGTGTTGGTATGGCACCAGAGCAAAGTGTGAGGGTGTGGCGTGTGACATGGGGAACGGTGGGATATTGGAACGGGATGACCAGGTACCGCTGGATCAGAACCTCAAATATTAGAAAGGTGTTTAATAACTATCTAACGGGGGGCAGATACCATGGAGCCAGCCACCCAATTCAAGTAAATGTGCACAGCCCTTCCATTGTAGGACAAGATCATGAAATATCATCTGGAGTGGGTTGCCGAAACAAGGGGGAGGTTAAAACCATTTCCAGAACAGGGTACAAACAACAAAGATGTTTTAGGCCATAAGTATACCTTTTTAGCGGCACAGTATAAGGAAAAGAAATTGAATAATAGTAAGGAAGTGGAAAATGATAGAGGATTTAGATGTACTGCCTGGCCATGCCTTAACAGAAGCAGAACCACCTCTATCGTGTGCCCTGACACAGACCACACCCACCAACCCTTCCATTCAGGTACTCCATACGGTGGGCAGTCATAATTTCGAAAAAAAAATGTCGACAGACAAAAATGTCGACAAAAAAATGTCGAAAAAAAAAATGTCGACAGACAAAAATGTCGACAAAAAAATGTCGAAAAAAAAAATGTCGACTTTCGTTTTTTTTAATTATATATTTATTTTAGGGGTTCGGGACTAAAGAAAAAGGGAAAAATTAAAAAAAAAGGGGGGCTGGGGGGGGAACCCCCATTTCGAAAAAAAAATGCATTGAAAAAAAAGTCGACATTTTTTTTTTTGACATTTTTTTTTCGACTTTTTGACTGTCAACATTTTTGTTGTCGACATTATGACTATAAACCACTCCATACCCCACCAGAAATGGCACCAGCGGTACAGATGCCACAAGACACAGACCAGCCCCCATTAGGATGTTACCCCACCCGCGCAGCATCAGGGTATACAAACCCAACCTATGTCCTCTTGCCTGCCACTGCTCCTCCCCCTCAGTCATCACATGCCCAGTATCAGAATCTCCCAAACCCTATAGCGTCTGCAGCCGCCCACACTCAAGCACAGGGGTGCCCAGATTGTAAGTCACAAAAGGAGTTGGAAGAAGCGTTGAGGAGGACACAGGAGGAATTGGTAAGGTTAAGACTGGATTGGGGGGAATAATTTGATCAAGGTGCTGTTGCCCTTCACAGCTCGGGTGGGAAGGTGGATTTACAAGTTTGAAAAACAGACAGCAGGTATAACGTTGGCCGTGGATGATTTGAAAAGTGTGTTTGTTGTCATATTCGGAGATCAAGCAGGTGAGATTTGGGCGCCGGCAGGGTATCCTGGGCTGGGACTAGGGGATGACAGCCATGATGGTACCCCTTCAATGACATCTGGGCAAGGCTTTGGGCGGTGCTATGATGCGCCTACATGGACACACCGGATCTTCAGTCAATAATGCAACACACCATGCAGGATGATAAGAACCGCCCGCGCCCAATACATTTTACAGATGCAAGAGATGTGGAGGGCAGAAATGGGTGAGTCATGGGATCGATTGATCCCATTTTTCTATTGTGTGGTTAAAAAAGGGCTCCCAAAGGAGGTTCAGAAAGCTCTCAACAAAATAGTGGGGATTGAGGCAAAGGGGTGGGAGGAGATACAGTCCATAATTGTACATCATTGCAAGCTGTTGAAAGAGAAGGAAAAGGAAACAGCACAGAGGGTGCGGACAGAGGAAACCAAACAGGGACAAAAGAAGCTAGTGAAAAGTTTGGTAGAAGAGGCGATAATAGCGGCACTGCAAGATGCACAGATGGAACACAGGGCAGTCCAGGCACACATGCGAACAGCACCTGCGTGTGGAGGTGGCTACAGGTGGAATGGTTGGTTTCAGCTGCAATATCAGGGCTGGCCCCCGGTAGTGTACCAAAATGGGAGAGTGGGGTTTGCAGGAACCCGAGGTGGAAGAGGTAGTTTTGGAGGAATGGGCCGGGGGAGGGGGATATGGGACAGTGTTGGACATGCAGGAGGATGGGGCATTTTTCACTGGAGTGCAGGAGCAGACAACCGGCTGCATATAATCAGCAGATGCCCCCATATGCGCATGGATGTCCCGCCCCATACTCACCGCCCGTGGCTCTGTCTGTTCCACATCTGCAGTTTTTGCAATTGCAAGCACCTAATAACACACCAGCCTATGCGGAACAACCCCTACAGCAGCAAACAACCCAAGTGCCTAACAACAATGCAGTGCCTCATGGTACAGTAACACATTAACAAGGGGCTCGTGTGGTGGGGGGGAACAATTTCTTCTTCCCGAGGTCAAACACCTATCCAGATTAGGACAGCCCACAGAGAATCTTAGCGTGCCCAGGCCTGCCAGTCACTGCCAACCCAGAAGAGGAAGGCGCGCATCCCAGAGTGCCCTCGAGTGCTGTTTGCTGTTCGGTCACGCTTCTCTGCAAACAATGCTGGATAAACGAACTTTGCTGCAGGTACACTCTGACTACAGCCACAAACAGCGGGCACAGTACTTTAGGCACGGGCCACGCGCATCTGTGCGCAAGCATCCTGAAGTGCCCTCGAGTGCTGTTTGCTGTCCGGTCACGCTTCTCTGCTCACAAAGGTATTGGAGATGAAACGCGATGCAACTGCCAAAATTAAACTCAAAAGGACTCGAACTGTGAACAGATATTGGGCCTCATTACGACCCTGGCGGTAAGTATCGGTCATTACCGGCATGGCGCAAATAACGTGTCCGTGCTGGCAAGAGACCGCTAAAAGCGGCACATTACGAGTTCTCAGGCACGAACATTGCGCCATGCCGGTAATGAAATCACTGACATGCCGCTAAAGGGCGAAAAATCCCACTTACCGGCATCGTATGCAGTGAAAATAGCACCTCCGCCACCCTAGCTATCGACATTAGCGGTCACCGCAATTAGCGGGAACCGCTATTAGCGGTGACAGTAAATAAGCGGAACCGGAAGTAGCGCCAACGCACAGGAACGGGAAAGAGCACGGCGGCCATCTTTAAAAACACAATCCATTGCCATCCTCTGTCACCAGGAGACATCTGACCCCCACAACTTCCACAAACCTCCAACACCACCCCTTTGACCTCAGGATGCCAAAAGTTGTAAAGAAGAGCAGAGATCGGCTGCGCCAGGAGCGCTTCTCAAGGGAGGAGCTGACAATGTTGGCCGAAACCCTCCAAGAACATGCAGACGTCGTGTTCTCCACCGAGATGACCCGACCGACGCTGCTGAGGAAAAAGGCGATTTGGGCTATGGTTGCCCAGAGGGTCAGTACTGTCCGCACAACACCCCGCACCGCCAAACAATGCCGCAAGCGGTGGGACGATCTAACTCTCCGCGTGAGGAGCATACTTGCAGCAAACCGGAATATCGGCATGGCGACTGGTGGAGGTGCTGAGACGCCCCTAAAACTACAACCGTGGGAGGAGATATGTGCCTCCACCATAGGCATGGAGAGCATAGAGGGAGTTGGTGACATTGAGAGAGGAGCCCCGTCATCAGGCGATGCAGGTAGGTGTCTCAAGTCTAACTATGCCAATACCACCACGATGATGTCCAGATGAATGGGAAGTGCAATGATGCATACCAGGGTCCACCAGACACATTAGCACAAGACTGCCTACAGGCAGTGCTGAGCCTCACCTTGTACACGTGCATAATGCACCCCGTTTCTGTAGCTACCCACATGCCTCCATGCATCACCCACCCAAGAGTGAGACTACCTGTATGTCACTGCCTCCAATGTGACTCATCCAGCAATGCAGCCATCACAATGCATGCTCAATGCCCGTGGACCCATCACTAACCCTCTCCCTCCTTTGGTCCACCACAGGCTCACAATCAGACAGCGCCAATGATGACACAGGTGCAACCCCTGCTAAGAAGGCCAGGGCCGAAGAGGCACAACACCGGCCCTCCACTTTAGGGGGAACAAGGAAAACCCAAAGACAGGAAATGTCCCAGAGCACAGCACAGGCCACGCCACTGATGTCTTCCACGTCCACCACTCTGGCAGCACCAACATCCAGCATCTGGCCAGTGTTGCCCACCGAAGGTACTGCATCGGCTGAAAGAAGCACCATCGGAGAAACAGCTGCAACCGCAGCAATCTCGGACGACGAGGAAGGGGATGTTGTGTATTTTGACACTCCCCCTACTGGCCCCCTGCATTCCCCCCACCCTTCCCCGTGCAGCCAGCCCGACAACAGCATACACGGGCTATCTCCAGGAAACTCGTGGCCGGCTGCTCCCAGCCCAACCACACATGTGCAGGAGGGTATAGTATAATGGACACCCCTCAACCATCAGCCACAGCCCACAATACCCAAGAGGGGATGCAGGAAATTATTATTCGCCAACAACAACTAACTGGCCTGTTGACACAGCATATCACAGAATGTGCCAGTGCTAAGCAGGAAGGTGAAGTATGCATCTCTCCCCCCATCTCAGGCAGGTGAATTATGCATCTCCCCCACTCCCCATCTCAGGCAGGTGAAGTATGCATCTCCCCCCCATCTCAGCCAGGTGAAGTATGCATCTCTCCCCCACCCCCATCTCAGCCAGGTGAAGTATGCATCTCTCCCCCCTCATCTCAGCCAGGTGAAGTATGCATCTCCCCCCCGCCCCCATCTCAGCCAGGTGAAGTATGCATCTCTCCCCCCCTCTCAGCCAGGTGAAGTATGCATCTATACCTCAATCACCTACCCACGTCACATTTCCATGGGCATAACATGCGACTCACCGAGAAGCCAGGATCTCTGCCCTGCATGTCGCTCCATGTAGCGTGATATCGTGGAGTTCCGCAGGACCATTGAATCATGGGTTGATCCGGGGAATCGGGGACAACAATGTGTGATGATCTTGTTTGAGTCACATACCATTTGCACGTTGATTGAGTGGTATAGCTTACGGTTGCGGTACACTACCTCCATGGCATGTGGGACCACCAATTCCAACACTGTGTGCTAGTAGGTGCCTGTGGCCAGGAAGTGGAGTACAGACACTACCTTCAGTAGGGGTGGGATGGTGGTGCGTGTTTCAATCAGGCTGACAATGTCGTCTTGTATCATGTCCACAATGGTGGTGATCAGGGCCGGTTTTTGCATCAGGCAGCTCAGGCGGCTGCCTGACATCAGTCAGCCTCTAGGGGGCGCCGCACCAGCAGTCCGTGGCGGTAGTCTTGCATTTGTTATAGCTTGCCTTGAGTGCTCCTGCAAAGCCAGGCCAGGCCACACGCACCAGTCAGCCAGCCACATTCATCATTTTTATAATGTTACGCATTGCTAGGCTAGCAATGCTAGCCTAGTAGCAACTGCAGCCTCGGCCCGTAGGCAGGGCAGCAAGTGGCAAATTAGCAACATATGTTGCTTTATTTCACTTCCCCCCCCCAGGCGCCGGCGCCACTGGCGACAGCCGGGCCAGGCCCAAGGGCATATGTGCCCTCCTCCAGGCTATGCGCGCGCACACCCGTGATTCCTTTGGCTGCTGCTGCTGGCTCTGTAATGGTTGGTTGGTGGTGACAGGTAGGCGGATGGGGCGTGCTGCGTGTTCTCCCGGGCTAAGGGGAGGGCCAGGTGGGAGATGGGAGGGGCTGCCGATCCCCGTCGCTGCTTCGCATGTCATGCATTGTGTGAGATGTGCCATATGTTCCGTGTTTTTGTAAGTCAGCCGTGCCCATGATCCCGCACTGTACGTGATTGAGAAGGTATGACACTGCCATGTCATACCTTCTCAATCACGTACAGTGCAGGATCATGGGCACGGCTGACTTACAAAAACACGAAACATTTTAGGCACAGAACTGTGTTGCTTCCTCACCTGGAAAGGAAACTGCGCCTCTGTGGGGCGATAGACCCACACACTGGAGCAGTGTTTAGAAGTGGGATCAGTCTGGCACAGGAGCTATTTTTATTGATATTCTTCAAAAGCAATGGCCTTAGATATGGGAAGAACCCACAGAGAAGGGACCTATGTCACCCGAAAGTGCCAAAAACAGAACCCAAGCTGCCAATGGCAAATATACATGCCTCCAGACCCACCCAGACCCCTAACCGCGATGCTTACTGTCGGCTGCTGGTGTGCAGGGAGCACCCGGCCCAAGGACCAGCCTCAAAGCATTCAGTCCCCTCCACCCCCCACGCCCTCGACCCTCCAGGGAGGCATATTACAGAGCCCCCTGCCTTCCCCAGGCATGGCATGCACCACTCCATCCTGCCCCACCACCTCATCCTGCCCTCACCACTCCATCCTGCCCCCACCTTGTCCTGCTCTCACCATTTCTTCCTGCCCTCACCAGTCCATCCTGCCCTCACCATCTCATCCTGCCTTCACCACCCCATCCTGCCCCTTCCTATAAGTGGAGCGCCGACAGGGACCAAAGAACAGTCCCACACCCTCCCCTTGCTGCCTGTACACACACTCCACACTGCGTGGCAGGCCTCCCTCTCGATGCCAACATATTCTTTACAGGTTGCAGAACCTTGCTTGCCTCGACAGCAGCACGTGACTCACTGAGTTGACATAACTGTACTGGGCTTCGCTCTTACACAGACCGCAAGATAACTTCATTTTCAACAACTTTCTCGCTCCTATTCACCACAACATGCGTTACTTTAATTTTCATGCTCGTCCCACCTTCTGTACAATAGAGTAGAACTGCATTCTGCTGCTGGCTCGGAACATAGCAGCCATGTCATCACTACCCAGCCCCTCCCCAAGACCCCCAGCTCCAAGTTCCCTGGTGCAGCCGAGCAGCGGCAACGTTGTGCATCAATCGGCCACCCGTCCGACCTCTGAAGGCTGGTGACATCAGCTGCCTCTCAAGCGGATCGCAACACAAAACCATGCGTGAGGCTGTTATTCTTTTCCAGCCATGCATATGGCGCTGAAGCTCGAAAAGCAAATCGGTCACCCATTTGAAGTATGAAAATAACATATTTTCTGGGAATTGAACCAAAACATGTTTTTTTTAAACACGCTGCTGTTTTGTAAGCAAATATGATGTAATATCGAGGAATTCAGAGTATGTCCGTATTCATGCAACTTAGAAAATATATTTTTGTTCGAGCTTCATCTGCAACCCTGAGCTAAGGCATGATGCATACATACCATACATGCTTTTGTATTATTCGAGTGTGCACGCCCCTTACGGCTTCTATAAATGTTGCCGAACTCCACAGCTCGCCGACTTGTCAGACTACCATGCATTAGAAGCGGGTTTAAAACGCTTCATCAGCTAATTACTGGTCAGGCTAAAGTTTATAAGAGGTACAATCCTTTCTGTGTAGCCTTTCTGTGCATTGTGTTTGGGTCTCCCTTGTGCAGTATCCTGTCCTGTCTATAGATATAATTCCCTAAAGATGTTTCTGTATTGGGGTTGGGCATGCCCACTCTGAGACCCAGCCTTTCCTCCTCTAAAACTCTTCAGAAACAAGAAGCAAAAGAGCCCTTGTACCCAATTTGAGTGGCTGATATTGCAGCCATTTACTACTCGCATCTAACAACTTAAGCTGTCCAAATGAGCATGTATGGTTCATGGTTACAAACATTTTAATGTTAGGGTGAGTATTGTGAACCGTGATGTGAGCACTAAGCAATATCGGTTATGTATTTAGAGATTCACACATACAATCCTTTTATCACAGACTTGTTTATCAAATGTATAAATCGCTGATCACTGTTATAGTTCTGAAATGCTCTGTGATTTAATGCAAAGCATACAGGAACCCTCACTGGTGCTATTTGTCCACTTTCCCACTCTCAGATAGGTATTTTGAAAGAGTACAATAAGAGTGTACCAGACTGTCCATCTTGGAATGATAAGCTACTACCAGAACATTATTCATATGGTTAGTCTAGTATTGCCCCCTGTGAAATACATGTGAGGTGGTACAAACAGAAAACCTGGCTGCAACACAGGGCCAGTGGTCAGTGGGCCCTCAGACCCCTGCAGGCTGATCACACCGCAGTGTGCCAGTACGGACAGTTTGAAACTGCATTCAGGCAAGCCCTTCACTAAGAGCAGGTGACAGAAAAACCATTAACTTGGGCAGCAACAGCTATGTTTTCACATTAGAATTGTAAAGTACTTGAATTACAATGTAATGAAACTAGCTTCATTTATATAGCAATTATTTATTCATATTGAGGAGAGGTTTTGTCGCACGACAGAGGTGTAGTTTGGAAGTGACATGAGCCAGTCGGGGTGGGGAAGGGGGGGCGCCAACGATGCTTCCCGCCTGGGGTGCAATCTGGTGTAAGACCCGCCCTGGTGGTGATGGTGTACCGGTCCAGGCGGTACAGGGTGTGGATCTGCTCAGCGGTTAAGTTGATTGGACTGGCTCTGATGCGTGGGATTGGGGGCTGCCTGCGTGGTGGCACTGGCTGTGCTGGTGGGGCATGCTGGCCCTGCCTTGCCCTCCTTCTCCTCCTGCGTCTCCTCTGTGCTACCTGTTGTTGTTGTTGTTGTAGCACTTCCACTGCTATCACGTCTTCCAGCCCCAGCATTGCTAGTAGTATTGGAATCATTGTGGAGTGTGACTGGGTGTGGGAAGGGGTAGGGTGTGCTCCTTTTGTGCCTGCCCAGTCTGTATTGCCTCCACCTGTACTGATTGTGTGCACCTGTGGCAGTTGGGAACACTGCACATGGCCATTTACGGTTGGTCCGCAATGGTGGTATTAGCACCATGGCGGTAAGGTACTTTACGGCCTTCACAAGGGCGTTAATTGCATGTCCGCGTAACTTTTAATGCTCCCCACTTTGCGCCATGCCGGTATTTACGGCATGGGAGGTCGCGTGCCCGCGCCCTTGGCGCTTTTACCGGCACCGTTGATTACTGTGCTGCTAATAGCGCTTTCTCAGGTCATAATCGGGCGAAGTGATAAGCGATGCCAGTAATCGTTTATCGGCATCGTTTTTCACTTACCGGGAGGGTCGTAATGAGGGCCATTGACTCGCAGTATTGGGATTAAACCTACCTTTTTGTCTTTACTTATAGCTGGATAAACATTAGATAAACAAACTTTGCTGCATGTATGCTCTGACCATGCCCACAAACAGCAGCGGGCACAGTACTTTATTTAGCAGCTGCCTTTTTGAATTTCCATGCCAGCATATATTATAGAAAAGCAAGTAGGTAATAAGGTGTTTAATGTATATTCAATATGTTAACTTGGAAAGGAGAACTAGACTGTTGTTTACTGACTGCAATCTTATAATTGTATCTCTGCTATAAAAGAATTAAACCTGCCATGCAAAACCGTAGGGATAAACCTGGGATGGTGGCTCAACAACATGACATTTTGTCTGCACCCATTGTGTTTACTTCAAGAAGAAATAGCATGGCTAGAGCCTTAGTGCTTCCTCTGCCGCCCTTTCCCCCCTATCCCACTTCCCCTTCTAAGATGGCAACTGGAACGTTGGACCAGTGTGGGGGTGAGTTGTCACAATTACTTTTGGATTCTGTAAGCTCTGCAGCTGTGGTACACATACCCGCTGAAAAAGACGCACTCAAGCAAGTTCATGCATCCACAAACTCAGCTGATTTATCCTTCTTGGACACTACGCCCATTTTTGGAGCAGGTGAAATATCCCTGTTAGCCCTGTCTCAGTATCCCTTGAGACAGGGCGAGGGGTTGGATTTATTTATTTATTTTGACATTTGTCAAGTGCACTTATCCAGGTGGCATCTAGGCGCTGGTTACAGAAGCGTGTTGGTTACAGTAGATATCTCCGGTTACATTCATGGATACTTCTTTACCCTCGGCCCAGGCGCCTGCCCAAATTCAGGAGGAGGGACCAAACCATACGTTCATGGGGGGACTTCAAGGGATGATACTGAGCGAATTGAGGGAGCACACAAAGTTCCTCCAGGCTATCACAATCCAACTGATCAATCTGAATGCCCACCTAATTGGAGATACAAACATTAGTTCTAGAGGAGCCACTCCTGACATGGTAATAACAACACCCAACACATTATCTAGTAAGGCAGCACAACTTGTAGGGAAGACGGTGGCAGCATGTTTGGATTTAAATAATTCTGTCCTGGTAACAGAACCAGGAGGAGTGGCTGTGGCCCATGAAATTCCAATTGTGTCCGTAAGTAAGCATATTGAGGAATCCAGGCCGGAAAAGAAACAAGGCCAGTGAAAAGAACAAAAATTATAATTTGGATTCTCGTAAAGAATTAAATAAGGGCCTCAGAAATTCTTGGAGAAACATGGTTAGGAGCGATATTGCAGACTCTCTTGAAATTGGGTTCTATGACTGTTCCATAGATGGTGAATCCAGTGACACTATTGAAATAATCACCTAAAAGTCTACATATCCCACTGTCCTGGAGGAGGGTGGTTGCGAATTTCAAAACTCGCCAAAATCCCAACGATTGAGTGAACCGACCTGTCAAAGAAAGACTGTAAATGCCACAAACCCCCTAGTTAGTGCCATGAAACGTAAAGGTGGGAAAAACAAAACCCTTATGACAGGGATGTACCCTCAGAACCAAAATGTGGTATTCTCGAAAAATAAAGGGAAAGGGGAAGGTGGGGGCTGTGCCTCACAAGGGTGTAAATACAAGATGTCTGGTATCCATGTGAAGGGGTAGGGGCAATACCATGGGGGTGGGGGGGAAATCCAAGGTAGAGAGTTGGGTGAGGGAGTAGTTGTTACCAAGGAGATACTGGAACAAATGGTTAAGACCACAATCATGAACATGATGGGCGTGTGGGATGGAATTAAACCTTCCACCCAGGGTGGAACCCTGGGAGACATAATGTCTAATCCAAAAAAGGCAGCAGGGCCCAACTATGGTAAAAAAGTAACCACAGAGCTCGTCTACTATTAGTGGAAGAACAAAACGACAGAGACTCGTTAAACCAAACGGGTCTGCTGTGGACAGAAAACAAAATATCCCAGAATATTGATGAGGACTTTACCTATAATGAGTAAACTGCTCCACAGCTGCATCACACGTCCATTCATTTCTCCCCAAGGGAGCCTAGGCTCCCAGAATCTGTCTTTTAACATTACACTTAGTACCATCCAATGGAAGAAATCAGGCTTTCCTGATGACCCAAGTCTAATAGTATATGTTCGGGTATGGGGGACCCGATTAATTAAATAGATGGAGAGTTCTAGCCCTCTTAACTAAGTCCCAAGCTTAAAACATATACCATCTGGGGAGTTACAATTGGTAGAGTTCATCCACCCAGATAGGTACAACCATGTTCGACTGGTTTTTCACTCCCGTGTCGTTTACGAGGCACTGTTAGCGGAGGTAAATCATTGAAACAAATTGGGATATGATCTCTTAACCTTTACCAGAGGATTTAGCAATCCTCACTATGGCACCCAAAAGGGTGCTACATGGCAAGGACAACATGATTGCAGTCCGGAACAGCGAATGGGGGGCTTGATAGATCACTTGGAGGAGGATCGGAATTGGAGATGGTTAGCTCTCTCATTGAGAGAATCCATCTCTCAACTACAAGACCTAAAAACCCAGCTTTAGCCAGACTCAATACTTCTCGATAACATCCTGCAATTCCTGAGGCTTTCTAAATGTATGCACCTCTACGGAATTATGTCTCAGCCTAAAGGAATTTCCAATAATCTGTCTACAGGAACATGGTTGACCTCCATCGCATGTTTTGACGGATATGATGTTAGAGCTGAATTAGAGCTGAATTAGCAACAAAGGGAATGAGAGGGAAGCCTGCAGGTGGGCTGTTAGTAGCAATAAAAAATAATGGGCATGATATTAACGTGATTAACTCCTTAAATGTCACCAAAGGAGTGGTAGCCGTCACATTAGAGTTCTCCCTAAAGTACCTGTGTCAAGACCTCCTGCTGATGAATATATATTAGAACCCCCTATCAAATCTTAGAGAGACGCTAAGAGCAATAAATGAGTTGATCGAAGATTGGATGATCAAGACGCCTGGGGGCCAGATAATTATAGTAGGAGATCTAAACGACCAGTGAGCCTATACACTTAAATGGTCCCTTTTTGCGTACCAGAAAAACTCTTCAAGGCCAAATCTGGTTAGATATATTTGTCAACTGGGGCTTATATACTATAAATGCACTTCTTGACCCCACTGCAAGCACAGCCACATTGTCAGATGGAAATCAAACATTGAAGTTTATGTCTAAGGCTCTTTTTCATCAGGTCCAAGAATTCAAAATTAAAGACACCAAATTTAGCGATAACACAATGCTTCAGGCCCTCTTATATGCCTCTATAGGACAAAATACAAGGAAACACTATGTCACCTTTATGCGTGAATACTAATAAATCTAAAATTGTCTGGCATAAAGGAAATGTTGGTAAATTAAATACTCTTTTTATGACTGACTTCATTAGCTCCACCATAGGTATGAAGTTGTATACATACTCACATACCAACTTTGTTCCTTAAATCCAGAGTTATTTTAAAATAATTGTGAAAGACCCGGGTGTTCGGCCGCTATCCAAAAAGCATAAATATGGGTTTGATCTGATGGCACAGAGTATGAAGAAACTGTGCCACGAGAAATACGTACAATACTGAAAGATCCAATACCTATTTAGCAAAAGCGAATGGCGTAAATAAGCCTAAACAAAACTTCAGAAACTGGACAAGGGGACACAGGGTGCGTATGTATCAAAATGACAATGAAAATATGATTGAAGCCTTGAAAGATGGTAGTACCAGACAGTTTTGGACGCTAGTAAATGCCATGAAAATCACTCAGTCCTCAATTCAAAGCAATGTAATATCTGAAAGGACTTGAACAGGGCATTTTGGTAGTATCTATTGAAAAAAAAGTATGGTATTTATGGAAATGGATGCTCTGAAGGCTTGCACCTTGGACATATCCTTCACAATTGATGATATTAAGAACTTAATTAACAAGGCCAGCTCGTCAAGAGCAGCGGGACCTAACGATTTAACAAATACTCTGTTCAAAGATATTGTTCTAACTAAATGTCTGCCCTCTTCTTGGATGTTTTCATTTCTTGTTCCTATCTCCAAGAAGGATGGCAGGGCCTCCCCTCAGAACTACCGACCAACAGCACTACTAGAGGCAGATTCTAAAATGTATTCTAGTATTGTCTTAAAATATATTGAGGAATGGAGTACTAAAAACGAAATCCTATCTATTCAACAAATTGGATTTAGAAGGCAGGTGGGAACAGATGTGGGACGCCTTCTAATATGTGCCATACAAACAATGGCTTGGGGTAAAAATGGCTTGGCAGTTTATATGGCCTTCATGGATTTATCCCAGGTGTTCGATTTGGTTGACGGGAATGCACTATGGACTAAATTAAACAAACTGGGTGTTCCGGGGGGTCGCCTGTCCATACTAATCAATTTGCATGAAGGGTCAAAAATCCAAATAAATATGAAGCATGAGGGGCTTCTATCCAATAATATTTGTACTTACAATGGTCTCCGACAAGGCTAAATATTTGCACCAGCCTTATTCAATTTGTATATGGCTGATGGAGGAAATATACTGGATGAGGCAACCTTTGTCCCTCAGAATATCAAGGAAAGAAAATGTGTTGGTCGGCCTAGCAAGACGATTGTATATTGTGAGACCATACCCCTATAGGACTTCAAAGACTAATAATTGTGTTCAATGATTACATTGCATCAAACTCTTTAAAGGTAAATTCACAAAAGATAGCTGTAATGAAGTTAAGTAACTGTACTACTCCTCTTGGCCCGCAAACAAATTGTGCAAATGAAGAAAATAGATATGAAATACGGTACATTTTATATGTTCCCAATTTTACGTTTCTGCCATTTAAAGATCCTGCCGCGGTTGTGTTATGGCCTAGAACTATTCCCAGTATGGGCAGTTGGAGAGATGAATTAATATCAAGCTCTGATCTGGAGGTCTCTTCTATGCTGTTTACCAAAGTGTGTGCCACTATCGGTAATTCGTTACGAGTTAGGACTTCAATCTTTTGAAAGTATAGTGGAATGGAGAAGGATGTCTTTGTGCAGAAAACCTTTTATGAGTCTGAATGAAACCCTTCACTCATTATGGGGGAAGAGGATTCATGAAGGACCGCCACAGGTAAGCTTTATCTACTCGTTCTATGATGAATGTCTTCTGTCACTAACAAATTTGGCGTCATCTCTTAAAACCTTACTTCAATATCCATTGATGGTGAAAAGATCCTTGCAGCATAATGATTGGGCCAAAACTGTGGACGCAGTGTAAGTAGCATATTGTACGCTCATACTATTTCGCATTAAAAAAATGGGTTGTCCATAATCATATTTAGTAACATTCCCTGATAAGATTAAGCGGCAAAATGTAATGCGTTTCAAATTTAATGTATTATCGACAAGGGAGATCTTGCTGGTAAGAGGCGAGATAAGTAGAGAAATGGTGCTATGTCGCTTCTGCAATAAATGTGAACATAGGGAAACACTGTAGTATCTGTTGACGGAATGCAAAGCTTTGAGGGGCAGCGTATACCATGGCACACCATCCTTCAATAAAGCCAGAAACATGCCCTTTCTAGACACGTGAGAATCTCGGCTGTCAAACCTCTTCCCAGAAGTGCGCCTTTCATTTTGCCCCTCCCTCTCTCCCTCTCTCTCTCTCTCTCTAGGTCGTTCCTCCGGTCTTTTCCATTCCCCTAGATCTGTCAATTGTCTAATGGCATCCACTACTTCATCAGTTATTTTACCCGTCATTCCCACCAATAGGGTCATCGTGATGTTCTTATATTCAGGCGGGGAAGTTCGAATAAGGGTGTTTCTAGCAGAAACAGATAGGTTCAGCAACCCCATGTGCTCCAGAGTTTCCACATGAATGGCTTCCTTCAACGTGTACCATTTCTTTTCATCTGTCAGTCAATCCAACGTAATCGGGTAGTTGTGATTACATCCCTATGCTGCTAACTGCAAAAGAGACATCTGTCTCTCATCACCATTAGCATACCGAGGAGGGCCCACACACAGGGTCTCCTGTATCTGGACTTCTTGTGTCAAGGGTTGGAACCTAGCGGAATATGTTGCATCTATCAAGAGACCTGCTGCCCCTCTATCTAACAGTCTAACCATCCAGGATAGCAAAGACTCACCAGCCCTCTGTTTCAATTGGTTAATTATCTCCCCAACCTCCTACGGTGAATAATCCTCAAGTGCAGTCATATCCACCACACCCCCTCCCATATTCATTGGATGATGACCCATCCTTCTGCGTAATACGGGTTTAACAGTCGCCTCTTTACGAGCCGGTTCTGGCTTGGATAAAACTTCTGGTTCGTAACCACTATCTGTAGAAGTACTATCGAACATATCCCCATCCCACTGATCGGGATCCCAATCCACACCTGCGGAAGCAATCACAGTAGCCACTTTATGAGAATTAACCCTTCCTCTTCTCTTCCGATATTTATAGCGAGCAACCCTCACAGCAGCTCGTTCAGCTACCGCTTGGTAGTTGTCTGCTTTATCATGATACAATTTCATTTGGAGTTGCTGCATTAACGCAATTTGTTTTTCAGCAGATAATTCTTTCTCCAGTTTTTCAACACTTGTTTGTAATTCCACATTCTGTTGATGGAATCTTTGAAAAGCATGCAATAGAATCCAACCTCTTTCTAGAGCCAGACATTCTTTACCCTTCTCTACAGACACTTGTTGCAAGCATTTTGCCACTTCGGCTGGACTCGCTTCTCCTATACTTGTATCTCAGGTCTCACTCAATCCTGCACCACATGCCCAAGTTTGTGCGATCTTATCATATGGGCCCTTAGTCCATCCTGGGATAGTTACCTCAGGACAGTCTCCGCCGGCGCAGTTTCCTTTTTTCCTAAATAGGGAACTCATTGTATCAAATGGATGTTTCACCTCCCTATCGTTAATACTTCAACATATACACACCTATGTACATGTTCTTCTTTTCCCTTTTTCTCTCCTCCGTCTACACCAAAAAATTCTCCCCCTTTTTTTATTTTATACATTTTTCACCGCTCAGAGTCCAAAACTTAAAATTCAATTTATTAGCAGGATCCTTTGGCATCAATATCAGCACAAAAACCCTGCTCACAGCTCCAAAATGTTTTGCTTTTACTTGGCCACGTGAGGAGAACCCTTACGCTTACGTTTTCCCAGGCCCCTGGCAAAACAAGTTATTGGACTCAAACAGGCAAAAAATCACACTTAGACTAATTGTTATAATAAAAATGAAAATGGCTCGTTTTAGGCCCTTTATTCACTCAATATGTATATATGAACTCAGCATACAAAAACAAACATATACTCAGATATATAAAAACATATAGAAAATGGCATCACTGTTAGCAAGGAAGCAGAAGACACTTTCATCTTAGCCACTATGACACTGCTTAGTCCCAGAGCAGGTAGGCGAAGAGATCACTCGTACTAATGAGGTCTGAGGCGGAGCATCCTCCCTCTCAGCGAGACTGCATCACCCGGGGGTCCAAGTTCTAACTGCCTTCCACAAAATACCCTCTTATCTTTATAGGGGCATGTCCCCGCCCTTCTCAGTTGTGACTACCCTCGGCTGAAGAGCAGATCACAATTGGAAGGGGCAGAGAGTGGAAAATATCAGTCAGGAGTGGAAAAACCCAGCGCCCCTCTCCTTGCATTCATTCCCAGAACCCCCTACATGCACCTGCAGAACGCTCCAACTCCCTCCCCATATTCGTCCTTCAGTGGACAATACAATAACTATTGTCCACAGTTCGTCCACTCAGCAACAATATTTATGTAGGTATGTGACCTTGCTGTGCTTTTGCTACTGAAATATTCGTTCATTTTACCAAGCCTGCGGAGACGCAGGCTTTTATTGCAGTGATCGGAGATGAGTGTCCAAAATGTCTGCGCACTGATGCCATGTTGTTTCAACTTGTATTTTGCAGAAGCATTACAGGGAGATGCTGGTTTTACACACACTAGGGAGTGAAACAGCAGCAAGAGGGATTCCCGTGTACCTCAATGTGTTTATTTATGGGGTTACTGTGTTGATGAATACCGTACCAAATTTGGTCAACCTGTGTTGGAGAGTACCATCTGAAGACTTGTTTAGACCAGCTCAGCCCCAGGAACATGTTGCAAGGACCATCATTGTGCTGGGGCTAGAAGGGGTGTTGTTGTCCAAGGAGAAAGTTGTTCTGATTGGGACGGACATGGAGGGAGGAGAGTGGCGTACAGTTTGTGCATAGACCCAACTCAGCTTTTAAAGAAAGTTTGACAGACAGCAACTTGTTTGAGGACAGAGACAGTGAAGGGGAAATAATACTGACAGTGTGTGATTCATGTGAGATAATGATTCAATAGCGATCTGTCCCATGCCCAATGTTCCTGGCAGAGACATTCCTTCCTTTGCCCAAAGTGACTTAGCGCAGGTACCTGACAACTTGTGGACTAACAATACCCATGATGTAGGACGTTTGCATAGTGTTGCGCCAATACAGATTACGCTCAAACCAGGGGTGTTGGCCAGGGTCAAACAGTATCCCCTATCCACAGAAGCGGAAGAAGGAATAAATGACAGTATCACGACCATCTTACACCAAGGCATCATCGTGCCATCTAATTCTCCCTGCAACACGGCCATAAACCCCATTAAAAAATCAAAGGGATCTAGTTGGAGGATGATTCAGTATTTACACCCTCTGAATGATATAGTACAGGCAGAGTTTCCAATTGTGCCCAACCCTGCGACTATATTAAGTAACATACACAGCACAGCATCCAAGATCACGGTCATTGACTTGAAAAATGCATACTTCTCTGTTCCACTAGACCTTGACTCTCAATACCTCACTGCATTTACACATGGCAGGAGGCACACTAGGCTCCCACAGGGGTACCGTGAATTCCCTAGTATCTTCAACTGATTGTTACATGCATATTTGGCCAATATACATGTGCCCAATACCATCATCCAATATGTAGACGATCGGCTAGTATGTAGCACTAATGAATAACAGTGCAGAGTTACCTCCATTACCTTACTGGCTGACAAAGGATATAAAGGAGATAGAGCAAAATGGCAGTACTGTCAACAAGAGTTGTTATACCTCGGCCAACTGATTTCTGTACACAATAAGAAATTGACACCAGAGTGTGCAGCAGCAGTGAACAGTGCGCAGCACACCCCAACCAACGACGGTTACTGTAGAGCATGGATTTCTGAGTACACAGCATACTGTACAGGAGGGTCCTTTTCCATCAAGCTTTCTGACATCTGTGAATTCTGACTCAGAGACAGGAACAAAGGAACGGACACCTGGTTGGTTTTTCACAGCAGTCTTTTATTAGCTGAGGTTACAAGACACTTCTGGAAAAGCACACACAGTCATTCTACCTTCCCCTGCTTATATAGGCTTAGTTGGATGATGCAACACCCTCATGCAAATTACTACTTTGTTTGAGCATATACCTAATAGGTCCCATTAGCCAGAGAAATACCCTCTCTGTTTTTTGATTGGTTGGCGTATCTGCAGCTCATCAAGCTCACATTAGGTCATAGTTGCCAAACACTTGCTGTCTGACACATACCATGGATAAATACATATAAGCTCAATTTTGATGCCAAGCTGGTCTGTCCAAATTGGTAGCTTCCCCTGCCTTTATCTGACTTCATCATCAAGTTGTCTGCTTTCCTGCCAAATCCTAAGATTAATCTCACAGAAGTAATTATGTCGTAGTGAGATGCTGCCAAAGACCTTCTATTGTATCAGCATGAGCCAGGTTCTCTCATACCTGCCCTTAAACTAGGCACCATTTTGTGCCTTGGGCATCCATTTTGGAATATATCCTTGTCTGCCTACTGTGCTACCCAGCAAGGAGTCATCATTTAATTATTTAAGCATTTCTCGCTTTGTACCTCATATTCATGATATATGTGTGATACTTAAAGCACCCTTCACTTCCTGGGTCATTTTAACCAAGATATTGACAGCGCTACGTGCACTTTTTACTATTTTTAAAAGAGGCGCTATAACCTTGATTTCTGCAATAATGGACTCATTGATCTGCCTATAATGTTGTTTGTACTCTGTTGAGGGGGAAGGGGGTCGGCACCCCTCTACATTACACTTCACTGTGCAGTAGCACCTTTTGGTGTACTTATGCGCAGAATGCGATTTCCATAATAAATTATCTCAGACCCAAATAACCGGACAGACTCAAAGAATATGGCAAAATACGGCTTTATTATCAGTTTGATAAAGTAGGGAAAGCTGGCAAACAACAAATTGTAGCCCAAACACGCTCAGTTACATTTCGGTCACACAAATGCTTTATACCTCGATGTGCGTCAGCTATGACGTCATTCTACTATCGGACAGAGGGATTGGTTAGGGGAACATATCTACTCATAGTTTATGTAGGTGTTAGTGACATGATTGGATGATCCTCAACTGGCAGGCATACCTTGGACCTCCCTCCAACTATGTAAAATACAGACTATAGCAGCATAACAACAACGGATTGGCCCCTGCAAGAATGCATGCTCACCATTGCATATTCCTTCCTGCTTAGTTGGCATTCGCTCCTGACATTGGACATACGGCTCGTTAGCAGCACATAAGCAAAAATAAACCCAGTTGCAGAGAACAACGTCAGACTACTGTTCACTTGCCCAATTAGTCTACCATCTCTCATCAGCCAAACCTACAACCAAGGCTTCGCCTTTATAGTTGACCTTGCTGACTGTTCTCTTCTCTGGGACTTTTAAGGGAGTGTAGGTACATCACTATCTTCAGTTAAAGCCTAATGAATAGGCCTTGTTTTCAAATCTTGAAAGTGTGAGGAGCCCACGATTTTGCCCATCTCGCCGTTCTATTTAGTGCTATTTGATTCCATTATATCAGGTGTCATTACCCTGTTCGGCCTCTGGAGACTTGGTTACTCCGTCTCACATATGCTTTCTGCATCTTTAATTGTTCAATAAGTAGCACTTGCAGATGCTTTCTTCTGTGCTTAATCTAAGAGAAATATGCCATGCGTACATGGCCTATCTTGGTTGACTCTCCTAGTGCCTTGAAATTATTTCTTGAAGTGGCATTCTTAATCCCAGGTCAATAGATATTCTTTGCTCCTCACACAAAGCTGTTTTCCAGTGACTTTCAGCTCTACAGCCCTGGTCTTTCTCCTTCAAGCTACTTGCTTACTTTTATTCAGAGCTGACATCCATCCTTTCAACATTGCTGATTTACCTGTGTTATATTTTCTACTGCAGAAAGCTTCTATATGACTCCTCGACCTTGTGTTTCTGCATATATACATTTACTACTTATCTGGTTACTTATCTTCTTTGTATATATGGTTTCTTCTCACTCGTATATATGTTTCCTTTGCTTCTTCATTCCTTATTCTTATATCATTTCTGTGCGTCATTGAGTCTTCTCCTTATGACATCACTTTGCACTTGTCAGATTTCCTTTACAGCTCTTCGATGTTTAGTAGTGTCTGCAAATCTCCTACTACCAATTCAGTTTGAGGGTACATCGGTAAGGTTATCTGAGTGCATACTGTCTCTCATACACTCGAAGCAGCATTAGAATGAAAACTGGTATCATTCACAGTATTTCTTGTTATTCATCCAGTATGTCAGAGGCGAGGAGGCGGGTTCTGTCAATGATATACACCTCTGCTTCTTTACATTCCACCCTCGGGTCAAGTCCTCAACCATCTCCTCCTTGCACTGTCGTATGATTATTCTTATAATACAGAATTCCAGCAACACTAACACTAGTATTGCTCCAAGTAGTTTGAAGGCGTTTGCCAACCAGGTTGGAGCCCATGAAAACAACGTCGAAAACCATCCTCGGTTTTGTCTACTTCTTCCACCATCTTCGTATGCAGGGTTGACAGCATAGTTATTGCTTCTGTCAGGGTCCCATTTACTCCATCGTGGGCAGGTGGGTATGTACAACAGGAAGGGCCGATCTTGGTGCACACGCCTCCTTCCATAGCTGTAATTAATCCCAGGACATACCTGTTCTGGAGGGCCATGAGCCTGATGGCCCTTCGTTCTTCCATGATCGCATTAAATCCTTTGATTGTCGTGTTGATCATTTGTAACAGCTCCCACCTAGTGTTTGTAACCACTTGGCATTTACTGCAGTTTGAATTCCTGGCATGAATATAGCTGTAAATATCACTGCCATTCTGCTGAACAATTTATGCTCATCTGGAATGTCGTAATAGGCTTCTATTGATTTTGCCAAGAAGTAATTCTCCCTCTTTTGTCGAACAAGTTTAATCGATCTTTTCTTTCTCTGTTGTGTATCCATTTTAGAAAAGTCTGTGATCTGCAGATCACTTTGTGGTACTACTAGGGCTGGTATGTTCATCACTACTAAAGAACAAAATCCTCCCCATTCTGGTGGCAACTTCATATCTGCTCTTGATCCACAGGCCCAGTAGTGGTCCATCAGGACTGCTGGTCCTCCCTTCATGCCTGGTATGTCAAACACACGACCACACTTGAGGTTTTCCCAAACTTTTATCATGCCATTATTTCTGAAGCATAGGGATGCATTCTTAAGGGGTAATATCCGCAATGGTCCCCCCTCATCGTCGACCTACGTTAACAACCTTGTGATGTTAGGCCATTGGTCCATGCATTCTTTTTCTGCATTCACCACAACTGCTTCCCATTGTCCTAACAATGCCATTGCCTTGCACACGATCAGTCCATTGGCCCATCCCTCAGGAGTATGAACTGTTCCTTTGATTCGTAGTTGACCTCTTTCACAGCATTCTGGTAGTACGTTCCCTTTCTTATCCTTGTATTGTAACATCAGATTTTCATTGAGTCTGATTCCTGCTCCATTTATTTATGACTGCTCATATTTTATCATTCGACTCTGCTTTGCTCTTGACTTCATCTCTTGTACATAATTGTCTTCCCCTTGGGATTTCGCTTTATCCACCCATACTAATGATGCTGTCTTGCCTTGGAATTGTCATAGAATTGGGGATAAGGGAACATACATTACAGCTTTCATCTGACGTTCTTCTCCCTACTTCCTTAATGTGTTAATACCACGTTATTCTTTAATTGGCCGAATTATCAAGATATGAATTTATATATTCATTATCTCCCCAGCATCCCTTGTAAGTCAGACAATTTGTTTAGAAATGTCAGGAAAATTATCACTTGTGCTTTTGTTGGGGATACGAATGAGTGTCTCATTCTGGGATACTTCATTTGAATCATAATACAATATATCACGAAATGTAAAGAACATAAGCAAATAAAGACAACACATAAAGCAAAATGTAGTTGTAAGAAGTATTGCTGGTATTCGGATGCCACATTATCTCTTTTGGAGGTGCTGGTCTTCTTGTTAGCAATGTGTTTCTTAAAAAATTAACAATTCCCATTTTTTATGCAGTTATTCACCTTCAATCACGTTTTAAAATGAACAGGAACTGAATTAGGATTGTGATAATAACTCTGCAAATGATAGGACTGTTTTTAGGATTTCCCAAAAATACAACAACATCCATGTTTTGTTGCATTAGAGCTGGATATGTTCGGAGTATGAGCTCAATACTGGAACGCCCTCCCACTCAACATTAGGACAGACCAATCCTACTATAGCTTCTCAATACTGGAACGCCCTCCCACTCAACATTAGGACAGACCAATCCTACTATAGCTTCAGGCGAAACACCCTCACCTGGTTGCGGGCCAATGATCCTCATGACTAACCCTGCCATCTCATCTGCCCATGCCGTTGTTCTAACCTGACTGCCATGCACAGCTTTAAATATGTAAATATGTAAGTGCAACCAAACTGCCCCTATGCACAGCACTAAATATGTAAATATGTAAGCATTCGTTTATGTATATATGTACACTCCACGCAATGTAATGCTATGTCTCCTTTTTTTTTTTGTTCTTTGCTCATGTGTGCCTTATCCTGCAACTAAGTTTTTATGTAATCCTATCTTCCTGCCCTCTGTTGCACCCTGTTACCTCTGGGTTTTGCGCGCCATACTAAATAAATAAATAAACAAACAAACAAACAAAAACAACATGTGTGCATCTGTGTGTTTGGTGCTACGCTGAGTTATTGGAGTCCTTCCTTTTGGCCCGTGACTTTGGAGGAGGAGCGCTGTGCGTGGCAGAGCAAGCACAAGCTTGAAATACACACTCCTATGCATGGAGCGTGTGAGGTGTGCAGCTAAGTGTTTGGTGTTTGGTGTGTGCAGGAGATTTGGAGGGGCAGCTCCCATTCCTACTGATTTACAAAACACAGCTGATTGATAGGGTGAGAAATCCTTCTCCCCTTCCTTCAAATTTGGATTTAATTGCAAATTGACTCATAGTGCTTCCATATACAGTGTAGTCTGACAATAATGGCATATTCTCTGTGCACTGTAATGTCTTGCCAAAGACTGTTGTTCCAAAATGCTGCCTCTCTGTCAAAAAAGGAAGTAACGTCTAATGCCTTGGCTAACGGGAATAATGAAGACGAACTGCTGAATTTGGAAAATACCGTGGCAACAATTAAAACATGAGATAATAAAGATGATAAGTTTCTACTTCCTTCTTTTATGGAAATCATTGCAGTAAAACCGAATAAGGAAGGAATATTTCAGTCTCTATACTCTGTAAGGAAATCATTAAACACCTCTGTGAACCTCTGTATGGATCAATTGGAGGTTTCTATCCAGAACTTTTCTGAGGCGTCATGCTCGCTGGACCACGTTGATATAGAGGATTTTATAAATTGTGCCCACAAAGACCTTATCACTGATGTATTCATGCTGGGGCCTATTGTTTCTCATGAATTAGCCAAGCGGCTTCGACTGTCTCTGGGTTCAGAGAGGGTTCAGTCTCCGGCATGAGACAAGCAAGAGAATGTTTGTCTGTTCAGAACCCTGATGGTTCTAGGAGAATCTTCTCCCAAGTTGAAAAACAAGGCTTGATTAGAATATTTGGGCCTGTTCCAGCGACATTAAACAGCTTGGTTCCCAGTTTCCCTTGCCACCAGCAATTCAGGAGACACATGGTCCCCAAGGCACAGAGCAGCACCATCAAAGTGTGCTGCTGTTTTCACCTTCCATTGTGGCACTGCCGCTTGTTGTACTGGTGTGTGCTGTGATTGCTGTGGGATCTGCTGTGCTTTCTGTGTTTGTGGCACGCCTGTCTGATACTGCGTGTGATCTTGAGCATACTATTCCTGTGGTTCTGTATTGTACTGCAGATAATACCCTAGCACCTCCCTTGGATATTAACAGTTTTGTTGCATGCCTCCCCCTCTACATTTTCTGGCTATGACCTGTCCTCCAATAATTCCAGCATTGTTGTGGCTGTCTCCCATTAAATCCTCCTCCCCTTGAGGTTTTTGAAATCTGCCTCGTCCTCTAGGTCCATTCCCTCTAACTTGTGGCCAAAGGTTGTACCCACTTTGATCCATAGGGTACACTACATTACTCGGCTGCACTGGCTGTACTTCTTGTGTGGCTACGCCTTCACCACTTGTCAATACTGCTCCTTCTATAGCAAACTTTGACAATTCTTTCTGAACTAGATTTGCTACCTCCAGCTTTATATTTTCAGCTTTCTTCTTATTTTTCTCTTTTTACAATCGACAATGGTGTACAATAGTCAACTGTATTTCTGGCCATGGCTTCGCTTCCATCCCTTCTTCATCTGCCATTGCACTGGTTAAGGCAGTTCCTGACATAAAATATGATAAAATAATGCCACTGTTTTATTCCATGGTTCTTTCATCTTGAGATGCCAACGTTCCTGAATCTCCTGGATAAAAGCAACAGGATCTTCGTACTCTCCCATTTTCCTTGTCATAATAGCACCCATGTCTGATGAGTCAGGATACTGTACTCTAAGCATCCTCCATGTGTCTACCATTCAATTATTAAATGGCGCACATCCAGGTCATTCCCAAATGCTGCCAGTTCTCTCCCCTAGAATAGCTGCCAGTAGGCTTTTTACATCACCCACTGCTAGTAACATTCCTGCTGTCATTCTTTCTAACTCATTAATCAATTTTTCACACCATCAGTCAAACTAGGTAATTTACATTTCATATTTTCTTTATCCATTTGAGGCCATGGAATATATTGTGGTTGTCCTCCCCCCTTTCTCTAATAACGGGAATTGTGTAAATCCTGGTCCAAAATCATATCCCCTACACTTCCCATCTTCCATGTGGGGTTAGTTTCGCCCGTTTGTCTTCTTCTTGGCAGTGACCTTAACCTGCTTACATAAGGCGGGGACATATCCCCTACACTACGCAACCCTGCTGGTGGTCATTCAGAATATGGTATAGGTGCTGGTGTTTTCTCTTTCGGGTCTTCTAAAACCAGCCATTTGACCCCTCTCTCTATGTTTGGATCTATTGAAAAACTGCTTTCTCATTCTCCTTGTTCTCTTTGTCTGACTTCATTATGCCCTAACTGGTATGGCTGTTATCCCTTTACTCATCATCAAGATCTAGTCTACTTAGAGACAGCCTTCTATGCCTTCCTTTAATACGTTATCTGCTCTAACTGCTGTTACCTTCGGTGGAGATCCTGTGATGCTCCCCATAGTCTCATAACCACCCTTCTCGCTCATCTGTCTATATAGCTCCCCAATCCCTTTCCCTATGCCTTCTGCCTCATGCTCATCGGCCCATGGCTGTATTCTCTGTATCCCTTACAGCTCCCTGGGGGCTGTTGTGATCCTCTCTCTTCTTCCTATCTCTCTCGTGCTTCAATGGGTATCATACTTCTATTAACAATATGATCCTGAAACAGAGGTCAAAGCCAGATAGCCCTCTAACTGGTATTTATCAAAAAAGAGACAACACACAGTGATTGTGGTATACCAAATGCAAGGCAACCCAGCTTTATTGCAATATAGACCGGGGGGAAAAGCAAGATTAAAAGCCAAGCTCTCACTCAAGAATTTCTCCACATCTTGACAGGAAACAACAGGTTTTATAGGCATTATGATGTCACAGTTATGAAATCCTATCACTCCTGGTCATTGGCTCGCTCTACTAAGCTACATATATCATTCTATATGTCCACAACTAGTGATTGGACAAGCATTATCTAAGATCCCACCCATAACCCATCCCATAGAAAATGTGCTACTCATCATACTTGAATATTATTGGTAGGCCCTAAATTACTTCTGCAGTGAAAAAAAGGACATGTGCTCATCGGTTAACAGGCGGTCACACTCTCCATGAACTGGCTGCCTGATGACATGACTTATGTAGATGGGAGGAGAGAGAGGACAAGCATATTGTTTTGTTCTTAATTACATAAAATAGCCCATGTTATCTCCTGCCATGATGTCCCAAGCCTCAAGGACCTGTTCTCGCAACAGTGACCGCTATCCTGTTCTTGACACATTTATGAATAACTATTTTGTGAGTCATGCTACTTCCACCCTGTTAAGATTTAAACACAGCAATTAGTTGTCTTTTTAGTCGCACCGCGTTCCTCCGTCACGCCTAGTCGATTGCAGAGGCATTCATCTGCCAACCACATATGAACTTCCTTGGATGTTTATGTACCATAATCGTGAAATGGTCTGCTGTGTTATCATAATTTAATTTACCTTAACAGCTGGATGCACACAATGGTATCTCGTTCAGCCATGTAACCCTCCCCCTGCAGCCTTGGGTTTTGACATTCCTTTGAGGCAGTGTGATAGAGAACCTGTAGCAGCGGACAGGTTATTGGGAAATGATAAAGAACAAAACGGTACAAAGGGGTAGACCTCACACATCACAGCAGGCGGAATGATTTCTACAGTAACGACACGGACTACAACTCCCAGAATGCCTCAACAGATGCATTCTTTAAATAAAAGCCAACAACGGGGAAAAGAAAACAGGGAAAGAAGGCAAGAATCCACATTTCCTTATATGAATAGACTCTCCCAGTTAAGGGTGAAAACTAACGCTGATTCCGCGTGTATGGAGCAGGAAGGAGGGGAATTATCATCGGCTGTACTGCGCCCAGAGGCAGCACCTGTGATTAATTGCTGGGGAGGAGGAGGGGCACACGGGTTTAAAGCTGCACTAAACGCCTCAACGTGTGTCTCATTTTTCAGGAGTGGAAAGCGACGGCCGGCGTGGATTCCGAGTGGGAAGAGACCAGCTCACAACACCGGTGGGCTTATTAGAGGAAGAAGGGAACTCCGCAGGACGAACCCTTATCGAGACGGCAGGCAACACTGTGCGCGGAGCAGAGCACAGTCACCACAAGAGGGACTGTTCACAAGGTGATAACAAAATACTGGAGTTTTGAGTTTGTTCTTTCACTTCAAGGACGGCAAGAATACTGGAGGAACTTTACATGCCAGATCGTAATGAAAGGCTAGATCTCTCTCTCCCGCGGGTGCTCAGACGAGCGTGTGAAGGAAACCGCTCAGCACGGCACGAACGAAGGTACTAACGGAGGACTTTAACCCGTGAGGTCACGGTATAAACTGAAGGGGGGGGGGAGTGGAAATAGTTGAATGGCTGTGACAAACTGCCGGTTTAAACATACCGATCCATTGTATTCCTTCTTGATATGATATCGTTTTCTTGGAGGTAAACCTGAACTTATGATTATGGTCACATTCTGAAAAAGGAATTCTGAGAAGCCTGGTTGGCACTTTAATTTCGAATTGAGACTTTCTGCATAACCTCCCTTTTTGCAACTTGAAGTGCTAAAAAAATAAATATCATTTGTCAAAATCCTCTGGTGTCTCCGGCTCACTACTTAACAGTGGTGGCAGCGGTGGGATGCTGTAGAGACACGTCTACTTTGACATAATGGAAGCAGTCATCAAAGCATTGGCTGAAGGCCAACAACAATTACAACAGCTGGTACAGGTTCAAGGACATCAAGCCCAAGCAGATCGACAAGCCCTGCAACAGGCTCTACAGGTACAAACAGCAGCCCAAGAGCAGGGCAGGGAAGCTCCGCGAATTCTGGGAGAATCAGTAGCGGCGCACAGGACACATCCAGCCATTCCACCCACAGTGCTTCAAAAATACCAAGCAGGAGACAATCCCAGTTTCTTCTTTGTGAATTTTGAACGCATAGCCCGAGCGGCACAATGGCCCCAGGACAGATGGTCTTTCTTTTTGGCGCCCCTGCTCATGGGAGTAATGCAAGGGGCATATCAAGCGGCCAATCCGAACGGGGACACCCCGTATGTGGACATCAAGAAGTCAGTACTGGAGAGGCTAGGGTTGATGAGGAATCCTATAGGCTCCAGTTTAGGGAAACCAGACTAAAACCTGGCGAGAGCCCAAGACAGTTGTTTTACAGAATACAAGATCTAATGGAGAAATGGTTGCAAACCAATACTGCCACGATCGGGCAAATCAAGGAGAAGATAATGCTCGAGCAATTTATTGAAGCACTGCCAGGTCCTATCCAACGGTGGGTTAGGCAACATCACCATTTGAAATTGTCCGAAGCCATAGACGTGGCCACAGCCTACCAAAAAGCTAGAATTCCTCGCAGTGTGGCAGCACCAACAGCAAAGCATCACTATGATCTTCCCGCCTTACGCAGTAACCACCGGGGAAGTGCACCTGAGCCACGAGTCAGACAGGAACCTAAGGCAACCAACGGAACCAACATAACAAAAGGAGAGGCACCCCAATGCTTTGAATGCGGGGAATGGGGTCACATCGCCCGGTTCTGTGCAAAGAGAAACAAGACCGAACCCATGGAAATAGGCACCTTACAACCGCAGGGGAATAGAAGAAGACTTCCCTATGTGATAGAAGTTACTGTGGATGGTCATCCTCAACAAGCCATGATGGATAGTGGAAGCCGGCAGACAGCCATACAACCCCATGTGAGTGAACAAGATCCAGGACAGGTGAGAACTATTGACATTAAATGTGTACATGGGGACGTTAAAGGGTATCCCACAAAAGACGTTGTGTTAGGGTTACAGGGAGAAGAAATACCCGTTAAAGTGGCTATTATACCCACCCTACCCCCACCCGTACTAATAGGGACAGACATTCCCGAATTTGATAAATGGTTAAAGGAAGCTCCCTTTTCACAAACCGAGATAAGAGGGAGGAATCCAAGGGGAAAACTCACCAAGAAACAGAAAAAGGAAAATAACCAGGCTGGGCATCTGGGAAGAGATATTGCCCTTATAGATTGGAGGGTTGGCGATCATCTGCCATCCTTCAGGACCGAAGTCGGTCTTGACGAGACTCTAAAGCGAGCTCGCGAACAAGCTTTAACCATAAAAGACTCACCAGTTACCACTCCCTACTTCAAAGAAAAACAAGGGCTTTATTACAGAGTGACCCGAGGAACAGACAACCAAGAGAAGGAGCAACTGTTGGTTCCTCAGTCATATCGGAAAACCTTGATCCAACTGGCACACGATCATACTACAGGGGGTCACTTAGCTGAAAATATGACGGGAAAGAGGGTGTTACAGAATTTCTACAGGCCTGGGATTTATTCTGAAATAGCTAAATATTGCCAAGAATGTGTCATATGTCAGAAAACAAGCAATCATATCCCGGCTCGGGCACCCCTTCAAAGAATGTCTTTGATCAAGGAGCCCTTTCAAAGGATAGGTATAGACATAGTCGGTCCGTTAGAACCCTCCAGTAGAGGTTTTCGGTTCCTCCTGGTCATAGTGGACTACGCCACCAGATATCCCGATGCTTTTCCTCTAAGAGGTATCTTTGCCAGACAAGTGTGTGATGTACTGTTAACATTCTTTGCTAGAGTGGGAATACCCCTTGAGATAGTGACAGACCAAGGGAGTAATTTCATGTCGGTAGTAATGAAAGAGGTGTGCAAAACCTTGGGTATACACCACTTGAGAACCTCAGTGTATCACCCCCAGACAGATGGGTTAGTCGAGAGGTACAACAAGACTATCAAACAGTTGATAAAGAGAGCCACCAGCCCTACCGGTTTGGGATGGGATCGGGTATTGCCATGGGTTTTAATGATACTCAGAGATACCCCTCAGTCCTCTACAGGTTACTCCCCTTTCGAGCTGTTATTCGGAAGACAACCCAAATCGTTGTTACAGATCCTAAAAGATAAATGGGAGCAACAAGAAGAAACGTCCCTCACCGAATATGTTCAGGACCTAAGAGAACAGCTGGGAAAACTGAGGGATTTTGCTCAGGAAAACTTGGGTAGAGCACAAGAAAAACAAGAGAAGTACTATGATCAGGGAAGCAGACCTAGATCCCTGAAGATAGGGGACAAGGTACTGGTGCTACTACCGACCCACACGAACAAAATGCTGGCTCAATGGCACGGGCCGTATCAGATAACAAAAATATTAGGACCCGTGAACTATGAGGTGGAACAACCAGAACGTAAAAACAAGTATCAGAATTATCACATCAATTTACTCAAGTTGTGGAAGGAAGGAACCCAAAGTGTGCTGTGTTCAGCCTTATCAGACACATCTGTCCCAGAACAATTAATCCCAAACCATCCTTGTGGTATACGAGAAGTACAGTTGGGGGAGCAACTAAGTGAGTCCCAAAAAGCTGAGTTGTTCTCTACTCTAAACCCGATATCTGAGACCTTTTCTAGCATACCAGGACGGACCCATTTGGCTATGCATTCAATACCTAGAGAGGAGGGGAAAACGGTACGCCTCAGACCATACCGGATTCCAGAAGCAAAAAGGGGAGAGATTGCCAAGGAGATAGAGAACATGTTAGAATTGGGAACCATTGTCCCTTCAAAAAGCGTCTGGTGTTCCCCTATAGTATTAGTTCCTAAACCGGATGGCACCACCCGGTTCTGCATGGACTTTAGGCAACTAAATGCTATTTCCCGGTATGAGGCGTATCCGATGCCCAGAATTGATGAGCTCATAGAAAAACTGGGTTCAGCCACATGCCTAAGCACACTGGATTTAACAAAGGGATATTGGCAGATTCCCCTCAACCCAGTCGACCAAGAGAAAACCGCATTTGCCACACCACAGGGTCTGTTCCAATTTACGGTCTTGCCTTTTGGGCTACATGGGGCCCCAGCAACCTTCCAAACCCTAATGGACAAAATACTGAGGCCTCATGATCAGTATGCAGCTGCATACTTAGACGATATTGTAATATTCAGCAAAACATGGAAAGAACATTTGGCACACTTAACCCAAGTAATAATGGCATTGAAAGAAGCCGGGTTACACATTAACCCGAAAAAATCGAAACTGGCAGCCAATACCACAAAATATCTGGCGTATGAAGTAGGGGGCGGAATGGTAACCCCACTGTTAGATAAAATCCAAGCCTTGCAAAAGCTAAAAATGCCTGAAACCCGAAAGTAAATTAGAGCCTTCCTGGGATTTGTAGGGTACTACAGGAGATTCATGCCTCATTTTTCTACCATAGCAGCCCCACTTACGGACTTAGTAAAAACAAATAGACCCCTACATATATCCCATGAAGCAAAACAGGCATTCCAGACATTAATACAAATGATTTCCTCCAAACCAGTTATCCATTGTCCGGATTTCGGCCAAGAGTTTTACTTACAAACTGATGCCTCGGGATGTGGTCTAGGAGCGATACTCTCACAGGGTACCGAACAAAACCTGTGTCCAATTGCATTCATCAGTAGGAAGCTCCTTCCACACGAGCTTCCGTATTCAAGCCTTGAAAAAGAATGCCTGGCCATTAAATGGGCAGTAGAGTCCCTCAGATACTACCTATTGGGGAGGAGGTTTACCATCTTCACAGATCACGCCCCACTGAAATGGTTGGCAACACAAAAAGACTCCAATCATAGAGTACTATGGTGGTTCTTAACTCTACAACCATATCACTTCATAACAGTTCACAAACCTGGAAGGTATCAATGTGTGGTGGACTATTTATCCAGAGCAATGGACATGCCCGAACGGCATGGGTCTTCGGGGGGAGTATGTGATAGAGAACCTGTAGCAGCGGACAGGTTATCGGGAAATGATAAAGAACAAAACGGTACAAAGGGGCAGACCTCACACATCACAGCAGGCGGAATGATTGCTACAGTAACGACATAGACTACAACTCCCAGAATGCCTCAACAGATGCATTCCTTAAATAAAAGCCAACAATGGGGAAAAGAAAACAGGGAAAGAAGGCGAGAATCCACATTTCCTTATATGAATAGACTCTCCCAGTTAAGGGTGAAAACTAACGCTGATTCCGCGTGTATGGAGCAGGAAGGAGGGGAATTAGCATCGGCTGTACTGCGCCCAGAGGCAGCACCTGTGATTAATTGCTGGGGAGGAGGAGGGGCACACGGGTTTAAAGCTGCACTAAACGCCTCAACGTGTGTCTCATTTTTCAGGAGTGGAAAGCGACGGCTGGCGTGGATTCCGAGTGGGAAGAGACCAGCTCACAACACCGTTGGGCTTATTAGAGGAAGAAGGGAACTCCGCAGGATGAACCCTTATCGAGACGGCAGGCAACACTGTGCGCGGAGCAGAGCACAGTCACCTCGAGAGGGACTGTTCACAAGGTGATAACAAAATGCTGGAGTTTTGAGTTTGTTCTTTCACTTCAAGGACGGCAAGAAAACTGGAGGAACTTTACATGCCAGATCGTAATCAAAAGCTAGATCTCTCTCTACCGCGGGTGCTCAGACGAGCGTGTGAAGGAAACCGCTCAGCACGGCACGAACGAAGGTACTAACGGAGGACTTTAACCCGTGAAGTCACAGTATAAACTGAAGGGGGGGAAAAAGTGGAAATAGTTGAATGGCCGTGACGAACTGCCGGTTTAAACATACCAATCCATTGTATTCCTTCATGATATGATATAGTTTTCTTGAAGGTGAACCTGAACCTATGATTATGGTCACATTCTGAAAAAGGAATTCTGAGAAGCCTGGTTGGCACTTTAATTTCGAATTGAGACTTTTTGCATAACCTCCCTTTTTGCAACTTGAAGTGCTAAAAAAATAAATATCATTTGTCAAAATCCTCTGGTCTCTCCGGCTCACTACTTAACAGGCAGCTACCATCTAGCTGACCAATTTTCTGAATTTAATGTATTTGTTCAAGCGTGCTTAACTGGGGGCTTTTTCCTTAAAGCTGCAGAGCTCAATATCTGCTGTGCTGGTGCAATTTAAAATGGCAACTGCTTTTCATGTTATTTTCCTCTATAGGACACATATGTTCTGCATTTATTTTGCTATCTACCGAGTCCTGGTGCATGCCTTACACATGATACCTCTACCTATGGGTAGAAGCAACCTGATCTTACCTACAGTCATTCTGCCCTACTTGTGTAGTGAGACCCTATCTTGGGTACACGCCTCCCTGTCTATTCTATTTTAAAACACACTTATTGTGCAAGCTAATGACTTATCTGTCCCCTATTTTGTGCCAGATGCATTACCAGGAGAATTTAAAGTGCAGTTTTAAATGTGTCCTTTCTGATTTTATAATTCTGTTCCTTCTGAGGAAGACAGGGGTGCACATGCTCTCTAGTCAACAATTGCCCCACTATAATCTATTTCATCATCTTTTTGTCCCCTCCTCTTTCTCATTTCTTCTTCCCTTCTTGTCGTCTCTATTTTCTCTTCTTCCTCTCACCTTCTTTGCAACCTAAATTCTTTTATCTCTTCACGTTTCTTCTCATCTATGCTCTCTCTCTCTTTTTCTGTTCTTCATACCTTCTCCATTCTTCCTTTCATTTCCTAGATCTTTCTTTCTCTTCCTTGTGTACCCTTTCTCATTCCTTTACCTTCTTTTCTCTTTCCTCTGTGCTCTAGCACCTTGAAGCGTCTTAGTGCAAGATGGAATTATCAATAAAATGTCTTAGAACAAATAACCGGACAGACTCAAAGAAGATGGTAAAATACTGCTTTTATCTCAAGGAAGGAAAGTAGAGTAAATCATCATTCATCAAACTGATTCATACAGGATCACAATGTCTCCTTGATTATACTTAGTTTATATAATGCTAGATGTGTCATCTATGTTGTCATCCTACGTGACATTACAAAAACCTAATGAGGGGTGGAATTGGATTAGGGGAACAAGTCTACACATAGAATACATGAATATTAGTCTCCCATTGGCGGTCCCTTGTCTGTAGAACATGCCCTGAGCTACTCCTAAATATGTATGATACTGAATACAGCAAAGAATATAGCAGCGGAATAATACATGCAACTTTAGATGAAAAAGTGCATGGCAGGCTTTTCTGATTGGTTGGCAACCCAAATTCAACCTTGGACGTTCGGCTCCATAGCAGCACGTACATAGAAATGAAACCCAGGTGCTCTTCCCTTGTTTTCCCAATTAGTCTACCCTCTCTCATCGGTAGGCCTCATGCCAGTGTCGTCTGTTCAAAGATTGGCTTTGCCAGTATGCCCTGTCCTAGAACATTCAAGGGAGTGTAGGCACACCATTATCTTAGTTTCAAGCCGCATGAATAGCCCTTGTTTGCAAGCTCTGTATCCCGTGTTAAGAGACCACAAATCTGTCCATTTCGGCGCGTATTTAACATTATTTTATCCAATTATACTGGGTGCAGTTGCTTCTCTTTGCCTCTAGAGACTTGCTCATTATATCCCATTAGAAACATTATACTCTTTTAATTGTCCAATACTTGGCATCTGTACATGTTCATGTTCTTGTAAATCTGAATCTTGAGAAATATGTTCTTCGAACATGATCTGCTCGTTAGACACCCTTCATACTTTGCCTTCATCTCTCGAAATAGCATCCTTGGCCCTAGTCCAATGTACTTGTTTATTTGTCAAAGGAAAAACAGCCTCTTCATCGTCTTTTCACTTCAGGATCCTGGGCTTGTATTTTGAGGTAGCTGGGTTGATTGACATGAGCCGGCATCCATCTTGTTCTAATGGTTGTCCTAAACGCAAGCTTCTTTCTACCTTGCGTTACAGCGTATTTACAGTTATTGATGAGTGAGTCACTTCATTCATCTTTATGTTCATGATTACTGTATCATTGAATACATGTGAATTTTCATATCGTTTCAGCATAGGTTCTTATATCTTCTTTATGACATTCTTTCACTGTCGTCAGACTTTGTTTTAATGTACATCCATTCTATTCATGGCTGCATTTCAACAGCTCGGAAAAGGACATCCTTCTTGGTAGCTTTCCTCTACTAAGTCAGCTTTCGGGTACGCTGTAAGTGGTTGCCTGAGTGCATATTGTCTCTCGTATACTTGATGTGGTACAGGAATATTGCAAGAATTCATGCACGGATTCCCAATTGTGGCTCATTCCAAGAGGATAGTGCTAAGTGGTGGAGATCAGGGAGAAGGTGTCCACCTGCTCCTCTACAGCTCTCGTTCTTCTCTCTCTTTAACATCTTCAATGCCCTTTCCGTCTAATTTTGGTAGTATCTGTCCTACCATCCACTTGTTTTGTACTATTGTCATTACACTTGCTTTGTCTTTCTTTCTCGTCTCCCGACTTCCTCTTCTATTTCTGTCTGTCCCTTCTCTCATCACCCTTTATGTTACCCTGCCGCTGCTTTTAATCCCTATAGAGGATAGATTCCCTGTTTGTCTTCTGTTGTGCCATCTATATTAGGAGGAGAAAGAGGAGCTGAGGGTGTTACTTCCTCCTCTGTATGCTGATTGAGCATCCACTTCTTCGCAGGCGGGTCTTCCCGCTCACTCTGATACATCTTCCATAGTTCTAAAACAGCTAACCTTTTCTGTAGCTTCTTCCGTGTATATGTTGTATGGAAGTATGTTGTCATGTGCCACAGTACTGTTTTTGATAATGAGCCTTCTTGAGGCCACTGCATGAGTGTTTTGTTAGTCGTGCCTTTTACCCACTCAGCGTGATACTTTCTAATTGTAGGTGTGTATCTTGGTAATGTCCTGCATCAATCTAAAATGGGAGTGTCCCCCATAATGACAAGTCGCTTTTAACTGTCAATACTTACTGCGATTTTTCATTTATTATTTATTTAATCACACTACAACAACCACTTCCAGCCCCATCAATCGCCGCCTATTGCCAAAAAACTATTTCTTCAAACAATTTCCAAGCCTATACAACAATATCCATTTTATCTCTTCATTTATAATTGTTATCAATTCGTACTATCCTTTTATTATTTTGGATAATTTAAGAATTTTATTTCATTGTATTTTTCCTCAAATACTACCCTCCTATTGGTGCCAATCGCTTGCTTTTCTACAGTTTAATACATTTCTCAAATTGTATTACTATCGTACTACCCTCCTATTGGTGCCAATCGCTTGCTTTTCTACGGTCCAGTACATTTGTCAAATTGTATTACTATCGTTCTTATAGTATTTAAGCTTTCAACCTATTTTATCACCACTAATACAAAACACGTCCATATATCTGTTTTCACATTTTCACTGATATTGTTTCCAAACCCCCAAACACTTGTGTTCACTTTTTCTATGATCATCTTGTCTTAATCTCCTGATAGACGTATCTCATCACTACTTTACTCCATTTTGGAGTGTGTCACACACCCTTCTTTGGCTGTAGCCACAGGAATCCCTTAATTAAAACTCCATACGGAGTTTGGTGCGGTCCCTTCTCCCTCTTTGAGGACAGGTATTGAGGCATCTCCTTTTCCTTCCCTAAAAATCCCATTGCATTCCATATATATATTTGAATATATATATGGAATATAAATATATATATATGTATACACACACACACACACGTAATACGGCCCCTCCCCTTTTATTTGGCATTTTTCAATGCTTCTACTAACATCCGTCATTCAGTTTGAGCCCTTCTGTATCGACACTTCCCCAATCAACCACCTCTCTTTAAGTCCACGGGGCGTTTGCGGGGACCGGACAGGAATGTCTCCAATGGGGTACCTGCCAACCATCTCATGTCACACGTGTTGTACTACAACTCTCCACAGGAAACTCTGCGAGCTTCTAGCTAATGGTAGAAGACATAAAGCATCCAAGGGTCTGGGTCTGAACCATCTGCACCACTACCAAAATGTGCAATAGCACCTTTGGGCGTTCTTATGCGCAGAATGGGATTACCATAATAAATTATCTCGAACCCAAATAAAAATACTACTTTATTATCAGTTCAATAAAGTAGGGAAACCCGGCAAACAAAAAAATCATAGCCCACACACTCTCAGTTACATTTTGGTTACACAAAGGCGTTATGCCTCGATGTGCGTCAGCTATGACACCATACTACCTACCAAATTATAAAACCTATTGAATGGAGGGATTGGTGAGGGGAACATATCTACTCACTTTATGTAGGTGTTAGTAACATGATTGGCTGCCTCTCATCTGGCAGGCATACCTTGAACCTCCCTCTAACTATGCATAATACAGATTATAGCAGCAGAACAACAGCGGATTGGCCCCTGCAACAATTTATGCTCACCATTGCATAGGCCCTCATGATTGATTGCCATTCTCTCGCAACCTTGGGCATTCAAAAACAAAACCAGGTGCAGAGAATAATGTCAGACTACTGCCCACTTGCCCAATTAGTCTACCATCTCTCGTCAGCCAAGCCTCCAGCCAAGGCTTCTCCTTTATAGTGGACCTTGCTGACGGTTCTCTTCTCTGGGACTTTTAAGGGAGTGTAGGTACATCACTATCTTCAGTTAGAACCTAATGAATAGGCCTTGTTTTCGAGTCTTGAATAATGTGTGAGGAGACCACGATTTTGTCCATCTTGCTTTTTTATTTAGTGCTATTTGATTCAATTATGTCACTTGTCATTACCCTCTTTGGCCTCTGGAGACTTGGTTACTCCGTCTCACATATGCTTTCTGCATCTTTAATTGTTCAATACTTGGCACTTGCAGATATTTTCACCTGTGCTTAATCTAATAGAAATATGCCACGCGTACATGTCCTATCTTCTTTGACTCACCTTGTGCCTTCCAATTATTTCTTGATGTGGCATCCTTGATCCCAGGCCAATGGATATTCTTTGTTCCTCGCATGAAGCTGTTTTCCAGCGCCTTTCAGCTCTACAGCCCTGGTATTTCTCCTTCAAGCTTCCTGCTTACTTTTATTCAGAGCTGATGTCCATCCTTTCAACATGGCCGCTTTACCTATGTTATATTTTCTACTGCAGCAAGCTTCTATGTGGCTCATCTCCCTTGTGTATCTGTGTATATACATTTACTACTCATCTGGTTACTTATGTTCTGTGTGTATATGGTTTCTTCTCTCATATATATGTTTAATTTGCTTCTTCAGTTGCATCTTCATTCTTTAAGTATTCTTATCATTTGTGCGTCATTGTGTCTTCTCCATCTAACATCACTTTGCACTTGGCAGATTTCCTTTACAGCTCTTCGATGTTCAGTGGTGTCTGCAAATCTACTACCACATCAGTTCAAGGGTACATTCGTTACAGTTTTCTGAGTGCATATCGTCTCTGATACCCTCAATACAGTATTGGACTGATACCTGATGTTATGCACAGGGTCATCTTGTTCTTCGTCCAGTATGTCGGAGGTGAGGGGCGGGTTCTATAAATGACATACAAGTCTGCTTCTGTACATGACCATTACTGCAGGCACTCAAAGAAGCTCAAAAGACAAAGAGTGCCATCACATGGACTGAAGAAATGCGTACTAGTTTTCAAGAGCTCAAACATGCTATTGCTACTGCTCCAGTTCTAGTGACCCCTGACTATTCTCAAGAGTTCTATCTCTTTTCACACTCAGGCGGCCAAATTATGACAGCAGTGTTGACACAAACAAGCACCATGGGCCACAAACCTCCAGCATATTACAGTGGTATGCTGGACTCAGTTATGCAGGGTCAATTCCTGTGTATTAGACAGATTAATGTATGCCCTGTTGTGTCCCACTCTAGCAGCAGTGGTCAAATGTGCCACGCATATCAACATCACAGACTTAATTTGTCTTGGGAACGATGCAGCAGACCAAGCAGCCAAGATAGCATTCTGTCTCAAAGTGCCAGACATTACTGATAACCAAGGGATAGTGAGTAGGCAGTTAAAATGACAGGTTCCATACCCTTCACTACCAATAACTCAAATAATTGAATTGCAAAGTCAAGCACCACAAGCCGAAAAACTTCTATGGTAAAAAGAGGGTGTGAGCAATCTCCCACAGATCTCATATTTAGACAGGGTAGGTGGTAATGCCCCAGGAACCGGTGCTGGTAGAATTTTAGGAACAGCACCACCCATCCCATCTGTTGAAACAGCACATCGCTATGGACATACAGAAGAATTGGTTTGTGCCGAATCTGCAGGAGTTACTGAATGTATTCATCTCCAATTGCTCAATATGTCACACATACAACACAGAGAAAACATTACAATTGCTACAAGGTACCTTGCCCCGCCCCAGGAGGCCATTCAGAGAGCTAGTCAACGACTTTGCTGACATGGGAGAACGGTGCAACACATTTCGTTATCTGATTGCCATTGTTTGTCCCTTCACCCGTTGGGTTGAGGCTGGACCTTGCGCATATCCAGATGCTAGGTTTCTAGTACGAGAAGTGTTTCCTCCCTGTGGAGTGTGCGAAGTGCTTGAGTCCAATCATGGCACCCATTTCTTTAATGAGCTATCTAAAGGAATGACAGCTCTATTACGAATCAGACATAAACTGTGTTCCATCTACCATCCTCAAGCCAACGGCGTTGTCGAGCGGATCAATGGCCTCTAGAAGTCTAAGCTTTCTAAGTTATGTGTCACCCTGAAAAAGAACTGGGTCCATTGTTTGCCCATGGCTCTTTTCAGTATGCAGACACAACCCTGCAAAGACAATCACCTATCACCTCATGAAATAGTGACAGGGCAACCCATGCGAAGTGGCTCTGATGGTCACGGGGCAGCATCGATTCTGGTTGATGAATTTAAAATGTACTTATATAACCTCATAAAGTCAATAAAGATTATCTCTCAACAGATAGTGCCAAGGAGAACAGAAGAAGAAAACAGCACTGCACCAAAATCTGTGACTTCGTCACCCCTTCAGCTTAACCCAGGAGATGTGGTGTATGTCAGGAATGTTGTCCACAGGTGAAGTGAACCAAGGTATAACGGGCCATTCACTGTGGTTTATGCCACTCCATTTGCGGTCAAAGTAAAGGAACTGCAGTATTGGGTACACCTCTCGGATGTCCTGCGGTCCACCCCATACAGCACCTCCTTCATCTGAACCACCAAATTAATTGATGTCAATTCTGTTTCTTTATTGTGCACCAGCAACAAACTCTTATTGTTCATTGATTGTTGTTTATATTATATATCTATTTTCTACTATTCTAGTATTATTCTTTTCTATTGCATCAACCGAACTACCTCAATACAGCACTACTACCTCATCTCACCCAGGATCGATCACAGCATCAGCAGTAGATGTCAGGTTTCTCCTGTTGCAATGCTCACTGGATGCTATCAAACAATTACTACTGGATTTGTACATTTGATGGGTACCTTAGGAAATGCAAAATTGACTAATACTGCTCGCTCTCTTTAGAATTCTCATCAAATGTTTCTATTGATCTTTGTTATATATGTGTTTTGGATTTATAGTAGGTTTCAGCATTTATACATTGAGCCAAGTTATATGGTTGAGACATATAAAGGGACGGTATAATATAGGAGGGTGTATGGAAAATGATGGCTTTGGGTAGGGTACAGTCTGTACTGATGGTCTCCCAGACAATCTGATGAATGTACAAACACTGTTACTTGGCAATGGAAACATAGATGTAAAAGGGGGCTGGGGGCTGGCTCAAGAAAGGGTATATGACCAGTATAAAGAGGTTGTATTCGATACAATGTGATGTGCACGATCCGGAATTCAGTAACGTGTGGTACAGCCACATGAGCAGAGTGGGGAAGCAGAGGGTGAATGGGAGCTGCTATGTTTGCTCTCTGATCCCCCATGCATCAGGAGCCCCCAAAATGTTAGTGCCCCAAGTAATGCCATCTCTATATACCCAGTTTTTAGCTTAGGAAGGGCCTTGAATAGAGAGTTAGTCTTGAGAAAGACTTAGGGGTCTAAATACGTGTCGACTGTATTTTTCCAGGGCATGACAGCTCTGAATTATGTTTGAATATATTATGTCAAGGCACCTAATATATGGCAGATGATATGATAGGAAGATCAATTGAAAATATTGAGAATTAAAAAGCCAAAGATATATTATATTATGCTAAATATATAATCACGGTGCATCTATACTACATAATAGGTGTGGGGCAACACCTATCTCAACTAGGTTTGCATCTTACCTACTACCTATAGATTGGAGGGTACCACAGCACACAACTACCCTGACATTACCCCAGGTTTGTCTTTAGTTGTGTAGCAAGTTTTGTAAATTTAAGTAGGGGCGGTGTGTGTGTGGGTGTGGGTGTGTGTGTGTGTGTGTGTGTGTATATATATATATACACACAAGAAAGCCTTCAGGCCTGATAGATAACATATAATTGTAACATGTTGCAGGCCTGATAGGAATGTGAATGGCTGAACACAGGTAGGTCTGCGCCTGCCACAGACGACAAACCCATGGGAGCCGGGGCAGAGGCCTGCACTGCTAAAACAACCCATCCCTGATTTAGGTCACTAGTGACCCCCAGAAAAATGGTCGTCCCATTTGAACTGCCAGTTGGCCGCAAACAGAACCCCTAAATCCTTCACAATTTGGCTGATTAGTGTGGACCTGGAGAGATCCAGGTAAAGCTCCAGGGATGGGCAGCTGTCAAGGGAGGGGCACAGAGCACAATGTCCTGTTACTTGTACTACAAGGTGCAAGGGGTCATGCCAACAACTCTAGTTCTGCACCGGGCAGGCATGGAAGGCGCCCCTGCGTGTCTGGGATATATGATATGATAGTTTATTTGTATAGCGCCTATACACAATGTGTTTCAAAGCGCTCACGAGATATGCTTCTTTATTCCAGAAGGTCAATTTGACCTCAAAAGTATCCACTGAGCTCATGTCAATGGCACATCACATGATTCCACCCATGGGGAGGGTAACATTCTCAGATGCCTGCCAATCATGTAAATATGACCCAAGGTGGCGAGGTAGAGGATCACATGTCAGGGGGGCTGAAATAGATTAGATGCAGCCAATCAGTCCAGGTACCATAGAAGACTGGTAGTATGTACATAGGGGTAGCCAATGGAGATGGGGAATGAATACTGTATATTGGTTGCATCACGAGTGGTAACAATGTGATTTAAAAAGCCTTGCTTGCTTTGAACTAATGCAGTGCGCTCTGTGGCAGTTGGGTTCTGAGGCACCCTCTTTCACTTTTTCCTTTTTATATACAAAATAAACCTTGTTATCCTTGCTAGAGGTGCACCAGGCCTTTTTCCTTGGTAGATTGTTTTATTTTGTCTGGTGGTCTGCTCTACAAGTGAAACAGGCAGAGCAGTACGTTATGCATTCCCCACACGTCCCGAGCATAGCCCTGGTTAGCCACAGTCCTTTCATGAGTCGTGTCAATGGTGCAGCTGCCACGCAGCATACGGACACGCCTTGGGATCTAGAGCCTAGGCCTTGCCGACTTAGCTTTGGAGAATGTTGTAGGTTGTCTCTTCTCATACAAGGGTGGGCCACTTTCCTTGAATGGTGAAGCCATTTTAAAGAAACCTTCTACCAGCACAAATGTAATTTTGCACCGCAGTTGCAGCAAGGCAAAATGTACCTTAATTCAAGTACATACTGTTTCAATGCAATTTAGTACCTGGACAATTTTTATCCCAGTGCGAATACTATGCATAGTTGCACTGCGCAGGTGCACCTTTTTTGTAATACAGGTCTTGATGTCCTTGTTAAAGCAGAAGCCATGCCTGCGCAGGAAATATTTAGGTGTGCACTTGGCAAGGCAACACCGCTCCCACCCACTCACATGCACTAGCTCTGCCCCTTATAACGCACACCCAGTAAATGGGCCTCATTACGATTATGGTGGTCTGGGTAAAAACACATTTACAGCTGAAGAATTACCACTTGTTGTAAATCTGAAATAATCCCTCTGGAGTCATATGGATTCCCAAATTCTATCTCTATATAGAAAGCAGAAAATATGTTAGTTTGTTCCTTATACAATTTCACATTGTTCGACCAATCTGCACTAAGTTTTGCATAGCTACCTGTTATAACCCTCGGGACATTACTGGCTACATGACATTTGGACACCCCACGCTTTTCCCTGGATTTCAGCCCCTTCACACATGAGACGGTTCCCTGAAATCGGAGAAACATCAATGTGGTCATAGAAGGACCGGACAGAGCTCATTTTAAGCGTATCAATGCGAGGAACTAAACTGACCTGTAAAGGCCATAGGATTCACCATTTCGGAGATATTTGCACTGCAATACACCACGCCAGGGTGAGGCGACAGGTGAGAGGAGCGCACATAATGCCCCAGTATGCTGCAGCATGCCCACTCGTGCCTCCCCTCCATGTCGGCTCCAGGATATGTCAGCCAGCCGCACGCGCCCCTTCTCAGTGCAGTTCACTTCAGACTGCCAAGCACATCAAGCAAGAAGCAACTCCAAACAGCAACCTACAGGATCATTGATTTTCAACAATTGATGAGAGTGTTATCATGTCTGTCTACAGAACCTGTGCGGAGTACGGGTACTTTTTTGCTAGTAGAGCTTTAAATTACAGTGCCTTGGCACAGCTCTTCATCCCATAGTAACTCCATGGGTCCGAGTGGTGGCAACAGTAAAGGCCAAGTGTGTCCATCAGGGAGAGATTCCGGCTACAGGCAGAGTCTTCTGCAGGCACCTTGGAAAGGAAGGCGGGGCTGCATTCCTGCAACTGCTCTTTCCACGCCTCATGCTTTCTGTGCTCTTTAGGTCTAGCTCACTTTAAGCCCTGATTTCTCCTCCATTCCCATGCTGTTTCCATCCCTTGTTGCTAGCCCCCCCATCTTCTCTTCTAACATATACAGCACTTTGAAGTGGCCTGCATGCAGCTTGAGTGCTTTTCAATAAAACAACCATCGTTCGTTCACAGGCTCGGACTGGCCTATAGGGCAATAGGCCCATGGCTGAACCAAAAATGCAAAATGCTGGGGTGGGCCAGTTTTTTTGGGTAAAGTGGGCCACTGTTTTGCCTAACGTGTGCCAGTTCGATGAGTTACTTCACTATACAGCTACACAGTTGGGACCAGTGTTGCTGAATAAATGTTCTTTATAATGCACAATTTGCATCAAATTGTATCAAACATCTCCCCCCTGGGTATAAAACAGTTGGTCACAAAAGTAATGAATTGCCATTTGCAACGGCAGGTCACTTTTTCACTGGTGCACGAGACAGTTTTGTGGCCCAGTCCGACCCTGATCTTTCATATATACAGTAAATAATTGTAAGGTAGAGCACGTATGGCACAGGTCAATGACTAAACCACTGCTTGGCATATCTCAAAACAGAGACATAGAGCCTGATTCATGGAACGTTTTCCTATGGGATTGCGCCATTATAAAACACTTCCATGAAACAGGCCCATAGTTTATGCACATGTGGAGTATTAATGATATGTACTGGCTGAACACTGAGGGGTTGGTTAATTGGGTTCCGGTAGGTCTTTTCAGACCCTTTCAGAATGTATAGTGTGGCACGCTTACCGTAGAACGCTGTGCAGAAGTTAAATGTTAAAGGTATTTGTACCGCGCACCGTCACCAACGAAAGAGGGAGTAGGATATGATATGATATAGTTTATTTTTATAGGGCCTATACACAATGGGCCTCATTACAAGGATGGAGGTAACCATGCTGTTTTTTGCGGCATGGGTACCCCCATACCAGGTACCAGGTCCGGGTTCCCTGAATGGGGAAATACCGGGCCATTCCGACCTTGGAGGGCCCGGTATTTCCCCATTCAGGGAACCCGGACCTGGTACATCCCCATTCCCATTGAGCCCCTATAGGGCTCAGTGGGAATGGGGATGATGCTAACAACGGGCCCGTTAATGACAGCCCAGTTGTTATCATCCTGGTCTGCTTGCAGGGCCCACTAAGGACGCCTGGTTTTACCAGGCGTCCTTAGTGGGTCACGCGACCAGACCTCACAATGAGGCGGTAGGTGGTTAACGGGGCCAGCAGCTCTACTGGCCCCATTAACCCCCTACCTCCTTCCTCGTAATGAGGCCCAATGTGTTTCAAAGCGCTTCACGACAAAGGAGGGAACAAGGGAAAATACAAGACATTCTCACAGGACATGAACAATAAGAATGTTAAATTAACTATCGTACTCGGCTTAGCGACATTAAATAAGAGAAGTGGTGTCCTGTTGGTAGCTTCAGTTCGGTTTACACTGTGCGCTGGGATTTGGTGCGAGTATGGGATCGAGGTCAGTCCTCGTGTGCTTTTGGTGCAGCTTATGTGTTGTTTGTTTGGCGAAAGTGGGCGAAATTTCTACCAGCTAAGTGAAAATTGAGGATTTCGTCTATATTTAACTTTCGCCTGCATGAATCCCACAGTTTCACAGCCGAAGTTGCCGCAATTTTGCTGCAGCAATTATCGACTGTGAAGTTTCATAACGTTTGGTACAGGAAAACACACGTTTTCAGGTGTGGTGAAATGTGGCCAAATAGGAGCATTGCGCATGAAATTTCCACGAAAGGGATTAGCAAAATTGCAGCCGCCCCTCATGGTGTGGGAGAAACGTACAGTGAGTGCCGTTGATACAGCCTCACTGCACGGCTATGTGTGAATGACTTACTGTGTCCTCAGAGCAGTAACAGCGAGTGCATCCTAGTAGCTCTGTACACACTCGTCGTATGGTCGCACAGGGGCGTGCTGGGGGGGGCTAAGGGGGCTATAGCCCCTGATCTTTTGGTTGTAGCCCCGGATAGAATCTCAGGAGCTACAGCCAAAAGACTAGCTAGCCCCCAGTCCCAACAGTTCCGACATCAGCTTAGCCCCGGGTCTTTTCCAGACCTAGCAACTCCAGGTCGCACCTTTGTCTAGACGTCACTGGATTGTTGCACGCCCAGTTCATTGTCCTAAGTTACTAAACGCATGTTTTATGTGAGGCACAGCTCTTTGCTGTGGAAGGACAGACCCGCATGTCCCGAGTCTCCTTGTAAGACGTGTTTAGCTCAGTCGTCTTTAAGTTGTTTGTTATCTTGGGCACAAAATATGTGGCGCTGTACATACAGAACGGGATTCGCGGTAGGAATAATGGTGTATTTTACATACAAATTCTAGTCGGGGCATCTGCTAAAAGAAATAGTGCCACACACACCACAATTGTTTTCCCTGACTAATAACATGGATTTGTAATGTCCACCTCACACTCTGCGATCTTAAACTCTGCTCAATCTGGCAGCCCCTATCTGCACCTCACTGACCCTATGGGAACAACGCGTCGATAATAGCTACTGTAACTAATGTATTATGTTGCCATTCTGTGACGCCCCTGCCCATGCTTCCAGGTAGTTAGTGGTCACTGCATGCCGCGCGCTCCGTGAGCCCCCACACCCTTGAACACAGACACACAGACACAGTGCTGCTGGTGCCGGCTCCCCAGTGGCTCTGAGGCTGCCGGGAATGCCCCGTTTATTTATACAGGCACGCAACGGAGTGAGACGTCACTCCGTCGCGTGCGCGCCCTTAAAGGGCCAGCGTCACACTCCTCCTTTTCCATAACAACAAACAACTGAAAAGGAAGACCCAACTATCAAACCATCACAGCACACAATATCAACATGTCCCTGGAAACCCCTTTAATGATACCCACCCTGGGTCCCCCAGTGGCATCCATCATACTCCACAGGCTCAGGGATATTAACAACATGACAACCATCACTTAGTCCAGGACATAGTCCGTAAGACGGGCAGATTTCCCTCGCCCTGTCCTCAGGGGGTACCTCCTGCCTGTCTCTCTGGTTGGTGTTCCTTCGCCATGCAAGTCGCGGGTCGGGGACTCCACTCGGACTGAGGGTCCGCCTCCTTCATCTGGCACCTCCTCCAGGTCCATGTCCGCCATAGTCTCTGCCCTGGGCTCACCCAGTCTCTTAAAGAAGCTGGCATTCCTGGTGACAGATGCCGTTCCATCGGACGCGGTCACCATTGACCCCTTGACTGCCACCACGTCCAACTAAGCTGGCTCATAAGTGAGGCAGAGCTTGACCTGAGGGTGACGATTTCTCACCAGAACTTCATCCCCCGGGGTGAGTCTTGGTGGTCTTAAACCCCTCCCGACGTTCTCCATCTCTGTCCGTGCCCTTCTCTCCTCTTCCACCTGCTCATTGTTGATGACGGCAGGTTCTCGCTCCCCCACCTCTGGTATGATGTCCCTCGGGCAACATTGGAACAACACCTCTGCTAGCGCCACCCACGTGGATGAGTGTGGGGTGGCCCTAGTACCCCTGCAGGAACACACAAAGTGCCCTTTGCAGGCACTCGCCTTTGCCTTGTGCGATCCGGAAGACCTTGTTCAGCGTGCACATCATCCGCTCCACTTCTCTGTTCGCTCGGAGCCACAGAGGAGTGACCTTCCTATGGTGGATGCCATACCCATTCATGAGGTTGGTGAAGCTCTCACCCTGGAACGGGGCACCGTTATCAGAGCATAGTACCGTGGGCAGTCCATGGGTTGCGAAGAGTTTCTCCAATGCTACCACCACTCTTTCAAACGCCACAGACTCCACAAACTCTACCTCAGGATATCAGGACCAGTCATTGACAACCACCAGGAAGTGGGTAGCCCTGGTCGTGGAGCCAAAGTCTGCGTGGACCACCTTCCACGGGCTTGTCCCTCGGGGCATGGTTTTGATGGTTGGTTCACGCAGCGCAGGTGAGGCTGCCTGGCACCACACACAGGAGGCCACAAATTCCTCCACTCTCCTTTCTAGCTCCGGGAACCACACTTTCTGCCGGAGGCGGGACTTCATCTTGGGCGCGCCTTGGTGTCATTGGTGTGCCAGGGCAATGATTTGTTGCACCTTGGCCTGTGGGATCGCTATTCTGTCCCCTCTTAGCAGCAGTCCAGAGTCCGAAAACGCCAGCTCCTCGCGGACCCACCAGAGTTGTTCTCCGGGCCAGGGACTCCATCATCGTCGTCCTCCATGGCCGCCTTCAGGATCCCGAAACACTCATCTGCCTGCGAGGCCCGTTCCAGTTCTTCTACCGGCACCGAATTTGGCGTGGCCACCTCAACCACCAGCCGGATATGTTCAAATGCCTCCTCTGCACACATGGATGGCTGGTCACCCCCTCTTGGGTGCCTAGAGAGATAGTCTGGAGCGTTGTTGCTGCCCGGATGGTATACCAGCGACACACCATATTCCAGGAGCGCCAGCATTCACTGTTCTATCCTCACAGGAGGTTTGGAAGATGACCCCGCTAGGATGTGAAGTAGGGGCTTATGGTCCGTGACCACCGTCACCGGTCTCCCTTCGACATACAGTCGGAAATGTCTGCAGCCCCACAGCACCTCCAGCACCTCCAGCTGAATTTGAGAATATCTCTGTTCCGTGCCCAATAGTGCCTTGCTGGCATACGCTATCGGGCGAACTTCCTGGTCAGCCCCCACTTGAGAGAGGACCGCTCCGAGGCCATAGGGGCTGGCATCCACCATGATCTCCGTCTGCAAAGCTGGGTCAAAAAATGCCAAAGTGTCCTCGGGAGTGAGGGCGCCCTTGATGTCATCGAAGGCAGCTTGTTCCAGTGGCCCCCACTGCCAGGTGATATCTTTCCTTGTTAGTGTCCGCAGTGGCTCAGACCAGGATGCCAGGTTCCGATTGAACCGGCCACAGTACGTGACCATGCCCAAGAAGCTCCTCACCTCAGCCACGTTCTCTGGCGGCCTGGCCTCCTGAATGTCTCTCACTTTGCACGGATCAGGGGACACTCCGTCCGCTTTAAAGACAAAGCCGAAGAACTCTATGGTGGTCTTAAGAAATTCACACTTGTCCCTGTGCAGTGTGCGTCCCAAAGAGCGCAGGCGTTCAAATGTCTTTGCCAGATGGGCCAGATGTTCCGCCTCTGACCTCGCGAACACTAGGATATCATCATTGATATTAAGCACCCGTCCAGGTCTGCGAGGGCCCTTCTAATGATATTTTGAAAGACCTTTGCTGCTGACGACACCCCAAAGCTGAGCCTCTTGTATCTATACAGCCCCCAGTGAGTGGTGAATGTGGTGATATATCGTGACTCTGGGAGGAGCACCACCTGATGGTACATGGCCCTGAGGTCCAGTTTGGAAAATAACCTGGCACCATGTAGCTCTGTTATGATGTCATCAATTGTGGGGGTTAGGTGTCTCTCCCGCTTTATCGCCTTGTTGGGCAGGCGAGTGTCCACACAGATTCTCACTGACTCAGGCTGTTTGGGTTTCCCGGCAATCACAATCAGGGAGACCCATGGGGTGGGGTCCTCCACTTTTTCAATAATGTCCAGCTTGACCAGGTTATCTACTTCTTGATCCACTAGGTCTCTGAGGTGTTATGGCACTCGCCGATGTTTCCGCGCCACTGGCTGGATAGACTTGTTGATGTGTAGCCGGACAGGTTCACCAGCCATCTGTCCTATGCCCTCAAACAGAGGAGTTTGCTCAACAGCACCTGGATGTCGTCTACGTACACCGAGTACGCAAAGGTCACGATGCCTAGAGCCTCTGCCGCAGCACAGCATAGTAAGGTGTTGTTACTCACTGGTGTGATGTAGAATCTGGCCCGGATTTTGGCTCCACTATACCTCACATCTGCAATGAATGCACCATCCAGCAGGATTGGCTGTGCCCCCTCAAAGGTGAAGATGTGCGACTTTGGTGTGGATAGGCAAGGCGGGGATTGCATGGTGTCATAATGTTCCCTGGCCATTACGTTCACAGATGCGCCTGTGTCCACAAGCATCGGTACAGAGTCCTCATTCACCAGAACATTACATCTGGGCTGTCGCTTGGAGTTGGACTGCAGGACACCACACTGGACATGAAGAATACGTCTTCTTCTTCTTCTTCTTCCCCTTCCTCACCTTCCGGACCATTTCCATCGTCCCCCTGGTCCACCTGAGCCACATTTGACGATCGCTGCTGGCGGAAAAAACCCACCCGGACCGGCCCTCTTGGAACAATTGTCGGTGTCACGCTTTGCACATACGGGCGTAGTGATCAGCACCTCCACAGCAGCCACACGTTTTCCCAATGGCTGGGCACTCTGCAGGATGAGGGAGGTTGTACCCGCACTTCAGACACGAGTTGACTGATGACTGCCCCTTATCCCCTTGGTTGCCTGCTGGGTATCTAAACCCTCTGCCTCTGCCAACGGCGCAGATGCCCTCCACCTTGTTGGGGCGCACTCGCGCCTCCATGCGGGTCACCCGCAGCTCAGAGACTTCATGGCACCTCCCCAATTCCAGGATGCGGGGGAGGGTGATGGCAGGCTCCCTCACGATCTGGCGGCGCAACTTGGCAGAAACACACCCCTGGATGAGTTGGTTCCTTATCATCGTATCGGGGTCATTCCAGGAACAGTGAACCTGCCAGCCTGTGCAGTCTCCCATAAAATATGTCCAGTGTCTCATCATCCTTTTGACGGGCTGCGCCCATGAGGAAGCGTTCATAGTCGGCATTTGCAATGGGTAGAAAATGATTGTGTAGAGCGTCCTTAACCGCCACATATGAACCATTTGCAGGTTGGAGGGACAGGAACACCTCATGTACCGCAGGGCCAGCACAGTACAAGAGGGTAGCCACCTTACTGTCATCACTAGTCTCCATGGTGGCTCTAAAGTACATTTCTAACCTGTCCATCCACATTTTCCACCTTGGCCCTAGACTTGATGGTGCGCCTGAGATATCAAACTCAGGCATTGGCTGCAGCGCTCCAGGTGGTTTCAGTAGTGGTCTTGGTGGTAATACTGGCAATGGCTGTTGGCCCACTATTGGAGGGGCTTGCTGTTGGTCAGCAGCTGCAGCTTGGCCGGCATCCATGATGGCAAGCTCACAGGCACCCCTGATGTAGTGAAATAACAGGGGCCGCAACTCACCACCACGCCTCCTTCACAAATGGACCTAGGCAGCCCTTAGGTGATTGACAGGCACCAGATGTGGCCACTAGCCTCCAGGATCAAGGTTCCCCACAGTCACAATGTTCCTCAGTATGGCAGGGCAGATGCCAGGCAGTTCAGAGGTCCCAAAAATGTTACAGGGTGGGCTCAGGGTGTGCACACAATAGGCCTTCCCTGGCTCCACGCCCAATTCCCGATGAAAAACAGTGAAAATGCGAAAAATTCACTTCAAGAAACACATTCAGTGCATCATGTGGCTCTCCACCACAGGAATATCCAAAAATCATGCCTGGATGACTCACCGTCGCTTCAAACGAAGCCGCGACCTCCCAGGGCCTATTGTCAAAGATGGCCGCCGACCGTGTGGATTATTCCCCTCTCCACGGCATGTTACATGAAGTGCACTTCACATCCGATCATTCACGCATCCGGATACTATTTCCACCTCGTCGCCACTGTTAGCGGTACCCCATGCTGCGCGCCCCGTGAGCCCCCACACCTCTGAACTCTGACACGCAGACACAGTGCTGCTGGTGCGGGCTCCCCGGTGGGTCTGAGGCCGCCGGGAATGCCCCGTTTATTTATACAGGCACGCAACGGTGTGAGACGTCACTCCGACGCGTGCGCACCCTTAAAGAGCCAGCGCCACACAGGGTATCTTCACCACTCCCCCACCTGGTTCACACACTGCTCAATCATTCAATTATCAATTTGATCGATTGCAAAGCGTTTGCTCAGCTCACTGCGTCAATCCTCATGCTCCGTGTTTCTGACTGTAGTACTCGCCTTTCTTGCGCAATAAAGACAAAACACAAATACAAACAAAATATACATTAAAGTTACATTGCAATATTTTGGCGGCCATCTTGCCTGGCCATCAGGTCTGCAACAATGATTACAGCAGTGCTTGCATTGCGTGCGTGCCATGCCCCAGTTACATCACACTTCTCACCAGCTCCCTTCCGGGGTTACAGTAATGTTAGCACTGCGCTTTCTGAAGGGTCTGACACCTGCGGCTCTCAGATGTTTTGGGCTACTGAATCGGAGCTAGTTGCAGTAGTTGATGATATCCACTGGATGAAGGAGGCGCCAGGGCCTTGTTGTACCATTCCATGGCCTTCCATTCCATTCCATTCTTCAGGAAGTTCTCTTGGGATGCGTTTCAGGGCTTGCTGGAGAAGGTGCCTTAGATCGCATTTGATCGTTTCTTAAACATAGATCGCAATCTGTGGTGAGGGCACATCCCAAGTCCTTATTTCAACCTCCGTTATGTGGCGTCCCATAGCAGTCTATGTTGCCTCCCCTTCTTTTTAATATGCATATTGTCCACTGGACAAACTGATGAGATCAGTAGTGCTGACCTTTGACATGTACTGTAATGATATGAATCTCCTGCACTGCACCATTCACCACTATCGTGATTTTATTGTGCCAATCCCTTGTCTGAAAACATGGTGTATAGTGCCCCTGCCTCGGGTAACCAGACTATAATCTGGGGAGGGAGAAGACAGTGCAAAAAGTGGGGGGCAGAAGCATGTATAGTATAGGGACGCGCAGAGCTCACAAAATAGGACGATATGATGATTGTGGTAGAGGAAATGGGATTGTACAAGTAGGGGTACGTGGGCAATGGATCTGGCGGGAATGCTGATTGAAAAAGAGGGAAAATAAGAAAACTTCTGATAAGCATTTTCTGGTGATAGTGGTTTCTGGTACCATGAAAGAAGTACAGCTATTGGAATCATGCTGGTGCAATAATCCCAATATATCTGCAGGAAGCCCTTGATGCATGGCGGTCAGAAAGGGCAGGTAGCGTTTGTTTAGGCGCCCATTGAAAGTGGCAGGTGTATAATCTGGGAACACCAATACAGCTGCCAGAAGTGACGGAGCCAAGGATAGGCTGTGTAAAAAGGTGAATGCATGGAACCACAATAAGAGAAAGAAAATAGAGAAGAAGGCAATAGAACACATTCTGTAGGGGCCATACCTCTATGGCTTCTCCATGAGTGCAAGTTCTCTGATGTGAGCAGTGGAAGATGTAGAATTGATAACTATGGCTTTTACGCCCCAGCACAGGAGTGGATGGAGGGCGGACATGGGCTTTAACGGCCCGCAGCCTGAGCTTTGGTTGCGAGGCCCTCAACCCATGTCTGCCACCCTACCGGGGCGTGAAAGCTATTTGCAACCTGGGATTTACCAGAGTGCAGATAATTATTTATTTATTCCCTGACTTCCGACAGGAAATCAGCTCAGCGCTAGCCCATTTACCATCAGAGAAAAAAAATGGCTGCCACAATTGAAATGGAAAAGGGACTAGGTCCCTTTTCAGATGATCGTGGCCATGGAAAACATGTTCCAAAATGGCCACCGACATTCTAAAAGGGACCTATCCCCTTTTTTCTTTCAATGGCGGCAGCGGCTAGATGGGAGGAGTTCAGGACCCAACAAAAGGACAGGGCAGATCCATGGAGCCTTTGTTAGTTAATAAGGCTAGCTATGGCAGGGGGAAGGTTTGGTCCTCCCACTTTTGGAGAGGCATTGGGTACTTCTCTGGTCATATCCCAACTAAATAGGACAGGACGGACTGCGCCTGTAGGTTGTGTCCACCCAGAGTTCATGGGTCTATGCATATGTCGTGCAGTGAACCTAGGAAAATATGTGGGTGTTAGCCCCACACTTTTTCCGGAGGTGTATCTACCCTTATTTAATTTCATTAAAAAAGTTCAACAAAAAAAACAGGCGAGTGCACATCACATCAAATCCCTCACACTGACTCCAAGCGCTTCCAACAGCCGGCTATAAAGCGGGCTCCTGGCTGTCACTGGACCCCAGGCACATAAAGTAATATATGAAAGATGGGGTTTCTAACACCATCAGTGTTTTCCTAGGCTTTATCTAATTTGTTTCTACAACTAACCCTGGTGAGCACTACCAAAAGGTTGGGGTATGCAACAGACATCCCTGGACCCTGGCTCAAAGAGTGGGGAGGATGGCAACTCCATTAGCACACCGCTGCACCGCTCAACCAGACACCCCAAGATGGAAATACAATCTCTGCTGCAGGCAATATTGAACGAAATGAAGATCATCAGACAACAGATGCAAGAATAACGAATAACACTGTCCAAGATATAAGGAGAGAACTGCAGGATGTGAACACCCGTCTGATCACCCAAGCCGAAAGAACTACAGACAATGAACAACGCATCAGCACACTGGAGAATAACCAAGACACAGTGTCTACAGACGTCGATGAGATCATCAAGGAAGTGTCACACTTGGGCGACAAACTGGAGGACCAGAAAAACAGATCCAGGTGCAATAATCGCTGCCTCATTGGAATTCATGAAAATGCAGAAGGTACCGATCTGGAAGGTTTTGTTTATGATCTCCTGCAAGATAAGCTGCATTTAGAACACCCCACAAAATTACATCATTGAAAAAGTACACGAGCCCCTATTCCTAAACTAGCCGCACTTTCAACATAAATTGCCGATTTTGAAGGCATCTCACACTGCAGAAAACATACATTTTATTCATTGGATATTTGTAAGGTGCCTATACAAGAAATGGTGTTTTAAGGCGCCACAAGAAGGGGGTGGAGGAACATGGGAGAAAAATACAATAATGGTACTACTAGGCCTTGTGACATTCGGATCATGCAAGTGCAGAACAAGAAGCATAAGGGGGTGTGGGGGAGGAGTGCAGGTATGCACACAAACAAAGTGCTAGGGTGGAAGGGAAAAGGGTGAAGAGGCGAGGTGCAAGTGCTAAAGGGTTGTCAGAGGGCCAGTGCCAGGGATTGCAGGTAAGGGAAGGGGGGCGGACTGGGACGAGGGGGCATGGAGCCCTGTAGTACTCAGAAGGAACCAGGCAGCCAGTCACTGAGGCAGAAGAAGTTGTTAGCAGGGGAGGGGGGAAGTGAAGGAGGAGGAGAAAAGAAGGGTCTTGAGGAGTTTCCACAATATATGGAGAACTCCAGTATACAGATCTACAACAATTAATCACTCAAAGTCTCTAGGCACAGTTAGGGCTTTAACACATTAATTGAGACATTGAAAAATACTGAATATAAATACTATTAATACTCAAATTTCTGGCAGTGTGGTGCATACAGATGAATTTGGCAATGGCACTCATTTGAGGACCAAGAAGAGGCCTGGCGATTACTAAAATTAGATTTTGTCACTACTGATCATGTCCCAATGGTGGACAAGGATATGCAGGCAGACCAACTACCACAGCACCATCCTAGGGCAAGGGATGGATGGAAAAAGGCAGGTAAAAAACCCAGAGCTATTGAGCGCAGGCAAGAAGCGATTTCAAAGTAATGGTCTAATGGCTACGCACTCAGGGTTATCAGGCAGGCTTAGACGAGTACTAAACAAGAAAAGTCCCTGACCTGCTCCTTCCATCAAGGACATCCTGTGCATCAATAATGCAATATCTGTCTTAAACTCCTTTGCTATAGACTGCCGTATATGGACTCAGGATACATGGATGCTCGATTCGATCAATATGCTCCTGAAGGAATGAGATGTGATGTATGGCTCTCACCCATGGTACACTTCTTTCCCCACCTTACAAATGTACCATGCACAAGTAAGGTAAGATACCCAATGTCTCATCTTCAGGGACACTGGTATGCGAAGGGAGGGGGATGGCCTGCAGGCCCCACCCGTCATACCCCACACATGGGCTGCATTTGCTATGTATTGGGATACAGTTTTTCGATCCCAATGTTTTACTTGCTCTTATTGTTACTGTTTGTTCTATTACTGAGGAAAGTTTCAAGTGCATGCTTTCTGTCATGAAGGTAATCTGGCTGGAAATGACTGCACTAACGCTGATTACTTTCAACATCCAGGGCCTGTGCCATCCCATTAAAAGAAGCCAGATGCTCAATTATATGAGGGATCTCCAGGGTGATGTAATTTTCTTGCAGGAGACACATGTAAATGCAGCCGAATCCATGAAATTGGGTTGTGGCTGGGTGGGAATAGCAGTGCACTACCCATGTCAAGGGAAAAGAGGGGTCTCCATCCTGCTCCATAACGTGTTCCCCTTCAAATGAATAACACAGTGACAGATAAGGAGGGGCTACATGTTCTGACCAGCAACCTATCATATTGCTCAACATTTATGCACCCACCACATCTACCCCCAAAAGTATTTACACACACTTTGACGACAAGTGCGCACTTCGTACGTAATCTGACATTTTGTTAGGGGAGTGGTTTGAATGTGACCCTCAATCTATGAATGGACAGGCAAAGTGTGGGCACAACCTCATGCACTGCCACCCGAAAAGGTGTCACCCGTGGTCTTCTCATGGAGGACCTTAGATTAAGAGTAGTTTGGCGCCTCAAAAGCAAGGGACAGAGGGATTATACTTGTATTCTAATGAACATCACAGTTACTCCAGACTGGATTACTAGCTTCTCCAGGGCCCTACACATGGTTCCAAACTGTAGTATACGTCCCATGACTCTTTCGGATCATGCACCAATACTATTACATATGATGCTGAAGAACGTATTGCGACAGGTATCGTCATGGAGACTAAACCTTAGGGCCCTGAAGCACATGGATTTTGTAGCACAACATGAGAAGGACTCCACGGTTTTCTGGCAGACTAACCTGCTGCCAGAATACACAATTCATGAGCGTTTGGATGCCTTTTAAGCCCTACATGCGTGGACAATGTATATCTCAATGGTCATTTAAGCTGAAAACATCGGTTGCGTACGAGACACAATTGTGATCGGACATTCTCGAGACAGACAAATTGCATAAACGCACGCATGACCCAAATATAGGCACACCTACTTAAACTTCACACTGAATTAAAACAAGTGCCATCAGTCTGGGCCCAAAACTTCACAAGCTGGTCCCAAACCTTCCACTCAGAAAGTGACAGACCGCTTTACATGATGGAGTTGGCCTTAAGGGGCAGACAAATGGCACAAATGATCGCCTCCGTCCGGGATAAACATGGTGCCCCCATGGTGGGTAATGACAATATTAGCATCCGATTTGCAGAATACTATAGTGAGGTATATGCAGAGCCTTCATACCGAGATTTACAGCAGGTTCATGATTTTCTCCACTCCATTCTGCTAACCAAGATTACAATAGCCCAAGCATACACTCTTAATGCCACATCACCACAGATGAAATAATTCAGGCAATCAAATCCCTTACAGCAGGTAAGGCTTTTGGCCCGGATGGCTTGCCAATCGACCTCTACAAGAAGCTGGCCGAATCGTTAGCCCCAATACAGGAATCTGTGTTCTCTGAGGCGAGGGAGTGTGGTCAGCTCCCGAGCACTATGCTCACTGCTAATATTGTAGTCTTCCTTAAGAAGGGCCATGACCCTGAGGACTGTAGCTAATACCGTCCTATTTCGCTGATCAACTCAGAAGTGAAAAGGTTTGCAAAATGTCTGGTGCATCAAGTGGACGGGATACTTCTGCTACCGATTCATAGTGATCAGACCAGATCCATCCGTGACAGGCACTCAGCAGATAATGTAAGACGACTGCTCCACATCATCGCAGGGGAAGCAGACCCAGGAGGCACAATCCTATCCCTAGATGGCGAAAAGGCTTTTGATACGGGTAGATGGGATTTTATGCTCGCAGTCCTAGACAGTTTTGGCTTTACAGCTCAGATTATAAATCTGATCAACCTGCTCGATAATAACCCTAAAGCCTCCGTAGTCACAGTGACATCACATCTGCCCCATTCTCCCTACATACGGAGACACACCAAGGGGCACCCTTTATTGCCCCTCTTATATTCACTCACAATAGAACCACTGACGGTGAAACTACACAACGACCCGGGATGGGCAGGTATCCCAACGGGTCTGAAAGAACACAGTTTCCATATATGCAGACAACCTTCTGCTCTATATTAGTTAATGCTCGATGTCTCTACCACGCATACAGCTTCTCTTGCAGGAATTCGGTCCTATAGCAGGGTATAAAATCAACTGGGACAAGTCAGATATCCTTCCACTAAGAACTGACATTCTGTGAGACCCAGGTGGATTTGCACCTTTTAGATCACAGCTATATATTAAATACCTAGGGATAAATATAAGTGCAAAGCTAAATGACTTGCTCAACCTGAATTACTTACCAGTGCTTAGTAGAATTCAACTGGATTTATCCAGGTGGGACTCGCTGGCCCTATCGCTCTTGGGCAGGATAAATGCTTTCAAAATGAACTCCCTACCAAAGCTGATATGCTTAGCCTCAATGATGCCAACCTCACCCACGCCTAAGCCATTTGAAGAATTACACGCACTAATTTGTAAAATCACATGGTGATGGAAAAAAGCACAGTTTAATCTGAAAATGCTACAAGCTTCTAAAGCTGATCGTGGTCTGGCACTTCCTTCCTAGAGAATTTACTACCTGGAAACTTAAGCATGTTGGTCCAAGCGATGGCTGAACCCGGAGGACCTATCGAGCTAGCGAAGGGTGGAGCTTTCACTGTTAGCCCTTCACTCACCACTTGAGATCCAAGCCATCTCACTGGCAAAACATTCAGGTCAGATAAAGACACAACCCATTTTGGGTACCGACAATTAGTTGCATAAAATGAGATCCATGGTGGGTACGGACACCGGGTGGCCCCAGCCGGGATCAGTGTCTGAGCAATACTGTCATACTGACTGAAAAACAAACTGCACCCCAGGAAGGATTTATAATGGCAACACGTTAGGGTAATGGACCTGTATGATGATGAGGAACCCTTGCCATTCCAGGAGGAGTGGGTTTAGGGCAGTCGGACTGGCTTCAATACAAGACTCTACAGTCAGTGATCACTGCAGACACCTCTAGACAATCCCGAAATACTGGACCATCTATATGTGAGGCGGAATCGGAATGGGACACAGCGATGTTCCCATGCCTACACATGTTCTATTCCATGTGCATCCCCAATAATATGGGCAGAAATAACACCTTGGATTAAATGTGGTCTGGTGACTTGGGACTCACACTAGATTCTGGAGATATTTATGAATATTTTGCCAGAATTCCACCAGTATCCTTCAATCTCAAGAATAAATAAATTCAGTTTAAAATAATTCAGCGGGCGCATTACACTCCTACCAAGTTATATAATATGGGGCCAGCACATTCACTGACATGCTGGAGACATTGTGGGGGTCTGGGCTCCATGCGACATATAATGTGGACTTGTCCCCGAATTGGACCATTTTGGAGCATGGTACATCCACAGATCTCACAGATAGGTGACATTGAGATTGAGCAGTCCCTGTGCCCCATGGTATTTGGGGAGGGTCGAGATGACTGGCATGCTGATCCAGCGAAACCCAGATGTATTCATATTATGCTTTACGCCGCCCGCAACTTATCGTTCTTAATTGGAGGGTAGACACTCCACCCACTAAGGCCCTTTGGTCAGCCCTACTATCTAAACTGTGTGAACAGGAGCAGAGTAGTTAAAAACAAATGTCTAACTCCACACATGCAGATCAATTCTGGGAATTAGTTGACTTATTTGTACAAGGGATTAGCGACATAATACAGGGTGGACCACACACTCTACAGTCGGATCAATGGTGAGATTGGGACACAAACAGATGGGCCGCGACCTGATGCTGACCTGATGCTGAAGGGGAATGGATGTTGATATGTGTATATATTTATGCCTGTGTATATGTTTACACACAGTCATAATGCTTATTACCTCATCAATGCCTATGCCGGAAGCAGGACCTCACATGAACATGAAGTAAACAGTCCAGAGGTGCCAAGGCTTAAAGCATTAAAGCCATAGATCAGACCATCTATATAATATGTTGTACCAAGCAATATGACGCATAACATGTAGAGTGGGGTGGGGAAATGGGAAGGGGTGGCGGATAATTTGATTCTTGATTTGGGTTGTATAACTCAGCCGATGTATGTATCTTTCTTTACAATTGCAATTGCTATGAGGTCCTCCGTGTATTGTTGGGTTTGACTTGTATTGTGTTTTATTTTATAAATAAAAAAGAGATTAAAGTAAGAAAAAAAGGATGAAAAAACATCATTTATTTGCTGTTCATAGGAACTGAATGAAGAGTTATGCTAAGCTCAGTGATTTTTCCACAGGAAGCCAAAAGGTCAAGCACTGTGCCTTCTCGCTCTATCTAAAAATCACTTTGAATCTCACAGAGCCAGGAAAAGGACAAAGCTTGTGCTAGAATAAAGTTTTATGAGGTGAATAGGTGACCCATGTCAAAACAGAACCAGCTAATGAAGGTGTACTCAGAATTAAAATTTGATTCCTGGGGATGTCCAGGATCTGAATGACAATTTACATGTACCAGAGAATGGCCCATGAGAGAGTGGGTGAAGTTGTCTTCCTCTGTTCGGATAAGATAAGCAGATCTATGGCCCGGCTATTCACTTTGAAAGGAGCTAATGAATTAATAGCAGGCCATGTCAGCAAAGGAGCAGATGGCTGGAAATACATGTTCATTTTCTTGAAGAAAGGAAATGTAATGTGTAATTGAAGTTAAAATTATGCATATGACTTGAGATTACCATAGGTGCTATGGGGAAATCCTAACTGTTGATTATCTCAGGAACCACAAAGCGCACAAAAATGATTCAAATATGCTCGAAAATCTTATGAGAAGACCGATCTGATGAGCCAACTTTGATAACAATTCAACCTTGAGAACTAAAGTTTTAAACTGAAATGTGATGATGGCTTCCCAATTAGACATCTCTATAGAAAATCTTGTGTTGATAACATATTCGTTGAATAAATTACAAAAATCTGCCATTCGAACCTGCGACATCGTGCAGACACATTTCATTAAGTCTGGCATGGTCAGACTAATTCATATACATATATTTTATGATGCTTATTTGTAAATTGAAAAAGATCGCCATGCTGTAAATTTTAGTTGCAACTGTGAAATTGTTCAGAAAGATAAAGTAAGTGGAGTCATAAAACAAGAATTCAGCCTAGTAACTAAAAGGGACCAATCATAGAAAAGGGGAGGGCAGTAGATGTCCAATCCAGATCAAGAGCCAATAAGCTGGCACCTGATCATTTATATATTTTGTGGGACTCGGTTTAGATTTTTAGAGGAGATGCACAATGGGAAAGGGAGAGAACTGTCTGAAATCATCCGAGTGGGACATGCTGGAAAAGTTTCAGGAGAACCAACATTGCCTGGGAGGTGGAGGGAACCAGGGAAAGAGACATACGTTGGGATCCATACAAGGATAGGCAAATAAAAGGATGCTTGCGCTTATCCAGGACTTATGTTGGAGTCTGTCCAAGCCCCTGTCCTTTACTGTAAGATGACCCATGAGGTGATGTCCTTTCTGGAGCACAAAACCCGTAGATGTTCAATGTAAGTAAGCTTGTCCAACAGAACCAGGTATTATGGGGATCTGTTTGAGTTAATACCATCCCCTTATTTAATGGGTGGGGTACGGAAGTAGATCCCTAGCGTGTTCTTACCAAGTAATAATTGAATTAATTCCCCTATAGCCGAATGACACAGGGTGTTTTTTTGAAGTTCTTCCTCAACAATATTGCTTCCAGTGTGAATAAGAAATATAGGGGGTCATTACGAAGTAGGTGGTAATGGAAAAACGATACTGGTAAGGGATTACCGGCATTGCATACTGCTCCGGGCTATTACGACTCAACAGCCCGGTATCAGCGCCACCTCTGATACCGTATACCCCCGTATCGACATGAGTGCGGGCACACGGCCGTTCGGCCCAGCAATACCGGGATGGCGCTAACAGGAGGACATCACAAGTCATGCGGACATGCAAATACCGGCATCATGAAGGCGGTAATAAGGGATACCGGGATGACGGCATCACCGGTATTGCGAATCACCCGCAAACAGCAATGTGCAGTGTTCCCAACTGTCACAGGTGCACATAATCAGCACAGGTGGAGGCAATGGAGTCTGGCCCTGCACAAAATGAGCACACCCACACACCACACCCCTTGCCACACCAAAATGATTCCACTTGCAGTAGCAATATTGGATTTCTACACCAGCAACAACAACAACAGGCACCACAGAGGAGACGCAGGAGGAGGAGGAGGGTGAGACAGGCCCAGCAAGCCCCACCAGTGCAGCCAGTGGTACCACGCAGGCAGCCCCCAATCCCTCGCATCAGAGCCAGTCCATTCAACCTAACCCCTGAGCAGATCCACACCGTGTACCGTCTGGACCGGGACCATCACCAGCATTATGGACATGATACACGACGACATTGTAAGCCTGATTGAAATATGCACCCCCACCTCCCCTCTACTGAAGGTAGTGTCTGTGCTCCACTTCCTGGCCACAGGCACCTAGCAGCACACAGTGGGGCACATGCATGGCATATCACAACCCTTATTTTCTCGCATGCTGAACCAAGTGCTGGATGCCCTCCTAAAGCACTCGAGGAACTACATATGCCTACCATGGACTGCCCAGGAGATCTTTGTCACAAAAGTTGGCTTCTATGCACTGGCAGGCATGCCAAATTGTATTGGTGCACTTGACTGCACCCATGTAGAATTAGTGGTCCCGCGTGCCATGGAGGTGGTGTACCGCAATCATAAGCTATAACACTCCATCAATGTACAGATGACTCCAGCAAGATCATCACACATTGCTGTGCTCGATTTCCCGGATCAACTCATAACTCATGTCTCAATGGTCCTACCAAACTCCACGCTACCATGCTACATGTAGCGACATGCAGGACGACGTGCCTGGCTGCTTGGTGAGTCGCATGACAGGCACATGGCAGTGTAACGGGGGGGAGAGATGCACACACCACCATGGCGTCATTGTTGTGGTGACAGCACAATCTCCACATCGCCAGGTCCTGTGTATCGAGGATGGCAATGGATTGTGTTTTTCAAGATGGCCGCCGCGCCATTTCACGTTCTGGCGGGATGACGTTACTTCCGGTTCCGATATTAGCAGGCTCGCTATTAGAGGGCCCGCTAATGCCGGATCCGTTAATGTTAATGTTAATTAGAGGTGGACGGAGGCGGAAGGGCTGTCAGTGCTTTCAATGATGCCGCTAAAGGATGTTTTAGGGACTTTTGCAGCAAGCCGGTGCTGTCAATACCGGCATGCCGCTACGCGCGTGCACGCATTCTCGTAATCGGCCGCTGTTAGCGGCGTCATTGCTACCCGGGCCTGGTATTGCCTCCATGCCGGTAAAAACAGGTTTTTACCGCAAATCTCCTAATGACCCCCATAGTCTGTTATAGTGATTGGTTACTCATTTTCTTTTTGCCAACCCCAAAATTCCCTAAAGTAGAGAATGCATAAAAAACAAAATTCCCTACTGCTTCCCATTCACCAGACCCTTCCTTAAAGCAGAGTGGTTTCAATAGTAAACTGAGGTTGTGCTGGGGCAGAAAAGGGTCTTGCAAAATTAAATAGAATGCAGTCCCAAATTTAAAAGCACACTCTCTGTAGAGAATGAGAAAGGGACTCCAGGTAGAAGAGAGATTCTTCATTGCATAGTGGTGAAGGAAAAAGGGTTTAATCTCTAGAACAAGTGTTTTGTTCTTGTTTGTGCTCCAACACTGCTGGTGTTGCTAAGTGCACAGGGAGATCAAAATAAAGGGCGCTGCATGTGTGAAATGTATTATTCCAATAGAAAAGTGCTGCATGTTATTGAAATCAATCTCAATGTAAAGTATATTGTCAAGCGTATGATCCACTCAAGTTTCAAGCTGCTGCTTAATTTATTACATTAAGTATATCGTGATTAACCCCATCATTTGAAGTGCTTATTCAGCCTGTGTGTCTTTTTACATGAGAGCAGGATTGAAAACTCACATGTGGAATTTTGAATATTTGTGAATTCCATTATCAAAAAGTGAATAGATTTCAACCGATTTGTAATGAAGTTTGTGTCACAGAGTAAGGTGGCGTGTCTTGTGATTTGTGCAATATTGACTTTTCCTATTTATTATTGAATATATATTCTTTCTACACACTGGCCTGAGTCTTGGCTTATCTATTGCACACGGGTGAGGGAAAGAAGTGATGGTATATAGTTCACAGACAGGGCTAGATTTATCCACCTCGCACCGAGCAGAGTGCACAGACGAGTGCTGTTCTGCTGTTTCATGTGCTGGAAGCAATTTTGGTGAATACTGTTTGTGTTCTTGGGCCCAGCCCCTTTTTGAAGTTGCAGTGGATAAAGGTAGCTGTCACACACACCGAGCAGAGTGGACAGACAAGTGCTGTTCTGCTGTTTGGTTTGGGCCGCTGGCGTAGGAAGACCTTGGAATGCTACAGGTGCATTTTGGCAGCTGGAGGAAACCTTTTCGCACCCAGTGTGGTCAGGTTAAAAGTTCCCCTTGCTTGAACTGTTGAGCTGACTGTGTTCATTGTGCATTATGTATGATTTGAGGGAAAGAAAGAGGGGTTCCCAGTCTAAAGTGACGCTATCGGAAACCCCATTGATCGTCTCCAACAGACGCGAGAAGTAGGAGTTTAGCGGTTGCAATGCTACTCCTACCATGTTGCTCGTTAGTCTGCTCCTTGTATGTGTAGCAGTGGAAACACACCAATTATCGGGACAAACAAGAGGAAAATTAATACTCCCGAAGCACACAACTGATGACTATTTCTTATCCCACTCAAGCACTGTAACTGATTTTGTTGCTTCTTAAGGCAGTGACCTGGGCTCCTTATCCCCAAACCATAAAAAATCAGATCCTTGGAAAATCAGCTCCTCCTGAGTATGGGGTGGGGGTGTAGGGGAGCAGAGGGCAGGGATGAATATTATTGACTTACCCCAACTATCAGCCTTACTGCTTAATACTCCCCATATTTTTAAAGAGAGGACTTATCAGTTTATGGCTCTGAGTCTGGACTGAGGTTGAGTCAGAAGTAAAGAACACTAGAGAAATTAACTGTATTAAAAATACAGCCCCAACGCCTCCTACTGATATGGTGGCGGTGGTTCCATCCCCGTTAGGCTCCTCACTGAAGGAAATATACAGGGGACTGCTGGATGAATTAAAGGGCCAGACAAGCATTGTGAAACGAATTGCTGCCTCACTTAAATAACAACCAGTTGCGTAAATTGGAGACTCAGGTCCGTCACTCTTGGGGCTGGAGGAAAAGGGAAGTAAAGCTAATGGATCACAAGCAACACCTTCTTCAAAACACACTGAACCTCCCAGGTCAAAGGGACTGTGAATGTAATAACTGAAAAGAATGGTGAGAGGGATAAGGGCAATGGATTAATGAAGGATGTGGGTCAATCCAAGATGGGCAAGGTCAAAGGGAAAAAGAAAAGAAAAAACTTCCCAACCAGCATCCGAATCATCCAGAAAGTTCCTATAGACACTTCCAGAGTTCATTAGGAATTCTTTAGTAAACAAAAGGAGGACTCTCATATTCGGCATATGTCTTCGGTCAACTTTAATCCAGCCCTGACATGTTCAATGATGGAGGTTAAAGACCAAGTCTCCATGATTACAGTGGGGAGCTTTCTGTACCATGACAGATCGGTATCCCCTGCTCATCTGCCGACTTCAAGCCTAATAAAATGCCTGTGGAGACGGATGGGATGAGCAGCTGCAACTGTAAACAGACCCAATGGAATGGTCAGTAAGTGAAAACCTGAAAGACATGGTCCTGGAAACAGGTAACCTAGGAGTGTCTCCCTTGATGATTAGAGCTACCAATGCTCTCTGTCTAACGACTAATCATATATGGGACTGGAGCACCCAAAGGGATGTTAGCTTGAGGTGGGTTACTGGGAAGGACTGCCAGCAAATCAAGAAGCCTCTCCAGAGAGAAGCCTTACTTGTGCCCAAGGATGGGACCAATCACCCGCGATCTGGATCTCTCAGACCCCCAGTATTGTTCCTCTCCGGAACACAGTGGGAGAAGGGTGATGAAGAGGCTGGGTCAAGTCAGAGACATGCAGACTGCCAGACATCCAGGTTATCGGGGCTTGACCAGGGCTAAGATCTCTCAGAGGGAACTCATAAAAGCAACAAGGAGGCCATGGTGGGAAAGTGTGCTTCAGGAAAAAGCGTGGCCTAAAGATGTCTCAATTAGAGATCCAAATGGTACCAGGTTGCTGTTAGAATATATGTTCCAAGTAGGTGGCCCTGGTGTGCTGAATAGAGCTAAGGTGTTGGAGTTATTATGTGAGATACCTAGCTTATGCCTCATTACCTCCACAGATATCTACTTAGTAATTGTGCAGCTCAAGTGGTATTGACCGTTCCATCACGCCTGGTATACAATGCATTGTTGGATGAGATAGGCTTCCTGAAGCATACGGGCTATGATCTTGCATCCTATAAAGCAAGGGCAATTGTCATTGAGGGAGGGTCGAAAGTGAATGCCCAAGAAGGCAAGCTTAAGTCAGCATTTGGGAGCCATGAAGGCCCCCTGTAAAGAAGTAGCATGGCAGGAGGAGCCACAAGTAACCACAGCTGATGCTAACTTGACCAGGGCTATTGAGTGGCGATGGCTAGCCCTCACGCTGAAAGAATCAATCACGCAATTGAGAGATCTAAAGCACCAGCAGCTTTAGAGCTGTGGAAGCCTTTAGTTGTCTATCTTGGAACTGAAGAGGCCAAACATGCCTAATGAGCAATGAACGCCTCTGCCAGGGCCTATTTAACCACCCTATTGTGTTCCTCCAGGAAGTTTGGCTGACCTCAACCCCAGTAATTAATGGTGTACAGATGAGGCTACAGCCAGCTATAAAGGGCAACTGGGGTCGGTCATTCTTCGGAGGGGGGGGGGGGTCAGAAACGATGCAGGGCTTATTTTTGTAGATCAATTGGAGTCAAACAGGGGTATTGTAGCCATCGGCCTACAAAGGAGGGGTGAAGTGGAAGAAAATGTCTGGATTATGAATATTTTTTTTAGAGGCACATTGTGGCCTCCAGGTATTCTTATTTAGTTTGGCGGAACTCTTGGAAGGTTGGCTTGTAAGATTCCCAGGAGGAGGACACTATTTCTTTTTGCTTGCAGCGAGTAAATGGGTTGGGCCTGTGCAACAATGAAAGAGTGCACAGGGGCGAATTGTGGTGCCAATTTGCAGAGAATTGGGGTCTATATGTTCCCTAATAAGCAATTTCAGGGTGACCACACTAGCGCCCCCACGTGGCACAGAGGCCAATCCAGCTCAATCGTTGACTTTATCTTTGTCTTCCGGAAGATGCTGGATAAATGTATCCCTTTCGATATTGGGCCAACTGATCTCAGTGATCACAACATGTTGATTGCTAGAATCAAGGGACCAAATAAAAAAGGGATGCCATGAACCTGCGTGAACTGAATGTAAACTGCGTTGGCAACAGGGTTAAATGGAACCATCAAAACATTGGGGTCATTAGGAGTCAGCTTAGGTATGTAATGATTAATATTATGTAGCAAAAGGTGGATATGCTAACGGTTAGGAATATGGGCTTTTGATAGAACAGCTCTGGGGGAAATTACCACAATGTCCCACTACCGTACCATTCAAGAAGCTCAGCCATCGAATGGATGGGAACGTGTGGCCGAACAAAAAAAATACTCAAGAAGTGTAATTCAGTATATTTTAAAAAAGTAACTGAAACTAATAAGGCTTGTGCGGAGCTGGTTAGGCAAGAGAGGCAGAGGTATAAAAACTGGCTGGCCAACCACAGACATCAGTTATTTCAACAAGATGGAGACAGAATGTTATCCCTATTGCTGCAAAACCAAAATTCGAATTTCTGGTTGTTGGTTAATAGCTTGGAGCTGAATCAAGTAAAGGCCCAACCTATGTCACTCCTGGAGGAGTCATGGAAACATTTTGTACAATTGTCAGGATGTAACGAAGGCAAGGAGATGCCAGTAATGACCAGTAAAAAAAACCTCATGGCAATTACAATTCACAGTGGAAGATGTGGAAAGGGTAATTAGGAATGCAAGCAGTTCTAGAGCTGGGGGTCTGAAATAACTTGCCAATAAACTCCTTAAAAGGGAACCTGAGCTGTGGGCAGGGGTAGTATCTAGTTATTCCTTGATATAATAGAAGAAAAAAAAACAGACACCGCTATCATAAAAGAATGCTTTGATCAATCCAATTTATAAGAAAAGCAGTCGAATAGATATAGTTAACTATGTTCCCATAGTGCTTGTAGATAATGATAGCAAGGTTATCGCTGTGCTACTATTAAAAGCAGAGGCGTCCCTAGGGGAGGGGGGGGGACTGAGGGGGCTATAGCCCTGCGTCTTTTGGTTGTAGCCCCGGATAGAAGCTCAGGGACTACAACCCAAAGGCTATAGCGTGCCCGGAATCCCGCCAGTCCCAACATTAGCTTAGCCCCTGATCTTTTCCAGAACTAGCAACACCCCTGATTAAAAGATCCAGAAGCCTGGGCCAATCAAAAGGGCATCCTAAAAATAAATCAAACAGGCTTCAGAAGGGGGATAGGGACCGACTGCAACGTGCTCATAATGTCATGTATTAAACTCCCACATTTGTTACATCATTTGACCTATCTATGGCCTATGACATGATAGATGGAAACGTGCTGTGGACTAAATTAGATCCATGGAGAATTGTTCAAGGCTTACTAAATATATTAGTTCATCTGCATAAGAACACTACGATGCAGGTTAAATTACAGTGAGGGCCATCTATCTGGTAAAATTGATACCATCTTAGGATTGAGGCAAGGATGTGTGTTGGCCCCCTGTGTATTTAACCTGTATGGCAGATATAGGGGTCCATCTAGACAAGGATTCCTTCGTTGCTCCGCGTATTCGGATATCTTAGGATAACATGGCTCTCCTATGTGGATGACTTTGTCCGATTTGATTAGACCCCAATAGGCCCCCAACGACTCTTGACAGCTTTTAAAAAGGATATGAATTCCTCTATCTCTACCTGTGGTGTCCCCCAGGGGGTCTAACCTCTCTCCCTGGCTGTTCAACCAATACCTGGCACTTCTTGCCCACCACATTGCCGCTCTCTGCCCCAACTTTCAGTGCTATGCCGATGACACTCAGCTCATTTTCAGGCTACCCTCGTCCACCTCTTCTCCATCTCTCAACTCTGACTGTCTGTCTGCCATCCAGGAGTGGTGTGCCGCCAATGATCTCTGCCTCAGTGCCCGTAAAACCGTGATTCTCGTCATTGGCACGCCCGCTCCCTCCTTTCCTGTCACTCCCTGGCCAGCCTCTCTTGGCCCTCTTCCTGCTCCCACCGACGAGGCTAAAAACCTTGGGGTCATCTTCAACTCCACACTCTCCTTCTCTCCTCCCATCTCTGATGTCTCTAAGAAGTCAGACTACCAGCTGCACCTCCTCAGAGGTATTCTTCCTTTCCTCACTTCCCACAGAATCTCACTGTCTCCAGAGCTCTGGTTCTCTCTAGGCTGGGCTACTGCAACAGACTCTTTTATAAATCTGCCTGCTTCTACTCTCTGCCCTCTGCAACTCATCCAGAACAGGACTGCGAGACTTGTCCTTGGCCTCAAGCCCAGAGATCGCATCTCTCCAGGACTGAAATCTCTGCACTGGCTCCCAGTGGCTGAGAGGATTACGTTCAAAACCCTCTGCTTTGTCCACAAGGCCTTCTGTGGCCGGGGACCTCAATACCATCAACTCTCTCTTCCTAAATATCTTCCTTCTCGAGCTCTTCGCTCATCCGCCTCCAACTCCCTCAGGGTCAGTCGCTTACTCCAAGCAATGAGTTGGTGGCAGATCGCTTTCTTCAGCTGGGGCCTCCCTCTGGAACAGCCTCCCTGCCTCCCTGAAACTTGAGGAAAACCATCTCCGGTTCCGGAAGCACCTCAAAACCTTCCTCTATGCTTCTGCTTTCTCCCTTCCTCTCCCCTACTGAACTCATGGCTGAAACTGTACTGGTTACCTGGCCACACCCTGATCTCGGGCCCAGACCCCCCCAGTTGCACACCTGCACTGCCTCTCTGGCAACCCCTGCACTTGGGGACTGTTTTCTGTATTGCTATAGTCCCCCACCAGCACTTGACACCTGATGTCTGAACTTACCCTTGCACTTGCCACCAGCTGGCCGTACTTCTCTTATTGTTTTATTTATTCTATTTATCCCATGTACTGCACTGTCCCCACCCCCCTCCAACCCTGCACTTTGCCCCTTCCCCCTTCCCCATGCACTTGTACGATCTGAATGACACTAGTAGGATCGTTGTCTCCGTCTTCCCTCTGCCCCCCCCCCCCTTTGCGGCGTTGCGCCTTGAAACACTTGTGTATAGGCGCATTATAAATGCCATATCACATCAATAGACTAAAGATGAATCCCCTGAAAACAAAGATTCTAAGCATCAGAAGCAAAAAGAATAAGCAGAGTTTTGCATGGTTTATGGGGAATACACAATTGGAAGTCATGGACAATCGGATATATCTTGGCTTGTCTGTTATGGCTACCCCAGTGAAATCATCTTTGCGAGAGCTCTTGCTGGTGGTTCCAGTCCCAATGCTCCCCTAGAACAAGTATGGGGTAGGTTTTTGGTACCCTATTCAGCTTCTGAAGGGTGAAACCCAGTCCATTTCCATTTTGATAACCAGTCCATTGCTCCTGTTGCAAGTTGAGTGTTGTCCATTTGGCTCAGGTGCATTGTGTTACTTGTAGTTTTTTCCCAGGTTCCATGATCCATGCAGGTTTCTGATGAGTCTTGTGATGCTGGTCATCGTATTCTCTGAAAGAATAGAGAAAGACATGGCCAGGAGAGAGGCTGATAGATTTTGGGATAGAAGGACCAATGTACATGCACATCTTCAATCATATTGAGTAGCTGGGAACAAAGGTCCCCCTTTATTCAACTACACGACCTCTGGGGTAGGTTCAGCCTCTCTCTTTGGACTCACTTTTCCTCATCTGACTTCACCTGGATTATGGGGCCCTGTGATTTGAAAGGGCATCCTGTGACAGGTGTGTGTCCTTGGAAGGGTTGTCTCTTCACACAACATGCCAATTTTACTGGGGGGTCTCCCCCTGCTTCCCAGTATTGGGTATCGGGGATGGTGCTCTTTTATGTATTCCTTATCCAAAGTTTCCTCACACCATCTATTCTCTGGAAATGGTCCTGTGGATCTTCCTCCTGTGCACTAATCTTGAGCTTCTTGGTCAGGAGTTCCTTCTAACCGTGTCGTTCTGCATTAATCTTTTACCTTCCCGAGGTGTCTGGTTACTTATTGGTGTCAGGCAATCCTTGATTAAGATCTAGGTTCTTTTCAGGCTCTTATCTCTTTGTTGATATCATCCCCTGCATGTTCGGGTATCAGGCTGAAAGGTTCCTGTGGAGGTCGGGGCTTCACGTCCTTTTCAGTAAGGGATCCTACATTTCCTCCAGTCAGGGCTCCCGCTTTTCCTGGAATTGGTTCCTCAGCCTTCTTGCTGACCAGTGTGTATTTTGGGGCAAATGTTTTCATTCTGTTGCTGACCCAGGTTTCAGCATTCCCTCTGATCTGTGCTTCTGAAAGTTGTTAATCCATATCCTTGGCCCAGGGTCAATGCCAGGCTTCTTTAGATTTTCCATAGACCACTTCTACACCTGGGCTTTCATGGATTTCTTGTAGGAGTTTTCCAGACTTTAAGCAATGTTGCTGCTCTGCAGGTTTCTACCTTACCTGAATATTATGGGGTGCATCCTTTTGGCAGAACACCCAATACACAGGTTCTGGGTTTATGGAGGGTTGGTAGGGTCAAATGTTGAAGCTATTGCTTTAGTTCCATTAATGCCCCCATGCCATCTTTCCATAGCCGCCTGACTCTGCACCAAATGGGAATAAAGTTCTCCATGTTTACTTGTCCTTTGTTACTCAGGGTTCAGGTTTAATATCTGCTCATACTCCTATGGCAATGTCTCCGTCAGGTGGTTGGATGAACTTGATAGCTCAATATTGTCCCTGGATGGGACATGCACCAGCATCTGGGCTCTGTCCTGCTAGTGTGTGCCTTAACAGATCAACTTGGCCTTAATGGGGTCTCTGAATTCCCCCGAGGCCCTTCATGCCTATGTAGCAGTCTTTTGACGAATCCCCCTTGGTTGATTGCAGCATTGTGTTCTCCTTGGAAGAGGTAGCCTTCTGTCCCTTGAGATGTAAAAATGTTTGCAAAATCTCTGAGACCAGCAATGAATTCATCCTCATCTGTCTTCCATTTGCTTGGTCTTTTTAGCCATCTCTCATTCCACTTGTATCCCACAGGTAAGGTGTGATTTTGACTAGACATCATCCACTCACCATCTCAGGGCTCTCTCCAGTAGTCCTCTTCAATATCTGACTAGTCCACTTGCTCCTGCCAACCACACTGCTCAGTTTTGTTGTCAACCTTGCTTTGGTACGTAGGGCTGGTCTATTGTTCTCTAGTGTCTGGACTCCGACATAGATATGTACTTTAGATAGATATGTTCTTTATTTCGGTCCTCACCAATTACAAACGCAATAAAATACAATACAAAATTCATTATTAAAAACAATCATGTTAAAATATAGAGTGCAACTTTTAAGAACAAGACTTGATAAAAGGGGAGAGAAATATAAACTTAAAATGTCCTTGCCATGCGCTTAAAAGAGGCAATAATATACTTGCATAGGTAGTTAAAGCAAGCATCAACATATGACAATTCATTGAATCTGAAACAAGCCCAATAAAAAGTGTTTTGGTACCACATCTTGAGTGGGTAAACATTTGCAGTGTGTTCTGGGTTAAGCAGTATGGTTCCTTACCTTTGAACTTGAACATTGTCAAGGGCTACTGAACAGGTACTGTGCCAGATTGTTGGTACTTAATGCCCATCTCTATGCTACCCTTGTGAACTCTCTATATTGTGACCTAAACTATCCGATTGTAACACCACTCCGAGAAAGGTGCTCAGTGAGCCAAAATCAAAAAGTTTCAACTTTTATTCTCAAATATGTACACAAAACAATTTGGGTTCCAGTCTAGGGGTGGTCCCAGTACCCTTCCCCTAAACCTTGAAGGGGGCTCCCTATTCCACAACGGCTTGCTCCGAGGTTGGTTTACTAACCTTGGTTTCCATCCTTCCTCATCGTGGGGCGAGGGCAGGAGCCCCCCCAGCACCACCAGCCCAGCAGAGGAACCACGCGCCGAACCGGGAACTCGGACAGGGCCTGCCTGACCCTGTCCCCACACGGCGCCTGACTCGCCCATGCCGGGCGCAGCGCGGCGCGAAACCGAGGCTAAGCCTCAATTTCATCAGCTGGAACCGCCGGCAGGCGGATTACGCCGGCGGCCAGCTCGAAGGCCATTCTAAGGCCTGTTGGGTGCCTGTTCGGAGCCACAGGAGCTAGGGGCCAGAAACTCTGCCCTTACCAATCCAGAGCCACCATGAGCAGGAGCTCCTTCCATCTACTGCTGGAGCTACTGACACCAGGTATGTCACGAGTCCCTAGCTACAGCACGAGCGTGCATCTTGAAGCAACACGCGGCAAATTATTTAGTAATATCCGCACTGCTCCAGCGTTGCCCAGTGCGGCCCTTCCTGCCAGGATCTGCCCCATTAATGCACTCTAAGTGCATCCAGCCACCAATCGAAGCCCTGAGGTTCACACCATTTAAAGATGGCTGTCCGCCGCATCTTTAGCCCTCCATCCGGCCCCGCTACCCTGCAAACATCGTGATTGGCCCCTCTCCTCTATTGGGAGCCAACCACAAGCCAGCAGGTTCCGAACCGGCCCACCTCGAAGGCACTGTGCACTGTGCCTATCTCTAGCCTGTATACACCACCGAGCATAGGGCTAGATCCCCTGCCCATCTCCTTTGGGGTAACATACCGCCCCTTACTGCAACCTTTTTTCAACTGTTCCAGCCAGCAACCTGAACTGTTTCAAGCCTTCACTGAACCCTGTTCTCGCAGTACGGTATAACACAGACTACTGCTCACATTGGGTAGTGCCTTATGGTCGCTTAGAGACCACTATGACCACTTGTGTAGTGTCTTATGGTCGCTTAGAGACTACTGTGACATTGTGTAGTGCCTTATGGTCGCTTAGAGACCACTGTAACATTGTGTAGTGCCTTATGGTCGTTTAGAGACCACTGTAACATTGTGTAGTGCCTTATGGTCGCGTAGAGATCACTGTGACCACTTGTGTTGTGCCTTATGGTCGCTTAGAGACTACTGTAACATTGTGTAGTGCCTTATGGTCGCGTAGAGACCACTGTGACCACTTGTGTTGTGCCTTATGGTCGCTTAGAGACTACTGTAACATTGTGTAGTGCCTTATGGTCGCTTAGAGACTACTGTAACATTGTGTAGTGCCTTATGGTCGCTTAGAGACCACTGTGACAACATTGTGTAGTGCCTTATGTTCGCTTAGAGACTACTGTGACATTGTGTAGTGCCTTATGGTCGCTTAGAGACTACTGTAACATTGTGTAGTGCCTTATGGTCGCTTAGAGACCACTGTGACAACATTGTGTAGTGTCTTATGGTCGCTTAGAGACTACTGTGACATTGTGTAGTGCCTTATGGTCGCTTAGAGACTACTGTGACATTGTGTAAGTGCCTTATGATCGCTTAGAGACTACTGTGACATTGTGTAATGCCTTATGGTCGCTTAGAGACTACTGTGACATTGTGTAAGTGCCTTATGATCGCTTAGAGACTACTGTGACATTGTGTAATGCCTTATGGTCGCCTAGATTACACTGCGTATTAGTACTGGGTATCAGCACTGTGCACTAGCATTTCTCCGATTCTCTGCGCTAGTACCCTCACTGCAGCACCATTGTGTACTAACATTGCGCACTAGCTTCTCTCTGACGATTTTGTGCGTCAGTTCCCTCTAAACTCAGAAATGATAACCTGGACCTTCCTCATTATGTTCCCATTCTGCCTGGTCCCCCATGACACCCCTTGTACAGGGTCACACTTTCGCTTACACCCCAACGGCCTCAGCAGACTAGCCTGCCCCAGACATTATCCCATACCCTGCCCCACCCCCTTCCTACCCAACATCAACCCCTTCCAGCCTACCTCCTCCATTGACTCTCATCGCATAGCAGACACCCCCAGCCCCCAAGAAGCATCACAAACTACTCCCATCGGCCAACCCACTATCACGAACCTCACTACCAGCAGATCCTATCCCTGCTCAGGATTATCGAGATTCACCCGACTCAGATCCAGAACACACACACCCGCATCCTTCCCCAATCTAGGCAACAAACAAAACATAACCTTTACCAAATCTGCCCCTCACTGCACACGCCCTACACTTCCGACAGACCAGATATCACACGGCCTGATCGCACCCTCCCCCCGCACCCACATCAAAAAATCATGCATCACCACCGAAACCATTAAAGGTGCACTCATCAATGCGAGATCTGTAGTCGCCCATGCCTTAGACATTGCCGACATTATTACCGTTAATGATCTCGACTTCATAGCTATTACAGAGACCTGGCTCCACCCAGAATCTGGCCCCTCTCTATCACTTGCTATACCCAATGACTATACCATCTATCGTGCAGACAGACAAACAGCTAAAGGTGGTGGAGTAGCCGTTATTGCAAAAAGTTCCATCAACATTAGACACATACAAAACCAATCACTGACATCAGCGGAATTACTCACCCTCAAACTATCCACAACGCACACAAGCACTATCACCATCCACCTCATCTACAGACCACCAGGCCCCATACTATCCTTTAATGACGACATAGCCCTTCTACTCTCTAACAATATCAAACCTAACTCTCGACTACTCATCCTAGGAGACTTTAATCTAGGTCTCAATGATGAGAAAGATGACAAAGCTCACACTATCGCCAACACTATTTCAGAATTAGGACTCACCCACCATATCGCACAACCCACACATAACAAAGGCCGCATCCTTGACTGGATAGCTGACCTCAATTGCAACACTACCATCCTCTCCAACACTCCATGCGCCTGGACCGATCACCACCTTATTACCTTCACCATCAACAAAGGCACTCAAACACCAGGGCCCTCCTCCAATGCCCCACCCACACTCACAAGAAACAACAAAAATATCACACTAGAGAAACTCCTCCCGCTACTCCAACCCATCATCGACTTCTCACCCACCATGACCAACCCTACTGAATTAGTAGATTTATACAACACAACTATCCTTAAGGCCATAAATACCATAGCACCACTCAAGCTTCGGAAAGCCAAACCACGAGCACACCTCAATTCCTGGTTCACCCCCAAACTAAAAACACTCCGCAAAGCCAAAAGACAAGCTGAATTAGCATGGAAACAGTCACCATCCACTATTAATAAGACATCCTACGCACTAGCATCGAACATCTATAAATCAGCCATCATCCAGTCTAAAAAAAACATGTACAATGAAAGAATCAGCAACGCCAAATCTAATACCAAAGAGCTCTTCAATATCCTGAGAGAACTCGAATCACCCTCCCCCATTCCAGACACTTGCAACAAAGACATCCACTGGTGCACGAACATCCAGGAAGCACTCCTAGGCAAAATTGCCACGCTACAAGCCAAAATCCTGACAAAGAAAGAAAGCCTCACCCTCTCCGATAACATCACCCCCTCTACACACACCCACACCACCCCCCAAAATGATGACAATAACCTCTTTGAGTTTTCCACCATAACCATTAAAGAGGTTGAAGAAATAATCTACTCTCTTAAACCGTCCAAATGCCAAGGCGACACTTGCCCAGCCCCTATCATTAAAGATGCTGCCAAACAACTTGCTCCCTTCATCACCTCCCTCATCAACGCATCTTTCACCTCCAACATAGTGCCCAACAACCTCAAGGACTCCTGGGTTCTTCCTTTACTTAAGAAGCCCACCCTTGACCCTAATGTCCCCACCAACTACAGACCCATAACGACTGTACCCTTCCTACTAAAAATCCTCGACAGAGCTGCCTATCTCCAGATACAGAACCACCTCGAGAAAAATAACTTACTAGGACTCAGACAATCAGGATTCCGCCCCAAACACGGCACTGAGACCGCCCTGATTGACCTTAAGACACAGATGGACAACATTAAAGACAATGGTAAACTAGCCCTCCTTCTCCTCCTTGACTTATCGGCCGCCTTCGACCTGGTCAACCACGACATCCTCTGCAAACATCTATCCTCAGCAGCCAAATTTTCAGATAACGCCAACGCATGGATCCATTCCTTCCTTAACAACAGATCCATGAGAGTCTTCGTACCCACAGCCTCTGCCATCCCAGCCCCAGTCACTTGCGGTGTCCCCCAGGGCTCCTGCGTCTCCCCCACTCTATACAATGTATTCACGAAACCCCTCTTTGACATACTGGACCGCTTGGGTGTCATCTACACCAACTACGCAGATGACACCCAAATACTGATCCCTTTAACAGGCGACTACTCCACCGACCTCACTGCTCTCAACAACATTTATTCCATTATCCAAGAATGGATGGCCAAGCATGGCCTATGCCTTAATGACGACAAGACCGAGCTTCTTCTCCTAGGTTCCCAACCCAGACTTAATAAACTCGACAAACTCTATCAAACATTCACTATAGACGGCAATAACATCACCGTCTCTAACAGCGTCAAAACCCTAGGAATCTACCTCGACTCCTCCCTCACACTGACAAGACAGATCAATTCCATCTCATCAGCCACTGCTTACACTTGTAAACTTATCAATGCCAGCAGACCTTACCTCTCACCATCCAACTGCATCACCTTAGCCAGAGCGCTAGTCCTTTCCAAAGTTGACTACTGCAATGCGCTATACTTGGGAACCAGTCAGAAAAACATCAACAAACTACAAGTCATACAAAACAACGCCTTGCGAGCAGCCCTGAACATACCCAAACAAGAACACATCTCGGACGCCAGACGCACCTGCCATTGGCTATCCATACCACAAAGAATTGAATATAAAACCATCTCACTCACACACAAATGCCTAGCTAACCAAGCACCCAGATACCTATCCGACAACCTCAAGCACCACACCCCAGCGCGCCCTACCAGATCAGCTCAAACACACTGCTTAAATATCCCAAGATTTAAGCTCCAAAAAGCAGGTGGCTCCAGCTTCCCCGTGCTTGCCTCCAAACTTTGGAATTCACTTCCACTCGAGCTGAGATCAGAACCGTCCTTTCACAGATTTAGACACAACACCAAAACTTGGCTTCTATCCAAAGAAACTGCCTAGCCCTACCGCACTAGCATGCACCAAGACTGTACATTTGTAAATATGTAATCGATTTGTACATTTCTGCTGCATTATTCTTGTTGTATTCATTATTCTTGTTGTATTCATCGCAAGCGCCTGGATGCCCTAGGGCCAGGCGGCGCTATACAAATAATAAACTAAACTAAACTAAACTAAACTAAAGCCAGGGTTCTCCTACTGTCTAAGCACTCCCTGCCGTAGGAAGGCTTAAAGTCCATAGCCTTATATATCAGACTCCATTAGGGTCTGCCTACGGGACCTGAAGGGTAGTATGGGTGTCTTAGCACCCTTATCATCCAGATGGCCGTCTCTTAAGCTTCACCTCACTCGCTAGACTCCTCTCTCTCTCTCTTTCTCTCTCTCTCTCTCTCTCTCTCTCTCTCTCTCTCTCGCTTTCTCTACACACTCTTTCCCCTGGTCTTATGGTTTTCACTTCTTTCTCAGTATCCACTGTACAACTGATCTCTCCTGGGCTCTCCCTTTTCATTTAACTCAGTATTCTGGTTTTATCTCGCTCTTCCATCTCATGTCTCTGCCAACCAGCTGTCTTCTGATCCCATCAGAGTCCCTCCAAATCTCATAGCAACCTCCCGTTTATTCTCCTCCCTTATGCCTCTCACTTCACTCTCCTCTCTCCTTCTTTCTACCCTCCTACTACTTGCCCTCCAAAATTACCTCCAAGCAGCATCAACCACACCAGGGGCAGCTCTTCTATAATGAGCGACAGGGCACTGACCGGCCACCGTCCCCATTATGGATGAGCTAAAGCCAGCCCAGCAATAGCGCGCCCAAACACTGCTGGGTTGGATTTTACTGTCAAAGGGAATCAGTTTCCCTTTGACAGTTTCCTTTCCCCAGAGAGCACGCCCAATGAAGATTACACCTGCTAGCTGTGCAGGGAGTATTAATTCCATTAAAGACTAGGCGGCAAGCATTATGCTTCAATTTCATTTATTTACTACTCTTCAGCAGTTCAACAAACTTATATAAACTTTGCAAAGTGTTCAACAGAACTCTTTCCTTTAAAAACTACAAAATCCATAAGTCTCTGTAGTCCATACCCTCTCAGCCAGTCACAATCCACTTCCTGTGCTTGGACTCCTCCTCTGCTTTTACTCACTCTGTCAACTCCTCAACCTCCATAACTGATCCTCACTAACGGTGCAAAGTCTCTCTTGAACTTGGTAACTCAACTGCCGGTGAACATCCGGGCTCCTGAAGTACTCTGCTACTGGTCTGCCTTCAGTTATTCTTCTGATCTTCCCCTATCAGACAATACAATAGGAGATTTTAGGGTGGTGTCTATGTAGTGTTCTTTCTAGCATGCATACAATACAATTTTAGACAGTACAATACTCAGGAGGGAATTTAATGCTCGCCTCCTAGTCTTTAATAGAATTAATACTCCCTGCGCAGCTAGCAGGGGTAATCTTCATTCTATGACAAGACTGGAGCCGAGCATTATGCATGTTCAAAGCTTTCCCAACACCGTTCCTGCAAGACTCTGTAGATTTAAAATAAAACTCTTTAAATGTATGATCACTCGACCAATCTGCTGCTAGCATGATCTCACTTAATGATACTCCTGCTCTCACGGCTTTCAAGGCCATTGCTCCTCTCACTGAATGAGCCCCATAGATGTTCACATTCACACCTGCTGCTTGCATAATCTCCTTAACACATCTCGCGATGGTCGTTGTAGCAACTGCGTGAAAAGGCTTCCTACACGCTATTAGTAGCTGTGTGGTGCCTACCGCTCTATTCTCTGCAGTCCTATATTCATACTCCTTAATGCATCATGAAACGCACCATTTCGTATTATTCGGGAAATAGGGGTAATGGACCGTAGTAGTCCCTGTCTTGGTCCTCCTGACTATTGAGAATGTCACTCCCTCCGGTCCGAAGGACGGACTGTTAATCTCCAGGGCTTTAAAGTCTGATACTTGTTTACAGGAAATCAGACATAATAACATAGCTAGCTTTCCCGATAGCTGCTTGAGGGAGAGGTACTTGTCTGTTGGCCAATCTGATAGGAAACGTAATACTACAGCCATGTCCCACGTTGTACTATACCTGGGCTCAGGTGGTACTTTGAATATCGCACCTCTGATGAGCCTCACTACTGCAGTGTGTTCCCCTGCTGGGGTGCCTTCTATTGGCAGGTGACTTGCTGAAATTGCTGATCTGTACACACCTATCGTACGGAAGGCACTTCCATTCTGTAGCAAGTTTGCTAAAAAATTCAGTATCTCCACTACAGGTGCTGAAACGGGATGAACACTTCTGTTCTTACACCAGCTTGTCCATTTTGCCCAAGCTGCGTCATAGCTCCTCCTAGTGGATGGAGCCCAGGATTCAGCAATGAGCTCTGCAGCCTGCGCCGAAATTCCTGGCAGTGCCCAGCGTCTCCTGATATCCTGCACGTGACTAGCGGGAGTGTCCCTCTCACTCTCAGAGGATGATATGACCCAGCTGGGTCCGTGAGCAGTCGCTCTCCTTCGGGTAGCACTCTAGGTATGTCCGCTACTATCTCCATTAGCGTTGGAAACCACACCTGAGATTTCCACAACGGCACTACTAATACCAGCTCTGCTTTCTCCCTCCGACATTTCGCTAGAACTCTGCTCAACATCACGAAGGGAGGAAAAGCGTAGTGAGGGCCTCCTGTCCACTCCTGCAGGAAAGTGTTGGTTCCCTGCGCTCCCGGATCTAGTCTCCAGCTGAAGTAGAGACTCGTCTGAGCATTGAGCCGGGAAGCGAAGAGGTCCATGTGTAATGGTCCCCATCTCGTGTTCAGCTTCTGAAACACTGCTGGATCCAGTCTCCAGTCGCTGGAGTCTGTCAGATAACGCGAGTTCCAATCCGCTACTACGTTCAGTGTACCCAGCAGATACTCTGCTGTCACTGATGTCTCTGATCGCAGGCAGAAATGCCACAAGTCTTTCGCTAGATCCGCCAGCATCTTGGACCTTGTACCGCCCGGGTGGTTGATGTACCGCACTGCTGATATGTTGTCCATCTTTAGCAGGGCGCAAGATTTTACTCTGTCTCTTGTGAATGACTTGATCGCGAATGACCCTGCTAGGAGCTCCAGGCAGTTTATGAGGAGACAAAGCTCCTCTTCGCTCCACTTGCCTCCGGTCTGTATAGTTCCACATCTGGCCCCCCAGCCCTTCCAGCTGGCATCCGATTCTATGATCAGATCCGGTTTGTCTCCGAATATGGCTCGCCCATTCCAGGCATCCATATTCTTTAACCACCACTCCAGCTCCCTAATGGACTCCTGATCTAGGGGTATCATCTGATGATACTTCAGTCCCTGTTGAAGGTGCTTTATCTTCAACCTCTGCAGTGCTCGGTAGTGCAGGGGACCTAGAAATATGGCTTGAATAGATGCTGTTAATAAACCCACTATTCTCGGCAAGGTTCTGAGGGATACTTGCTGCTTCTCTAAGCATGCTCTGATCTCTCTCTTGATATCTTTTATCTTCTGAGCCGGAAGCTCTAATGTCACTCTCCTGGTATCTAGTACAAACCCTAGGAAGTCTAATCTCTGCGCTGGCGTGCTATCGGACTTCTCTGTATTCACTAGAAATCCTAGCGATCCCAGAAGGTCCTGTACCCATCTGGTTTGGTACACTAGTACCTCCCGATCTTCTGCTAAGAGTAAGAGATCATTCAGGTAAATGATCATCCTGACGCCCTACTCCACGAGCGTTGCCGCTACTGGCTTCATGAGCTTCGTGAACGCCCAGGGTGCTGCTGCAAGCCCGAATGGCATTGTCTTGAATTGCCAGAATTGTCTTTGCCAGCGAAAAGCTAGAAATGGTCTGTACTCTTTGAGTATTGGTACTGTAAGGTATGCGTCTTTCAAATCTACACGTGTCAACCAGTCTCCCTCTCTCAGGGAGTCTCTGAGCTGATGGATGTCTTCCATCTTGAAATGTCAATATATGATACATCCGTTCAGCTCTCTGAGATTTATAACCGGGCGTATCTTCTCTTTCCTGTGCACCAGGAACATGTTGCTCACAAACCTCGGGTTTGTTACGCATCTCTCTATCGCTTTCTTGAGGACTAGCTGCTCTATCTCGCTGTCTAGGCATGCTTGTTCCGCTTGCGCTAACCTCTGACTCTGAGGTCTGCTTAGCTGGACTGGGGCTTCTATGAAATCTAGCTGCAAACCTCTGATGGTCTGCATTATCCAGGAATCACTTCAAAGCGCACGCCAATTCTCTAAAAACATGCGCGTCCTCCCCCCTAGAGGGGGATACTGACTTGCTCTCACCTGGTGTAAATCCCTAGTCTCGTCCTGTTCCTCGGGACCTGCGGCCTCTGGGAATCTCCCTCTGGATGGGAAGAATGTGTCTTGGCTTTTGTTTTCCCAGTATTGCGCCCTGGGGTCTTCTTCCTCCTTGATTGCGACCGGCTGCGTGACCCCTGAAGCGGCCGGTCCCTCTAAAAACTCTATTCAGAAAATGTTTGCAGATAGATGCATGTGCCTTCTCCAGTGAAGCGTACGTTCCGACGAACTGCCCCATCTCTTTCCCAAAGTTCTCTCCAAACTGGAGGCATTGGGCTCCTTCTCGTGCTTCATATGATGCCAAATAGTCCTCTCCTCCTTTCCGAAAGGATGGCACAATTCGCATTTCCGAGGAGGCAGACTGCTCTCTGAGCCCGGCCGGCGAGAGCTTCGGGGTCTACTTCTTCCTCGGTGTCCTTTGCCCTCTCTGCGAGGTCCATAATCTTGGCGAGGGGCCCTGCCAAGTCCAGCACTTTTTCCTGGCAGCTTCTCCAGGACCTCTCAATACCCTTGCGGGGGTCTTTACTCGTCTTAGACACGAAGGTCAGCATTTTCGGATCGAGCTTGGGCGTCTCCGCCACCTTTCCAGGCAGGTCTGGTCGCGGGCACTCCGCTCTTAGCCGCTGTCTCACTTCCTTAGCTAGCGGTTTGCGCAGTCTCATGGTCATATACTGCGCCACTCGAGGGGATGGTTGCCATTCAGTAGATCTCGGATTCCGGATGCTATCCGGGTCAAACATATCCTCTGCTAGGAGGTGTTTCTCCTTCCGTGCTCTCTTCCCCCCACTGGGTCTTGCCCAGTCGTCATCCGCGGCCTCTTCTTCACCCTGTGAGACCTGATCTTCTTGCTGCTCCTCTTCCGAGCCTGGGTCTTCTCCGGTATTGTCCTCCCCTGGAGAGGGGGTCATGAGGTCTGGCACCGCCTGACGCTGAAGGTAAGCCTCTTTAAGCTTCGTGAAAGCGTCGGCTACCTATGGGGCCTTCTCTTCTGCCCCGTCCAAAGAGCCCTGGGGGTTGTCAGAGGCTTTCCTCTTGAGGGCTAACTTACTCCCCTTATGCTCCTCTTTAGAGGGTTCTGTGGGCATGCCCTTAAGGTCTTTGGTGCTACTGGGTTGGGAGAGCATAGCTTCCAGTATCTCCAGTCTCTCTTGCAAGGGTCTGACCCCTTCAGCCACTTGATCAATAAGGGAGCTTCCCAGCACTTGCTTAAAGCTGGCAGCAAGGTCCTGCGTTTGTTCCTCCTCGCTCCACTCAAACTCTGACATTTTCTCTACTGTGCTGCGTGCCCATATACCTGCATCAGGTGTCTTTATAGTCTTCTAGTGGATGCACCAACTTGTCTGTCTCTTGCCTTCAGGCTGCTGCGAGTGTCCTCGCTTCTGTCGTGCCAATCTACTGCCTCTTGACAGTGTAGGGAGATGATTCCCTGCGGTCTCTTGCTCACGCTGCCAGAGCTGCTGCCTCCTCAGCTGTCAGTGCAAAGCTGATGGCACTGGGCGCGCTCGCGATCGTTAAGACCGCTTGTCTTTGTAATGTAATTGAACTTATATTGCTCGTATGAGCGTTCACTGCGATGCGGTCGCTGCAGAAAAACTCGCTTAATAGCGACGTATACCGTGAAGCGCGGGCTTGTCGCACTTAAGCTCCTCCCACCTGCGGGTGGGGGCTAGAATGTAGCTGCGCAGTGCGCTGATCTACGCGAGCGGCCGCTCCGACCCCCCGAGGGTGGGGGCTATCGCTGTGAGTCTGCACTGCTGTGCAGGCGTGCTTGCGGGCGCAGCTCCTCCTACCCAAGGGTGGGGGCTAGGCCTTGCGAGTGCAATACGTGCTCCGGTACACCGTCCGCGAGGCTGGCCGCACCCCTGAAGTGCCGAAATTGCGACACGGGGCCGCCGGCCTCACGGACAAAACTCCTATAACTTACCTGACCTGATGTCTATTGACTCAATACACCTATATTCTCAAAATAGGTACCAAACCTATACGCGTGCGTGCACCCGGACAGAATGATACGTAATATTTAAAATCTTACAACCAATCTTCCTCCACACGTTCACTGTGCTTTATATGTGCATGATTAATGAAATGTTATCCTTACTCCCTCACTCATTCCTGACTAATTCTCACACAGGAAATATGGAGAGAGAAGAAATGGTACTTATCTGCTTGAAGAGCAGTAAAAGAAGAGAAGGAGTCCAAGCACAGGAAGTGGGTTGTGACTGGCTGAGAGGGCATGGACTACAGAGACTCATGGATTTTGTAGTTTTTAAAGGAAAGAGTTCTGTTGAACACTTTGCAAAGTTTATGTAAGTTTGTTGAACTGCTGAAGAGTAGTAAATAAATGAAGTTAAAGCATAATGCTCGCCTCCAGTCTTGTCATAGAATGGGCCATGTAAAGCTGGGGAGTTTTGCTTCACCAGCCATGCACGGCCCATTTTGAATGCAGGCTGGGGAAATGCAGGCCTAAATGTCCTCAGGGGGTGCTTCGACCTTCACAACACATTTAGGTTCTCCTCGGCCTGCATGAGGGAGGCTCTTCAAGTCCACCGTGTTTGGCTTTAGGAACCAGGACACTTGCTCTGCTTCTTGGATCGTGTAAATGCTGCGCAGGAGCCTGCGGGCCTTCGCGGAAGATGACATCTGGACCTGGGCTGCATGTAAGGAAAGTCATTAAATAGGTATGAATGGCAATGTTTGTATCTATAAGTGAGCACGAGTGAACGAGAGAGTGGTGTTGTATGTTATGAGTGGGAGAAATTAATGAATGTGTATGACTGAGGGCCTGTGTACCGCCTAGGGAGCGGCCCTCTGATTGCATGCAGGGTTTAGGGAGAGTGAGGGCGGTGGTATTAAGAGTGGCCCACGCTAGAGGACTAGTTTGAATAAATGTTCATTTCGTGGCATGTTTAAATGGGCATCAAGAGTAAAACTAACACAATAAGTGTTATTAAATGGGTAGGTTGGGCCTTTTTTGATAGAATCAGTCTGGATATTTTTTTTTTTTGCAGCATTGCATTTTTCACTGGCATCCAGGCTAAAGCCAGTATGATATGGGAATGCTGGAAGATATTGGTGTAGTGAGCATGAAAAGGTATAGGCACAAACCGAACGAAAAAGCTTTTTTATACTGGGATATATTATGGAAAAAGGCACCTTGGAAATGGGTTGAAGTGCGTTGTCGGTGACTTGCATCTATTGTATTTTTTAAAGAAGCAGCCTACAAAACCAATTGCCAACTGTGTAGCTTTTTAACCACTTTAAGAAAGTAAAACGTGCAGTAAAAAGCACAGTTTTAACCATTATTTTAAAAATCTTAACGCAAACAGCATAACGCATATATCGAACTGCATTAGATGTCCACCAACAAAATGGAAAAATATGTGTAAAAAATAACCTACCGAATATTAATTCAACTTATCTCAAGCACACAATGGTGTCCCTCATCGTTAAATACTGAATATGAAGTACTAAAATACGTATTGGTATATACTACTTTCAGCGCCACGGTATAACAGGGTTACACACCAAATCTCGTTCTTGCCTGAAACTTGGGACTGCAGGAGCTGCAGTAGGAAATATAACCTCATAACAGAGAAAGCGAACTATACCAGCGCAGAGATCCTCAGTTCCCATAATCTCCTGCCTCTGAGCCTACATCTTTTTGATTCAGTAACATGTTCCCGTGGGCCAAGGTTGCTGACCGCACCAACGGCCCAATTCTAAGCTGTTTGGAGGTTTTTAGATTGTTTTTTGATGACCCAGCCATAAGCAAGCCGGGAGTTTACAAGCGCAGTGGCTAAAGAAGAGAGGTGCTTAAATGATAGGTAGGGCTTAATTTGTTTTAGGAGTTTGTTAAGCGCAGGATGTTTTTACATGCAGCCCATGTTGTTTTATAGTCAGCCCGAAATCAAGAACTCCTCCTACTGTTTTTATGGCGAGACCTACTGGAATAGTACGGTTTGAAATTGTGAAATCACTAGATTTCAGGTCAAGCTTTTGTATCTGCTGATTGGAGCCGACAATCATTAACTCTTGGAGTTGAACTCTAATGAGTTAGCAGTCATCCAGCCTTGTATCAGGTTATAGGTTTTATCAATGAGAGCGGAGTCAGTGTCATAATCTCCCGAGAGCTCAAAGACCAGCTGGGTATCGTCATCGTAATTAGTGAATTTAACGCCAACAGTATCTAACAAGCCGAAAAGGGGGTGCGTATATACATTGAACAAAATGGGCAAAAGGCATGCACCCTGTGGAACTCCACATGAAAGAGGCTTTGGGGGGTCCTGGAAGACACTCACGGCAACGCTGGCCTTTCTTGGACCAAGCAATGATGCACTTATCAGTTTCCCTAGTCTCTCAAGCAGTAGAGGGTGATAAACCAAGTCGAATGCAGCAGAAAAATCCAACAACGTAAGTAGTGCGATCGTGCAGATATCGACAAATGCGGCTAGATTAGTTTGCAGGTCTAACATGGCTGTCGCTGTGCCATGCATGGCACAGAATCGAGACTGATGGATACTTAAGAGACTGTGGGCCTCATTACGACCCAGGCGGTAAGGGGTTTACGGCAGCGTAAACAGCGCCGACCCTTACCGCCTGATTCCGAGGTCCCTTAGCGCCATGGAGGATTTAACACCTGCTTTTAGCAGGTGTTAAAATCCATGGCGCTAAGGGACCTTGTTGTTAATTACGCCACCGTAATTTACGGTGGCGTAATTAACGCCTTCCCCACTCCCATTATGCCCTATGGGGCAAAAATGGGAATGGGGAAGGCTAAATGGGGATTGGGGACTTACCGCCCCGCCAACCTCAGAATGGGGCGGTAAGTCCACCAACCACCATGGCGTAAACATAGTTTACGCCATGGTGGTAAAGGTACGACCCAAGCGGTAACTTACCGCCTGGGTCGTAATGAGGCCATGTTTCTCAATATGCTCTTGGAGCTGTAAGTACGAAGGCTTATTGAGAATTTTCAACAGAAACTGAGCATTTGTGATTGGTCGATAATGCATCCATGCATTCTGGGAAGCTTGGGACAGATGTCCCAAACTCCCACACATGCCTCTGGAGTAGGACCAGCTCAGACGCTGCTCTGGAAGGCCACCTACCCCTGGTTGAGAGGGGTCCTCGACCCCCCTTGACCGGTTTTACCCATGACACTGTCAGATATTGATAGGGTTTGATATTCCTACGACCCATTTAAAGGAAGTTGATATACATTGGTTTCAATAAAGAAAGAAAAAACAGCACCTCTGTATTAATTATGTAGATTTCACCCCACCAAAACACATCTTTAAGGTATCTTTCCTCCTCCATATACCCCTGCTGTAAGGGTTCAGAAGTAAGAGACCAACACAAGAGTAGCATTTTTATTATTATAAACTTTTATTCAACTTAATAAGTGTTGGGAAAATACCTCATTAGCCGGAATGCTAAGAGGGGATTCCTTACCTGAACAAAATGTTCTAATAGGTCGCACAGAATGTCCAAAAGCAATTTAGTCCACCATCTTGTTAAAACACCATCTCTAACCCTCACACTAACAACTCAAACTAAAGCAAAGGGTGTGGGGGTGGGTGTAAGACTACTTATTGCTATTTCCACTGTAGCTAAAAACACAAAAGTTCTCAAAGGATGCAGTACAACTCCAAAATGATAGGCAGCCTTGGCCCTGCAGTCGATCAGCTCCTGGTGTTGCCAAGAGAGGGTTTACTGCCTCTTGGCGGATGACAATTCCTAATTTCCTTCAAGGGCTTTGTTTAACAACACAGTTCAAGGGTGCATGTGCCCCTTCCTCTTCTCCTATTCTCACTGTCAATCCGGGTACACTAACCTGCCAGACATTGTGGTTTTGAAGATCAGTATGGGTGCAAGCATTGTTGCTCAACTCGCCCTTCTCAGGATTAGGTTCAACAGTCTTGGTTTTATGTCTCTTACAGTCCCAGCCAACCTTGTACACAAAACCTGCCAGGTGTTGTGGCTACGGAAATCTCTTTGGACACAATTCATCTGCATATGTGGGTTCCAGACCCTTAGTTCTCTTCCTTGTGCCTGTAGCAGATCTGGTGCATTCACCTCCCAGGTACTGCCACAAAGAAGATTGCCTTGGATGCATATGTGTGCGGGTCGCAGACTCGCCTTATTCTTTGTCCCATTTCCTTGTGCTTCCTTTTAGTCCACCAGGGGCCCTGACCCTGTATTCAGGGTCTCTCCCCTTCAGGCAACTTCTGCAACCACTTGTCAGGGCCCCTGCATCTACCCAATAGCCAACTTACTTTGTTTCTTGGTCCGCAATGGCTGTGGTTCTCTCACAACACCAGCGGTCTGCTGTGGGGCTCGATCTGCTTTTGCTGTCCTCCGGCATTCCTCTGTGTACCGGCAAAGGTGAGGCATCAGGGACGCAGCGCTGCTTCCACGTGTCTCCCACGGCCAAGCACACCAGAAGCTTCTGCTTCCTTGTGCAGAGAGCAGTCTCTCATCTTGGGGCAAGCTTCTCGCCTTCTCGCTCTCTTCTTGGTTTCTCGCTCTGCCTGCTTTACGAACTTCGTGAACCGCTTGTGACTGTGGTTCCTCCAGGGAGGGCTTGACCCCATGCCAAGTCCTTCTTTTATCTTTATACTGGTAAGCATTCTTAATTGTCCACATTGACTAGACCGCAGTATTCATCATTTTTCTGCGCTTCTTTGTCCCAGTAGTTTTGCTCTAATGTTCATTTGGGTAGCTCTTGTTCTTCTGCAACTCAGTACATGGTGTGGCATTCATGTAGTCTACCCTAAAGCACAACATGGGGGAGTCAAGGACCATGTTACCCTGTGGATTGTCTAAGGGTATGGGAGTTTGGTAAGGGGTATCTGTATACCACATTCTCCCTCATCACATGAGGGATATCCCTCCCCAGTTGATCCTGCCGCTGCGTTCCACCCCCAGGGAATTATTGGACTGTGGCCGCACTGTCCTGGCCACATGAGAATTGTTCTCCCCCATGGGAGAAGGGACAACATCTAGGGATTCGCCACACCATTAATAATGCGTTGCTCCTTATGGACTTTTAAAATGTCATCTTATAAAGTGCAATGCTCAGTTTGTTATGCTGTGTTTTGCTCAGCTTGTTCCCCCTGCTGAAAGTGGGTGGCTCCTTTTGGACCTTTAAAATGTCATTTTATAGAGTTTTACGTGATGTTCACCAAACCCCATTTCTAAGGTGTTCGCCCTCATATGTATACTCTGCTTATTATGAGAGGCAATTTCTGGCGATTTAAAATGTCATTTCAAAGTGATAAATTCTTTCTGAAATTGCCACTTTGGAAACTTGGATGAATGGAATAACATTTGTATCAAGTACTACTTATATTTTCTCTTTTTAAAATAATCATTATTGATAGTTGAAAAGCAAAGTGCTCTATTGGAACATCTTATCAAGTTCTACTTCTACAAATCTTTGTATCCTTGGCACTGGTAGCATAGCTCAGTGGCAACATGCTTATTTTGGAAGCAAGACGACGCAGAGCAACAAAAGTACGGATCCTGGGTTCGTGCTTAGAAACCTCTTCAGTATTAAGCGTGTTATATAAAACCAATCATAATTTGTTGTTACTGATGTTGGGGAGATTGCATTGTAAAACTTTGGTACATAGTTGTCATTTTGAAACGATGCAAACATTTTGTTTATTTTTCAAAATTAGAACACATTTACATCAAATTAATAATTGGGGAAAACATTTCTTACAAGGCTATAGAAGAGGATTGTGATGTTATTAGATTAGTAACCTACAATGGATTTTTGGTTAGTGTTGAAAAAATTAGGTCTTTCTTTGTGCAACATCATTGATGGAATGGGATTTAAATGTTTGTATAGAGAAAGTTGTGATCAGAATGTTTGAACTTTATTTTTTATTTTGTCTCTAATCCTAGTTATGTGTAATATAATTGGATTCTACCATATTCGTTGTGTATATTTAGGTTTCAAGATCACAAGACTAAAATAACCCATTTTGCGTCAATGGTATATTTGTCAAATATGGCAGTGTTTTGTCTATATATTATTAACCGATGGTTTTACCATAAGTACTTGTTAGATACACCTTCATTTTGAAATATTCTGCACGTAAATGTAATTTGTTGATACAGGTTTCACAGAACTTTTACATATTTCCTCAAATTACTTGACATGTTTCTTTTTTGTTAGCATATGTTAGAATCACCACTTTTCTTTTGTGGCAGTTGAGACCTGTATGAGTAGGTGACAAACAGATGTTACATACTTATGTTGTCTTAATTTTTGGCTTAATTTGACCATTTTAACAGCATGCTGACTTACTGTCAGTTTCCCCATTTTATTTTTTTAGATTAGCAGCTGGGCAAGATTTTCAAGCTGTAGTTTATTTTTTAAAAGTTATGTTTTTTTGCTGCCACATTCGATTTACTATATTTGAACATGTGATATTTCTTTACATTACCTTATATTTACATGTTGGAATCAACTCTCATTAGGGACTTAATAAGAATGCTTTGTGTGAAGTTGTACCTTATTCAACCAACAATGGACATCAGCAGACTGTACAATAATATTCCTACTATGAAGAAGGGTTTCAGAACAGCCACTTTGAGAATGTAGGAGAGATGTTTAACTAATTAGAATAATATGAATTTTATTTAGAGCCATTTAAATTTGTTACAGTAGGTACTGATACAGTCCTTTGTTTCCGTTTAACAAATTATCACTATTCGTAGGGCTGCCTATTAATACATCTAATATAACATTTTTGCTTGGACAGAAAATACATCAATGGAACTTAAGAGCAGAGTATTCACTAGTGAATAGCTTCTCTGAATAATTAAATATTTGAAGCACTTCCCTTTGTAATTTCTTTTTTGTTAAATTGTGGGCAGTCAGATTTACTCCTGATGAAGGGTTAGTAAATGGCCTGAAACACATCTTTCCTGTCACTATGCTAAAAATCCCTAAAATATTGTATTATTTCTTTAAATATTTTTGAGATTACAATAAGCTAGAATTAAAATTGCTTTTAATTTCTCAAAGCAGATTTCACTAATGTGTTGTTCAGGCATAATATTTGAACTGTTTAAAATATAAGATTCAGAGGCGTTGAAACTTCATAGATTTCAATGTAGATTACGGTTTACAGTGAAATTACCTACATCAGTTTGGCCATGCCACATTTTACAGAACTCCTATTTGTAAGGAAGGCATGGTATCAACAGCAAGACAGATACAAGTGACCACAGTTCAAGGGTGTTTATTGAACTTCAATTGGGTTTGAAAAACACCCATCTAATCCTAAATCTAAAAATGGGAGCAATAACGATCATAAAATAATAACACAGCCCTAGTGGTGTCTTCTCAAAATAAAAGGGCCTATACTAATAAACCTATTTCCAATCCTTACTTCTAAATACAAATAGTGTGGGAAACAATGCTATGTAAAAGAAAAGTGTTCAAGAAATATGTCAGGATGTTCAAGCTGTGGGCTTCCCTTCCTCACCTTTTTAGCACGGGATAAGGCGGCACACTCGAGCTTAGCACAGTCTCTGGCTTCTCTAGCACAAGGGTGCAGTTCAAGACTCCAACATCATGGCCTTCTGTGCCAAAGTCTCTTTGCCGGTCAAAATTTCTTCTTTCAGAGGGCCTGATGCATCATACACATAATAAAGCTCCTTTCCTTTCAATATTCTCCTATGTACACTTTTCCCAGGTGATTTACTGTTCACTTCGGATCCACCTCTGCTGGGCTCAGATCTACTTTAACACAGTTCTTATTTCACATATGCACAGTTCAGATCTGTTCTAACACAAAATCTTCAATTGAACTCCCTCTCCCGGACTCATACCAATGTATCTATTGTGACACAAACTTACTTTAACACAAAGCTTTCAATTGATGTCCGTCTGTCGGGCTAGGACCAAGTTTATCAATTTTGCCATCAACTGTATCAACATCGAAGACTTTCAATTGTGCACAGGATTTTGCTTAACCTGTTGCAGGACCACTTCGATTCACAATCCTTTGCCACTCTTTCATTTTTGTCAACTCAGCTGGATACCTTACAGAGACCTTTGATTGAGCATGCATGCTGTGCCGGACCACTCTGTCAAAGGTATCGTATATCTTGGTTTCAAAGTTCAATCACTCATCGGCAGTTCTACTTTACTCGCGCTGGTTATCACACGCATTTCATACAATGTTCGCTCCAGCGCTCGCCTATACAATGTTTCTGCTTGCAACCTTGGCTTCAACACAGACCAGTCTTTTATCAGTCTCCCCAACTCACTGTCTGTGTTGACTTCCCTGATGCTCTTTCTTGTTGGAACCAAGGACAGTACCACAGCAGCTGGCAATTCTCCCCGCCTTGATTATCGCTGTGGGAGGGCCCAGGATACCTCCGACACACAATGCAGGATTCCTCAGCCTGGTTGCCTGGTCTTACGCTTTCTACTCGAGGCTTCATGAAAGTAACTGTTACTTGTCAAAAAGGTCAAAGGAACTTCCCTCCTTGTGATCCCCTTCGGTTTCGACATCTTTCTCCTTGTGTTAAACTGCCATTTTGGAACTGCTGTTTCCTTGCATGCTTTGACTCGTTCAGAGTGTGCTCTCATGCTCCGTCTTTTATCCATGTCGTGAAGAGTAATGGAAGTCATGTGTGTGATGGTCAGTAATTGCCTGACCCTGCCTGAACATTGTATTGGGACACATCAGGATTATGGCTTGGGTGTTAGTCCGTTTTCTCTCATAGCGGGCTGTCCGCAAGAAAGTTTTCATTTTGTGAATGGAGGAGGGGCTGAGTTCCTAAGTATCCTACCTGGTAGGATGAGGTAAAGGTAGACTGGTGAATGGTTACCACCTTTCCAGTGAGTTTGGTATAAATAGAGGCCTAAAGCAGGGATGTATGTTGGCCCCCCTCCTCTTTAATTTGTACCTCACCGGTTTGATTTGCCGTTCAGAAGCATTATGTACATGGTCACCTAAAATTGGGCAAGATCGACTCATGTCGATTTTGTATGCAGACAATCTGGTGCTATTGAGTCATACCATACTTGGAATGAAAACCTTACTAGTGTCAGGATCGGCCAGAAACACTCATTGCCTTATATGTCACAAGGCAGTATCTCTGGCAGAACCCTTGCAAAACTCACGTCACGTTCGGATTCCCGTTACATACACACCCAGTTCAGGACGCATACAGCTTCATTGCCATGGCGGTTGTGGCATCCACTCCACAAGCGTAGCGCTATCACGTTCCGCAGGGGAGGAGTCAAGCGGAAGCGAGGCCGCGCTCACCCGCTATAATCCCTTCCGGGTTGCCGCACTCGTTGCTTCTGATTCTGATTTCAAGGCCAGTTTGTTCGTACCTTGCTCATGTTCTTGACCCCCCTGTTTCCCTCTTTTGCCTGGTTTGCTCTCCCCCTGGCACACGACTCCAGACTGTTTCTCTGGCCTGCATTGTGGATACGTCTTACCTCTTGTTGATTACACGCTGCTGAATTCGACCGTCCAACGACCTGCCTCATCTTTTCGGATATTACCTGCATTGCACGCACGCTGCTTGATCTCGGTTTGTTCAACGACCTGCCTCCTCTTTTCGGACATTACCTGTGTTGCTCACCCGCTGCCGACCCGGAACGCCCAACGACCTGCTTCCTTTTCTTGGACATCATCTGCATCTGCCACACGCCATCAACTGGGGAGCGGCTCCCGGTCTGCTACGGCTGATTGGGCGGCCGTGTTTACTTGCCTCCACTACTGCCTAGAGCGAGCCTACACCATCCCATTCTCGGCGCCTGGACTAGAGACTGTGAACATTGGCGCATAAGGCGTTAGGCGTCCTTGTTTTGTTGGGATAGTACCTTGGACTAGAGACTATTTCCGCATAGGCGTCCTCGTGTCGGCGAGGTGTTAGGGTTAGGTTGGATGGTGTACGACTTCCTTGGTAGTAGTCTCACCATAGACCCCAGTGGTAAGTGTACTACATTTCATCTCCTCGTTTCTTCTTGCTCCTTGCTGTTCAATGTTCTTGTTTGGTTCTGATGTTCATGGCCTTGTATAGTTCTTGGGAGAATACCTTGTTTTGAACTCAGGTCTTTTCATTTAGGCAGTCATCAGTATTGGAGTTTCCAACCAGAGGCTAACAACGGTGTCTAAACTTGCCAAACTACGGATGCAGTGATCTCCATCTTTTGGCTAATTGATCCCTTTGTAGTTTTGATTAATAATACAAAGGGGTACATTGGTAGGAAGAACTCTACAGCGACGCTTCCAGCTCTTCTACCGGATTATTCTCAGGACCAGCAGCCTGACAACTAGAAGACCTGGTAAATTATGGGAATGAAAACGAGCTAGTACTAAATCTTGATAAAACAAAGGTGATATTAGTATCCTATAACAAAATAAATAGGGTATGCACTGAATTAAGTAATGGACAGATCCAGTACACACCCCTATATAAGTACCTGGTCTAAACCTGATGTACAATGCAAGTTACTAAAGTATATTAAAAATGAAGACCTCAAAGGCAAGACAATTGACTTTTCTGATGAGTCCTTTTTCAAGAGGGCATTCTGGCTTCTCTATGAGTGAAATATTATTGCTATATAGGCAATGGTTCTGCCATACTATAATCTATGGGCTAGAAAGACTGCAGTTGCCAAAATTGGAATGGTTAAATCGGTTAGAGTTTTTCTTTTGGCGTAACATACTGAGATTACCTCAAAACACTGCCATGGAATATCTGCGCTTAGAATTGGGTTATCGCTAAAAGCAATGGTGATGAAACGCAAGGGTTAACTGTTCATCCACACACAGGGCCTCATTACGAGTTTGGAGGTAGCCATGCCCTTAATAAGGGCATGGCTACCTCCAAACTCGGGTCCGGGTTCCTTGAATGAGGAATTACTGGGCCATTCCAACCTTGGAGGACCCAGTAATTCCTCATTCAAAAAAGCCATCCCCATTCGAGCCCCCATAGGGCTCAATGTGAAAGGGGAGGGAGCTAATAACGGGCCCATTAATAACGGGCCCGTTATTAGCTCCCTGGTCCCCTTGCGGGACCTGCAAAGGACATCTGGTCTGACCAGATGTTCAGAGCGGGTCCCGCAAGGGAACCTCATAATAGGGCGGAATGGGTTTACCGGCACCATTACCGGCACCGTTAAACCCATTCCGGCCACCTCGTAATGAGGCCCACAGACTTTAGCCAAGGGCTCTCTGATGGCCCATATGGCTAGTTATGGCCATGCGAAGACAAATTCAATTGATAAATACTGAGCATTGATAAATTAACTATTTATAAAAGTAAACTGGCAACCAGATTTTCACGGAGAACCAGCTATGTAAAATTTAAAAAAGTGTTTATCAGGAAGTTAGCTCAGTGGGATTGGCTGTGCAATTATACCCACCTGGGAACTTTGCATGGTTACACTCAGGTATCACGAGTGGTTCATTGTTTTATGCGTCCCAAACCATATCTTTTCATCTGCCCTGATCCTAAGGTAAGAAGACTAAGACTTCTTACAAGGATCAATCGTCTCCCGGTGCTTTCATCTATCGGTGGTCGACTAAAACTGAGCCAAGAATTTAGATTCTGCAGAATATGCAGAAACCCTGGGAACATGGAAACCACACAACATATCTTTACTGAATGTCCAAAACTTGGTCCTTTATACATCGCATATCTAGGACATCTGGTACACAATTACGAATCAATATTGAATGAAGATTTCTGGATTTACCGTTTACGTATTAATTCCACATCGGTACATATCGCCCTGTACCAAATTTGGACAAATATCAGAAGGCACCTTGAGTAGGAGTAATACCGCACCTTGAAAAAATGGGGGTAAACTCTAAGAATTTGAAGATTTTAAGAAATTCTGTGAATCATTCATATGAATTTTTGGAGATTAATGATAATTTTATGTGTGATAACTTGTTTTAATTATATATGCAATGTAAATTGTTTAATCAGCTTTTAGATATGTTGCTGAGTAATATGAAAGATGAACTTCATTAATGAAGTTAGTTTTAGATTTTGCAGGTTATGAAATATCCCAGTAGAGGCAATTAATTTATGTTTGCAATGAGGCCTCAGGTCTGATAGTTGTTGATGTAATAAAGTATGTAATGTATTTGCAAACGAAATATACAAAAAGTTCTATGAACTAAAACGTAAAATAAATAAATTAATTAAAGGGAAGGGGATACTGCGTCTCACCATCCGGTGTCCCACTCCCCAAAGATCCTCACCCAGGTGATCATTGCCCCCTCCCCTGCACTGGTCCACCCCCAGGAACTGGATCCAAAAGCGATGGCCATGTCCTGGACACCTGGATGACAGATCCCCGGGGACTAGTGGGTAAGACACCTTCTGGTTTCTCACATGCCGTTCCCCTATGCAAGATGGATATAGTTGTTCTTGTTCTTTCCCAGGTCTTCAAATTGAAGAACCTGGACAAGACCAATAGATATCCAAGGACTCTCGCATATTCAACAGGTTTCTTTTCCTCTGTGTTGACAGAGGCAAGATATTTCTATTTTTCTCTCGAAGGTATGCCAAAAACTGATCTCGAGTGGGTGACCCTGGATTTGTGGGCTCTTTGTGCCTCGTGGAAGGTTCTTGGTAAATGGTAGGTTCAGGGTGTTCCCGTCTCCTTCCAATCCCATATTGGGGAGTTTGGGGAATAACAGTTAGAGTGCCAGTAGTCTTCAAGTATAAATTCCCTATGGGGAGTTGGGGATTTCTGCAAAAGAGTGGAGAATGTAGGCAAGTCCCTTCCCACAATGACTTCTTCGGGGAGCCCAGGAATGATGGCTGATGATATCAGACATGGTTCGCCCCTGATGTTAATGTGCACAGGTATTTTAGGGTATATTTCGTTATCACTGTGTACAGAGGTAACTAACTAGGGTGGCATTCTCGAGGTCTGTTGTTGTGACCAAATCGGCCCTTATGGTGGTTTGTTTGCTACCTAAGGCAATTAATGCTTTTACTTGTTTCCCATTTACCCGGGGCCTTTCCATATGTGAAGTCAGCAGAGGACTGACACACACATATTTTAAAGGTTTCCAGATTGTCTTCGGGTTATTCCCACCCTTCCCCTTTTAGACAGCTTATTTCCATGGGTTCTTCCTTTACATTTTTCAGACAGTGTCTGGCCAAATGGCCACTTTTTCTACATGAAAAGCAGATAGGAGGAGGTGGTTTGCTCCCTTTTCTCCTCCTTTTACTTTCCACTCTACTTCTAGGGTCAGGTCTTTTAACTTCCATTCTTTCTTTCGGTATCTACTCCTTGGTTTTATATGATCCTCATCCCCTATCTAATACCTGGGGTTGGGGCCAGTGATTAGGTCTGTGATCTTTCCGCTCCTCACCTCGGTGTACCAAGTGGAAGTGTTTGACTGCATCCGAGTGGTTATGGGCAGTCTCAATGGCCATGGCTAGGGTAGGTCGATTTAGTTGTAATACTGCCTTTTGCAAAAAGGGGCGGTGAGGGGGAATTGGTGTTCTAAAGTAATCATTTCTACCAATTCTTCCATTGTTTTGTTGTTAATCGGAAGAGCGATTGTGTTTTTAATTCGTTAGCCCATTCAAGGGGGGGTTTCCCTGGGATTTACTCTAATAGCCTTTAATTTTTGCAGATAGAAGTTACATATTTGGCCTACTCTTTTCAACAGTCCCTCTTATATGGATATCATGGTAGTTCCCTGGGCAAGATTAAGTATCTGGTAGGTGGTCTGTATCTCACCTTTCAGCAGAGGTCCCAGATACATCTTTTCTTTTTCTTCCCATCCCAATTGCTCAGCTAATAGTTCGAAGTTAAGAAAGACATTCCCTAGATATTCACCCTCTAGGTATGGCTGAAGTATCCCTTGAGGAAGCAGGGACCTTGCTTGTAACTAGACCAATTTTGTCAAGCACTATTGCAGCCTAGCTTCGGCCTGAATTTGATAGATGGCCAGCTGGGCCATGACAGCTGCCATGCCTGCCATTTCTTCCCTCGTGGTAAGGGCTCCTTCTGTAGTTTTTTCTGAATCAGAAAAGAAACAGGTCTGGACTCCCTTTGATGGAGTTTCAACATCATCTGACACCTCAGAGTCTGATACCGCCAAAGGGAAAGAGATAGATTGGTTTCTAAACCTGATGAACCAGGGACTGACGTTAACTTGGTACCAAAAAAAATTTTGGCACAAGGGGGATTTAGAGCACTAGGTCTAATGAAGGTGTGGTCTGGCCGTGTTTTTAGTATTATTCGATACCACTATTATAGTTGGATAATGGTAGGGTATCTAATAACAACTGGGTTTTAAAAAACAAATCTTGTTGACCAGTTGGTATGTGTAGCTGGGAGAGTAGATACACGGTCAGAGTCAAGGAGTTCAACAATTCCATTTTCCCATTCTGGTGGTTCAACGATTATCAGCATGGATGCTCAATTTTTATCCATGTAATCATATCCCATTCCTGACACCACATGTAAGGAAGGCATGGTATCGACAGTAAGAAAGACACACGTGACCACAGCTCAATGGTGTTTTTTGAACTTCAATTGGGTTTCAAAAATGCCTATTTAACTCTAAATCTAAACATGGGAGCAAGCTACAACCATCAAATAATAATACAGTCCTTGTGGTGTCTTGTCAAAATAAAAGGGTCTATTACTAAAACCTATTGCCAATCCTTCCTTTTAAATACACAGAGTGTGGGAAACAATATTATGCAAAAGAAAAGTGTTCAAGGAATGATATGTCAGGATGTTCAAGCCGTTGGCTTCCCTTCCCACATTTTCAGCACAGGATAAGGCAGCACACTCAAGCTTAGCACAGTCACAATTCTCTAGCACAGTGGTGTAGTTCAAGACTCCAACATCATGACCTTCTGTGCCAAAGTCTCTTTGCCGTTCAAAGTCTCTTCTTTCAGAAGCCTTGAAGCATCATACAAATAAAGCTCGTTTCCTTTCTGGATTCTCCTACGTACACTTTTCTCAGGTTATTTACTGTTCACATTGGATCCCTCTCCGCCGGGCTCAGATACACTTTAACACCAAGTTTGTATTTAACATATACACAACTGTCTTAGGATTTCCACGTGTCCAATTTCTCGAGTGATTAACAGTTCACCCTGGATCCCCCTCTGCCAGGCTCAGATCTGTTCTAACATTAAATCTTCAATTACTCTCCCTCTGGTGGGCTCGGACCAATGTATATATTGTGACACAAAGTTTTCAATTCATCTCCCTCTGTTGGGCTCGGACCAAGTTCATCAATTTTGCCATCAACTCTCTTTACTGTATCAACATCAAAGAATTTTGATTGTTCACAGGATTTTGCTTGACCCATTCTTGGACCACTTACATTCACAATCCTTTGCCACTCTTTCACTTTTGACAACTCTCAACTGGATACCTTGCAGAGGCCTTCAATTGAGCATGCACGTGGTGCCAGAACACTCTGTCAAAGGTATTGTACATCTTGGTTTCAAAGTTCAATCACTTATCTGCAGTTCAATTTTACTTGCGTTGGTTATCACACGCGTTTCATACAATGTTCGCACATGCGCTCACAATACAATATTGCCGCTTGCAACCTGGGCTTCAACACAGACCAGTCTTGTATCAGTCTCCCCAACTCAAAGGCTGTGTTGATTTCCCTGATGCCGCTTTGTTGTTGGAACCAAGGACAGTATCACGGCACGTGGAAATTTTCCCAGTCTTGATTATCGATTATATATTGTATACATGTCAGTTATATGGGTCGGGTGTTAGTCCATTTTCTCTAATAGCCGGCTGTCCATGAGAAAGTGCTTGTGTTGTGAAAAGGGGGGTGAACTGAGTTCCTAGGTATCCTACCTGGTAGGATAGGGTAATGGTATTATTGGGAAGGGGATACCGCGTCCCACTATCCGGTGGCAAATAATACACAATGCCATAGTAGGTAGAAAGCTCCTTCAGCAAGCGTCTACAAGTGTCTCAGGGTTCCCCTATTTTGTAAGGAAAGGCAGGAGTGCAGACAAGGGAGAGTCAGGGGGTCATGAGGTATGATCTACAAGGGTTTTGGGCACCCCTAATTGTTAATTTGATGGAAGTGGAAAATGAGACTGATTACCAACTACCCTTTGGAAGTTGGATTCTGTGTTATGCATAAAGATCCCTGGACTTCTATTTCAAAAGGTTAAAAAAGGTGTTGACGAAAATGAAGTCGAGTAAAAATGGCAAATTGGGGTCTGTGTGTTGACGAAATAGTCGATTTATGATTTTGAATTAAGAGATTTTTTAAAAACATACTTTATTTCATTAGAAGTAGATAGATTTAGCTGGCTGTGAATATTTAGGGAAATGAAAAATGTGTTGCAAACATTTGCATTAGAGCTTTCAGTTCCACTGATAATGCAGAGGTCCTGATGAAGCCAGATTTTTCATTAATTGTTTTGAAATCTAGTTCACTCGAAGGGAAACTGGGAGCAAGCCGTACAATAGAGGTGTGAAGCCATATTAAAGTAAAGCCACTCTAGAATTAGAGTCCATCTTAACCCCTCCCCTGTAGATGTCGTCCATGGTGTCATTTTTTGTCTCGTTGTTGATCCCTGCTGTGATTTCATGTATGTGCTCATGGGCTCAGCAACAAGGCGGGACTCAGAGTTACGATGCTCGTTGCCATGAAACATATCGTCTAAACTATTATATTTGTTTCACTGAATTTAAAGCTTTTTTATGTTAAATCTTCTCCAAGGCCCGCTAGGCAATGGCCACTGACTTTGCTGTGGCCACTGTCCATATTTTACCAATTACTTAAAAAGACAGAGGCCTTAGGCCATGCCCGGTGGCCCCGGTCTACAGCCATGGCCCATATTCCCCTTCCTTGGTAACTAACCAGATCCCACTGGCCATGGCCTTTCGGCAGTGTCCACATTGCACAATCTAGGCAAAAGGACCATGACCATAGTCATGGTCCAGCGTACAGCAGAGACCCCCATCCTACTCTATATTATGGGTGCGGACCCGGTCTCACATGTTACACTATTTGTAAAATTAAATTCAGCCCGATACATAAATATATCTATACATATGAGATTTTCATGCAGGTGCTAAATCCCTGGACTGCTATGGAATCTGCTTGCTTTCATCATCTGATAAAAGCATGCGGAATCCATTCTAATTATCTGCAAAGTATAATTTACATGCACCATTTACATATTTGTTTTGTAAAGGCACGTTCATCTGGTTTTACTGTTCACCTTTAAATTCCATTATGGAAGGGTTTTCATTTGCAAGCAGTGATGCCATAGCACGTATGTACTAATATTGGTGGACCTCTGCATGCAATGAAACATTTTTTGCACAATTACCAACTTGTTGATTTAGCATATATTTTAAAAATAGTTGTTGGGAACTTCCCATGTTCGCTTTAAATGCGACACAAAATTACTGGGATTTTACCGCAAAATGACCCATGAAAACTTCTTGCATTGATGAAAAAGAATAAGATGGCGGTTTTTCATTTCTGAAAAGCCCCCGTTGCTATATTGCATCATGGGTGAATTAAAACAAGATCTGTGTTCTTCCAGGGGTACTCGCCTCACTGTCGAATATTTTGAAACCTATTGGACGGATTTACAACCATCTAAAATAAGACATCTGCTGAGCTTTGTGCCCAACTAGTTTCTTACAAAATGTCCAGTTTCGAGGGGCCTGTGGATGCGATTTAGTTTTAAGGTGTATCGCGAGCCAAATGTTGTTAGCAAAAACCTTTAGGCAATATTACCAACCTTTCCTCCATTCCCTCAGTGGAGGCAAGAATTTAGAGGAAATAATTGCAGGTACTTTATGAGGTATTTCAACTCCTAATTAGGTCAATCTAAGTAGTGAGTGAGGGTGGAGTTTGTCCTTTCGTTCTGGGGCAGTGGATTTATGAGAGATGTGCCGGCTGCATGGCGAGTGATGTGTGGTAAACCCTTATGCGACTAAGAATAAAGTATAAAAAGACCACTTGCACTATGTGCTTCGCCACTATAATTATAATAAGTCTCCTGGTAAAATGCCCATCAAATTAATATTGCAAAATCTTTAATGAGATCAATATCAGTTTTACAGGGTAATTCATAGAATTTCGCAGAAAAGTGTCGCAAGCGGCTGGCGCAGAGTGTCCGCGTGCGATTGTCTGCGCCAGGCACGTGCGCTAAAACCGATTTCCGCGCACAGCGTATTCATGGATTTTAGGCTCCCAAACCAGCCGTGGCGCAGAGTATCGCAGCGACCCTGCAGCAGCGCCAGTAACGCCCCCAAGAACGCCCTCGCGCAAGGAAAAGCCATCAAAATCGCTAAATCATCGCAAAGGGCTGCGCTAACCCTGGACCAGTCTACAGGGCTGCCAAACAAGGAACGCAAAGCGGGTAACGTGCATATCAGGGGTACGCGTGAAGTTATACACGCGATTAGCCAGGGTACGTGTATTACAGGGGTACGCGTGAAGTTTTACACGCGATTAGCCAGGGCACGTGTATCACAGGGGTACGCAGGAATTCTCACACGCGATTTGGCTGGGTACGTGTATTACAGGGGTACACGGGAAGTTCTACACGCGATTCGGCTGGGTACGTGTATTACAGGGGTGCGCGGGAATTCTCACATGCGATTTGGCCAGGTACGTGTATTACAGGGGTGCGCGGGAATTATCACACGCGATTTGGCTTGGTACGTGTATTACAGGGGTGCGTGGGAAGTTCTACACGCGATTGGCCAGGGTACGTGTATTACAGGGGTACGTGGGAATTATCACACGCGATTTGGCTGGGTACGTGTATTACAGGGGTACACGGGAAGTTCTACACGCGATTCGGCTGGGTACGTGTATTACAGGGGTGCGCGGGAATTCTCACATGCGATTTGGCCAGGTACGTGTATTACAGGGGTGTGCGGGAATAATCACACGCAATTAGGCTGGGTGGGTCCTCACAGGTGTTCCCTGTACACCCTCCATGGCCCCTGCAGGCAGCCCACAAAACAGGGGACTACCCTGCACACCTGCTCATGTCCCCCTGCACCCCCACCCCCCAGCAGTGCAGGGGCAGCCTCCACCAGGCCCCCACCCATGTCTCCCAACACCCCCACCCCCCAGCAGTGCAGGGGCAGCCTCCACCAGGCCCCCACTCATGTCTCCCACCACCCACACCCCCCAGCATCCAGGGGCACCCTCCACCAGGCCCCCACCCATGTCTCCCACCACCCCCAACCCCCAGCCACCAGGGGCACCCTCCACCAGGCCCCCACTCATGTCTCCCACCACCCCCACCCCCCAGCATCCAGGGGCACCCTCCACCAGGCCCCCACCCATATCTCCCACCACCCCCACCCCCCAGCATCCAGGGGCACCCTCCACCAGGCTCCCACCCATGTCTCCCACCACCCCCACCCCCCCGCCACCAGGGGCACCCTCCACCAGGCCCCCACTCATGTCTCCCACCACCCCCACCCCCCAGCATCCAGGGGCACCCTCCACCAGGCCCCCACCCATGTCTCCCACCACCCCCACCCCCCAGCCACCAGGGGCACCCTCCACCAGACCCCCACTCATGTCTCCCACCACCCCCACCCCCCAGCAGTGCAGGGGCAGCCTCCACCAGGACCCCACTCATGTCCCCTATCACCCCCACCCCCCCCGCCACCAGGGGCACCCTCCACCAGGCCCCCATCCATGTCTCCCACCACCCCCACCCCCCAGCAGTGCAGGGGCAGCCTCCACCAGGCCCCCACTCATGTCTACCACCACCCCCACCCCCCCGCCACCAGGGGCACCCTCCACCAGGCCCCCACCCATGTCTCCCACCACCCCCACCCCCCAGCCACCAGGGGCACCCTCCACCAGGCCCCCACTCATGTCTCCCACCACCCCCACCCCCCAGCAGTGCAGGGGCAGCCTCCACCAGGCCCCCACTCATGTCTACCACCACCCCCACCCCCCAGCCACCAGGGGCACCCTCCACCAGGCCCCCACCCATGTATCCCACCACCCCCACCCCCCAGCAGTGCAGGGGCACCCTCCACCAGGCACCCACCCATGTCTCCCACCACCCCCACCCCCCAGCAGTGCAGGGGCAGCCTTCACCAGGCCCCCACCCATGTCTCCCACCACCCCCACCCCCCAGCAGTGCAGGGGCAGCCTCCACCAGGCCCCCACTCATGTCTACCAACACCCCCACCCCCCAGCCACCAGGGGCACCCTCCACCAGGCCCCCACTCATGTCTCCTACCACCCCCACCCCCCAGCGCTGTGGGGCACCTGCCAGCAGGCCCCCACCCATGTCCAACCCATGTCTCCCACCACCCCCACCCCCCAGCCACCAGGGGCATCCTCCACCAGGACACCAACTTCCCTGGCACTGAAGCTGGTGCCCCTCTGCCTCCTTGGCCGGGGGTTGCCACTGGTGCCAGATGTTGTAGTGCCCGACATGGCAACCCCAGAGGCAGGAGTGGGTGGGCAACTGGGTCCTGGGGCTGGGCTGTGGGGCGACGGAAAAGCAGTCGGGAGCCTTTGGTTCCAGCAGGGGTGGTCACAGCAACAGCACCCCTGGCTGATGTGCAGGCAGCAAATGGCAGGGCACGTGGGCAGCAGGCAGTCAGGCAGCAGCAGATGGCAGATGGGAGCGTGCTCAGGGCTCTGGGGGGCAGTAATTTGGCCTCCTGGGCAGGAGCGTGGTCTTTCGTGTGTGAACGCGTGGACAGCTTGATACGTAGTGAGTGATTTTGCACGTGAAAATCCCACACGTCTGCGTGTAAATCGATGAAAGGCCCTTAGCGCGTAAACGCGTATGCGCGTCTATGAAGTCACGTGCACGCGTAGGAAAAAGTTGCGTGACATGTCCGAGTGTCAAAGCGTGTTATTGGTGGAAATGGACCTACACGCAGAAGTGTCAAAGCGTGTAATTGGTGCAAATGGACATACACGCAGAAGTGACAAAGCGTGTAATTGGTGCAAATGGACCTACACGCAGAAGTGACAAAGCGTGTAATTGGTGGGAATGGGCCTAGCACGTACACGCCGCGTAAGTGACGCTGTACGTGTAGAACACCAATTCCTTGTACTGCTTTTCGTGGAGAGCGAGTGGGTGAATTCTGTACTTCTTGTCGTTTCACACGCGATTTACTTCACAGCGTTTCAAGTTCGTACTCCCTGTTACCTCTGACAGCTTTTTCTATTTTTTCTCTTGTACTGGTTTACCTGGGCCTGTTCCCTCAAACAGTGTTCCCTTCTACTGTTGTCCTGTCTCCTCAGACAGCGTACATATCTTCTTTTGGCGGGGGTGTTGCCAACCAAACGCGCTCATTTTCACGCTCTTTTACCTGGCAGACGGTGAGTCACGCACGTATCTAACATCTGTGCTTGCCCCGTGTGTAGCCTACCCCTTCAGAGGTCATTCTAGGCTGCGTGTGACACGCATACGTTCATTCTTGTGTTACTGGGTGCCACAGCGTAGTGCAGGTTTTTCTTTCTGCACACGTGGTCTAGGAGGGGTTGCGTGCACGTCATCTCCCTTTTTTGGGCCTCCTGTGCGTTGCGTGACCCGTCATCTTTCCCCAGGGGTTACATTCAGCCTTGCTAGAGCACTAGGGTACAATTACCATCTGGTACCCAACCCCTTTGACCCCCAATTGCCCAGGACAATAGTCTACATCCACTCCCATACGCACATTAACATCAGTGCCATGGCTGGGAGGCGAGGATTCCGTAAGGGTGGCAAAGGTGGAAGAGCCACAAGTGGTGGCTGTGGTGGATCCGGTAGGGGACGTGGTCGTAACTTGCAGGGTGAGCCTGTCCCCCCATGTGTGGAGGACCAGTCACGGGCACCCATAATTCCCCCCCCCCCTCCCGTTGAGGCTGATGTGGCAGACACCATCCATGCTCAGCCCTTGTTGGACCAGCCCATTGTGGCACCAGACCTGGCTGACTCCATGGCTGACTTCCAGGTCAGCAGGGCTACGACACGTGCGGCTGGTGCACGTTGATGCCATCATGCCACGTGGATCTGGGGCAGCAAGGTCATCTGCTGCACCAAGGAGGCAGGGCGGAGAGGCTGCAGGGGCAGCTGCGGCTCCATCCACCCCAGCCCTCACACACCCAGCCAGGACAGTGTTGGTCCTAGTCCATGCTGCTGACATTCCCCCTGACACCATCACACTAGAGCCAATGCCTGCACCAACTCCCATGCTGAGTGTGCAATCCCACACTCCTGATACAGAGTCCACCAGGGCTCCTGCCCCTAGTGTCCAGAGCGGCGCAGGACACTCAGGATCACCACCACCTTCCAAGCGGAAGAGGAAGAGTGCTCGTCCGGCCCAGGCTGATGCCCCAGACACGGCTACACAGTCCGGCCCGTCCAGGAAGCCCAGCTTCACGGATGACGAACTGAATGCACTTGTCGAGTATGTGTCCGGACATGACAACGAGATGGTCATTGTTGCAGGATCCAAGACCACACCTGCACAACGCCAGGCACACTGGCAGACCGTTGCGGACATCGTAAGTGCCCTTGGAATCGTGAGGCGCACAGCCAATGATTGCTATAAGCGCTGGAATGACCTAAAGCGCAGGGCAAAGAGTAAGCTGGCCTCAAGTCATGCCGCAACTCTAGTGACTGGAGGTGGGTCTCCAGTAGTAGACATGGAACTCACTCCACATGAGTCAGTCGCTGGGACCTACGTCACGGAGGAACAGATCCAAGGCGTGGGAGATCTGGCTGATTACGAGGCATTGTCCGGTGAGTGCACATGCATGTGTGTGTCATCCATGTGCATGGTGTGTGTGTGAGGGCTTCTGTTTGTGTGCCAGGTGAGAGTGTGTGCGCCTGAGTCGTATGGGTCAGCCATGTGCTTCATGCAATACTTCCTGCGCAGCTGCATTTGGCCATAGCAGTATCCCTTCTGCCAACAGTAGACATCTAGCCCAACTACACGCCAGTTGCCCTTGAAGTGTCACCTTGCCACAACATAGTTGCTTATTTTTCACTGTTCATTCAGTCAGATTGTTTGCATTCCCCCACTTTTACTAGCCATGTCGCTGTCCACTATTCACATGTCTGACATGGCTATGGTAAAGTGGAGTGACTTTGTTACCTGGATATCATTTGTACACACATGTCCCTGTGCAATTGGACCATTTCAGACTGGCAGCTCCAGGTGAAAAATCTGACCTGTTAGAATTAGAAAAGCAATTACATGCGGGAACTGGACTGAATGAATAGGTGCTGCCCTCCTCTCCATCTTCACTCAATAGCAATGGTACATGCCATCTGTGTGATGGCATGTGTGTTTCACCTGGCAATCACAGGCCAATGTGTGATGCCACTGCCAGGCAGCATGCAGAAAATGTGTTCATCTTCCATCTTGGTGTCATCAGTGTGTGCCATTTGCCTGCACTTCATACGCAGTGAGGGTGCATGCATGGGAGGGTTTTAGTCATGTGGGACATGTGTCAATCAAGTACTGGTTCTCTTGCTTCTCAGCCCTCATTGTGTGCCATGGTGCTAATGCCTGTTTCCATTTCTTTGTTTTCATGTCTTTGCAGGGGAAGACGCACCTGATACTGCTGGGGTTGTGGAGATGGTGCAGACCCAAGAGGGGTCCGAGGGCCGACCAACCACCAGTGAGGGACGTGGTGTGGTGGTGGGGGAGAACCCACAAGTGCTGCAGGTCGTGCTCTCAAGGGGTGTCTCTGGCTGCACCTCCCCCGAGCTGTACTCAGGTGTTGATTCGGATGAGACCTACGTGCCGTCGCAGGTGAGTGTTCCAGGGAGGGATTCTGTTCTGTCTCACCCACCTGCACCAGGGTCAGAACCCTCCATGGGGATGTCAGTGTTGGCAGCTACGCCTTTGGTGGTTACGGATGCAGGGTCACACTCCGCGACATCTGATCCTGTTCCTGGGCCAGCAGATCAGAGGGGGAATGCAGTCCTGCAGCCTCAGGCAGTGCCGGCACAGCAAGGCGCAGTTCGCCTTGCCCCAGACAGGTGTGGTGCCCGCCGACGTGGTGGCCGTATGCCACCTGGCAATACCGCATGGGAGCAATCCATTTACGGTATGGCAACCCAACAGGCTGCATCATCCGAGATGATGGCTCAGGCCATGGATAGGGTGGCCACTTCCATTGTCCCCCCAGAAAGGCTGATGGAGCGACTAGAGCAGGCAACCGACTCCATCTGCCAGTCACACAGGGAGGACATGTTGGGGTCCAACAGGGACAGGCGGGCGGCACTGGCGACTCTGCAGGAGGCCATCTCCATTGAGTCCCAGGGCCACAGGGAAGCCCTGAGGCAGGAGCTCCTTCACCTCAGGACGACTCTTGTTGAGCTTGAGGCTTCAACACACCAAAGGACAGAACAGCAGCTGGAGCGTCTCACCCGTACGCTCTCAGCTGAGATGCAGGCAACGAGGGCGGAGGTCCGGGCATCCCGTGAGTTGTTGCATGGGGACCTCCGCACACTCATCCTCCAGAACCAGACCTACCACACCCGCATGCTTGCAGCCATGGAGGAGCAGACTAGGGCCTTGCGTGGGCTGCCTCCCATAGTGCAACCACCTCCGGATGCAGCTGCACAGGGTGATAATAGCGACAGTGATACTCCCACAATAGGGTAGCCATGTGGGCCATAAGCCCATTGAGGTGTTTTATTTTCCCAGGATCCACGCAGGTGGGTTCTGGTGTGCATCCTGTCCTCGGACCTCCTGGGTGGCCTCCCCAACCCCCCCGGGCCCATCAATGGCCATTTTTGATTGTTTCTTATTTTTATTTTTATTTTTATTTATTTTATTCCCTATTTTTTTGGGACGATTTGTTGGCTTCCGTGGTTCCTGTGGGCATACGCTGCATTGTGGCTGGGCACATGCAGGCTTGTAATGTATTTGGTTCAGATGCTTGGGTTTGAGTCACACACACCCCTCCTGCTTCCCGTTTCCATGGGCTTGCAAAGGGTGTGCCCAAGTGACAGTGAATTACACAGTGACGTTGGACTCCCATGAGCTGTGTGGGCAGTCTGTAGTCAATACTGTGTATACATTCCTAGTGCATATTGCTGTTGTGTTGTACACTGCATGTTGCATTGATGTGTAACTCATCTTCTGTGTCTACCTCCCAATTTGCAGGTCCCTTCCTCATGTCTACACAAGGACCTCTAGTCTGGAGATGGGGTCCATGTTGGCAGCAGTGCACCTACAACTCTACATGGCGCCAACACTGCACAGTTGGTAGTGGTGGGAGTGCAGGCATTTCCAGGTGGTGAGACTACTAATATGTAACATTTGTGATGTCATGTTAATGGTAGTACGTGCTCAAGTATGTTGTTGGTCCGGCATTGCTGTGAGCATTTCAGGTGTTGCAGGTTTCTAATAGGGACACTGTACATAGTGACACTAGTGTCATGTTGTGGGGATTACTTTGTTTACCTGCAAATAGCATGACATGGCACGGTGTGTCATGTGGCGGTGCTGGGGTTGGGTTGGCTGACATGGCACTGTCCTCTTGTTGCATTTTGCAAGTGGGTATTCTTTTTAGCTGCTTGAATGTGTAACTCCACAAAACTGCATTGGTGGTGTCTGTGTGGGTAGGGATGCACACATTGTGACACTTCCAGGTGAACAATCTCAGGCTGATATGGTATTCACGGTTCATTCTCCAGACATTCAGGATCAGTGTCAGGTTGAGTCATCATTGATTGTCAGATGGAATGTGCCAGGGCAGTGTGCACTCCACAAGGGTGTGATTTCTATGTGAAGTAATTAGCCACTAGCTGTGTACGGGCCGCCTCCCCCCGTGCCCTTTCCCCTCCCATGCGCAGCGGCTGTGCATGTGGTTGGGGATGTGGGGCCACCACCATGTCCACGGCCAGGCCCCGGCGTGTTGCAACGTTGTGCAGGACACATGCTGCCACTATGATCCTGCACACTACTGGGGGAGCGTATAACAGCTGGCCGCCAGAACGGTCAAGGGAGCGAAAGCGTGACTTTAGCACTCCGAATGTGCGCTCCACTATGCCCCGGGTCGTAATGTGGGCTGTGTTATATCTTACCTCGGGTGGCGTGGTGGGGTTCCGAATTGGCATCATCATGTGGGGGCTGAGAGGGTAGGCACTGTCCCCTGTGGAGGTGGTGATTGGTATCATTGGTGGGGTTGTGACCTTGCTCAGTATCCAACATGCATGCATGTGCAGTGGCATACATACTCACCAAGCAGCCATGTATCGCCATGCCGCCCAGCTTCTAGGTCCCGGCTTAGGGTGGACATTCGGTAAATGAAGCTGTCGTGGGTGGACCCGGGATAGTTGGCATATACTGAGGTGATGATTCCCTTGGCATTACATGCTACCTGCACGTTGATGGAATGCCAGTGCTTGCAGTCCCTATAGATGTGCTCAGATGCCCTGGGGGGACGTAGAGCCACATGGGTGCAGTCGATGGCACCTAGCACTTTGGGGAATTGTGCCACACCGTAAAAATCCAGGGCGGCAGCATGCCTTTCTGCAGGTGTTCTGGGCAGGTATATGTGCCTGCGGACTGATGGGCGTGCAGTGATGATGTTCAAGACCTGGTGTAGGCAGCGTGACTGGGTGGCCTGTGACACCCCACCCACTATGGCACTTGTCCGCTGAAATGATCCAGTGGCTAAGAAGTGCAGTACATTGAGGACCTTCTCCAGGGGGCTGAGTGCTTGGGAGCACAGGGTGGGTGATGTGAGGTCATCCTCCCACTCACTCACCAGGTCCAGTATTATGTGTGGTGGAAACCTGTACCTCCCATACACCTGGTCATCAGGCATCCCGAAAAGGCTGGTTCTGGGTGTGAATATTCTGGCCCTGCCTATCCTCCTCCTCCTCCTTTGGTAGCCCACTGCCACTGCTGCTAGGAACGGTATGTTCATCCTGGCGTCTGAGCTTGTTATTGTTAAAGTGCGCAAATTTATGCTTTGCGCGTGTTCTAGGCGAGCGTGTGACCCGCGCACCCCTGGAATCCAGTTCCCAGTCCAATAGCGTGTGGAAATTCCCACGCACCACGGGATACAGGTGCGCTGACGTACTTGCGTGTGTAAGTGCCCGCGCAACCATGAAATACACGTACATAGGCCAATCGGGTGTACGCGCACTTTTGTCCAATTACACGCTGACGTGCAGTATTTCCACGTGTGCTCCGTCATCACGTGCTGAGTGGGGAACACCCGTGCGGGTCACGTCACAGATGCGCTTACGCGCTGAGGGACTCTGGTCCAATAGAATCGCGTATGCGTGCTTACGCGCTAAGGGCCTTTCCTCGGATTTCACGCTGACGTGCAGGATTTTCACGTGCCAAATCACTCCGTATCAAGCTGGCCACGCGAAAACACACGGAAGACCACGCTCCTGCCCAGAAGGCCGAGTTACTGCCCCCCAGTGCCCCGAGCAGCCTCCCACGTGCCATCTGCTGCTGCCTGCCTGCCTGCTGCCACCGTGCCCTGCCATTTGGTGCCTGCACATCAGCCATCTGCAGGGGTCCAGTTGCTGTGTCCACCCCTGCTGGAACTGAAGACTCCCGACTGGGATTACATCGCTCCACAGTTCAGCCCCAGGACCCAGTTGCCCACCCACACCTGCCTCTGGGGTTGCCATGTCGGGCACTTCCACATCTGGCACCAGTGGCAACCCCAGGCCAGAGGGGCAGAGGGGCACCAGCTTCACTGCCACCGAAGTTGGTGTCCTGGTGGAGCATGTCCTGGGGCAGTATGATGCCCTCTTTGGATCGTCCCGCGCCAGCAAGGAGGGACGGGAGAGGATCTGGGCTGACTGTGTGGTTGCCATCAACGCGGAGGGGGTGGCAACCCGCAACGTCCTGAAGATCAAGAAGCGCTGGGAGGACTTGAGGTCCAGGACCCTTGTGAAGGCCCGGCGCCTCGTGGAGGGGGGGCCGGGGCCGCATGAGTTCCATCCAGATGAGGGTCCTGGAACGCGTTCGCCCAGCGCTCCACGCCCAGATCCTTGAGAGGGAGGCCCGTCTGGAGTTGAGCGGTAAGTGTCCAAGCATTACTGTGTGAGACAGGGCATGTTGCGGTGTGCTGGTTCTATGATACTTGCCTGTATGTGTGCCATAGGCCATGTATGCATGTATGTGTGCAGGGACATCATAGTAATGCATGTGCGACCAGTGATGTGTGACCCACATGGTTGTTGCATGTGTTCAAATGCCGCATGGGGAGCCCTATGCAGATTTGTGCAGGGATGGGTGCTGATGCCAGGTACATATATGGTAGCCATGTCTGTGTGCCTGACCTGCGTGTCTGTGACTTGTGCATGCCATGGATGCATGACACATGTGTGTGACAATGCACAGATTCAGTGAAGCAGCCAAATTACCCGTGTATCCGCTGTGTTTGGGGCCAGATGGATGTGACTGAGGTGAAGTGTGTGCATGTGATAGGCATGAGCCATGATGCATGTGAGTTACATATCATTGAATGTTTCAAGAGTCCATTGGACATGCATGGAAATGTCCATGGCATGCACCATGCCTGTTACTGTGTGTGTTTTGCCTGGACTGACCCATGTGTTGTGGAGGGACATGATGGAAGTGTACTTTGACAGTGGTGCTCATCTGCTATTGCTTCCTGTCTAGGGGACCATTGTACAGTACCCTGATGCTTGTGTTCTTTGTCTCCCTCTACGCAGCGGCTAGTGAAGAAGAGGGCGGAGACGGCACTGTGGAGCAAGGCGGCGGGGATGCCCCCACGGCTGCAGCGGAAGGGGTGGGTGAGCCCCCACAGGGGCCTGCTACGGTGGGAGATGGTGAGAAGCCATCCAGGTTGGTGGTTTGCACAGAGGAGGAGGAGGCCGCCACTGGGGCACACATGGGGCCTGGTGGGGGCATCCCTGCTGGTGCAAGTGGTGCAGTCCAGGGCCAGGGGCAGGAGGCAGCACAGGTCACCGTGGAGGGGCCTGTGCATGTCGCTGTCCCTGACCCTGTGAGTGCACCACCATGCACCAGCAGGGATGCCCCGTCCCAGGCCCGTCCGCAGGTAGAGGGGATGTCCATGTCACCTGACTCCCCTCCACCTGCGGACGTGGGAACCCCTGGCCGTGTGGAGAAGGTCCTGATTGGGGTCGCGATGCGCACGGCTGTGATTCGTGATGCCGTGCATGCTTCCCGGGAGGAGCACGCACGTCATCACGAAGTGCACCGTGCCGACGTGGCCCAATTGGGATCGGCCATGTTTGGGGGTTTGCTGCATGTGTTGGCCAATCTGGCGGCCCTCTCCTCCTCTGTGCAGGCTATACACCAGTCGTTCTCCTTGCCGTCTTCCGGCCCAGATGCCACCAGGGCCCCCTGTGGACCTGCCCCGACCAATGCAGCCAGCTCGGTGGGGATCCCATCCCTGCCACAGTTGGGAGTCGGAGGTCCAGCAGGGGTGGACAACACAGCAACTGGACCCCAGCAGATGGAAGATGTGACAGCATCATCGGGCAGGGCACATGCACGACGGCGTCGGTGGTTTCCATCAGCCTGGATGCCGTCGTGCTGGCAGAGGCAGTGGCGTCGGAGGCAGCAGCAGGCTCGACGTGGGAGGCATCATGGCTCGGGGCCATCAAGATCAGAGGGGCAGGCATCGGCCGGAGGGCAGGGCAACCCTGGGATGGTGGTGTCTTCCGTGTGGGAGCAGTTGGTCCAGCGGATAGGTGCGGAGCGGCAGCGGGCGGAAGAGGAGCGGCTCACCATGGTCAGGGCGGAGTTCTCCATGCGTCGGGCGTTGAGGCGGGCTGAGTGCCTCGAGGAAGCTCGCAGGGAGTTTGAGCTGGACATGGGGTTATCCCTGCGAGACCTCGGGGCCAGGACAGAGTCCCGCCTCCAGGACATCGACATGGAGTTCGATGATGCCCTGGCCAGCAACATCACCGAGTGAGCCGCAGGACTTGCCCGCTGCCTTTGTATATAGTTATTTAGTTAGTTAGTGTTATGTTTCCTTTATTCATTTTTATTTTTTTGGACCGCTCGGACAATGGCCACTTTTTTGTAGATATTTTTTTCATTAGGTAGTAGTAGGTTTCATTTATGGTGTTGGGCTCATGGACCCTGGAATATTCGTGTATATAGTTTGCTTTTTGAAGAAACATTTTTTTTTATTGATTATTGTGTTCACCATGAGGAAATGGTTTTTCATTATTTTCCTTCCACATGACATTGCTTTGGACAACATTTGTTTTTGGATTACTTTGTTTTTTTTATTTTTAAATTTGTTCTCGGACATGGACCATTTATTTTGTTATCCCCATTGTTGTATGTTTGATTTGTTTACTTATTTTTCATCTTTAATACATGTTTTTTTAACTTTCACTTGTGGTATTTTCTCATTGGTTTCATACATGTCATGATATGGGTTTTGACATTCACTTGCACCCGTTGTGTATGTGTGTGTGACGGACATGTGTTCATTTACATACTTGCCATTGGGGTTGTATCATGTAATTGCATTCACTATGTGGGTGGATGCAATCCTTGCCTGGGTGTTTGTGCTGGGTATGCTGCCCATTACTGCCATGATTGAGTATCGTCAGGACCTGGGGGCAGGGGGACATGTGTGGGTGCCTGGTGGAGGATGCCCCTGCACTGCTGGGGGGTGGGGGTTGTGGGAGACATGGGTGGGGGCCTGGTGGAGGGTGCCCCTGGTGGCGGGGGGGTGGGGATGATAGGGGACATGAGTGGGGGCCTGGTGGGGGCTGCCCCTGCACTGCTGGGGGGTGGGGGTGGTGGGAGACATGAGTGGGGGCCTGGTGGAGGCTGCCCCTGCACTGCTGGGGGGTGGGGGTGGTGGGAGACATGAGTGGGGGCCCGGTGGAGGGTGCCCATGGTGGCAGGGGGGTGGGGGTGGTGGGAGACATGAGTGGGGGCCTGGTGGAGGCTGCCCCTGGATGGTGGGGGGTGGGGGTGGTGGGAGACATGAGTGGGGGCCTGGTGGAGGGTGCCCCTGGTGGCGGGGGGGTGGGGGTGATAGGGGACATGAGTGGGGGCCTGGTGGGGGCTGCCCCTGCACTGCTGGGGGGTGGGGGTGGTGGGAGACATGAGTGGGGGCCTGGTGGAGGGTGCCCATGGTGGCAGGGGGGTGGGGGTGGTGGGAGACATGAGTGGGGGCCTGGTGGAGGCTGCCCCTGGATGGTGGGGGGTGGGGGTGGTGGGAGACATGAGTGGGGGCCTGGTGGAGGGTGCCCCTGGTGACTGGGGGGGTGGGGGTGGTGGGAGACATGAGTGGGGGCCTGGTGGAGGGTGCCCATGGTGGCATGGGGGTGGGGGTGGTGGGAGACATGAGTGGGGGCCTGGTGGAGGGTGCCCCTGCACTGCTGGGGGGTGGGGGTGGTGGGAGACATGAGTGGGGGCCTGGTGGAGGCTGCCCCTGGTGACTGGGAGGTGGGGGTGGTGGGAGACATGAGTGGGGGCCTGGTGGAGGGTGCCCATGGTGGCAGGGGGGTGGGGGTGGTGGGAGACATGAGTGGGGGCCTGGTGGAGGCTGCCCCTGGATGGTGGGGGGTGGGGGTGGTGGGAGACATGAGTGGGGGCCTGGTGGAGGCTGCCCCTGGTGACTGGGGGGGTGGGGGTGGTGGGAGACATGAGTGGGGGCCTGGTGGAGGGTGCCCATGGTGGCAGGGGGGTGGGGGTGGTGGGAGACATGAGTGGGGGCCTGGTGGAGGCTGCCCCTGGATGGTGGGGGGTGGGGGTGGTGGGAGACATGAGTGGGGGCCTGGTGGAGGGTGCCCCTGGTGACTGGGGGGGTGGGGGTGGTGGGAGACATGAGTGGGGGCCTTGTGGAGGGTGCCCCTGGATGGTGGGGGGTGGGGGTGGTGGGAGACATGAGTGGGGGCCTGGTGGAGGGTGCCCCTGGTGACTGGGGATGTGGGGGTGGTGGGAGACATGAGTGGGGGCCTGGTGGGGGCTGCCCCTGCACTGCTGGGGGGGTGGTGGTGGTGGGAGACATGAGTGTGGGCCTGGTGGAGGGTGCCCATGGTGGCAGGGGGGTGGGGGTGGTGGGAGACATGAGTGGGGGCCTGGTGGAGGCTGCCCCTGGATGGTGGGGGGTGGGGGTGGTGGGAGACATGAGTGGGGGCCTGGTGGAGGGTGCCCCTGGTGACTGGGGGGGTGGGGGTGGTGGGAGACATGAGTGGGGGCCTGGTGGAGGGTGCCCCTGCACTGCTGGGGGGTGGGGGTGGTGGGAGACATGAGTGGGGGCCTGGTGGAGGGTGCCCCTGGATGGTGGGGGGTGGGGGTGGTGGGAGACATGAGTGGGGGCCTGGTGGAGGCTGCCCCTGCACTGCTGGGGGGTGGGGGTGGTGGGAGACATGAGTGGGGGCCTGGTGGAGGGTGCCCCTGGATGGTGGGGGGTGGGGGTGGTGGGAGACATGAGCAGGTGTGCAGGGTAGTCCCCTGTTTTGTGGGCTGCCTGCAGGGGCCGTCGAGGGTGTACAGGGAACACCTGTGAGGACCCACCCAGCCTAATCGCGTGTGTAACTTCCCACGCACCCCTGTAATACACGTACCAAGCCAAATCGCGTGTGATAATTCCCGCGCACCCCTGAAATACACGCGCCCAGGCTATTCGCGTATGGAAATTCCTGCGCACCCCTGAAATACACGTACCCTGCTGAAATCGCGTGTTAAACTTCCCGCGCACCCCTGAAATACACGCGCCCAGGCTATTCGCGTGTGGAACTTCCCGCGCACCCCTGAAATACACGCGCCCAGTCTATTCGCGTGTGGAACTTCCCACGCACCCCTGAAATACACGCGCCCAGGCTATTCGCGTGTGGAACTTCCCGCGCACCCCTGAAATACACGTACCCAGCTGTAATCGCGTGTGGGACTTCCCGCGCACCCCTCAAATACACGCGCCCAGGCTATTCGCGTGTGGAACTTCCCGCGCACCCCTGAAATACACGCGCCCAGGCTATTCGCGTGTGGAACTTCCCGCGTACCCCTGAAATACACGTACCCTGCTGTAATCGTGTGTGGAACTTCCCGCGCACCCCTGAAATACACGCGCCCAGGCTATTCGCGTGTGGAACTTCCCGCGCACCCCTGAAATACACGCGCCCAGGCTATTCGCGTGTGGAACTTCCCGCGCACCCCTGAAATACACGCGCCCAGGCTATTCGTGTGTGGAACTTCCTGCGCACCCCTGAAATACACGCGCCCAGGCTATTCGCGTGTGGAACTTCCTGCGCACCCCTGAAATACACGCACCCTGCTGTAATCGCGTGTGGGACTTCCCGCGCACCCCTGAAATACACGTACCCTGATGGAATCGCGTGTGGAACTTCCCGCGCACCCCTGAAATACACCTACCCTGATGGAATCGCGTGTGGAACTTCCCGCGCACCCCTGAAATACATGCGCCCAGGCTATTCGCGTGTGGAACTTCCCGCGCACCCCTGAAATACACGCGCCTAGCCTATTCGCGTGTGGAACTTCCCGCGCACCCCTGAAATACACGTACCCTGCTGTAATCGCGTGTGGGACTTCCCGCGCACCCCTGAAATACACGTACCCTGATGGAATCGCGTGTGGAACTTCCCGCGCACCCCTGAAATACACCTACCCTGATGGAATCGCGTGTGGAACTTCCCGCGCACCCCTGAAATCCACGTACCCGGCCAAATCGCATGTGAGACTTCCCGCGCACCCCTGAAATACACGTACCCTGCTGTAATCGCGTGTGGGACTTCCCGCGCACCCCTGAAATACATGTACCCTGATGGAATCGCGTGTGGAACTTCCCGCGCACCCCTGAAATACACCTACCCTGATGGAATCACGTGTGGAACTTCCCGCGCACCCCTGAAATACACGCGCCCAGGCTATTCGCGTGTGGAACTTCCCGCGCACCCCTGAAATACACGCGCCCAGCCTATTCGCGTGTGGAACTTCCCGCGCACCCCTGAAATACACGTACCCTGCTGTAATCGCGTGTGGGACTTCCCGCGCACCCCTGAAATACACGTACCCTGATGGAATCGCGTGTGGAACTTCCCGCGCACCCCTGAAATACACCTACCCTGATGGAATCGCGTGTGGAACTTCCCGCGCACCCCTGAAATCCACGTACCCGGCCAAATCTCGTGTGAGACTTCCTGCGCACCCCGGTATACACGCACACCTATTTTTTGTCAGCGTGTCCGTGTTTGTGGGTACCCCTTTGCACGTCATTTGTCCTGGAGGGCCACAGTATAGGACATTCATCATGGCAGTATATGGGTGCTATTTGTTGCCGCACCTTTTGCGCACATTTCTTACAGCCGCAGAGACGCTACCGCCTGCTTTCTTGTGGCGGTCGTGTTTGTGCCTGTGCGCTGGTTTGAGCGTGCGCTTTTTTGCCCTATTCTATTCCATGAATACGTGTTGTAGGCGAGCGTGTGGGTGTTCCGCGCACTTGTGCCCTGTACTTCCCCCGTGACGCCCACGTTTTTGCAAGTTGTTCCCCATTCTGAGTGTTACGCCCGTGTTCCGCCTACTTTTGTTGCGTGCGCCGCGCTATGTGCGAATTTCGCTGTGGCCTGTGCGATTTTCGCTGTGACCTGGCGCACGCTGTTAGATGGCCTGTGCGCCAACGTGCGCGGCACACTTTTTATCGCACATCCGCTGGTTTTCTCGCGCACGGACTTCCATGAATCGACGTGCGCTGCTTTTCGTGCGATTTTCGCACTTGCACTGCGATTTTCGCTATTCCACTGCGATTCGCACGTTTTTGCCCACTTGCGCCGCGCTAATTATTCCATGAATCGGCCTGTTAATCTCTGATAATAAATTTTGTAGAGAAGTAGCCAACACGTGTTTCGACAATGAGTCTTTTTCAAGGCTGTATGTACATATATTACAAAGAAATCATACAGCAATAGGCATGTTGATAATGTTTGATTCACATTATACAAGTTAAATTGCAAGATATAAATTGATAAAAGATCCAAATGTAGCATTGTGTCAGATACGTGTGTACAATTCATTGGTGCATACCACAGAAGGAAAAGTCCAGGGAGAGAGAGAAGAGATATATGAACATTAGAAAGATTAATCATTCACATTTGTTTGATTGGTGCATCTATTGTAATTGGTTACAGTTTGTCTTGTATAGTGCACATGTCATCCATGCATTTTTTGATTGCATCTCATTGGTCATCTTTTAAATCCTACAAAACATGCACTGTGAATAATTACTATGAAATCACTTTCGAGGTTGTGGTAATTGTGCAGTGGGGGTGGGCAGTGGGCCACTGTGCCAAATAACTATGAACAGGAGAAGGAAATAAAAGCATGCAGTTAAATAATGCATGTATAATAACATCACTTTTCTAGAATTATGGTTCAAATACTGTAAACAATCAGTATAGACTTCATATCGAGAAGGAGTTCTCCTCAGGCAACCGCCTCTATTACACCACTGTTTGTGTTCGGATCCAACATACTTGACCATTCCCAGTTATCTAAGCACATCAGACCTAGCAGAAGGCAGTCCATCTAATGTGTTCATGTCATTTCTTCACTCATTCTTAAAGATTTTATTTGTCTCTCAACTCACATTACATTTCCTGCTCTTGAAACCTTTTTCCAGTAGCCACTCAGCACATTTGTGGTGACCCCTTTTTATTTCATAGTTTGCCACCTGTGACTCCGATGGCATTTCATATAGCCTTCACAATTTGCACAGGTTCAGCATATTTGGACATTCATTTATCTGGAGTAGAGAGGTCCCAAATAAAGCGTGCACTCCAATCGTCCATTTTGAAGTACAAGGAACATTCACACCGAGATACGGGACGTATGATGAGCAAATAAACCAGCAGAGAGCCGCAGTTGGGCTCTGCCCATTACCTATCAGAAGAGCAACACCCATTGAAGTCCCAATACCCAGAAAACCATGGACAGTAAGATATCCATTAAGAAAACCCTAACGGCAAATAAGACGAAATGAAGATTGCCTCAGTACTGTTCCCAAAGAAACCAAAAAAGCCTTAATGGAAGACGAATGGTGACGTCACGAGGGCCTGGACAGACTCACAGATAGAAGAAATGATGACCCGAGAATGACACACAGACGAAACGCCATGAATAAAAATATTGTGAACCTAAAAGGGGAGAACGATGTTGAAATACAAAGAAGCTTAAGCTGTAAGCAAGATGAAGATATTCAACCAGATAACACCTGTAAATACGCTTGAAACCGCAAGAAAGCTAAGAAAACAGTGCGGCTTGCTATGCCAAGAAGAATAGTGCGGCAAGCGCTATTTTACATAATCTACCTCAAAACGAAGCACAGTATTATAAGTGCGATTCCACTTTGCACAAAAGGCAGAATCAACCCAGGTTACTAGAGGCCAAACAAGAGAAGATTCATATTCTAGCTAAACGAGAAGAGGCGGCTGAATCGAAACTCAGCAGATGCAACTCGTGCCAGGAGAGCGAAGGTCATACCAATAGAAGGAACAAACAGTAGCCACTTATAATTGAAACTTAAGAACAGAATATCCTGTCTTTGAAGAGTCGAGATAAGGAGGCGTAGGCAGGTGGCAAGCCGAATAAGAATTACATGCACAAATTGAGAGAAACTAGACAAATTCACGGTGTGGGTAGCACGCGACCAGCAGAGCGGGAAAAAGCACGGGTTCACACCTACGCTTGCCATCCGCCCAGGCAGAGATATCAGAACTTTTCCAGACAGAAGATGCAGTTTTGAGGCCAACCACAGTGAACTAATTGACACATAGCCACTAAAGTGATGATATATCGAAGGAAGGCCGGGTGAATCGGGGGGCACCCTGCACCTGGCTGACCATTCTGCGTGCTGCTAAGCAAAGTGGAAATATATGCATGGGGTTGGGGCCAACCCAATCACAATGGACCAAATAATCTACGGTCCTATAGTTAGTAGAACCAATGGGACGTTGTACTTTTAGTGATGTCTACAGTAGTCATTTTTGAAGGAAGGGCTTAGACGGCCACCTGACAGTGTTTACCCAATCCACTCACTCCGTTACCATATACAGATATAGTACCTATAATAAAGTTACCTTTTCCCAACCAATAGAATTGCATGTTAACTTTTGAGTGTTAAACGTCAATTATGACGAGTTTTGAGTATAAATGTTACAACTTGTATGAAGTTCATTGGAGTTGAAGCGAGACGGACTATCGCATCACTGCTGATTTCCATGACTTCCCTGTTATTTGTACTTGTCATTAAACGGACTCCCTTTGCCAAACCATTGAGGTGTCCTTATTGATTGGTGTTGGAGTAATAAATCTGCACCCCCATCCATCTCAAAGGTGCAGCTATCTCGTCTTAAAGTACTTCGGAGCAAACCTCGGCTCTATGGGCCGGCCGGGGGTCTCCCGAGTACACTTGGTAGCAGAGATTTGCTGGTTATCGATTATTGATTAGAATAAGACACCTATTGACCGTCGACATAAAGTAACTGTAGGTCTTCGGTAATATCACAAGTCCTTTGCCATTCGGCTGAGTAGACCGTGAAGTTCCCCGTAGACAGTGGTAGTATAAAAAAAACTGCAGACCAGGGCCTGAAGGGATGCATGTTCCCCACGCATCCCTTCCCATTCCTACGGGCAGCTGAGCGGGTGAAAAGCCGCAGAAGGCGGTAACGAAGGCGGTGATCCCGATGGTCTAGAGAGGAACCATGTGAACGGTGAGTAAAAAAGACTAAATGTTCTGGCAAAGTGCATGCTTTAGAACAAGTAAAAGGAAAAGGTAACGGAGGGAGGCGGGAAAAAACTAAATATAGTTAGAAGTAGAGAAGACTGTATATATGTAAGGGGATAATGACTCGAGAATAATTAAATAAATAAAGGTTACCGGGGAGGACACGCAAGAAGAGAGAGGTTACCAGGGAGGACGCCCGAGAAGAGAGAGAATTTGCCTTATTCCTACGCTTTTAATACAAGTGGCTAAAAGAAACGTGTACCCAGAGTCCCAGCTAAAGGGGGAACGATTATACTACCACAACGGTTAAAGACATCGTGAAAGGGGTACGTTTAGACTCCATGAACGGTTAATGATTAGAGGCAGAGATATCTGTGACCAGCTGGTGTTCGTCTAGCCTGTCAAGCATCTGTCTTACATGTTTTTTGTTGTGACGTCATAGACCAAAACATTTTCTTTGAGAAAACTGATTTAATATTTATGCGATTGAATAGTTGAGATAATATTGCATACGAGTTGATGGTTTTTGAGTAAAATAGAAGATATAACATTTTGTGGAAAATTTGGGATTGGAGCTTGCAGTGTTTGGTGCTCGTTCATATTGTTGGATCTATTTGACAAGTGTTATATAAGAGGAAAAGGAACAGATTTAAGCATGGTGGACATAACTCCATTGACACACTTATGCAAACAGTTGCCGAAACACGCACCCAAACTGAAGAAATAGAGTACAGAATGGGTTAAGGGAACCGCCCACAAAATGTTTATGCCATGGCCACATGGTGGGTCCTTATCTAAAGCCATCTTGCAGCATATGATGACATATTTTCATGCCACATACACGGGCAAAAAGCTAGAAAAACGCCTAACTATTTTAGAGCTTTGGAAAATGTATGAACAAGAGAAGGGAGAGGAGCCGCCAGTAGATTGGATACTTAATATATGCTCAGATGGGGGGCGAGACGCCTACCGCACCACCCACCCCATCCGAAACAAAGGTTGAAGAAAATAAGGATGAGGGATTATACCCGTTGAGAGCGTAAAGCAGCTACGGGGTACAGCATCCCTGCATATGAGTCACCTATGCATAGTAGTGACGAAAATCAAGGGAACGATAAGGGCAAGGATATTACCTCCACAATCCAAAGGAGAGACGGGATGATGAAAGAAGGGATCAAGCACAGACAAGTCATCTCTCGGCAAGGAGAGAGAAGGGAAAAGATGGAAGGGAAACGAAAATAGAACCGATGAGATAGCATTCGCAAAAAATGAATGCATGGGAGGACACATTTTATTAAAACTTGATGGCAAAGGCATTGATGGCGCGAAACAAAAAGAAAGGATAGAGGATGTACAGGGAAAGGGGAATGAGAAGGAATTAAAAGACGAAAGGATAAGAAAGAAAGACAAAGGCGAGAACAGCTATATTGCGAAGAGCAAGAAAGACAGCTCGACGCAACCCAAGAGCAGCCATTGACCAAGACAGACAGAAACAGCAGAGGTTAGAGGAAGAGCAAAGAATACGCGAGAAAAGAATAAAGAGACGAAGAGATGAGGAAATTCGAAGGGCAGACGAATGTAGAAATGAAAAGAAAAGGGAAGAAGAAAAAGTTAGAGAAGAGGCGAGGAAGCACAAATAATTTGATGACAATGTAGAATGTAAGCGAAGACAGAGCACACGATCTTGAATATCTGGGAGAGAGGTTAGAATACCCGCTCCAGTAGTAGATTGGGAAGAAATAGAAGAATTCTTTCCTGCATATGATTCAGTAGCAGGCACGTCTAGGGCAGACATTGAGGATGACTTCCACACCAGAAGCATCGGAGATTGATAGAATATATGATGAAATGGGGTTAGAACAAACACCCCAAAGGGAAGGGGAAGACGAGCTCCTAGAGAGCACTCAGCTCTACGACACTGAAGATGTCACCTGAAGTAGTGGGAATAGGGAACTATCCTTGGATAGGCTAGAAATAAGTAAGAACAATGAAGATACAAGAAGTTGCGCAAATTGGGCACAGACAATGTCCGACTCGGAAAGGGAGGAGCGTGAGGAAAATGAAGAAAGGAGGCGAAGCGAAAGACGACTCCCAAGGGAAAAAGGAATAAAATGGTCAGACGCTAGTGAGTCTGCACCAAGAGCAACAGAATCAGCCACACAGTTAGACCGGCATGACAAAGTATCTCACGGTCAGAGGGGGGCGTCTTCACCGCCCTATGTAGACAGGCTCAGGACATTGCCAGGCAGACGGTGATGCAGGAATATTACCGCTGCAATAGACAGGAGAACAAAGAGAAGAGAGAGGGCTATGCATTCCAATTTCTGCTACTCCAGAAGGGGGGAATAAGATCGCATTATATTCCATGGCCACACATGGATCGGGAAAATTTGAAAAACAAGCTTCCTATGTTGACATCGGGAGCCGGAAAGTGGATACATGAGTCAGAAAAAATGATAGGAGGAAACACGCTAGCTATAGGGACATCAAAGGTCTCCTAATCGCCATACTTGGTGAGGAAGCAGACGATGTGTGGGCATGAGCAGGCTACCCTGGTGTAACCACAATTAATACCTCACATGACGGAGTTCCATTTAACAATTGTAGAGCCACAGTATGGAAAGCGCTACAAGTGCTATACCCAGATACTTCCGATATGGGAGCTATAATGACGCGGAAAATGAAAGTGAGGATCTGTTAATTTACATGCAGAATTTTCAAGACTCATGGGTGCTGGTGGCTCATGAATCGTGGACAAAATCTATACCTGTGTTTTGCCATATATTGTGCCAAGGGCTGCCAGAGCCAGTGCAGAAACAACTCAAGAAATTGGTGGGAATTGAGGCCAAGCCTTGAGCTGAAATACAGTTGACTATTGCACACTATTGTAGGGTGCTGCAAGAAAAGAATCAAAGAATCGCAAAAAGGAAGCTGCACGAAAGGTTGAGGAAGTGAAATTGGTGCAGAAGAAATTGTCAAAGTATGCTCTTAAAGGAGCCATGATAACTGGCACAGCTAGATCGAGCATGCAGCAGGTGACTAATCCACAGCAGAATAATCAGAGCAGTACTGGGTTTTATCTCAGGGGGAGAGGATTTAGGGGAAGAGGACGTCAGAGTAATCAGGGAGGCTTTCAGAATTACCAAGGAGGTTTTCAGAATATGCAAAATGGCAATCAAGATATGTCAAATGGGCAAATGATCCGACCACCGCCAGTATGTTGGTTGTGTGGAACGACAGGGCACTTAGCTTGCACATGCAGAAATCAAGGCATGATGCAGAACGGCCAAGGGACAGGTGCAGGCATGGCGAATCCACCTGCAGTCTTACAGCAGGGTGTTTCACAGAATCACAGTGCAACAACAAGCGCCAGGAGTGCAACAAGTCGTGCAATCTCAGAGCATGGGGAATTTTCCACAAGGACAGTCCCAACAGGCACCGTTGCAATTATCACAGACAATGAGCGCAGGGCAGACCCCAAACCTTGGAATGGGAGGTAACAATGGGAATGGGGGAAATCCATCAGCACACACTGGGCCAAAATTGTATATGGACTAGGACAGCTCACTGAGAACCCTGATGTGTTCTATCCTATCAGTGACACCAGACTCTCACAGGGAACCTAGGGTGGATGTCGTTATACGGGATAAAGATAATTCCTTCCTAGTTGACATGGGTGCAACACGCTCGTGTATACGTGAAGGCAAGTTTTCCTTGTCCGGCAAGGCCATAAATACTCAAGAGTTTTACAGGAGCTACCAGTCGCGTTCCCTTCACAAATGCACTTCCAGTCTCCATAGGAGAATGTGAAATGAATGTGCCTTTACTATACTCACGTCAGAGCCCAGTAAAAATTTTGGGTCGAGATTTAATGAAAGTTAAACATGACAATCTCGTTCACAGAGGAGGGCATAATATGTTCAACTCCAGGAATGCACTATTAAAATGTATGCAAAATGATCAGGGCCTGCTCAGGACACATAGCCTGAGGGCTATACCATTAGAGCGAGAAATATTTGCATATGGTATGCGTGTGCTCATGGCAGGATTGCCAGGCCTAGCAAACAAAAACATGAGAACCCCTGATGAATTCTTATTTAGACAGAGAATATCGATGCACAAGACAAAGGGACAAGTATTTCCTTTACTGATACACACAGCTGCAGTACGAGGGAGGGTGGCTTTGGTTGATGGTTATGATGACGAGGGGCGATAGTGGTGCGCAATAATTGCAATTGAAGAAGGATATTGAGTGACTGACATCACCAATGACGATCTGTTCGAAGAACAAGCAGACATGGGAGAGACAATGGTGGAAGTGAGTCTCACCTTTTGGGTAAAAATTATCAAAAGAGAAGTACCTCAGAGAATGATGTTGGCACGAAATAGTCATGAATATTTGTCAGGAGTGCACTTCGATCTGGCCACAAAAGATTGGGGAAGTTACCTGCTCAGCGCCCTGTGTTCCGAGTCAGGGTTACGGGCAGGTCCGCCAACAGCGCACCGTTTTTCAGGCATTGACAGTTACCATGGCGCCATGGACGCCTAATGGGCGTCCCACGTCACGTGATGCAGCGTCACATGACACAGCGTCGCGCCAAGATGTTCGCTTCCAGAAATAAAGGTGGAAAGGGAAAATGCAGTGGTGCTTCTGATTGAGCATTATTTGTGTACAATCTGGTGGCGCTTCGTTTTGGAACACTTTGTTTGCTCTGACCTCGGCCTGCTTTTGGACTTCTCTTGGAACTTCCTTTTGTCACTCTGCCTTCATGTGTACTGAACCTCGGACTGCTAATTGGATTGCTTAGGGTTTGCCCTGTTGTTGTCGTGGCCTCTTACCTGGATTACTACGGACCCGCTTCACTGTTGCTTTTGGATCCTTGTTCTTCTCTGGTTCTTGGTACTCTGGGATATTCTACCTTGGAATTTCGGATAACATCTTTCTGCATCACATAATCAAACCAGATATATAGACACATTCCTGTTTCTCTTTAGGCGTCCTCGTGCTGGCGGGGTATGTGGTGTTTTTCAGCAGCTTGGAACGAGAGACGCTTTCTTGTCTGCTGCGTAGGCGTCCTCGTGCCGGATAGGTGTATTTTTGGAAACTGTGTCTCCCATCTGGATTTCCTCATGGAATTGCAAGATCATACAGCTTTTGAACTTCGAATGTCCCAGACCTTGGCTCATGGTAAGATCTGACCAGTTTTTTATTATTTCTTTCTGGATTACTGTCTGATCAATTCATTAATTCTGGGTCCTCTTATGTTTTCATAGGTTTCTGGGTGTGCTCTCGGATATCACTTTCTTGATTACTTCCCTGTCCTCTCCGCCTACTAATATTATATACAGGTGGGAACCTTTCTGATGCGGGGCAGGGAGACATTCTAGTACTACTGAATAGTAACCTGTGTTATTTTGTTTACAAACAGGTGTTCGGAGTTATGTCCAATTTTTCCGACTACTAGACCCCTTTGCTTGTCAGTTTAAAACAACAGAGGGTTACAGTTGTAGGAAGAATTCTTCTTCTACTGTCTGATGATCCATAGTGGTGGAAACCTATTACGAAGTTGAGGAGGATTCATGACAATATTTTGATGATGATATGCCTGCCTCAGTATGGACTACAGGCCGCTATGACGTAGGCCTCTTGAACGGGGTTGGAGAAGTGAAGATTAAACTGAAACCAGGAGCAATTCTACCAAAAGCCCGACAATATCCCATGTCCAGAGAAGCAGATGAGGGGATTTTTAAGACAATTTTTGCAATGATGGAACAGGGCTTCTTAGTGACATCAGAGTCATCATGTAACACTGCGGTTTATCCGATCAAAAATTAAAGGGAGGGTGTTGGCGTTTAATCCAAGACCTGAGGCCAATAAATGATATTGTTGAGGCAGAGTTCCCTCTAGTCCCTAACCCGTCTACAATTCTATGTAATATACCTGTTGAAGCAAAATATTTCACGGCGATTGACCTGAAAAATGCATTTTTACTCAATCCCATTTCACCGTGACTCACAGGGTTCTGACGTCATTCACGTTCAGACAAATGCATCTGAAAAGCACAAGGCTGCCACAGGGGTACCGTGAGGCTCCTCCTTCAACAGAGTCCTGCAGATGGACTTGAGCTATATTACATTAAAAAGTGTCGTCCTGCAATATGTGGATGACATCTTAATCTGCCGCACAACAGAAGAACAATGCAGGCACGATTCTGCTCAGCTATTGACTGTACTGGCTGAGAAAGGATAGAAGGTGGACAATGAAAAATTACAATGTTGTCAACAAGAAGTGCTGTACATAGGCCAGCTGATCTCACATGAGGGAAAGAAAGTGACCGCAGAAGGGGCTGAAGCCATACTGAACACGGCTAAACCACACATGATAAAACATATTCAGAGTTTATTAGGCCTATGCAACTATGTCAGAGCATGGGTCCTTGACTATAGCTCTTACACTAAGCCTTTACTTCAGGCCCTAAATAAGGCCCAAGTAACGAAAGAAAAGATTGAATGGTCTGAGACCATGGAGAAAGGGTTTGCTGAACTCAAAAGAGCCATTTGCACAGCACCAGTTCTCGGGATTCCCAATTATGCAGAGGAATTTTACCCATTTTCACACACGAATGGCAGCCTTTTGACAGCAGTACTTACGCAGAGAACCACGTAAGGGTACAAGCCCCTGGCATATTACAGTGGAAATTTTGACCCAGTAATGAGAGGTCATTTCCAGTGCGAACAAAGTTTAGCTGCTGCAGCGTTCGCCATAGAGAAGGCTACAGCCATGACATTGTACGTCGAGCACTCACTATTTGCCATTCTAACGAGACCAAAGGGCACACTGACATCTCAGAGAGCTTCTGCTTATGAAGTGATCATATCAAATCCATCGATTAAAGTAGTCCAATGTAAGATAGTGAACCCAGCTATGTTTATAGCAGAGCCAGTCACTGAAGGAGAACCAATACATGACTGTGCAAACTATGAAGAATTCTATGATGAAATCCCCAAGGTGAAAGAAAATGCCTTGCCAGGAGTTGAGATCGTCTTCATTGACAGGTCTTCAAGGATCGATCAAAGTGACGGACAAAGATATACAGGCGTTGCTGTAATGAAGCACACAGCAAATGGTGAATTTTGAGTACTTGTTAGTGCGCGAATACCATCTCATTACTCAGCACAGGCTGCAGAATTATTGGCGTTTATACTCGCCATTGAGAATCACGCAGACTAGGAAGTAATGGTGTACAGTGACTCCGCCTTTGTGACGTCAACAGTGCACGCAGGCCTAGCGTACGGGAAAAGGAGGGGCTACCTCCGAGTGGACGGCACACCAGTGCAGCGCGCAGCCTTATTCGACGGACTGATCAAGGCACAACAGCTCCCAGTGGGCATATCGGTCAGAAAATGCGCCGCCCACATGAAGGGGACAGATTTTATTTCACGTGGAAACCAAGCGGCCGACACAGAAGCAAAGTGTATCCCATCCAAAAGTTAGATGATCATGGCAGTGGAAGTTATCCATGCCAACGAACAAATGATGGTTACACGAACTGCACCTGAAAGTTACAGTAATTTGGGGAAAACACAGCTAATGGAACTCCAAGGGGAGGCACCACAGGAAGAGAAGAACCTGTGGAAACGTTGAGGGTGTTCTTTAAACCCCTCTGACAGCTTATGGCAACAAGACAGCACTGCTAAACCAGTAATGCCTGTAGCCCTATTAAAAATAGCACTGGAACAGTTACATTATCTGGCGCACATGACAAAAGAGAATCTAGCAGCAATGCTCGCTGAAGATTGGTTCATACCGAATTTAACTGAGCACGTTGCATTCTTTATAGTGAACTGTATAATTTGCCAGCAATTCACGGCAGGGCACACATTAAAAGTAATGAGAGGAGTCATTCCCAGGCCGAATGGGCCTTTTCAGCACTTGCACGTTGATTACATCGACATGATTCAAGTATGTAACGGGTACAGATATTTAATTGTTGTGGTGTGTCCATTCTCTAGATGGATTGAGGCAGGTCCATGTACACACCCTGACTCTACCTGTGTGGCCACATTTTTAGTGAGGGAAGTGTTCCCCAGGTGGGGGTTGTGCGAAGTCATGAGATCAGATAATAGCCCTCTTTTTGTCAATCGGTGTTCGAACAGATTAGCTTGCTGCTTGGTATAAAGCACAAGTTCTCGTTGGTGTATCATCCGCAAGGTAACAGGGTTTGTGAGAAGCTCAACGGCTTGTTAAAGGAAAGGATAGCCAAGTTGAAGCTTACTCTAAGGAAGGGATGGTTGCACTGCCTTCCACTGGCACTGTGTGCACTTCGGAATCAACCCCGGTTCCGACCATCATTTTACGCCACATGAGATAGCCACAGGAAGAAAAATGAGAACTCCTTTGACACCCCGAGATAGAGCTAGATGTGATGCCCAGTCAAAAAGCAAAACTATCTGAACTGCATGACATCTTGCCTTACTGTAATTTCAGACCAGCTGCAGCAATGACGAAAGGGGTGCAGGGCAGCACGGAACACAGAAGAAGATACTACTACCAACCCAGCTCAAGGGTTTGTTTACCATCCATCTTCCCTGGAGACACCATCCTTGTGAGGAATCATACCAGGAAAAAGTGGGACGAGCCAATATTCAATGCTCCTTTTACAGTGGAGGACTGCACCCCATCCGCAGTCAAACTACAAGGCAGGAGAGCTTGGATTTTTCTCGGCGGTATCAAACCCTACATTGGAGAAGGCCCCCTGCCTGCACCCCAACGAGAGGAATCGACAAGCAACTGGGGAAGAACCACAGCACGTGCAGACGAGATCCATGAATATGAAGAAGGACGCATGACCAGCTAGACAAAGAACCTTTTGCAAGTCGTGGCTTAAATTGAACACTTCCTCTAAGCAAAAAAAGGGGATAAGAACATAAAAACTGACACTCTGTTCATCCTAGTTGCAGGGTGATGAAGAAGAATTGCATGCATAAGCCACAAAATAGCCTGCAAACTTTGATCTTTGGACTGAGGCACACTTAAGCCTTGACGAGAAAAGAATATGCCAAATTTTGACCAAGGCCACTTACATTGGAAGCAAATACAGTATCCCGACTCAGTCCACACCAAGACCCTATTCTGAATCACTTATGGTGTCCCACAGCAGCGACATCGCCAAGGATGTGGTCACCTATTTTGATCTAGTGCTAAGATCATACCAGTCATTGGTAGGGAGGCTCACCAATGTCGCTGACTTTCTTCAAGATCCTGAAAATGAAAAGACAGTAAGACAACTGCTCACTGTCATTGCTGAACAATTTTTCCTACTCCTTGAGTACAGTGATGAGAAACCAAATGTCTCAAACACAGGCGGAAATCAATGAGCTTATCAACACATTGTTCTTTTGTATAATCGAAGACTGTCCAACTCTTATCGGGAGATACACTCACGTTTCTTCGAGACCCAGCAAATACAGAACATTTAATCCAACTTTTAAATAAAATAGTGATCCTAGTCGCACTCCATGCGCCCGGACAATGCAGACATTGTTTACATTAAGGAGAAAGTATACAATCTTGAACCTCAGCAAGACAGGACGATGTCCCTGTCACTAGAAGACAGCAGATTGGCTCACAATGTCCTTTTTTGCCTAGTCACTGACTTTCCAGATCTAGTGGGGAGATTGAGCCATTTTGACGTCCTCACATTCATCAGAGATCCAGCTAATGTTGCACAGATGGGCTTGCTCTTGCATGGAATCGTGTTACAGATAGAGCTCTCGAACCATCAACAGAACTATCTGAGGAGATTCTAAAAAGCTTTCCGCCGAGAGACAGATCGAGGAAACAGTGTCAAGGACTTCACGAATCATATTTGTCATTATCCTGTCTTTATCTTTTATATTGACCAGCATACAATATGTCCTCAGGACTGAAGCAAATTTGAGGGGTGGACTGGGAGTTTACTTACTTTGAAAATGCACAGTAAAAGGACATACTGAGGTGTTATTTAATTTGATTTTTTCCATAGTCTAGCAAAGGAACTGTATCCTGAAAAAAGGAGACAATCCATCACCCACAAGAGGGGGGACACTTGTGGAGCATCTGACACTCTTAAACACAGAACTCGAAAGACGATATTTGTTAAGGGAATATAATACATTTGACATTTGGAGAATGATCGAGATGGGGGTCAGAGCAGCAATTTGGTCCTCCTGCAGGAGGAGAGAAACCATGTTTCTCTGGAAGTAAATGCCGCCTGACATACAGAGGCATAATGTATCTATGCATCATATTCATTATTGTTTTACTGTCATTAACGATCAGAACTGCATTTTTCATTGGTGCACAACGTGTTCCAATTGCAGTGCAACCCCTAATGCACGCATGAATCCCACAAAAGCACACAGACCTTATATAGTCATTCCAGTCCCTAGAAGATCTAATGGAGGAGTGAATGAATGAACTTGAAATGGATGTGATTAGAAATTATACACACACACACTTGTGGTAACAAACAAAAAGAAAAGCGGAGACAGGGTCGGTAAAGAATGAATGAAGAAAGGTTATTGACAACTACATGCACACACAACAGGCCTAGTGTCAATAACTGCAGAACCACAAGCCAGACCAGCAGAGAAAAAGAGGCTGCCTGCCATACGAAACATCACAACAGACATTGTGGACGGACAAGGAGAATTGAAGAAGAAACCAACAGAAATAATGATGATAAACATTCCTGAGACTACACTCATGAAGAAAAAGACGAACTCAAAAAAGATCTCACAAGCACAACTGATAGTAGACTCATTATTTCAGTTCATAGCCAGAGCCAGGAAAATACAAGAGGAACTAAAGAAAAAAACCGCAAAGGCTGTATTGCCAAGCATATATATTCCAACACAAGGGACAAGTACCAGTTCCACAGTACAACCATATACTATTCAGAGATGTAGTGATAGCAAACTACATGAAAACCTTAAGGACCAAGAGAAGCATGCATGGAGATGACAATGAACTGAATGACTACCTGGACAGCACAGCACAGCACACATGGGAAATAACATTTGGTACCAGCACATGAAGGAAGTTGGAAGACGAAATTCCGTAGGGGAATGCTTTGTTTGTGCACTCCTACCATAAAGCATGGGGGAAGTCCAAGATCTTCGTGGCTGTAGAAATTGATGTCCAGATAGCACACTGTCTTTCACACGTAGCTATGTGCAAAACTAGAGGCCAGTTTATGGGAAGTGACGCGTCCCTAATATGGGCAACTGAAAAAGCCTATCCCGATGAAGATGATTATGTTCAAGACTAAGACGAGAAACTGAGCTCATACTAGGAATCATGTGATTAGGTACGAGAAGCATGGAGTTCAAGGAGCAGGAATAAGATGGGAAGTGAACCTGAGACTAAATGTCCAAGGGAAAACTCCAGAGGAAGCTCGAAAGTGGAAGAACAGAGCCCAAATGCAGATTTGGGGAACAGTGCTTTCACCAGATGGATGGGAAAAAGGAGTGGTGATTTGCAGAGCCTGGGTGATCACTGGACTCTACAAAGAAACTGTTGACATCGTGTAGAATGGCTGCAAGCCATTGTGGCCAAAACTTGCAAAACTATTGACATGGGTCGAAGACAGAGGACCCTTGCAGATAGTGCCACTAGAAAGCCCAAAATTCTGCTTCAGGAATAATGGCACAAGAAGGATAGGAGAGAATCGGAACTCTGCACAAGTATTTGATGCTCCAGGGATGGTGCATGGAACTGCAGTGATTATGGATCATTATTGGGCATGCGGATCCAAGGCATACATCAGGCTGCCAAGAGACTGGGTAGGTATATGCACAATAGTGAATGTCCACGTTCCAGCATTAGTGATCCCGAAAAGTGACCTGAATAATGACAGTTTCCCAAAAGCAAATGCTCACTTAAGGAAGAAGAGATCTGTGAAACTCATAAACTGAATGAAGAGAGAATTATTTCTCTGCTAAATCAGAAGAAGCATTTCAAGCAATCCCATTTGAACAAAGGCTGTTCAGCTTCACCTCTTGTGTGTTCACAATGATTTTCATGCCCAGGATCCAAGTTGGGGTAAATACAAAATGGTTGCAGATAACTAGATGGGAATTGCTGCAGACCATCAACACGACCATAAAAGGATTGAATGCAATCAAGGAAGAGGTAAGAGCCATCCGACTGATGACACTCCAGAACAGATATGTCCTTGATGTGATCACAGCTATGGATGGGGGAGTTTGTGCAAAAATTGGAGAATCATGTTGTACATTCAAACCTTCTCACGGTGAGGAGAATGGAACCTTAACAGAAGCCATAGGTATGTTGATGAAGCTACAGAACCAGATGATCGACGAAACTGACGAAGTTGATGACAATAGCTTGTTTGGATCACTATTCCCGTGGGTCCCGCAATGGATGGCAGATGCGTTCAAGTTCTTGGGAGCCCTGCTAGTGATGATATAAGTAGGATTTTGTGTTATCAAGATAATAATCTCGCAATGCCAGAAGACTGCGAAAAAAGCCATAGGGATGAAGATCATGATTGATGTCAAACCAGGATGGAAGCCCAAAGACCTGACTAATGAAGAAATAAGAGACTTTGTGAAGGCCAGCATTCACGCACCAGAAGGAACAACGTTTCTCTATCCCAGAAACCACATAAATTATGTGGGAAGATGGGTTTACTGTAGCCCAAATGGACAATGTCAACTAATGACATGGAATAAACACGAAAATTTAAGAACAGCAGGAAGCCTGAAAGGAGTAATAAAAATATGGACACCAAAGAGACACTTCTTCAAACCATCATGTATAGACCCAGAAGATGAAGAAGGAATGAACCCAGGCGATGGAGTGAAGATAAATACAGAAGAATCAAGTAAGTTGAATTCAAAGACGGAGGTGAAAGATACGTGATGTATGATGAGCAAATAAATCAGCAGAGAGCCGCAGTAGGGCTCTGCCCAGTACCTATCAGAAGAGCAACACCCATTAAAGTCCCAATACCCAGAAAACCATGGACAGTAAGGTATCCATTAAGAAAATCCTACCGGCAAATAAGACAAAATGAAGATTGCCTCAGTACTGTCACTGAAGGACGACCTTAGAATGACACACAGAGACGAAACGCCATGAATAAAGATATTGTGAACCTAAAAGGGGAGAACGATGTTGAACTACAGAGAAACTTAAGCTGTAAGCAGGATGAAGATATTCAACCAGCTAACACCTGTAAATATGCTTGAAACCGCAAGAAAGCTAAGAAAACAGTGCGGCTTGCTATGCCAAGTAATAGAATAGTGCGGCAAGCACCATTTTACATAATCTACCTCAAAACGAAGCACATTATTATAAGTGCGATTCCACTTTGCACAAAAAGCAGAATCAACCCAGGTTACTAGAGGCCAAACAAGACAAGATTCATATTCTAGCTAAACGAGAAGAAACGGATGAATCAAAACTCAGCAGATGCAGCTCATGCCAGGAGAGCCAAGGTCATACCAATAGAAGGAACGAACAGTAGCCACTTATAATTGAAACTTAAGAACAGAATATCCTTTCTTTGAACAGTCTAGATAAGGAGGCATAGGCAGGTGGCAAGCAGAATAAGAATTAAATGCAAACATTTAGAGAAACTAGACAATTTCACGGTGTGGGTAGCACGTGACCAGCTGAGCGAGAAGCCGCACAGGTTCACACCTACGCTTGGCATCCGCCTAGGCAGAGATATCAGAACTTTTCCAGACAGAAGATGCAGTTTCGAGGCCTACCACAGTGAACTAATTGACACATAGCCACTAAAATGATGATTGATTGAAGGAAGGCCAGGTGAATAGAGGGCCACCCTGCACCTGGCTGCCCATTCTGCGTGCTGATAAGCAAAGTGGAAATGTATGCATGGGGTTGGTGCCAACCCAATCACAATGGACCAAATAATTTAGGCTCCTATAGTTAGTAGAACCAATCTGACGTCGTACTTTTAGAGACGTCTACAGTAGTCGTTTTTGAAGGAAGGGCTTAGACGCCCACCTGACAGCGTTTACCCAATCCCCTCACTCCGTTACCATATACAGATATAGTACCTATATTAAAGTTACCTTTTCCTAACCAATGGAATTGCATGTTAACTTTTCAGTGTTACACGTCATTTATGAGGAGTTTTGAGTATAAATGTTACAACTTGTATGAAGTTCATTGGAGTTGAAGCGAGACGGACTATCGCATCACTGCTGATTTCCATGACTCCCCGTTTTTTTTTTACTGGTCATTAAACGGACTCCCTTTGCCAAACCATTGAGTTGTCTTTATTGATTGGTGTTGGAGTAATAAATCTGCACCCCCATCCATCTCAAAGGTGCAGCGATCTCGTTTTAAAGTACTTCGGAGCAAACCTCGGCTCTATGGGCCGGCAAGGGGGTCTCCGGAGTACACTGGTTTGGTATGAGATACATTACTCATCGTAATCGTATTTCTGGTGCTTGTAGCTGGTTAGATTCACATGCTGTGCATATAGTCCAAAATCTAGTGGTAATCTCGGAGTATTGCATTTTATTTTTTTAAGATTGAGAAAGGGAAATCGACCAGGGCATGTCTAACACTATCCCTACTGTGAAGTGTAGTGTACCCAAGATCCCTCACGCATTGAAGTCCTCCCGTTTTTTTGTTCTGCCACAAGGGGGCCTGAAGAGAATGCACGAGTACAGACAAAAAGTAGGTGTAAGATGTCTATGTTGCTGTGCAGTAGCATTTGGAGCGCTCAAGTGTCAGATGGGATTACCAATAAATGATCTCAGGCCCAAATAACCAGACAGACTCAAAGAATATGGAAAAACACTACTTTATTATCAGCTCAATAAAGTAGGGAAACCTGGCAAACAAACAGATTGTAGCTCACACACTCTCAAATACATTTCCATTACACAAAAGGCTTTATACCTCAATGTACATCAGCTATAACATCATCCTATTTATTTTAATGGTAATTTGTATGGTACCTATACAAATGTGTTTCTATGCGCCACAAGACCAGTGGGGGTTGGGACATGGGAATCAAAAAGAAAACAGTTATATTGGCCTTGTGACAATCCTACCATGCAAGTGCATGACAAGGTGGTAGTGGTAAGTGCACTGGGGGCGGGGGTACCCCTAAGGGCGGGGGCAGCAAGTGCTGGGTGGGCCAAGGTGGCAAGTGCCTTGGGAAGTGGGGGGACGGAGGATTAGTGCGGTGGAAAGGGAGGACCAAGTTGGGCAAATCCCGTAAAGGGGGCCCGAGAGCAAGTGCTGGGAAAGGATGCTGGGCGGACTGGAAGTTGGTGGTCTGGCCCCTGTATGACTGATGGGGCCAGGCCCCTGTCGCAGCAGCAGATGGAGTGTTAGCACACGAGGTGGAGAGGGAAGTAAGAGGAGAAAAGGAAAGTCTTGCAAAGCTTTCCGGAACTTAAGAAGATCCAGCTCAAGTCTGAAGGGGGAGGGAGGCTGTTCCAGAGGGAGGAACCAGCCGAGGAAGGGGATCTACCTCCCAGTCTCTGCTTGGAGAAACATTTGATCTGCAGAGTGTTGGAGCCAGTAGACCGAAGGACTCTGGCTGGGAGGTATTTAGGGATGGAAAGCTGGATGTAAAGAGGTCCCAGGCCCCAGACAGCCTTGTGGATGATGCAAAGGGTCTTGAATTTAATCCTTGTGGTCACCAGTTGCCAGTGGAGAGCCTTTAGTGCTGGAGAGATGCGGTCCATGGGCTTGAGGCCAAGGATTAGTCTCACAGTCCTATTCTAGATTAGTTGAAGGGTCGAAGGGAGGAAAGAGGCTGTTACAGTAATCTAGCCTAGAGAGAACCAGGGCTCTGAAAAAGCTGAGCTCCTGGGGGAAGGTGAGGAAAGGAAGACTGCCCCTGAGGAGGTGCAGCTGAAAATTGGATTTCTTGCCAAGGTCCATGATGTGTGGAGAGAAAGAAAGGAGTCAAAGATGATCCCAAGGGTTTTTGTCTCACAAGTGGGTGAGGGGAGAGGATCAAAGTAGTCTGGCCAGAGAGTGTGGGGGTCAGGGGGACCAAGAAGCAGGGGTCCCAATGAGAAGGATCTCCGTTTTACTGGCATTTTTTATTTTTACTGTGTTATAGTTAAATGTAACTTTTTTTAACACTCTTCCACCATTGCAACAATCATCTGCATCTGGCAATTCTCACATTAAAAAGTCTTTAGTCTTTTGAAGCGACCTAGCACTTACGTGACTTACTTTGTCATTGGTTCTTCTGCTTTTAGCACATCATTCAAAAAGTTAATCCCTGCACAGGTACGGCCGATTCTTTCTCCAGCTAAAAATAGCCTCCACCATTCATCAAGTGACAGAGTGAGTGTTTCTTCTAAATACCTGCCCAGATACAGTGATCTTTTTCCTTTCAAATGTTTGCAGCTTGTTATTAGATGTTTTGTAGATTCTACAGTGTTCTCTAAACCACAGTTTCTGCAATTGTTGTCCTGGATCCCGGGTTGACGTCTTCTATTTAGAACTTCCTTTGTTTGGTATGCATTTAGTTTTAATCACAAGAATTGGTTACGATGGTAGGGGCTTGGAAATTTCTTCAAGTATGTTTGAATCCTATTCACTGTTCTATGCTCCCAAGGAATCCGTTCTAGAGACTTGTAATTCATACTGATATTTAGACTTAATATCCAGTCATATTCTTTCACCTTTTTTTAACCGCATCCGGATTGTTAATCAGGAGGTCCATGGTCGTATCCAGTTGATTTAATTCAATTTGACATTGTTGTTGCCATTCTCCAATAGGCCAAGATTGGGACCCACTTTCTTTCTGCCACAACATTTTGTATGCTCTCGCCGCATCTTGCATTATTGACTTCCTAAACAAGGCAAGGGTTTTCCACGTTAATACGGATTGAAGGCCAAGTTCGTTTCTTATAGCTGCTATTGGGGTACTCTTTGGAAGTCTCAGCACTTTTTTCCAAAAACAGCCTTCTAAAATGGGCCAGATGTTGCAGTTCATACTTGGGGCCGTTTCACATCCGAAGGTCACGGCTGGCACTACTTTTTGTTTATAGAACAACAACAAGGCCATGAAGGTGAATTTCCCATGTCTGGAATGAATTATGGATCCTTGAGTCGCTTGGACTTTCATTTTAACCTTTAAGTTGTTTATCCAGTCTACTTCTCCTAAAGATTTTGAGAATTGGATCTCCAGATATCATATCACTTCAACCTGTTCTATGTGTTCTAGGCCTATGGACCATCGGAAGCCAGAGTGTTTTTGTTTTTTTCCACCTGGTCTTGCTGTCAGATTCACAATTTTGGATTTTTTAGAGTCGATTACTAACAAATTTACTTCCATATAACTCTTTTGTGCTGCAAGCTTACATTGCAATCCAATTTGTGTCTTGTCAATCAGTACAGTATCATCAGCATATATGATCCATGCCACATGCTGGTTGTTTAGCTTTGGTGGAAAATCATTCATCTTGACCATAGCCTGTGGGGGGTCAGCCAAATAAAGGTTAAATAATGTGGCTGCCAATGGGCAACCCTGTTTGACACCATGTTCTGTCGATATGGATGCAGATGAGTACCTTGTTTGTCAAGTATCACTTGGACCGACATGTTGGTATAAAAGGCTTATATTTGTTCAACTAGCTCTCTTGGGCATTTCCAGTTTATTAATTTCTTCCACAGTGTCGCCCCACATTCTCATTCAGGGCTTGTTTCAATGGGGTTGTGCGTTTAGGCAGTTCATAAACAGTAGAATTTGTCAAGAAGCTCTGTAGGAATGCTTTCAACCCATTCATTTTATTTGGCTGTGAAGCCCGATTACATAGTCTTTTAGGTGGCCCACTCTCTTTCTGGACCTGGTCTGAGGACAAGCACTCCATTCTGGCCCCTCCAGAACTTTTTCCAGTTTTTTCTTCTTTTTAAAAAGATCATATAATTGAACATTTGATGCCGCTGGAGCCTTCGATTTTGTTCCTTCATGATTTCCTTGTGTGCATGGGTTATCTGTGGTAACTATTATTTCGTCAGTCAGAGGCGTTTTTGGTTCAACTGAACATGAAACCGAGTCATCTGCGTTTGGCTCAACTACTGTGTTGAGTACATTTCTTAGAGGGATAGAACCCCGTTCTATGTCTTGCCTGCTGTCTCCATGTTTTTCAGGGTTTTTACTCAAATCTCCATTCTCCGTAGTACCGTTTCCTGATTTTTTCTTTCCAGTTTTTACTCTTTCTTTATTGAAGCATGTAGGGAGCCCAGGCTCTTTGCATCCTTTCCTTTGTGTGTCCTTCCCACTTATTTCCTTCTGGGTCTCGTTTGAATTGGTGCTATTAACAGGAGCTTCGAGTGTTCGCGGCGTGGCGGGGAGGGGGGGATCATGCTGTTTTTCTGCATCCATTTAAGACAATCAAGAAAAGGGTCCATCTTATTTTTCCTCTCTACATGTTCACTCTGCGCCAGATCACTGAGTCTTGCATGCCTCATTGCTGACGCTTCCGCTTCTTTTTTCAGTCTTTCCTGAATCGAGTCAATTACAGATTCGATTGGGTTTATTTTGGTTTGTATCATGGCCGGCAAGATTTCATGGTCCTTTAGAGAGTCATGTATATTTTCATACAATTTAAGGTAAGGTGCCAGTGATATGGTCAGGGCAGCCGAAATGTTGTTATGAATTTGAGCCCCTAAGTCACTTGGGAGTCGTAATGGGTTCACTTCTTTTTTTAGACTAGGTGACGTGGGCTCAGTTGATATGGATAGTTGGGAGTCTGCAGATTTATCCTCGTTCAGAAGCTTCTTTCCTGGAGCACTTTTATGCAGAGTTCTTATAGGATTTTGCTGGACATTTGAAGGTAAGGATTCCACATTGTTATCACACCAGCGACCGTCCAGTTCTTTGTCTTGCTGCACATATGGCACACGGTGTTCATTCATAATAGTTGGAGAGGAGGCTGCTCATTTTTCACTAAACCTTTCGTGGCATCCTTCGAAAGAGAATCTCAAAGATTGTTCACATATTTGTTCTCTTATGTCTTTTAGGTCTTTATTTAGCCTTCGTTCAAACTTCGCATCACATTTTGCTATGAGTTTGCTAATCTTGTAATACGCCCTGCAGAGTCTGTTACAATAATGTCATGTACTGACAATACAGCTCCTTTAAGCGTATCTGCCTTTTCCAGACTTATCAGCAGCATTCAGTTATCCTCTTTGTGTGTACTGTGTCTCTCAACATGGGCTGCAGTATGTGTGAGCATCCCTGCAGTCCTGTCTAAGAGCATTTCCCTCAGTTTGTTCCATAATTTGCTGTTTATACAGTCAGTGCCTGCTTTTGTCCTCATTATTGGGGTCATAGCAAAGGAGAGGTTTCTTTCTATGTGGCTTACATGATTCTGGGAGGAATCTAAGCCACTTCTATTGTTTATGCTTTCCACAACTCCGTTCTCCCCGGGAAACGTCCTGGGGGTTGGGTCTCATTGAAGTGCCCAAAGTGCTTCTTTGACTTCTACAGGGCTGTGAGGTCTGCCCAATATCACAGTAACAACCGCCTTTGTGTCTGGGGATGGGCTAATACTTTGCAGAGTCTCCTTTGGTATCGCACTGGATAGTCTAGCTGTCATTTCTAAGAGCTCTGCGTCTGTCACGTAATTCGTGTCAGAAACTGCATACTGTCTTTCACTCATGTCCAGCGGTATGAACTCATTTGTGCTCAAATCTCCCCCTTGTATTGTATTTGCATCTACCATCTGATTTTGTAACTCCCTCAGTCATTTCATTTGATGTTTGAATATTTGCTACTTTATGAATATTCTTTGTTATGTGTTCGTTTGGAAGGAGGAGGGGAAGCGTTGTTTCACTTACCGGCGGGGACATGGAGGAGAAGCCGATGTTGCTGCTTCCTGGTACGCGGACCCGGCTGCTCCACCATAGTTCCAGGAAGTAAAACAAAGATTATTGGTCCAGTGGCTGTTTGTCAGTTACGTTTACTTTCACTGTAAACGGATTAGTAGTCGGAATAGCAACATTCCTACTGATAAATTCTCTCTGCGTGTAAATCCTCGCTGGCACCTCAATGGCACTTTCAATAGGACTCGCGGGGAAATGATGAAATGCAAAGCCCATGTCCTTTAAATATTCCTTTACAGCACATGTTTTCCCAAACACAGTAGCAGAGTAGAAAACGTTGAAACTGTGAGACTTTGCTCACGACTTTGGGCACGCTTCGCGCTTGCCCCCTCATCCAGCATCCGTGACTAGCCGACCTTGCGAAACTCCAGGGCTTTGTAGTTGATATTGGCGCAGCTTGCAGACTTGCCGGATTGCAAGAAGGACTTGAACTAATAAGGATACACAGTAGCAAGAAACACGTCAAGATGACACAGATTCCGCCAACGCTCAGTGTAACTGTGAGACTTTGCTCACAACTTCACTAAGGCAGCGATCATTGGCAGAGCACCATGCCTGAATAGCAGTCAGGTATGGGGGAGGAGGTAGGGGAAGGCATCTTGAAAGAGCTGTGTGTCATCTGCATAACACTGGAAATAAGGGGAGATGGTAGAGATCAGGTGGACCGGAGGGGCCAGGTAGATGTTGAAGAGCCATGGCAATAGGATAGATCCATGAAGGACGCCACAGGTAGAGAGTGAGGTGGAGGAGAGAAAAGGACCCATTTGCACTTGGGAAGGTATGTTTCAAAGAAGGTCGTCAGCCGCACCAGGGCCCTGGCCGTGATGCCTAGGGTTTTATGGAAGCGGTTTATGAGGATAGAGTGGTTGACTGTCAAAAGCAGAAGAAAGATCGAGCAGGATCACAACAGAGGGAGTAGTAGAGTCCAGGTTAGAGAGCAAGTGTTCAGGAGAGCTGTTTCCGTGCCTCTGGTTGCCCAGAAACCGGACTGGTGGTCATGAAGACAGCCAGCCATTGGGAAGGTCTGTTTGAAAGGAAGGAGGTCGGCCTACATGGCAAACAGTAAAAACCTATCAAAAGGAGGGATTGGTTAAGGGAACATATATACCTATAGCTCATTTAGGTGTTAGTAACATCATTGGCTGCCCCTCATCAAGTAAACACGCCTTGAACTATTGCTAACTATGTATATACAGATAATCACAGAATAACAGCAGCGTATTGGCTCTTCCAACAATGCATAATCCATCAGTACATAGGCCCTCATAATCGGTTGGCATTCTCTTGCAACCTTGGACATTCGGCTCGATGGCAAAACGTAAGCAAAACGAAACCCATGTGCGGGGATCAATTTCAGACAACTGTCCACTTGACTAATTAGCCTACCATCTCTCATCAGTTAAGATGGTTGCCAACTGTTCGCTTCCTCTGAACTTTAAAGGGAGTGAAGGTACATTGCTTTCTTCGTCTGGTGCTTTATGAATAGGCCTCGTTTTATTGTCTTGCACCCCATGTGAGGAGACCATGATTTTGTCCATTCCAGCCTTCTATTTACTGCTATTAATTCAATTATTTTGGTTGCAATTACTCCTGTTGACCTCTGGAAGCTTGGTTGCTCTGTCTTGCATATGCTTTCTGCATCTTTAATTGTGCAATACGTGGCACTTGCAAATGTTCACTCCTTTGTTTAATTCGAGAAATATGTCGTACATATGTAGCTTATCCTTTTCAACTCCTTTCGTGCCTTGCAATTGCTTCTTGCTGCGGCATCCCTGATCATAAACCAAGCAACGACAGACATTCTTGCACAGAGCTGTATTCCAGTGCCAGTCAGCTCTTCAGCCTTGGTCTCTCTCCTTCGGGCTCCTCGCTTACTATTTATAGTCGATTGCCATTTTCTTATCAGGGCTGCTTTACCAGTGTTATATTTTCTACTACAGTAAGCATCTATATATCTCATCTACCTTGCGTTTCTGCGTATATACATCTACTGTATCTTTTCTCACTCATCTTCTTAGTCTATATAGTTTTCTTCGTATTCGCATAAATGTTCACTTTGTTAGTTCATTCACTTCATTCTTTAAATATTCACATATTTTTTCAGTGCGTCTTCGTGTCTTCTCTTCATGAAGTCACTTTATACTCACCAGACTTTAATTATAGTTCTTCTATGTTCAGTGGTGTCTGCAGATATCCAACTACCACGTCAGTTCGAGGGCACGTTCGATACGGTTATCAGAGCGCATAACTTCTTTCATATTATCAAAGCAGTATTGGGATGATACCTGGTGTCACAGTGTCTTCTTGTTCTTCAAATAGGGCAGAGGTGAGGTGGCGGGCACTATAGATAACATGTACATCTGCCTCTCTACATTCCTTCAACTCGAAGAGGGAAGGAAGTGTGGGTACATGTGAATGTAAGCAGATGCAAGCACCAGAAATACAATTACGGTGAGTAATGCATGTCTTCTGATGCTAGTGAATCTGCTTAGAATCACATGCTGTGCATAGACTAGCGAGCAGTACCAGTCGATGGTAGTGGGATGTGTGAAAGAACAGAAGCGAAGAAATGCCTTAACATCATTCGACCCATCTGAGAATCAGTTTTAGAATGTGCATCTAAGCAGTAATGTTGTGTAAAGTGTGAAAAGAACTCCAGGTAGCTGCTTTTCAAATAGAATATATAAAAACATTTGCAATTAAAGCTATAGTAGCTCCTGTGCCGTGAGTAGAATGTGCTCTAGACGTGATGGCCTCTTGGAGAGAGTAACACATTTCAATACATTTAGCGATCCATTTACAGATTGCTGACTTCGAGACAAAGCCTCCTTCTCTACCAGCGGCAACAGAGACAAAGAGCTGATCAGTCTTTCGAAGTGGTTTTCTCCTAAGGTACTAAATCACTACTCTCCAAACACCAAGTGCACGAAAGCTTCTTTCAGCCGAGTTAGTGGGATTCTGAAAGAAAGTTGGAAGTTCAATAGACTGGTTCACGTGGAACTTGGAGATGAATTTAGGCGCAAAGCTTGGATATGTGGGCAAAACCACTTTGTCCTTATGAACAGTACCAAATGGGTCTTGAACTGGGAGCGTCCACAGCTCACTAACTCTCCGAATGCAAGTAATAGCCACCAGAAAATCAGTCTTGTAGGTGGGAGCTTTAAGACTAGGTTTGAACATTGGTTCAAAAGAAGGACCCATAAGTTCAGTAAGGATAACATTCAAGTTCCATCCGGGAGTTGGATTAGAAATGGGTAGGTCAAGTCTTCACCCTTTCCATAAAAGGCTTGTTTAACGGGACTTTCTACCAGGAAATCTTGCTCTGAGAGGTAGTGTAAGCAAAGAGGGCAGAAAGGTGCACCTTCATGAAGTTAAAGACTAGTCATGAGTGAGATCAAGGACAATGTGTGTGGGTGAACAATCAACGGCTTGATGTTACGAGTACCACACCAAAGGGCAAAACGTCTCCATTTGCTGGAGTAACAGTATCTGGTATTTAGTTTTCATGCCTCCCTAATAATGTCCATACATCTTTGAGGTAGTTTGAGAAATCCAAACTCAATGATCTCAGGAGCCATGCTGCTAAGTTGAGAGCTTGAGGGCATGGGTGTAGAGTTGTCCACTGATCATGGGACAGCATGTTGTAGGGACAAGGCAGTTTCAACGGAGGGAGAGATGTGAGAATCATGTTTGACAAGTCCACATTGGTGCCATCAAGATTAGTGTAACTTGTTTCTGGTGCATCTTCTGAATTATTCTGTTGAGGAGAGGAGTTCCGGGAAAAGAGTAGGCACATCTCCCTTACCATTGAGACCGTTCCCATTGGACATCTTTTGGTGATACCAGGAGGCGTAGTCTGGCCATTGCACGTTCTCCAGTACTGCAAAGAGGTCGATGTCTGGGTACTCCCATTCTGTAAAGATGTTGTGCAAAATGTGTTTGTGTAAACGCCACTCATGCTAAGGGTAGCTGAACGTCTCTGCTGAGTAAGTACCAAAGAAAATGGCGTTTCCCTGACAGACGGAACAGGTTGTGTTTGAGTGCCCACTTCCAAATGCTTTGTGACAGTTAGATATCCCTGAAGAGTAATTACCCCCGTTAGTTTATTTAAAACATGGCTGTGGTGGTTAAGACCAGAACGGTCTTCCCCTGTAGTCGTCGTAGAAAAGATTTTAGTGCTTTGAATAATGCTGGTAGCTCTAATAGGTTGATGTGTTTGTTCGCAACACATTGTGACCACGTTCTGTGCGTGGCCTTTTGGAGTAGGTGATCTCCCCACCCTGACAGGGAGGCGCCTGTGTCGATGGGTGACCTCTACTACGGGGGTGGTGAATTATTTTCCCTTCAGAGGGTCGTCCTTCATCCACCGCTGCAGTGATAGAACAAGGGCTTTCCAGACAGCCACTAGATCATCCCACTGGCCGCTTGTTTGACACCATTGGCTCAAGAGCTACTCCTGCATAGGACACATGCGCAAACAGGACTAGAAAAATGCAGGATGCCAGTATTCCCAATAGCTGCATGGCTCTCCATACGGTTATCTGAAAACCGGCTATGTAGGGAGGGATCTGCAACAACATGTTTTGGAACCACTCGTAGGAGGGGAAGAGAAGTTAGTCTTCTGTCCAAATTAGGGCTCCCAGAAATTGTTTCACTTGTCTAGGGACTAGATGATTTATTTTCAGTGACAGGGAACCCCAGTTGAAAAAGTAGGTCTATAGTTTTCTGGGTGTCCTCTAGACACACCCGATGTATGGCTCCTCTAATGGGAATGAAAAGGAAGTTCTCAAATATAGGAAAATTCCCGTCGCCTGCACACTGTCAAAGGCTGAAATAATTCAGCCAGACATTCAAATGTTCAATAATGGTTGAATTCTTATGTAGTATACCAATTGATGATAACATATTTACAATTCAAGATATATATAACAAAATATCTTTATTGAAGTATCCCAACGCATTTCAAGAATTAACTCTTAATAAGGGGTAATATTTCTGCAAAGAAAATCATACAAAATATTCTATGAGTGTGGACTCATTATAATTTCAAATGAAATGTTGAGAAATAAAGTAGTCATACATAGTAATTAAAAGTTCTACTCTTATTGACAAAGTATTGAGTGTACGTTCAACTCATCAGTTAAAGTAGTATCTTCAATTCATAACCATGAGGAATTATCACACGTTTGTTAAATATTTGCCCACAATGGTAATGATCATCTAAATCTATCATAGCTGAACCGTTCTAGTAGACATCTGGATGACAAATATCAATGGATATGTTATAATACAATGGAAACATTCTATGGTTCTAAAAAAATGCTACGAGTCTACTATACATCATACGTACCTTAGCATTCAATAATGCCTCTTATGTGAATGCATAGATGTCGGCCATGTTGATGGCTTCCTAGGTTCATTGAGAAACATAATATTCCTTAAGTGTCAATGTTTAAGCTAAGAATTTTGCAAAGATTCTGTAGATTAAAGGACTATTAATGGTTACTCTGGAGCTGAATCCGGTATGACTACTAGATAAGTGGTCTTCTCTATTGGTATCGGTGGGTAGGAGCAATGTGCAATTCTAATCCTCTTATTTTAGTGAGGAAATCATAGGTTTTATGCTAAGAAGTGGCTCACTTACCAAAGGTAGCCACTGGTATCCGTGATAGTTAGTGAGTCCTATCTGAATAAGGGTGGACTCGGTGGGTACCTACAGTGGAAAAACTGGAATTAGCTAGCGTCCAGTATGTTAGAATTAATTCTAAAGTCACCTACAAGTGTGGACTTTTATGACTTACCTCTAAAAGTCCTTTGTGTCTCCGGTTATGGGCCAGTCATCTAAATAAGGGTACATCGGGACGGACCATCTGCACAAGTGAGCTGCCACCACTGCCAGAATCTTGGTAAAGACCGTTCGCGCTGAGGCAATACCGAAGGGGAGTACTTTGAATTGATAGCGAGTGCCCTCTGTCTTGCACCTCAGGTACTCTGTGCGCTGGCAACATTGAAATATGAAAGCATGCATCTTTCATATCCCTGTGCTTCAGCAGTGGAATTACCTCCTGCAGAATGGTCACCCTGAGTTTTTGAGGCTTGACATACTTGTTTGCAGGGCGCAGGTCTAAAACAGGTGGCATGGTCAGGTCCTTTTCGGGCATAAGGAAGTATATTGAATAAATACCCTTGTTTACTAGATGATCTGGGCCGAATTCTATCGCTCCCTTCTGCAGCACCGCTTCCACTTCTACCTGAAGGATGAGGAGATGGTCCGGAGACAGTGTTCCGTTTCTTGGCAGTTGGTACCGAGGTATCTGAAGAAACTCGATGCAGTAACCCTCAGCCACTGTCTTGAGCACTCAACTTGTCTGAAGTGATCCGCTCCCATGCGTGGGTGAAGCATGTTATCCAACCTCTGCCTGGAGATGCATGGGAGGGGACCTGGATCAGACAGTTGGCAGGGGCAGGTGAATCTCTGGCGGCTGCATTTCTACCCCTTCCTTTGCCATGCCGAAACCCCCACTGTTGCGGGGCTTGATATGTGTTGGACACCTCTTGGCCAGAGTACAAGGGAGGTCCTGATGTACTAGAAGAACCTTGTGTGGTTCTAGAAAAGCATTGCCCCCGAAAGGAGCAGGGGGTATTAAAAACCCCACCAGCTGGCCACACTTACCTACTGTTTTTATTTATTCTATTTATTTTGTACTGTTGATCCTGTGTTGCACTGCCCCCTCCCGGCACTTTCCCTTTTCCCCTGCAATTGCATGATCTCAGTGTCACCTGGCCTAGTAAGATCGTTGTCTCTGTCTTCCCTCTGTTCCCCCTCCATTGCCTCGTTGCACTTTGAGGCACTTGTGTATAGGTGCGTTAGAAATGCCATATCATATCACGCTGCACGTACGGCTTGCTGGAAATCTGGTTTACAGACTTCAGGGTCTCGTGTTCCTTCTTTACCGTTTCAAGTGCGTCCTCCAACGCCTTACCAAAAATACCAGATTCTTCAATGGCCTTATAAGTGAGGCCAGCGTCTTGAGTTTAAAACCCTAGTTGTTCAGCCAGGCATGGCGCTTCAAAAGGGTCCCTTCCTTTAACACATCTCAGCGGTGTCCAATGTGTTTTAAACAATATTTTGAGTAACTTGGTGTCCTTCTTCGACAGTAGCTAGTAGCTGTGATTTAGCTGGTTCAGGAACAATCTGCATACCATCCTGTAGGAGACCCCACTGGACATCATTGAAGCTGGTAAGCAAGGTGGTGTTATTGGCAATGCAGTCACTATTAGCTGCAGAAGAAGTTATTCTTTTGCCTAAGGCATAGAGTTTCTTAAAGCCTTTGTCAATAAGAGCCTCAGAAGATAAAGGAAAAACCTACTCTCTTTATGGTCATGGTGACCACCAGGGAATCCGGGATGGAGTGTCACCGAATGTAGAGGAGGGGGGTCTGAGGGAGCGGGCCGAAACATTTTCTTAACGCGTGGGTTCAATGCCCGAGTTAAGGGAGGGTGTGAGTAAAGAAGGGGGGGACATACACTTCTTTATGGAGTTGAGAAGGAGGATTGACTGACCGGTATCTTTTTCCTTGAGGGTGTCTTCCAAAAATTCTGAATCAGGCACCACTTCCTGGGTGACAATCTTAAAATGGTCTGCTGCCTTATTAAGAATGTTATTGAAGTGCAGCGGGTCGACAACAGGGGAAGCCTCCCTGGGCTGAGTAACGGGCGTGGCGTCTAAAAAGATATTGGGGGTCATTACGACCTGGGTGCAAAGGGATACCGGGCACCGGTAATGACACCGGTGCCGGTAATCGCTTTGCGCCCTATTCCGAGGTCCCTTTGCGGGTCCCTCCCTTAACGCCTGGTTTTACCAGGCGTTATGGACGGGACCCGCAAATGGATACTGAGGTCAATAACGGTACCCCAATTTGCAGTACCGTTATTGCCGCCTTCCCATTGAGCCATATGGGGCTCAAACGGGAATGGGGAATGGCTCTGGTGAATGGGGAATTACCGGTCCCGCCGACCTCGGACTGGACCGGTAATTACTCCCTTCACTAGACCGGAGTCGGACCGATTTTGGAGGCAGCCATCGTGCTAATAGCGCGATGGCTGCCTCCAAACTCGGAATGAGGCCCATTCTCAGGCTCTGCCTTGTGAGCAGGTGTAGTGGGCCAACCCCCCGGTTCCATGTGTTAATTCTGCCACAAAAATATTGCCATATCTTTGCTGTGAAATTCACACCTGGACCCTGCGAGGGACCACCCCGCAAGCCCTGCATAATTTTTTAATGTGCGGGGGACACCCCCGCAACCTCCGCTCCCACATAATATCCCCCCAAAAATATCGCCTATGGCGAACCAAACGGCCATATCTACAGGGATATTATGTAGCGATACCCAAAACCCCCAGTCATCAGTATTAATCCAGGTATCCCGGTGCTGAGAGGTAGGATCTTGGGACACATCCTCCTGGTCAGGAACATAGAACAATTTGTCCTCTTGATCATATTGATCATCCTGAAAAATATCCCGCAAGGGGTCAGCCAATTTAGGTGCAGGAGAGGTAGAGCAGAAAGCAGAAGGCCGAAGTCTAGGAGATTTGCAGGGCATAGGGTCTTCCTCAAAGGAGCAAGCCCTCTTATGAGCAATCTCATCAAACTCCTCTGAAAAATCAATGAATTCAGACACCTACAAACATTCTTCAAACCTTGCCCTGGTCCAGGACCAGCTAGTTGGAATCTCAGGGAGTGGAAAAGCCAACTATCCCTGGACAGGAGGATTCTGATCATGAAGGGACTGCGGCGACAGAGAAGAGGAGGCCTGGACATAGCCTTGAGGCAAGGCAGGAGCCTGGGGCCAGAACCACGGGAATCAGGGTGAGAAAGGGCCTTGGGGAACTTTCCCTTTAATTTCTGGTGTTTTTTTACTTGAAGACATGTCTTTCGAAGTGCCTGAAACAGGTGCCAAAACTTTAGGGGGAGCACCTTGAGTAGCAGAAAGCTTAGGACCATGCGTCAAACACAGATGTAGAGGGTCTTGAACCAGATGGTTCAGCATGGGGAGTCTAAGATTTCAAAGGTCTTGCGGGTGCCATTGGCTTCTTCGATAGCTAAGGGGCTTTGTGCTTAACCTTGGTGTGAGTGTGTGTGCTCTTATCGCCATTGGGGGTTTTCCCCCTTAGCAGTGTATTCGGCATGCCTAATGGGGCTGGGGACGGGCACGCAGAATCGGAAGACTCTGCCACAATGTCTTCAGCCTCCGAACTGGAGCCATTGCTGCTGGAGGGTTCCTCGCCCAAGGTGACAGCGCCGGTAGTGGAATGGGATGAGGCCTGCATGGCATAGGGTGCCCTCTGCTTGGTTATGAGGTAAGCAGTTATTACACTCCTTAGTGTCCATCTAAGGAAACATCCTATTGAAAAAAGGACACCATTTAAATTTAAATGGAGTTCTCTCGATCGTGAAGTCGAAAAACAGCAGCCAGACAAGGTGAAAGAGGGGAAAAGCAAGAAAAGGCATTCTCTAAAGAGTAATGTTGAGAAGAAAGGGCCCCGAGTCTCCTGACCGTGAAAGGCCGAAGCCTTGAAGGCTGCCACCAGCCGTCTAGAGGTCAGCCAAAGTCTGTAGATGAGACTAGGAAACAGTCATCGAGTCAAACCATCAAAAGTGTGCAAAGACACAATAATATACAGCAATAAATCTCGCTAACATGTGCTCTGCATTAAAGATACTGACCAGTATAGCGGAATATAACAATCTGGGGGACCTCGACATGTGAGGGATTCATGGGTACACTACACGTCACAGTGTAGTGTAGATACCTTTTCGATCTTTGAACAAAAGATGCAATACTACCACTAGATGTCAGACTATATGCACAGCATGTGATTCTAAGCAGATACACAAGCATCAGAAATAACTTTACCTTCACTCAATATCCTCCCAGGAATTAACCATAGTACTTCTTTACACCACTTCTATTGTCAGAAATATCTTTGGCAATCATAACCGGTATGGCATTAACTTGCAATTTTTTTTGTAAAATCACCACACTACACATTTAACGTTATTTCCCATCAGTGCTATGAGAGTGGTGGTAATTATTTTAAACACAAAAAAGCAGTGATAAAGAAATTACTGACCCTTATTTACTGCACCACCAGACTCATAATGAGGCCCTTTGTACTTCACTTTGCTTCTTCTCAGCTTCAACATTTACTTCATCCCTGTTCTTACGCATTTGCCAAACAGGACAAATATTTACCATGGGCATGCAACCTTTCAGACTGAAAGATATCTCTCCGGTATCCACATGATCTGTGGTTCTGCAGCTCCCGAACATTACTTTCTTACTGTTCACCATTAGAACTCTTCTTTAATGGTCAAGGTATACATTTCCAGAACAGTTGATCTGTTCAACCTGCCCTTTATTTTTCAGAAGGAACACTGGAGTAAACTTCCACTCAAAACGTTTCTAGTTAATTGAGCTCCATTATCACTCAGCACAGACTGGGATACACTTCTTACACTAAAAATCTCATAAGGACCAAGAATAGCAATTCACAGTTCTAACCAGGAACCTTGTGGGTGGGGTAAGGAGTTCAAAGGTTGTTTGAACACTGTGTTTATCATTGATTGCACACGTGTAGCACTGCTGAACACCTCTTTCGATCATCAAATTCAACACTGGTTACCAAGAAGGTTTTCACACTTGTCTATTTGTGAAAGTGATTCTCATGCAGTCTCCTTGTGCCATTTTAACTATCCTTTCTCTGTCCTTCTGATGGTATCTATTTCTCTTCTCTCATCACTTGCTCACTCTCCAATTCATTCCCATCTTCCCAAAAACCATTATGCTGCTCATGTACATTTTGTTTACTTGGCCGTCCATTCATTACACTTCCGTATAGTGAGCACAGCTTCATCTTCTTCCCAAGTTGGCCTCTCCTATTATAGGTATAGCACTTGCAAAACTCCCAATCCGTTGTCATCTCTTAATTCGTTCAAGGCAATCTTGATAAGCAATCCTCCCTGCAGTTCTTTTTTACCTGACAAGTAAAACCCTCCCAAAATTGCATTCCTGCAGTTTCACACACAACCTTATTTATATTCAGACAAGCTTTCAAAATTCCCTTGAACATTAGCACATGCTGTAAAAATACATCCGTTCTGGCCTAAGCACACACACATTGAATCGTGCAATCACACCATCCAAACTCCATCTTGGTCATTTTGCTCACTTTTCAGGTTTTCCCCTCTACCAACGGTGAAGGTTCACAGCTTGGAAAGCTCTTAACGTGTCTTTGCACAGAAATGCAAGAAATGCTGAGCACATTGTCTTTAGCTTAGGGCCTTGAAGAGCTGACACGAATGTAGATAATCAGTAATGTATGTGCCTTCCTGACTTTCCGAGGCTGTGTGCGACTAGATGATTAAAAGGAGCACAATTGATGCCATGTGTATTTCTGAAAGTCTGAACTACCAAGTCGAAATACAGAATGACCTTTTAGCTAGAAATAACATATAAGATAATGGAGGGCGAGGAATGTTACCTTGTGCTAGAACAAGACATACTCCTACACCTTGCTCTTCTGTTCCCAGACAGTAAATTGTCTGAGGGATGACGTAGAGCGCTGCAGCATGTGTCGCCATAGCAAAATACCCACGTTTCAAAGGTCATGAACTATTATCACGCAATGGACTGGGGCGAATTTGAAGTGTTTTGAGAATGTATAAAATGTGTTTGCTCCCCCATGCCTTTGCTCACCTTCTCTATGGCTGAACACAGTTATGGTTGGATCTGGGTCCGCTTAAGTGACAATAAAATGTTATACATTTGTTTCGTGACTGGTGTGTCTTCATTTATTCACAGTTAACTCAGATTTGGGACTGACAATGTATCAAGAGTTTACACGCACACCTTCTTCATGCACCTAAAGGAATCACTCTTACTTCCTGTCTAGTTTGTACCTCAGTCACTTCTCTAGATGAGTGATATTATGCACTTCTGTCCTTCCTGAATTTGAGACAAGGCCAACAAGAGGCCTTTTGCACGCACCTACAGTCACAATGGAGGACACTTTAGGATGAATCCACTCGGACGCTGCCACACAATGCTGGTGTCTTACATATGTTGTTTGGTTATCAGAAAAATTACTACATTCCTTATCCCATGCAAACCTCACATCCTTCTTCATTTTCATTCTTGGAATCAGTTAATTCAGAACCATTTTTGATGACCATACAGTAATATTGCACCAGCCCTAAAGGCTCAAATTGGGTCCATGTGCTTTTATGTTTTCTACATATGTTTCACCCATTTTCCGCAAAGCCGCATGTGGATATGACAACCAGGCAGGCATAGGAGTCCAAAGCCATGTCAGGGATCCACATGGTAGGAAGGGCCTCGTGGGTGGACAGCCCAGAAAAGGGAGACACTACAGACCAGATTGTCCCCTAGATAATCTTTACTCTGTTTTTGAAATTTACAAATGGAAGGCTCTGTTGTTGACCCCCTGCCCTTTAGTCACTTTAGCACACTTTCTAACTTCCCAGTAAATCTTTCTCAATCTTTCCCCATTGTGAATCCTTCATCAAGTAATATCAAATGCCACCTTTTTAAAATTCATTTTTGCAATAAGTCAGTCAATGAAGCTAGCCAAAAAGGCATGATATTATATTGGAACACTCGAAAGGGTGTGACGAAAAAGGCCAGCGTTTCAAATTCATGTGTACAGGTAGCTCGTGGTATGCAGGTGACAGGTTTGCAAACGTGAACACCTCTGCTCCTCTTAACGAGTTAAGCTCGGTTCCTACGCCAGATAATTTCTCTTGGATTCACACACACAAACTCTTAATTTGTTTAACATCTTTCCAATACCAACTGGTGACAAGCAATATAAGTTCAATTACTTGATTAAGGAACCCCAACACCTAGCAACCACGACGTAGCCTGGTTCAACAGCAACTTTTTTCAAATGAATTCCCAGGTTACCCAATGGCATTCCACATATTTGTGCAGGATTCCAAAAGAAGTTAGAATGCTACACAGCCACTAGGCTTTTCCTAATTACAGGAAAATAATTAAAAAGAAGTTCTCTTTCAGAGAACAATACTGATTGATCACACAAACACACTACTATTGAGGCATTGTGGAGCGCTGTACAGGTGCAGTGTTTAAAGAAGGAGAACAGCCACACTGAGCACTGTCTCCCTATCTCCCCCAAGCCCCCGCCCCACCCTCCGTTTCAAAGCAGCACCCCTCTATAAAGCCAACTAATACAGGAACACAGATGTAGGCTATACAAATCTGAAGCTATTTCATAATCAACTCAACATTTGTTAACAATGTCCTTTTCTTAAACCGTGGTATATAAAGGCAAATAGAGTCAGATGAATTCTGGGCGTTTTGCTTTTTTGGGAAGAACTATACCTCACCCTGACTCACTTTGTGGACTCTGGGCCAACATTATAAAGTTTTAGTGATACACTGAAGTGTGTGTACAGCATGTTTTTATGCTAATGATTTGTATGTTGTAATTGTTATTTGATGTTTTGTAAATGTGTGAAAAACAGTTTCAACTGTAACACAACTAAAAATAAAAACGAATACATATAGGGGTAATTCATAGATTATCGTGCAGAAGTAGCGCACGCGGCTGGCGCAGAGAGGGTGCGTGCACCAGCAGTGGCGCTGCGAACATCCAGCAGCGCCAGTAACGCCCCCAAGAACGCCCCTTGCACCAGAAAAAGCCATAGAAATCCCCAATACAGCACAAAGGGCCGTACTAACCCAGGACCAGCTCACAGCCCCCTGTAATCGCGTGAAAAACTATGCGTACTCTGTCGCGCTGGTCAAATCATGTGAAAAGCGCACTTGCGTACCCCGGAATACACGTACCCCGGTCGCGGCGGCCAAATCGTGTGAAAAACGCACTAGCGTACCCCGGAATGCACGTACCCTGCTCGCGCCGCCAAATCGCATGAAAAGCACACTCGCGTACCCCAGAATACACGTACGCCGCTTGCACCAGCCAAATCGCGTTGAAAGCGCACTCGTGTACCCCAGAATACACGTACCCCGCTCACGCCAGCCAAATCGCATGGAAAGCGCACTCGCGTACCCCCTGATTCGTGCACAGCGTGTTGAGGAGCCAAATGCACCCCCTGCAGGCAGCCCACACCACAGGGGACCCCCCTACACTCCTGACCATGCCCTGCAGGCAGCCCCTCACCCCTGACCATGGCACGCAGGCAGCCCATACCACAGGGGACCCCCCTACACTCCTGCCATGCCCCGCAGGCAGCCCCTCACTCCTGACCATGGCACGCAGGCAGCCCACACCACAGGGGACCCCCCTACACCCCTGACCATGGCCCACAGGCAGCCCCTCACCCCCGAATATGGCCCGCAGGCAGCCCACACCAAAGGGGACCCCCCCCTACACCCCTGACCATGCCCCGCAGGCAACCCCTCACCCCTGACCATGGCCGCAGGCAGACCACACCACAGGGGACCCCTCTACACCCCCTGACCATGGCCCACAGTGTTAATTCTCACAACTGAAGTAACAAAGTTTTAACAATCTCACTTTGACAGATCGAATGGTCCGTTAGGGAACAATCAAATGCTGCAGTGAAAGCTCCCCTGTAACTGCCCTGCCCTCTCCATCCCGGAATGGGAGTAACCAGGGGAAAGAACAGGACTGCCAGGGAACCCCTCGAGAGGGAAGAAAACCCTAGTCGAGTCCGGGCGCTTCGTGGATCGGGATGGATGCAGAACTGTCCTCGATTCGTGGCAGTGGGTGGCAGGTGGGAAGGCTTCTTCTGGATGCACAAAAGAATATGGTAAGAGTATTGCAGAGAAGGATGGAATCTGAATAGTATAGCGGAAGGTTGAATAAAGAGTACTCTCACCAGAGACGGCGGGACTCGAGAGTTGGATGATCGGTCTTTGGTCTCAGGAGAGAGACGACTGGAAGGTGGGAGCTCTACAATACACAATCAGGTAAGTGCCAAAGTCGAGAGAAGGGAAAGACCCCGATATAAAAGCACTTACTCCTAGCGAGTGCCAAAGAAATGACAAAGCCGGGCTAGAGCATTTGCATAGCCGATGGAGATAAGGGCTTGGTGGGTAGATCCGAACGCTAGAAAGGCTAGATTCAAAGGGGAGAGCTGGTGACGAGATCTGGGAAGGAAGAAAGTACAGAGTTAGTAAAGCGGAGAAGTTTGAAGAACTAGTGGGTAGTAGAAAGTCTAGTAAACTCACGGAGCGTCAGTAGAAACAGAAGCGACGCAAAGAGATGTCGGCTCTCATTCCGGATAAAGGATCACATGAGCGGTCATGAGCGTCTCAGGGAGACGTGAAAAGACTAGACTGCTACCCTCTGCTCGGAGATCACCTTGAGCATTACTCCTGGAAGTCGTACTGTGAAGCGTATCACACAAGTGGTTACGAGCCCCCAGAGACCATCTCCCACAATGTGTAACACACAGGCAGCCCCTCACCCCTGACCATGGCCCACAGGCAGCCCCTCACCACAGGGGATCCCCTACACCCCTGACCATGGCCCTCAGGCAGCCCATACCACAGGGGGCCCCTCTACAACCCTGACCATGGCCCGCAGGCAGCCCACACCATAGGGGACCCCCCTTCACCTCTGACCATGCCCCGCAGGCAGCCCCTCACCCCTGAGCATGCCCCACAGGCAGCACAAATGGCACCATGCACCTGCGAGCCCCGACTCATGCCCCCCCACCAGTGGCGGGCACATGCCAGCAGGCCCTGACTCATGTCCTCCCAAACACATTGGGCCTCATTACAACCTGCCAGTCCGGGACCGTGCAAAATCTGTGACGGCGGTAAAAACGTTTCCGTGTCCGCAAGGTTGCGGAAAAACCGTCTGATTACACGCTGTCGGTCGCGCGCCCCACACGGACTCGGAAACGTTGTTACCGCCGTCACGGAAAACCCCACGGAAATGGAAATAACGCAGCCACAAGTGGCGCAAAACCCATTTCCGCCTCCGCCGCCACGGAACCGGAAATACCATGATCGCCAAAACAGGAAACAGAGAGGCGGCCATCATATAAAAGCACAATCCATTGCCATCCAGAGCCAGCACAAGCACAATCTTAACTCTGAGAAGCCAAAAGGGACCACCAGCATGTCTGCCAGGATTCCTGCTCAGAGGCAGCGCAAACACCGCTTCAGCGAGGCGGAGCTAACCGTCTTGGTGGAGCACATTGTGGACAATGCGAAGATGCTGTTCAGCGCCGACCAACGGCGTGCCACACAGCAGTGGAGGAAGGAGGCGTGGGCCGAAGCTGCACGCAAGTGCACCGCTGTGGGCGTGGCAGTGAGGAGCGTGAAGGACTGCCACAAGCGGTGGGACGACCTGAGGCTGAGGGTACGCAACCTCATTTCCACGCACCGCCAACGCAGCAGTGGGACAGGCGGAGGACCCCCTTCCCCACTGAGGCTGCAAGCATGGGAGGAGCGTTGCAGCAGCGTCCTCCACCTAGAGGGAATCCATGGGATCGGGCAGGCTGAGGCAGGAGTGAGCCCACCTGCAGATGCCGGTAAGTGCCCAAACATGAATGCCACATGTAAATATGCAGTTGTGAGTACTGGGCCAAAGGACCCATTAACAACACCCTCCTCCCCCCAGGCAGTACATGTGTGGGCCAAAGGACCCATTTACAACCTTCCCCCCCCAGGCAGTGCATGTGTGGGCCAAAGGACCCATTAACAACCCCCCCCAGGCAGTGCATGTGTGGGCCAAAGGACCCATTAACAACCCCCCCCCCCAGGCAGTGCATGTGTGGGCCAAAGGACCCATTATGATCCGTATGGCAACCAATAACACAGAATGCATACACCAGCAATCAGATGCATGTGACTAACACTATTCAATGTACAATCTTAATGACGCATGTGATGCACCCATCTGCCACCACAACAACACTAATTGCATGCCCTTTGTGTCCCCACAGCCGTTTCAAGTGACAGTGATACTGCACAACAGGCCAGCCAATCTGCACCGGCAAGTACACAAGCCACCGCCACCACACAGGAGGATGCTGTCGGCAGTTCTGCACCTCTGGCCACATTACCAGCCACTACAGATGTGCGGCCCACCACCACCACCGACATCCCCACCGTCTCCACACTGGCTGAGTCTAGACAGGTGCCACGGGAGCCTATCATGGCCACCCAACACAACACCGAAGGCAGCAGAGGGGGCGGCCTGCAGTGATAACAGTGCCCCGCAAGAGCACTCGGAAACGGGGCCACAGGGGGAGATGCCCACATTGGAAGACCTGGGCTCCTTCCATGAGCTGGTGTTCAGCCCCACTTCACTGGGGAGTCCCATGAGGTCGCACACCCCATCCATGGCCGAACTGAATGCCCGCATGCAGCGGATGGAGGACCAGCAGGCTACCCTCACCCAGCTGGTGGAGAGGCAGCTAGAGGAATCCAGGCTGCAGAGGGAGAGCTACAGCGCCTCAGTGCGTCGCCTGTCGAGGTCCATCAGACGCTTTGCGAGCACTATAGTAACCCTTGCACGCCATGTGCGGGAGGGCAACGACCACACCTCCAGGCTTGTAGAGGCCATGTTGGTTGGCCAACAGGCAAATCTGGCACGGATGCCTTCAATCCCAGATTCTGGCCAATCAAACACAACCACCCCATCCAGCTCCACTACTGCCAGTCCAAGGAGGCACTCGAGGAGGCTAACGGGTCCCTCGGGCAAGGTTGCACAGGCACAGAAGCGCACACGGAAGTGATGGCATGTGTGTGGGGCAGTGCAGGACACATGTGGACTACAAGGGTGTGAGAGGGGTGGGCACGTTTGGGTGGTGGGGTAGGTAGTTTTGGGGGTTTGAACAATGGGCTCGGGTGGGGGTGGGCACGTTTGGGTGGTGGGTGGCCCCGGGTGTACAGCTTCCCTAACCAATGCACCTCCTTCCCTGTTGTTATTACATCAATACATCACCATTTCAAATCAAGACATACATGTGTGGACATTGATCATTTATTTTGCAGTGCAACTATTAATTCATTGTCGTCACCATGTTCGTGCATTTCTGTGAATGTGCTGTGACTCAAAAGTAAATGCGAATCAGGGCATCCCGTGCTCTCTGGCCATCATGTGGACCCCCAGGGGGAGGCGGTGCCATCCCATCCCCATCTCCATCCCCATCCCCATCCCCATCTCCATCTCCATCTCATCCCCATCCCCATCTTCCTCATCTGCGTCTGGTGGCATTGGGATGTTCCTGCGCAGGCATATATTGTGCAGCATGGCACAAACAAGCGTGATTTTACCCGTCTTCACTGGGCTGTATAGCAGTGATCCGCCAGATCTGCTCAGACAGCGGAAACGGGCCTTCAGCAGTCCAAATGTCCTCTCAATCATTCCACGTGTGCGGATGTGCCCTATTGTATGCCTCTTCATGCCTGTTCCTTGGTCTCCGTACAGGTGTCATCCTCCATGGCGTGAGTACATATCCCGCATCACCTACATGGGATGTAGATGGGGGAACATGTCAGTGTTTGTGGCATCATGTCCTCATCTGCTGCTGTGCATTCTTGTATCATCATTCATTCATGCATATGTACCATGCAGTGTATGGAGGTATGTTTTGGGCATCACAATGTATGTCGCTGACTGCATATGGGCCTACACATTAACTTGCATGACTGTGCCCTGCGGGTGACATTTGATTGTGTGCATGTCACGGTGCAGTGCTGTCCACACATGGCAGAGTGACTCCACTGTACGGAAGTAGTATATACACGTCGTCTCATTTACACGCCCCTCGTGCTTTTTGAGGCAGTGTTTCAATTGAGGGTGGGTGTCTGCAGTGGCACAGGGTTCATGGGACAGTGACGGGATTGGCTGTGCCAGCGTGTGCACGGGCACATTGTGGTGCCCTGTCATGTCTTCCTTCATGATGTTTGGCATCCGCTGTGTATTTGGTAGATGGAAGGGGGGTGATGCATGTGCGGTCACAGCGGCACACTCACAATGCTCATTGGCCTGGACACACACACACCACTCCGACAGGGTTGTAGCATCGTCAGCTGTACTCACCCAATAGCCATGTGCTTTGTCCGGCACAGCGTTCCATGTACCGTGGCAACGTGGAATTCCGCAGTATCATTGAGTCATGTGATGAGCCTGCGAAACGTGCGCAGCAGTGTGTAATCAGTTGCATGGCATCACAAACCATCTGGACATTCAAAGAGTGATACTGTTTCCTATTGCTCGACGTGGGTGCAGTCAACTGCGCCTATGCAATTTGGCATGCCTGCTATGGCATGGAAGGCCAACTTGGTGGCAATGACCTCGGGGAGGGTGCGGGGTAGGGCTATGTGTTCCGACACATGGCGCAACAGGGCATCCAGTACCTGTACCAGGATTTTGGAGAAACAGGGTTGTGATATGCCATGCAGCTCACCAACTGTGTGTTGATAGGTGCCAGTGCCAAGGAAATGCAGTACTGAGACAACCTTCAAGAGGGGGGGGGTGGCGGTGGGGGTATCAATTAGGCTGCTGATGTTGTCCTCAATCATGGCGGTGATGTGCAGGATTGTTGCACGGTCCAGCCTGTATAGTGTGTGGATCTGTCCTGGGGTGAGGTTCCAGGGTGAGGCCCTGATGCATGGTATTGCTGGCTGGCGGCGGGGTCGGGCTGGCTGGGCAATGGGGTTTGCCATAGCTGCAGGGTTGGCTGGTTGCCGCCTGCGCCTCCTCCGCCTATGCCTCCTCCTCTGCGCCATTACTGCCACCATGTGCAGTGCTGCCTGTTGGTTGAGTAGGCCCAGTCCCAGTGCTACTAGACCTGCTGCCTGCATGGTTCTGTGTTGTGTTGTGTTGGGCTGGGTGTGGCCCTTTTGTAGGCTCCCAGTGGCCTGCTAGGTCCAGCTGGGCTGATTTGGTGCACCTGTGCCCTGATTCAGTTCAGCAGGCAGTGTATAACGCCATGTTTGCGGTGGCGGCGGTTCCGCCACCGTGATCACGGTATTTACACAATTTTTTTGCCGGTATTTCAGTGTCCGCGCTAGTTGTGATGCTCACGGTGTTTCGTGTTGACGGTAACGGAGGGGTTTCCGTGCAGACGGACTTAACGGGAACCCTATTTCCGCGGTGGCGGTTTACGGTGGTGCTATTACCGGGGCCGCGGGTCATGATTGGGCGGACATGGAAACGGTGCCGGTATGGTTTTACTGGCAGTGTTAATTCCGGACCGGAGTACTTGTAATGAGGCCCATTGTCACAGCATACATGCATGTACCAAATGTCCACCCAAATGCCACCTCACACTGCAACTCCACACCCACTTCCTAGTACAGGTCCTATAGCAGGTCATGCACAGAAGGATACATACATGCATGCATGCACCCAAAGATATGCCCAACATGGCCACACACCACCGACACATGACTGAGGCAATGACGACTGACACATGCACCAAACTAATGAGAGCACACAACACAAATATATGAACAGATGAAAATGTATTAAAATAACTGAAATCTCACAAACGAAAACCAACCATGACAAGGATAAATAAATGAAAGTGAACTGAAGTGAAATGCTAATTCTAAAATATATGTGATCAAAAAAATAAGAAAAACATGAAAGTGGTCCATTCTCCAGAAAAATGAAAATCCGAACCCAAAAGGGTAAATGAAAAAAAAAAAACATTCCATCATGGGTGTGAAAAAATCAGAAAATAATAAAGTCCACAGTTCCACAACTATATACAATGAAAGTTCTCAGGGTCCATGATCCCAAAACCAAATGAAACCTACTAAAAATACATACAAAAAAACAACTATGTACAAAAAGTGGAGCAAAGTCCATCAACTCCAAAATAAAAATTAAATGAAAGGAAACCTAAGCCTAATAAACTCCATACAATGGCGGTGGGCTAGTCCTACGGCTCACTTCTGTTGTTAACGTCTCAAGCCAGGGCATCATTGAACTCCATGTTGATGTCCCGGAGGCGGGCCTGGGCACTGTCTTCGAGGGCTCGCAGGGACGTCGCCATGGTCTCCTCCAACTTCCTACGAGTCTTCTCAAGAAACGCTGCCCGTCTCAATGCCCTCTCCGCCCACTGCCACTGCTGCGTCTATCTGCTGGCCCAACTGCTGCCACATGGAAGACACGCGTAGTCTAGGGTCCTCATGCCCATCGGCCGATGCCTGCCCCTCGTGATGTAGACGGCCCTGAGGCCCGACGCCTCCCATGTCGAGCCTGACGCCGACTTAATGCAAACTGCCTCTGCAACCACAACTGCGCCCGGGAAGATGGAAACACCCGGGGCCGTGGTGCACGTGCCCTTATTGATGTGCCTGCATAACCTCCGTTGCCAGGAGTCCAGTTGCTTGGATGACCACCTCTGACTCCTGACTGTGGCACGGATGTGATCTCCACCAGCGTGGCCGTGGTGGCTTGGGCAGGACCACAGGGGGCCCTGGTGGCATGTGGGCCGGAACACGGCATGGAGTACGACTGGCGCATAGTGTGTAAAGAGGAGGAGTGTGTCGCAAGAGCGCCCTCCACATGGAGGAAACCCCCGACCATGAGCCCTCCCAGCTGGCTCACGTTGACACACATCTGTTCGTGATGACGTGCATGGTCCCCCCAGGAGCACATCATCATGAATGTCATGTGTGCGCAACGCGATACCGATTAGGACGGGCTCCACTCTGTCACGGATCGCCACGTCCGCAGAGGAGCGCCAGTTGACATGGGCCTCCCCCCTACCTGCAGGCGGGCCTGGGACGGGGCATCCCTGCTGGTGCATGGTGATGCAGTCTCAGTATCAGGGACAGGAACATGCACAGGCCTATCCGCAACGGCCTGCGCTGCCTCCTGCCCCTGCACTGCACCACTTGCACCAGTGGAACCACCCCCACCAGGCCCCATGTGTGGGTCTGATGCGGCCTCCTCATGCTCCTCCTCCTCCTCCTGGTTCTCCTCCTCCTACTTTTCCACCTCCTCCTCACCCACCACCAACCTGGATGCCTCCGCACCATGTTCTGCTGTGGACAGCCCCTGTGTGGGCTCACCTGCCCCTACCGCTGTCGAGGAGACCACTTCCAAACTCTGCCTTGGACGCTGCACCAGTCCCCTTGCCCCCGGAAGATGACATGTCCTGGGAGGGTGACTGGGCCATACGTCCCGCCTGGTGGAGGCATCCCCGCCACCATGCTCCACATCGCTGTCTCCGCCCTCTTCCTCAGCCGCAGCTGTAGACTACTGAACAATAGTCTCCTAGACACAAAGCAATTGCACATGAGTGGCACTGTCAAACATCACTTCCATCATCACCCTCCACAACACATGGGTCAGTGCAATCAACACACATGCAGAAACAGGCATGGCACATGCAACAGACAGTTGCATCCATGTCCAAGGCACCGTTGGAACATCCGATGGGGGGCTGAACCTCACATGTATCATGGGACATGCTGATCACATGCACGCACACCACCGGACAGTCATGCATCTGGCCATATCTACCCCCTGACATAGTGGATTCATAGAGAACTAGGCCGCATCAGTGAATTCACACATCGTCATGGACATGTGTCATACATCCATGGCGTTTCCCAGTCAAACACATACTACTCAGACACTTGCACATGTACACCATTCATGACGGTGACAGCAGCATCCATGTCTCACACCCCAAACATGGCCAAGTACAGACACAGACATGCAAACATGTGTGCATTCTCACATGCTGCTGCGCATTATGCATTGCAACACATACACTATCCATGTGGAACACGCCTGACTGGACTCAAATGCAGCACCATCAAGTCCCTGCACACACACTCATCCATACATATGACCCGTGTCACACATACAGTCAAGTTGCAAACTCCTTCCACACTGCAACATGCACTGTGTTGTACGAGAATGCATGGGATCTTACCGCTCTACTCCAGACGGTTCTGCATCTCGAGGACCTGGTGGTGAAGCACTGGGCGAATGCGCTCCAGGACCCTCATCTGCTAGATGGTAAGCTGGCCCGGCGCCCCACTGCGTCCTCTGCATCAAAGAGGCGCCGGCCTTCTTGAGGGTCCTGGACTTGTAGTCCTCCCAGCGCTTCTGGATGGGTTTCAAGTCGCGGGGTGCAACCCCCTCCGCATTGATCGCACCCACAATGTCCTCTCAGATCCTCCTCTGTCCATCCTTGTCGGCACGCAATGGTGTGAAGAGGGTATCATAATGCCCCAGGACTTGCTCCACCAGGATGCCAACTTCATTTGCACTGAAGCTGGCAGCCCTCTGCCTCTCTGCCGGGGGGGTTGCCACTGGTGCCAGATGGAGTTGTGTCGGACATGGCAATCCCTGAGGCAGCTGGGTCCTGGGTCTGGGCTGTGGAGCGACGAAACACCAGTCGGGAGCCTTCTGTTCCAGTAGGGGTGGTCACAGCAACTGGACCCCTGGCGATGGCTGATGTGCAGCCACCAAATAGCAGAGCACGATAGCAGCAGGCAGCAGCAGATGGCTCGTAGGAAGCTCCCAGGTGCTCTGGGGGGCAGGTAAATGGCCTTCTGGGCAGGAGCATGGTCTTCCGTGTGTTGTCGCGTGGCCAGCTTGATGCAGACTGAATCCGCACGTGCAAAACCAGCACGTCAGCGTGAGATTGTGTGAAATCCGAGGAAAGGCCCTTAGCGCGTTAGCGTGCAAGTGATATTACACGCGCAGGCGTTTCCCTCAGCACAGGTTAAAGGTGAGCGCGGGCCAGCAGTTCCCTGTACGTGCTTTTCGTGTAGACCGACGCGTGTTTACACTCCTCTTGTGGTTTCACACGCGATTACTTCACAGCAGATAGGAGTTCGTACTACTTCTTTTGGTGGAGGTGTTGCTTACGCGCACAAGCGCGTGTGTTTTGCTTTTCCATGCAAGGCAGACGGTGAGTCGCGCACACTATTTTTCCCACTGTTGATCCCCCTGTGCATCGTGTACCCGTTTGAGGTCATAGTAGCCTGGTGTTGCACGCGTATGCGTTTTTTGTGTCCCTGGGTGCCACAGCGTACTGCGGGAGGTTTCTTGCGTGCACATTTATTATCTTTTTTTGGGGTGCCTGAGCGTTGCGTGACCCGTCATTTATCACCAGGGGTCACAGACAGCCTTGCAGGATCACAGGGGTGTGTCTAACATCATGTACCCTGCCCCCTTCACCCCAATTGCCAGGACAATTGTTGAGTTCACCTCCCATTGGCAATATACCATCTGCGCCAAGGTTGGGAGGCCACCAAAGGTAAAGGGCTGCAAATTTGGTTGTCCACCCAGTGTTGTGCATGGTCGGGGACGTGGCCGGGGTGACCAGGGGGTACAGGGAGTCCAGGGTGGCCACAAAGGGGAAGAGACAGGGGTGCACCACTAGGGCAGGATGTCCAGCTACCACCCCCAGTGGCTCCAGGAGATGCAGCTGTTGCATCTGGCCAATGCGCCCATATGACCCGACAGTCAGTTACATCTGCTGTCACAGGCCCACCGGTAGTGGTAGCTGCAGGTGCAGGTGCAGCTGTGACTACCACCACCAAGCCTCTGGGTCGGCCAGCGCATGATGTGTTGGAACTCCCAGGCAGAATTCCAGGTGGTCAGGAAGCACAGGCCACATGTGTCCAGGGTTACTGTGACCGAGGCACACGTATCTGGGGAAGTGGTGACATATGCTTCCCCAAGCAGCCAGGTGGTGGTAACTGCATGGGCAGATGCAGCCAACACCACTCCGGCTGTGAGTCTGCCAGCCAGGACTGTGTCGGTCACAGACCTTGGCACTGCGGCAGATGTGACGCTGGATCCTGGCAACAGCACCCAGCAGCCACTGACTCCATTCAGGCCTTCCGTCCTGGTTCCGCCAACCACTCCTTTGGTTCAGTCCACCAGCGCCACTGCCCCATACAGACCAGGGTGACATTGGCCACTCAGAGTCCGTACCACCGCCCAAGAGGAGGAAGCGTGTTCCTGCGTAAGAGGCTGGGACTCCAGACACGGCTCTGGCCTCTGGCACGTCGAGGAAGAAGCCTTTCAACAAGCAGGAACTGGACTTCCTTGTGGGCTACGTGTCGGTACACAAACACAATATATTGGTGGGCCCACAGTGCCTTACTACGCCTGCCCAGCATTGGGTCCACTGGCAGCATATTGCGGATGGTGTGAATGCCATGGGATTTCAGGTGCGCACAGCTCAAGACTGCTACAAGAAATGGAATGACTTCCGACGCGGTGCAAAAAAAAAAGCATGCCTCCAATTATGCCATGACTCAGGTGACTGGCAGTGGGCCAGCACCAGAGGAGGATGCACTCATTCATCACGAGGAGGTTGCTGCAGAGTTCACCAACAAAACTGAGATCCTCCTCATTGGTACACCCCCATCCATCCTTTCCCCTCACTCTCTGGCTGGCCTACCTTGGCCCTCCTCCTGCCCCTACCGGCGAAGCTAAGAACCTCGGGATTATCTTTGACTCCACACTTTCCTTCTCTGCACACATCTCTGATGTCTCCAAAAAGTAAAACTTCTTACTGCACCTCCTTAAAGGCACTCTTCCTTTCCTCTCCTTCCCACAGAAGCTCCTGGTCTCCCAAGCTCTGATTCTCTCGAAGTTGGACTACTGTAACAGCCTCTTTCTAAATCTACCTTCCTCCACTCTCCGCCCTTTACAACTAATCCAGAACAGGACTGCAAGACTTGTCCTGGGCCTCAAGCCCTCGGATCATATCTCTCCGGCTCTGAAATCCCTTCATTGCCTCCCTGTGGTAGCAAGGATTACATTTAAAATGCTTTGCATTGCCCACAAGGCCTTCTGGGGCCTGGGTCCTAATTACCTTCAACTATCCCTCCGTAAATACCTCCCTTCTAGAGCCCTCCGCTCCTCCTCCTCAAACTCCCTCAGTGTCAGCTGTTTTTCAAAGAACAAGCTGGTGGTAGATCCTCATCTTCTGCAGGGGCCTACCTCAGGAACTGCCTACCTGCCACCTTGAAACTTAAGGAGAACCATATACAGTTCCGGAAGCTCCTCCAGACCTTACTCTTCACCTCTGCCTTTGCCCCTCTTCTCCCCTGCTGATCTGCTTTCTCTCTCAGCAATGCTGCACCTGGCCACCTTCTGCCCTTCGAGCCCAGGTACCTGCTCACCCTACCACCCTCCTGCACTGCCTCCTGGCCACCCCTCGCACTGGGGCCTGTATCTGTACCCATAAAGCCCCCCCCCCATCCCCCCACTCTTCTGCACTTGTCAGATACTCCCTTTCTGACTAACCTTGCACTTGGCCACTCACAGGCTGCACTTCCACTGTTTTGGATCACCATATTTATTTATTTACTTATTGTTATTGTTATTTTGCATTTATATAGCGCCTTATATACCATTGGTATGGTCTGAAGGCGCTGGTAGGTTGAACGCCCTTGGGAACCGAAGTTCAGATCAGTAGAGAGAGTAGAGAGAGTCAAAAAGGTGCATGCGAGCACCGGGTATGTGTGCAGCTGGTGCGGTATTCGTGTAATAGCTGCTTCTTAGCGGTAGGTGTGGTGGTTGAGAGATCAGTAGTATGTGTTCGGTCTAGCAGGATTTATCCAGACCGAGCGTGGCTGTGTTAGGCCTGAGGAGAACGCCTGGCTGGGGGGTGTGTAACCAGCAGTGTTTTACTTAGAGTGGTGTGGAGTATGCGGCGGATGTTGGTATGAGAACAGTTATACCGAATGGTGTCATAGTATCTCTGTGTTCTACTTGAGTGGTGGTGTAGAGGGGAGAGTAAGCGTGGTGGTGTGATATGATGGGTTGTATGCTCATTCAAAGCGTTCTCTGAATTCTAAACCATACTATATACTATATACGTCACGCAATTCTAAGCACTCCAGTCCGTTCCATGCACTCCTATCCACCCCAATCTGCTCCACACACTCCAGTTCGCTCAATGCACTCATGCGCTCCCGTCCGCTCCACGCGCTCCAGTCCGTCCCACGCATGCACTATGCATTCATCTGTTTTGCGCACTCATCCCCTCTACGCATTCCCCCCCATTTACGCACTCGCCCCCTCTACGCACTTGCCCCCTCTACCCACTCATCCCTTCTACGCACCCCTTTTTTCATATGCACTCTTTCGCTCATATGCACTCGTCTGCTCTATGTACTTGTCGGCCCTACACACTAGTCTGTTCTATGCAGCCCTCCATTCTATACATTCTTCTGGTCAGCTCATCCATCCCGCTCTGCTCATCCATCAGTTCCCCGCACTTGTCGGTTCTACACACTCATCAGCTCTGCATGCATTCCACACTCAAACGTTCTACATGATTATCTGTTCTGTGCACTCATCCGGTCTATGTAACTCCTCCGCTCTAGGCATTTGTCCGCTTTATCCCCTCGTATGCACCATACCTTCATCTGCTCTACGCATTCATCCACCCTACGCAATCACATTCTCCCCCGCACTCGCCCGCTCCCCAAACTCACCAGCTCTCCATGCGCATCCGCCCTCCGCACTCATCCGCCCTCCGCACTCATCCACTCCCCGCGCACATCCGGTCCCTACGCATTCAACTGAAATATGCACCCACCAGCCTTATAAAGTCATTCGCTAATACGCAGTAATCCTGTTCTATTTATTCGTCTGCTCTCTACACTCATCTGCTTTGTACACCCATCCGCTCTGTACACCCATCCGTTCTGTGCACTCAGCCGCTCTGTTCACTCAGCCGCTCAACCTGATCATCCATTCTATACACTCATCCAATTTAGATATTCATTCGATTTATACACTCATTCAAATTATATAGTCATCTATTCTTCCACTCAGTGCATTCATCTGGTCCACACACTTCATCTATTCTAACTATTTCACCCATGCCATTTATTTCGTTCACTCCTCATGCATTATGTCCATTTCAGGAGTTTCAGTCTCTTTACTGTTTCCGTACGATTTATTCTTATTAACCACTTCATTGTGATTGTCCTTTTAGTTTAAGTTAGGGGTTTACTAGCTGTAAATTTCTTGCATCAGGTAGTTTGTTGGGTTGGTGTCATTGAGATGCTGTTAGTCTGTTTGCGTTAGTTTGGTATGGGTTGGTTTTAGGGGAAGAGCCAGGTTTTCAGCAGTTTGCGGAAAGAAGTTAAATCCTCATTTAGGCGGATGTGGGGTGGGAGCGAGTTCCATAGGGTGTGGGCCAAGGCTGAGAATGATGATCCGCCTAATCTGACTGCGTTTGTCTTAGGTATGACTAGGAGGACGGCTGAGCTTGATCTTAGGGTGCGTGGGGGGTGATAGGGTTTTAGCTTGTCTTGAAGATATTGAGGTCCGGTTTTATGCAGTGCTCGATGGGAGATGCATAAGGATTTGAAAGTCCCCCTTCGCACTACAGGAAGCCAGTGCAGCGTCTTAAAGGCTGGGGAGCTGTGGTCTCTTAGGCCGAGCGCAAGTAGCATTTTGGCTGCTGTGTTTTGTGCCCTTTGGAGTTTATTCAGTTGGTAGGTGTGGATTCCGAGGTATAGTGTAACGCTCACCTGATTCCCGTAGAGGCGACTGGGCGTATACCGTATCTGCAAAGGTGATGTGTAACACACGGCTGGCTCTTTGGGCTGGACCTCTGTGCACTGTATGTCTGACTTGAAGGGTAAGATGTCTGCAGAAAGAAAATATGGGATTAAGGAACTGGGTTATTGAATGTCTCTCTCTTCTTCCCTTTCTCTTCTCCTGTAGAACCCCAAAGGTTAACGCTCTCACCTTAGGTAAGTGAACGCCGTGCTCTCCATCTGCTTCGGGGCAGGGTGCTGTAACCAGTTTCTTCACTGGATAAGGGAAGCAGGCCTCTTGACTTCAGAGGACTGCTGTCCGTCGTTTACTGCACGAACGGTAAGTTTCGAGTAATTCTAATGTCTTTAAAGTCTTTAGTAATGATGTTTCTTGTTTTGCAGGGTTCCGGCGATGGCGGATGACGGGCTGAAGTGAGTTGAAGATGGAGCCCGTGTGATGAATAGAAGCGCCTGGAAGCAAGTAAGTAAGCGCTTGTTGCCTGCTTCACGATGCGCTCTAACTGTCTTTTTATTTTGCAGGTATAAGTTCGGAGCGGCTGCAGGGTGCCGGAATACCCACTGGGTTAGATGTGGAAAGGAGTAATGGCACGTGAGTATTAAAGTTCCCCAATGTCTTTAAACACACCTTGTTTTGTCTTTCAGATGCGGGATGCAGAGCCGAAGGCCTCCGGAGCGTGCGAAGAGTTGGTAAGCTTTTGTCTTTCAGATGCCGGAATGCAGTGTGAAGACCTCCGGAGCGCACGAAGAGTAGGTAAGCCTTTGTCTTTCAGATGCCGGAATGCAGCGCGAGGCGTTGGTGACAGCCGATGGACCAGGTAAGTGAAGAGCTGTCACTGAAGACCGTAATGCTAACCTGTTCTTTCTTGTCTTTATAGGTGTTGCTGAAGACTGGATTCAGGATGGTAAGCCTTTTTCCTTAGGCCCAGGATCAGATGCAGAAGACACGATGAACGTTCTGCTGCAGAGGATGCAGAATAACGCAAAGCAAGATTCATCCATCGGGTGTGGTTTAAATAGCCTCCTGTAGTGCTTAGGTGCCTCCTTCCACAGCCACGCCTAGGTAAGAAAAGAGTTCCTGCTTTCCAGAAGAGTTCCAGTGTTCTGATTCTAGGGAGTGGCTCCTGCCCCACCCAACAGGAAAAGTAGTTCCAAACAGAAGAGGATCAGAGGCTCAACTGGCAGGCAAGTAAGCAGCATGGTCTGCTGCAGTTAAGTCCACCCAAGCATTATGAGCCCGGCGCTTCCAGCTCTGGGACTGGGCATATTTATGAGCCTGGTGCCACTGGCGCCAGGACTGGGTCCAAAAGGTCCCAATTGGGACTGGTTGGCACTCGGAACCTGGGTTATGGATCTGCTTCCAAGGGAGTTGGGAAAACCCTGACCTTTTGGAAGCAGAGATCATGACATATAGGGGGTTTGCGTAGTCCAGTCTTGATATAACGATTGATTGGACAGCGGAGAGTGTGTTGGGAAAGGAGAGATATGGAAAGATGCGCCTAAGGGTTTTAAGGTGGTAGTGGCAGGACTTTGGGACGTTGTTGACTTGGTGCGAGAGAGTTAGGTCAGAGTTGAGGGTGCATCCAAGATTTTTCACTGAGTTGGAGAGGGTCGGTGAGTTGCCCATGGTGGGTGCCCATGGTAGTGGGAGCGGAAGAAGATCGGAGTTGCCACAAACCATGATTTCCGTTTTGGAGGGGTTTAACAAGAGGTGGCTTTGGGTCATCCAGAGTTCTATGTCAAGGAGGCAGGAGGCCAGGTCAGGTCAGGTCGGAAGTTGGGTTTTGAGTTCAGGAGTTTTAGAATTAGTTGAGTGTCGTCGGCGTTGTTGTAACACAGGATATTGTGTGAACGGATTATTGGTGGGAGGGTGATCAAGTAGCGATTGAATAGGAGGGTGGATAGGCATGCTCCTTGTGGGACTCCCGTGTCGACCGGTTGGGCTTGGGAGGTATAGGTGGAGAGTATCGTTATTTGGTACCTGTCTTTGAGGAATGAAGCTATCCATTTAAGAGCGGTTCCACGAATTCCGAGGGAGTGGAGGCGATCTAGTAGGATTGAGTGATTGATTGTGTCAAAGGCGGCGGATAGGTCTAGAAGGATTAGTGCAGCGCATCCCACGGAGTCTGCTGTCATTTTAAGGTCATCCCAGATTGAGGTTAGGGTGGTTTCAGTTCCGTGCCGGGCTCTGAAACCTGATTGTGCGGGGTCTAGGAGATTGTTGGCTTCGACAAAGGCATTTAGTTGGGAGTAGGCGACTAGGTCAATGAGTTTGGCAAGGAACCTGGTGTTTGAGATGGGGTGGAAGTTTTTGGTCTCGAGAGGGTCGAGGGAAGGTTTTTTAATCAGAGGTTTGACATGGACTGTTTTGAATGCGTCAGGAAAGATACCAGAGGAAAGGGAGGTATTTATGATGGATCTTGCATGTTCTCCTGCGCAGGTGGAAGCGAAAATTTCTTTGAGGGTTGTTGCTGGGCAAGGGTCTAGCGGAGAGCCAGATGGTTTGTGGGCATATAGAAGTTTGAGAAATTGCTCTGGTGATATTGGACTAAAGGATTCGAACGTTGGTTGCGTAGTGGTTGCAGCTGATGGGCAGGTCGGTATGGGGGGGGGGTATTGCCTGGTGGATGTAAGAGCACCAGTTTGGTGGCTAGAGTATTTGTTCTTTCGAGAGCTGTGGTGTAAAAGTGGAGGGAGAGTGAGTCGCACAGTAATTGCGAGGGGGTTGGGACGGTCGTGGTGCAAGCCGGTTTGGTGAATTCGGAGATGATGTGGAGTTCTTTGCTCTGGTTTTTGCAGTTTAGGATTCAGGAGTTGTAGTGGGCTTTTTTTGCTTTCCGGATTTCGGCCTTGTACTGATAGAGGTGTCGGGCCACGGTGGCCCTGCTCTCCTGGGTTTTGTCCTTCTGCCATTTGCGTTCTAGGTATTTATGTAGTTGTTTAGCGGTCTTCAACTCAGGAGTGAACCATTTGGGGAAGAGGCCACGGCGGGTTGATGGTTTGCAAGGGGGTGTGAGCCACATCAGAGATGCGTTGAGCCATGAGTCAAAGGCATCAGGGGTTAGTTGTTTACTGAGTTGGCAAGTAGGTGGCGGAGACTGGATGAGCGTGTCGGCTAGGTCCGTGACGATAATTAGTTTTTTCAGGCATTTGCGTAGATTCGGAGGTTCAGATTCGAGTACGGGAAGGGGGTCGGGTGAGCGAATGGCGAACGAGAGAATGAAGTGATCGGACCAGATGATAGGGGTGGGGGGGTTTAGATGAATCTGGGTGTTGGAGCTAAAGATGGCATCAAGAGTGTGTCCTTTATAGTGAGTCGGGCCATTTATGTGGGGTTGGAGGTTAATTGCGTCTAAACCGTCAACCAGCGAGTGTGTCATAGGGTTGGTGGGGATGTCGAGCCATATGTTGAAGTCTCCAAGAAGGGTGAGGTTGGGATGGTTTAGTTGAAGAGTGGCAATTGAGTCGCAAAGGTTGTTTGCAAATTGCCTATCATAGCCAGGGGGCCTGTAGATTATTAGGAAACTGTGTGAGAGCGAGGCAGAGAGGGATAGTTTAACGAGGAGAGATTCGCAGGAAGGAATGGAAGGTTGGTTGTCGATGATTGAGGCGTGGAAGAGAGACTTGAAGACGAATGCTACTCCCCCTCTGGAGGGACGGTTCAGTGGGATGAGGGAGTAGTCAGGGTGGAAGGCTTCCTTAGCGATTGGGGCGAAGTCGTCAGAGAACCAAATTTCGGTGATGAAGACCAGGTCTGGTTTGTCAGAGGCGAGGAGGTCAAAGATGCAATATCTGTTTTTTGCTACGGATCAGGCATTAAATAGGATGCAGTTCACATCGGCAGGCGAGGTTGGTCTCTGAGCTGGAGCGGAAGGGGGTGGAGGCGGAGAGAGTGGAAGCTGGAGAGGGTCGGTGATCGATGGGAATAGTGGGCGAGCAGAAGTATTGGCGGGCTTCGGGTGGCTGCATGTGTTAGGATGATCCGGTCTGGCTCTGGGAATTTGAAGGCGGGGTGTGGGCGGTTAGAAGTTTCAGTTGCAGTTGATGAGAAATCGAGGGAGAGGGGTTTCAGGAAGGGTGAAGCCACGTGGGAAGGAGGTGAGAGGGGAATGAGGTGGTGGGTCGAGACAGGGAAGCGAAGAGAGCTGAGAGTTGTGGGGGACCAAGTACGTTTCCGCTTTAGTGTCTTTGTTGCAATTGGAGTGTAAGAGAGGGTAGGGGGGGTCAGAGGGGGAGAGGGATGCGGCTTCGGTTCTTGCTAGGGCTAGGGGTGCAGTTTTTAGGGAGGGGAAGGGTGCAGTCGGGGGGGGGAGGTGGCGGGAGTTTGAGGGCAAGGCGGCAGGTGGATGCTTGCAGGGCGGGGTGTGCCAGGTATGATAGTGAGGGGAGCAGGCATGGTCAACGTTGGCTGGTTGGTGGTGGGGTTCAGGGGAGGAGTGGTCTTAGGGTGGTTGGCTCGCCATCGTGCCCCTCTGGCTTGGTGTTTGGAGAGAGGAATGGCAGGGAGGGGGGCGGGAGGGAAGGAAGATCTGGGAGTGGGGGCGGTCCAAGGCAGTCGTTTCCGACAAACTGTGGGTTTGTGGGTGCACTCATGCTTGGTACTGGCCTTTAGGTGGATTTAGGAGTGCTTTCTAATTGTAGTTCTAAGTTCAGGCACACTTCCAAGTTCAAATTGCACAGAGATAATATTAGGCTATTAGGTACTATTAGGAACACTTCTAGGATCAACTGTACACAGATGACATTAGGTCCAACTCTAGATTCAATTTTGTATAGAGGGGATATTAGATTATTAGGCACAGTTCTAGATTCTACATGACACAGATATACTATTAGGTATAGTAATAGGATTAAATAGGATATTTAGGCACACATCTTAGCCCTATTATTTATCTTGTTCTTTCTTATGCTCTGCATTCTCCAATTTGTCCCCCCTCCCATGCACTTTCCCCCCTTTCCCTCCCCATGCACTTGCGCATTCTCAATGTCACTGGGCCTAGTAAGATCGTTGTTTTTGTTTTCTCTCCTATTCCCCTCCCTTTGCCTGGTCGCACTCAAACACCTGTGTACGAGTGCGAAATGAATAAATGATATCATATGTTCCTGCTCACTCACATGTCTGCATGTAGCCTGTGGTGTTGTTGCACTCAGCCTATCTGATCACATGACTGTCGTGTATGTGTGGACAGCCTGCAAGGTGGTCCTCCTAACGGGCACGCTTCCTTGGCTCTCAAACCCAATGCTGCTCAATTTCAACATGGCACTGGTGAGTCACATATTGAACTACTGCAATTGCCTGTTCCCCGTTCCTGTGTACATGCACACTTCCCTCTGCAAACCTGCAAAACACGTACTGTGGTGCAGTGTCTCACTCAGACTGTGCAGATGGCAGTGGCTCCCTGTGGACATGAGTGCCCATTCATGCTACATGTGCATTCCATATATGCCCCTATGGGTCCTTGACAGGCTGATCATTGTGGTACATCTCCAGGATTATATAAGTGTCATGGTATTTGGTCATCCATTCGATGCTCACTCTGGGTCAGTACCTCATCACAAGTTTAGGGTCTCCTTGTCTGTGTCGTGCACAGGCCTCACTCTGTTACAGGCCCCCTCTGCTTCTGTTCAACTGGTGGCGTGGATTCTGCATGCATGGGTGTACTTCTGATGGTTCCTCATGTGTCCTGCTTAATGTCCACTTCTCATCTGCTGCAGTGTCATTTGACTGAAGAGATTCAATTGACGCATGCCAACACTGTCTGCCAATGCACTGTTCTCTGGTCAACCTTTCATTGCCATGCACTGCCTACCTGCAATTCCACAAAGGGTGGGGGGCTCACTGTATCCATGTAACTCAGAGCATGCACTTTGCACATGATGGCTGCACTTGCCCTTACACTGCTGTCATCTTAAGAGATTGACATCACTATGTACGTGTTAATGTTGGAAGTTGAGGCGGTACACATGCACTGCACCCAACCACTTCTGAACAATGTTCCAGCCTTCAGCATACCTACACAATGCTATGTCAAACTGACCTGACATGTATGTTCCCATGTTCATTCCTTCATTGTATTGAAATGCACTAACGTAGGTGCATCCTGTGATACATGTACTCTGTATTGGATATGGTTGTTGAGTGCTGCATGTCAACATGCATTTTACATGTGTCATGGTGTGTTTGCTTTCACTTGCAGCTGTGGCTATTTGGGTGTTCCACCATGCTTATGCTATGTGCCATCTCTTTGTGGCCATCTCTCATTTCTGCCTTGAATCTGTGCCTGCCAGAGGTTGTGTGTGATGCAGGTGATCTGCAACATGCAGTACATGTGTAGGCTTCACATTTTACACACATCCATTTCTGCTTTCAGGATACCCTTGCATTGCAATGACACTGGATGCATGTCGGAATCTGAGTTTTATGTGACATGTGTGCTTCTTGTGTTGGCTGTCGATGTTGTGATGTCTATGTGTGTGGTATGTGCTGCTGACATGTGTGCTCATGTTTCTTTTGTTTACATTACAGGTGATGAGGTACTTGAGGCAGAGGATGTGATTCCAGACACGGTGGTGTGTTTACGTCACCAACCTAGCACCAGTGGTGGTCGTGGGGTGATAGACCACGAAAACCCATTGTTGCTCAAGGCAATCGTGTCCAGGGCTATGAGTTGAGCTCTGATGAACTCTCTAACCACAATGTTGAATTGGATGTGCATCATGACATCCGCCTGTGGTGGTTACGGGTGCACAGTCACACTCCACACCAGTTGCTCATGTTCCTGTGGCATCAGGTTGACGGAGGGAAGCAGTCCTGCAGCCGCAGGCAGTGCCAACCCAGCAAGGACCACAGCTCCTTGGGCACATCAGGTGTAATGTCCGGCAACGCGGTGGCCGTGCGCCACCGGGAACCACTGAGTGGGGGAATGCCATGTAAGCCATAGCACTGCAACAAGGGGGAGCAGTTGAGATGATGGCTCTAGGCATGAAAAGTGTGGCCCGTTCCATCCCCACCCCCTTAGAGGCAGGTGGAGCTCAAGCAACAGGGAACGCGGTCCACGTGCCGCTCACTCAGTCTGGGCATTGCACCTCAGACAGGGCACGCCAGACTGAAATGGTGGCTCTGCGCGAAGCACTTGCTGCTCAGGCAGAGGCACACAGGGAGGCCGGAGGGAAGAACACCAATCCCTCAGATCTACTCTGAGTGTGCTTATGATGACCCAGAGGACGCAGTCAGAAGAGAGGATCGAGCAGCTTGAAAACCCCAGCTCGGCTGAACTCTGTGCAAGCCGGGAGGTGCTCCGTATATCATGTGAGGCCATGCAGGCACAAATCAGTCATACACATGAGACCTTGCAGGAGGAAGTATGTGTATCACGTGATGTGGTGCATGCAGACCTACGTGCCATAGCCATGCCGGACTGGGATTACCAGACCCGCATGCTTGCTGCTGTCGAGGGACTTGCTGCAGATGGGCGTGGTCAGGCAACTGTGCCACGTCCACCTTCTGATTTACATCCAAAGGGTGATGATGACAACTTATCTCTCACACAGGTCAGGCCGTGCAGGCGTTGAGCCCATGGAGGATTTTCTTTTTTTATCTCAACATCAACACATGTTAATGTGGGTGTTGAGGTGCACCCTGTACCTGACCCCCCCCACCGCCTCCCGGGTGGTATGTGGCCATTTTTATTTTTGTTTTCTATCATTGTTTGTCTATTGTGCATTCATGTGACAGTGTGGTGCTTTGTGGCATTTGAAAGCATCCACTGTGTGTTCCAGCTAAACCCATACAGGCTTGTCTCGTGTGTTTGTGGCTTGGGGTCAGGACACATATGCCACTCCAGCTTCCCCTTTCAATGGGCTCGCAAGGATGGCTCGGTGTGACAGCATCTTACACAGGGGCATTGGGCATCAGTCATATCTGTGACCAGTCTGCAGTCCTACTTGTGTATACACCCCTAGTGGGGATTCCGGATGGTTTCTCCAATGCATGTCTTTTTATTTTTTTAAATATCTTTATTAGATTTTAACAATTTAAACAAACCATAGTCGTAATCAATGAAACGTTCTCAAATCATACATCTAATCTCCAGCCCCACCACCCCCCCCCCGACCACAGACATTTCATCAGTCCTCTTCGTGCCAGCTTTCGAGCTAGGGCTATCCATTCCATCTGAGGTACTGAAACTTTGGGATGGAGCAATGGTACTGTTAGCGCTACCCAATGGTGTAGTTCTTCGCTGGAGTCTAGTCTCTGTTCATGAATTGCGGTTTCCCATGCTCCAGTCTCAGCGGTTATCCACCTCCCAAGATCCCCCCACCATTGTGCCTCACTCAGGCTTTTGGGGCTTTTCCATCCCATGGCTATGGGACTTTTTTGCCGTAATATATATATATTAGATCCTTGAGTCTGTTTAGAGGCTTGTTTTTTCTGCTGCACTTGTATCTGCCCAAAATACAGGCCACCGGCTGATGTACTTCCACTTCAATGTCCACGTCAGCCACTCTTATCTCCAATGCATGTCAGCACTTCATTTTGGTGAGTATTTTGTTGACTGTGCATTTCATCATGTTTCTTGTGATGTTTTTTTATGACTTGCCTGTCTATGTTGCAACACACACTGATGATGGGAGGGGTCCGTGTGGTGACAATGTCACATTGGGACACTTGGGCTACAGTGATTGGTCACTGTCTGACATTGTCAATGTGGTGCACTTTGTACATGATGTGTTCTGCTGGTCAATGGATGATCCTGGGTTGTATTTGCTTTTGAGGTGACGGGATTGGTGTGGTTTACCACACAGGGGGGTCCACGAGGGCAATGTTCACATGTGCTGTGTACAGAACACTGAGGGTCACTTCATTTCACATGCATGCATTCAGTGCATGCCCCTACTGACACAGGCACTTAGACAATGCACCCCACACCAACAACATCATCATCATCATGCGCACACATGCACCCAGATTGCCTTCTCAGACATGCTGTGTCCACGCAGTGCATAATCACTTTCAATTCCTTGATCATGTACATGCATCACAGGGTACTTTTGGTTGATTGTACTTATTTTTCATGATGCTCAAGGGGTTTCACCAATGCAAAGCACACTCACTGTGCTGTCTGGTGAGCGGCGTGTTGCTGCACACAGTGTTTCTGTTGGCAAATTTCTATTGCCCGATGTGCATGGCAACAGGCATTTTGACTTTTGTTGCTTGTACTGCTGGTGGCATGCATTTGTGCCACACTTTTTATGGGTGGGAGGTTTTGGTCAGTCATTTCATCAGATTCCATGTCAGGTAATTGTCTCGTGCCTGTTTACATTTCTCACATGGCACTTCATGACGATTTGGTCATGTGTTGTGCATTTGGTTTGCTGTTTTGCCATTGCATGCCATGGCGGACAGGGGTCATGGGGGTTGGGAGGGTTTAGGTGACATACCAGTATTTTCATGCCCCGTTTTGCAGAGGGGTGGTGGGATATGCACCTTGCATGTGTTCCTTTTGGTCACACGGGATTGGTTATGTTTAAGTAGCTAGAGATGCACACAATGTAGCACTCCCATGGACACATTCTCAGGGTGGTAAGGTTGTGACAGTTGACTGTCCCTTTGTCATCATCAATTGTCACCTCATATGTGCCAGGCCTATGTGCACTACGCAGGGGTGGGAGTTTAGGTGAAGAATGTGGCCACAAGCTGGGTACGGGCTGCCTCGCCAAATGCCCTTTCCCCGCCCATGTACAGCACCTGTGCATGTGGGGGCACCACCTTGCTGCGTTGCAACGTTGCGCAGAACACATGCTGCCACAATGATCCTGCACACTACGGGGGGGGGGGGGGTGCAAATAGCTGTGCCCACCAGAGCGGTCAAGGGAGTGAAAGCGTGACTTGAGCACTCCGAATGTGCGCTCCACTATGGCCCTGGTTGCAATATGGGCTGCGTTGTAGCTTACCTGGGGTGGGGTTCCGTATTAGGGGGTCATCATGTAGGTGCTCAGAGGGTAGGCACTGTCCCCTGGGGAGGTGATAATGGTTGTCATTAGTTGGTTTGGTGTATTGGTCTGTGTGTGGCATGCATGCATGTGCACAGCAATTTGTACTCACCAATGAGCCATGTGTTGCCATGCTTCCCAGCTTCCAGGTCCCGGCTCAGGGCGGACATTCTGTATATGAAACTGTCATGGGTGGACCCTGGATAGTTTGCATAGACAGAGGTGAGGATTCCCTTGGCATCGCATACAACGTGCACGTTGATGGAATGCCAGTGGTTGCGGTAGATGTTCTCGGTGGACATAGGGCCACATGGGCGCAATCTATATCACCGAGCACTTTGGGGGAGTATGCCACCCTGTAGAAGTCCTGGACCACGGCCTGCCTTACTGCGGGTGTTCTGGGCATGTATATTATATGTGCCTGCGGACTGAGGGGCGCGCAGTCATGATTGCCAACACCTGGTGTAGGCAGCGTGACTGCGTGGGCTGAGCTCCTCCGGCAGTTGTCCGCTGAAATGACCAAGTGGCCAAAACATGCGGGACATTGAGCACCTTTTCCAAGTGGGTCAACACTTGGAAGCACAAGGTGGGTGATGTGAAGTCATCCTCCCACTCAGTGACCAGGTCTAGGATGATATGAAGTGGAAACCTATACCTGCCATAGACCTGGTCAACAGGCATCCAAAAAAGGCTGGTCCTGGCCAAAAAAAAATGCAAGGCCTGGCTATGCTCCTCCTGCAGTGTCCCGCAATCACTGCTGCCAGAAATGGGACATTCATCGTAGCTGTATATGCTGGTTTGTTGTTTATGCGCACTTTTATACTGCGCAGGGGCGCTTCCGCCTGCTTTCGTGTGGCAGACAAATTTACGCGTGTGCGTGTCTTTGGCATGCGCAGGTTTTCCCTATTCGATTCCATGAATACATGTTTGAAAGTGTGTGGGCATTGCATGCATTTCCCAGCGGCACTTCCCCCGTTACGCCCACATTTTCACGCGTTGTTCCCCATTCCATGTGTTCCGCTCCCTTTTTAGGTGTGCACTTTTGCTGTGCTGGTTGCGCACAGCCTTTGGAAAGTCGCAGTGACGTGTAAGGTAAATATGGATTTGGTGCAGCTCACGGAAAAGCCACGCGCAGAGCCTTCCATGAATCACTTGCGTGCGAATCGCATGCGTGCGCTGGCTTTTTCACGCTTGCGCCACACAATCATTCCATGAATTACCCTGATTGTCTTTGCGTATCGTCGATTTTGGAAAATGCATACACAACTTAGATTACATGGACTTGTGGCAGAATATGCTGGGTGGGAGGTCTGTGGCCCTTACACTTGCTGTGGTGAAATTTCTTCACTGTTACAACTTATTTCCGAGAGGGTAAAAAGTCACCTCAGTGGGGTACTGCATTTCCTTTGTCTTGCGCCTAAACCTTATGCAGGTTTTACACAGTTATAGGCCATGCCATTGAACACTTGAGACCGCATCTCCTTTTCGGTCTAATAACACAATGAAAAATCTGCTACTTCCACTTTGTGAATTGCAGTTTCACTAAACACGTTTTCCGCAGTTAACGCCCATTTCCCATACTCGTCGCAACCTGTATCTCCAGCTCCAAGCCATTTTCTCCACCCAATTCCCATCTCGTGCATCACACACTCTTAGCAGGGGGACGAGCCTGGCAAGGCCTGGATCAGCCGTGGCTCCAGCCTAACCCTCCTTTCAGGCCGGTACCACCGGATGCCACGGGCACACCCATGGTTGCCCAATGCAAAAATAAAAATGGAAAAAAAAAGCATTTCTATCCAAATTGAAAGCACTTGTTAAATATGAAAACAAATAAATGGCCATTTCTTTCCATTTAAAGAAATGCCTATTTATTTGTTCTCATTTGACCATTTATTTCCATTTTGCCTGCTCGGACCTGCAGGCTCGGCCCTGCCCATGAAATCCCTGGCTCCACACACTCCTCTGCCGCTTACCTTTTACGCTGTCAGCTACCCTCACACTCCCGTTCGGTCTTCCGCTTCCTGCCTTGTTGGACTGTCTTGTTTAGTGCTAGATGTGCTATTTGGGTATTGCTAATTTTGGAGGTGATCTTCCCATCTCTGTTGCCACCGCCCATTTGTGCCTCTCTTATTGTTACCTCTTCATTTCCATGCATTACTATTGTGCCTATTTCATCTAAACGGCCCGTTTGGTAGAATTTCCTTTGTGCAATATATTCTTCCCAATTGCGAGTCCCCCAACACTTTTGCTGGACACTTGGATTTTTTTTAATCAGTTATCCTGAGTGGGTGGGTGGGTGGTAACCGTTTTCCCCACTCAGTCTTTCATTCTACCACTGGGAACCTTTTTCAACCCTTTTGGTTGTATCTTTTTGGAGTAGTTAAGGCATCTGCAATTATTGCAACTCCCATCTTCTGTGCAGTGTTGATGGGAGCTGTTCGAGTGGCCCTTTTTATTTTCTTTGTGATAACTACGGTTTCCGGGGATGGGGGATAAAACTTTATCCTACCTTAATAATATTTTGAGGAATCAGCACCCGCCCCTCCACCGTATGTGGCATGCCGAGGAGACACAACGCATCCTTTTTCCTCTTCTCCTGTAACCTTCTAGTTACAGTGACAAGTTAATCAGAGTGGCTGGTTGCAATGAACGTTTTATACTGATTTTTAGTGAAATGTATACACAGGCTGTAACGTGAATTAGAGACACCTATTAAGTTTCCGCACCTCAAAATTGTGTTTCAATGATAGGCTTAGACTTGCTTTTACTTTATTGTAGTGAAAATGTATTTGATTTGAATATAGATTAAGTTAGATGTTACTTCACATCAAATCCGTGGTTACTGGTCATTGAATACTTGAAAGTCAAAAAACAGAAAAATTTGAAAACTCAAAGACCCTAGACACGTGTTCCTCCAAAAACAGTCATTTCAGGAGGGTAAGTCATACATTTAGACTTGTTAAGGGCTGTAAGCAAAATATAACATATGTAAGCATTATTGGCCTGTTAAAATAATCATTTGTAAATTAAATAACATGCATTTCAAAAAAGAATCTTGCATAATTATAGAAAGAAAATTCACTATTTTTATAGTGGTTCATAGCAAACATACATCACAGCTACGGAAAGGGACACATGGGCAACCATAAATCTAAAAGGGTGCTGGTCGTCTTTTTTCACGAACTCTTGGTGACTTGTCCTTTCTTGAGCCTTCTTCTACTTAGCTGGGTGGGGGGAGGTCTTGATAGATCTTTTGTCTTTGGTGGGCTTCCTTGCGAAAGCCTACTAAAGCTCTCAGAGTGCCTGAAAGGACAGGAAGTGGGGGAGGGGACCGAAACTCCCCTTGTCTTTGTCCTACAGTGTGGCTGCCTAGACCCAGTTTGACCTTGGAGGCTGTCTTTTTTCTTAAACAAGCCAGCCCCCAGATTTGAATGGTGATTTGATGTTCCGCCATTATTTCCTGCATAAAGGCCAGGGTCCTGGAGCAGCAAGAGAGAGTTAGCCCATGGAACGAAGAATCTGCGGAAGACAGATGTCTGCAACCACCACCAGTGACTGCTTTTGTGCCAACCTCCTCTACTGACCGACAGGGAAGACCCTGATCAGACTACTTCCTCCCCTTGACTGGTGGGCCTAACCAGTCTTGAGAACCTGCATTTTGAGCTGTCCCTCGAAGAGCTGCCACAGTACTGGATTGCAATTTCCCAATACCCTGTGACCTAGACCAATTTGCTGCGCATCGGCTCCTTAAGCGCTGTTTCGGTTGGAACTTTTTGGGCATACGGCTGGATCTTCAGTGACTCTTTCCCTCCCTGAGAAGTCTACCCTTCCAAGTCGGGGACAGAGAAACAGAGCAAAGTCTGCCGTGTGACAGTCACTGAAACCTTTTGGAAAAATGTTTGCAAACAACTTGGGATTGGTCACCCTGAGTTACCTGGGGGAACCCAGATGTGAACTCCCTGCTCACTGTGCTCAGAGGTACAGCTCCACCTCACTGATGAGGCCCAACAAGGCCGAAACACGTGTATGGGGTTGCTGTTGGTACTCTTGTTCAGAAGGGAATTGCCATAGCATTTCGGTGCTGGACAGCCCATCTGGGCGGGACAAAGACTGATATGCAAATCCCATCTGTGAAAGGTACAATGAGCAAAAAGCGATGGCTGAGAACTCTCGAAGTGGGGGAAAACCCACAGAACAGGTTATCATGCCATGTTCTTTCTGGAGAGGGGCGCCTGCTACCTTTTTTGAAAAAAGTAGCTGAAGCAAAGCCTCTGTCAAGTCCCAAGTCCCTGTGTCCCAACGAGCAAGTATCGTCTGCTGGTCATCCCATCCAAAGAAACTGATCGTCTGCTCCCGCCAAAAGTTCCTGCTTTAGCATCCGGGCCAAGAATCCGAACAGTAGCTGCTGTCGCCGCACCTGGGGACCCGCCAGTGTCAAAGTCTTCTTTCTTCATGAAAAGGCACTGTCCCGCTTCTAGGTACTCAACTGGGTGCTTTCTGCGTTAAATCAGACTCTTCTTGAGCTTCTTGACACACATTGGGGTGGACAACCCAAATGTATTCTCCCAGGCCCAAGTACACTGGTCTACAATCCTTCTACCCGACCTCCCTGAATCACCTTTTAACTAAACATTTTACTTACCTGCAACACAGAAGAAATCTGCTATTTGGCAGCATCTGCCTTCCTTTGTTTTGCCATCCAGGGGCCCTGGTTCCCCAGACCCTCCTCCGACTCCGAGACACTTGTCCCCAGATACGGTTGGACTTTTTTTGTGTAGACTGCCTAAAAGTACTTTGCAGTATCTGTGTTGGGTTAATGTTGGTTACAATAATTGATTTGCTACTCTGATTACTTAACTGTATTAATCTAATATCACTTTGAGTAATGCTTACATGTCTTACTGTATTAATGTAAATACATTTTCATACCTCATTCTAATATTGCGTTAGTTGCCTTAGTATTTATAATAAATACCATTTTTTTATACCATATTTTTTATAAAACTTACTGTGTGGAAGTATATTCTTTCCCAACGCGGGCTGAGGTGAGTGTTTGTTGCCTTCCCAGACATCCAGGCCCCTGACTAGTTGCTCTCTCCACCGGAATTGTGGCCCCAGGTCCGACAGCACTCCATGGCTGCTCCTTCCCCCATACCCGAACCTTCTCCCTCTTCCGTGTCCCTCCCCCTCCGGTCAGATTGGCTGATTTGCCCACAACACAGGTTCCTATTGGGCCTCCCACCAACTCAGCTGGGTCTACAGACCCGCTGCGCTTGCTCGACCCAAATTTCCCAACGCAGGCTGAGGTGAGTGTTGCCTTCCCAGACATCTGGGCCCCTGACTAGTTGCTCTCTCCACCTGAAATTCAGCCCTAGGCCCAGCACCACCCTGTGGCTGCTCCCCCACCCCCTCCGAACCTTCTGCCTCTTCCGTGTTGCTCCCCTCCCACCAGCCCGGATTTGCCCACAACACTGGCTCTATTGGGCCTCCCAACAACTCAGCTGGGCCTACAACTCCCACCTCCTAGACCCACTCACCATCCCGGATTGGATCGCCAGACGGCCATTGGCAGGCCTTCCAGGGCAGTCCTCTGCCCATGCAGCCCCCGTGGCCAAGGACCCCCCAAAGCAAGCGTTGTCTCCAACAGAGGCGGCTCCGGATCATGTCCACAGGGGAAGCATGTGGCCAGCCGTCAACCAGCAACAACTAGGACCATTACAGTATGCGTGGTCTAGGTGGGAAATATAGCAATTACTCTACACCAGAAGCCTAGACACTTATCAAACTCATCTATAACACTGATTTCCGCCCTCACCCACACACTGTCAAATCTAGCTGTGTTTAGTACTCCATTCAATTGCTTTTAGGCGTAGGCCTTTCTCCCACTATACAGGATTTTCACATCTGGCTGTGTTTAGTATGGCAGTCACTTGCTCAACTGTCTCAAAGCTAGCTGTGTTTAGTATTGCAGTAACTTGCTCTACTGTTTCTCAAAGCTAGCTGCGTTTAGTACTCTACTCAATTACTCTGTTGGGAGTAGGCCTTTCTCCCACTATACAGTATTCTCACATCTAGCTGTGTTTAGTATTGCATTCACTTGCTCAACTGTGTCTCAAAACTAGCTGTGCTTAGTATGGCAGTCACTTGCTCAACTGTCTCAAAGCTAGCTGTGGAACAAGTTACTTACCTGTAACTGTTGTTCTCCAGCATGGGTCTGGCATGGATTCACAGGCTCATGAATATTCCCCGTCAGGCTGGGAATCCTCGGTAAAGAGGAAAAAAAAAATCAGTATCAGTTTTGTTTCTGATCTGTCTTTCTTAGTAGTAACCAATCACTGGTCTCTGGGTCATACTGCCCCCAGCCAATGACTGCCCTCTCCCTAAGGCCCTCTCCCTAAGCCCCTCCCCTGGCAGCCATCCTCAGATTTGGTAGCACGTAAAGTGGCAGTATGACCAAGTGAAGAGCCACAGAGGGGTAGGAGGGAGTGTTCGCATGTGAATCCATGCCAGACCCATGCTGGAGAAGAACAAGTTACTTCTTACCTGGTAAGGTTCTTTCAATGGGATGTCCCTCCGACATATTCCTTATCTTTGATAGATCATCTCCCAGCTTGCTGGCCTCGGAAATTTTTTTCAGTAGAGGGCGCTGCGCGTCGATGTCCCTCGACAGCCTCCGTATCGGCGCCGACGTCATCACGCGTATAAATAGACTCACGCAGCGTCCGTTGCTCATTTCCGTTTTGACGTTAAGTTGTTTTACATGAATTGGTTATTGACCTTGAAGGAGCGTAAACTGCAACCACAAGGGAAGTATTACTGCGGGGATGGATGGGAGGGGAGATAAGGAATACGTCGGAGGACCATCCCATCGAAAGAATGTTACCAGATAAGAAGTAACTTGTTCTTCGAAGGGATTGTGTCCTCCGACGTATTCCTTATCTTTGATAGATTCCCATAGCAGTGGTGTGTAATTGGAGGTGGGAGTAAAACGCCATGTTTCCTTTTAGGAATGAACAGAATGTAATACGGCTTTGCCAAACCTAGTCTCTTGACTAGAGGAATCCAGGTTGTAAAATCCTGTGAAGGTATGTGCGGACGACCATGTGGCAGCCTCACATATGTCTCGAACCAGAACCCCTCTTTGGAGGGCCGAGGAGGCTCCGATACCCCTGGTTGAAAGAGCCCTAAGATTTTGAGGAGGCTCTTTCCCTGCTAGTTTGTAACATTCCAGAATGGCCAAAATAATCCATCTGTAAATGGTTTGTTTGGTTATTGGTAGTCCAAACTTGTGTCCTGAGTAACCTACGAACAGTTGGTCTGCTTGCCTAATCCTAGCAAGTCTGCTGATGTAAAAGCTCAAAGCCCGCCTTGAGTCCAGCCTATGTAGCCTTTCTTCCTCTTTCCCCAGATGGGGAGGTGGATAGAATGAAGGTAAGGTCATTTTCTGAGTGATGTGGCATTCAGAAACCACCTTTGGGAGGAAATTAGGCTTCACCTGTAGGACAACTTTGTCTTTATAAAAAATTGTATGGGGGGAGGGGGGGGGGGGTTTACAAGATAGAGCTTGTAATTCGCTCACCCTTCTAGCAGATGTTAAAGCCACTAATAAGACAGTTTTAAGGGTGAGAAATCTTAGCAAACAAGAGTGGAGTGGTTCGAAAGGAGTACCCATCAGGAAATTTAAGACTAAATTTAAGTCCCATAAAGGAACCTGGAACTGTCTTGGAGGGTAGACATTAGTTAATCCCTTTAGAAATTGTATTACTAAGGGTAATTTGAAATACGATGCTCCTCTGCAGTGCGCTTGAAGATCGATAGTGCTGCGAGATAGCCCTTGATAGCAAATTCAGGCCTTCAAGTTGGCACCAAGTATAGTAGAAAGGATAACACCCTTGGTGTACCACATGAAAAGGGGTTGATATTCTCTTCTCTACACCAGCTGCAAAATTTGTTCCAACGGCAGCGGTATAAAGACTTTGTTGCTGGCCTTCTGGCCGAAAGCAACACCTCCATGATGTCATCAGGGAGGTCCCAATCCTTGTATCTCAACCTTTCAGAAGCCAGGCGTGAAGGTTGAGGGTTCTGATGTCTGGATGGAGAACCTGACCTCCCTTCTGCGAGAGAAGATTCTCGAGTGGAAGACGTATTGGAGGGCAGATGGACATGTCCAGAAGGTCCGGGTACCACGTCGTTCTCCTGACCCAGTCTGGGGCAATTAGGATCATGGTCCTCCGGAATCTTCTCAACCTCCTGATCATTTGAGGAATGACAGGGACTGGTGGAAACGCGTACAGGAGTGGAAACTCCCAGTCCACTACGAACGCGTCCCCTAGAGCTCCTCTCGGGGGAAATTCCCTTTAACAAAACAGATTGCACTTCCTGTTGGTACTGGTGGCGAACAGATCCACCTGAGGGGTTTCCCCAAAGGGCGAAGATCTCCAGAAGGACTTCCTGAGCTAGTTCCCACTCGTGGGAGACTGCCCTGACTCCTCAGAGCATCTCCCGTCAAGTTCTTCTCTCCGGCTAGGTGAACTGCCGATAGATTCCTCCTTGAATTGCCCAAAACCAGAGCTGCATTGCCTCTCTGCACAGTGGCAGTGATCCTACGCCTCCTCTTTTGTTGAGGTAGTGCATGCCCACTGTGTTGTCCGTCATTATCAGGACATTTTTTTCCCCCTGTACAGATGGCAGAAAAGCTTTCAGCGCTAGTCTGATTGCTCTCAGCTCTAACAGGTTGATATATAGTCTGGACTCCGAAGGAGACAAACGACCGCTGATGGTCAAGTCGTTGGTATGGGCTCCCCACCCCGTGATTGAGGCATCTGTGACTACTGTTATCACCGGCCATGGTTGCCAAAACAGTTCTCCCTTCAAGAGGTTTTTCTGGCAGGCCCTCCACTGAAGGTCTCGAGCCACCTTGTCCAGAACCTGAAAGAGGTCTGTCATTCTCCCTGAAAATTGCGACCACTGAGTTCTCAGTTCCCACTGAAGAGATCTCATTCTCAGTCGAGCCTCTGGCACAAGGAAGATGCAGGATGCCATGAGGCCAAGCAACCTCAAAAAGTCGAAGGCTGGGAGACATTGGGCATTTTGAAACTTGGTGACCATCCGCAGAATATCTTGAGCCCTCACCTCTGGTGGCGAGGCTTTTCCCAGGGAAGTGTCCAGGATCGCTCCAATGAACTGGAGTCTCTGTGATGGTATCATCTGTGACTTCTTTAAATTGAAGGAGAAGCCCAGTTTGTGAAGGAAGTGGCAGACATAATCTAGCTGAATCTGAGCTTGCTCTGGAGATACAGCTCTGATCAGCCAATCGTCCAGGTAGGGGTAGACGTGAATCCCTTCCCTCCTTAGACTTGCAGCCACCACCGACATTAGCTTGGTGAAGACCCTCGGGGCAGAGGTCAGCCCAAATGGCAGAACTCAAAATTGATAATGAGAGCTACCAATTGCGAACCTCAGGTATTTCCTGTGTTTGAAATGGATTGGCACATGGAAATAAGCATCCTGGAGGCCCAGAGATACCAGCCAGTCCTGGAGCTGGAGGGCCTGAAGGATCTGAGAGAGAGTTACCATCTTGAACTTGTCCTTCCTGAGGAACTTGTTCAATTCTCGCAAGTCCAAGATAGGTCTCAGCCCTCCGTCTTTCTTTGGTATGAGAAAGTAGGTGGAGTACCAGCCCTTGTTCATCTCCGCTACAGGTACCGGTTCTATGGCACCTTTCTCTAGCAGGTCTACAATTTCCTGCAAGAGGAGCGGATCTGGAACTTTCAGAGAGCTGTTCCCTGGTGGATGACTGAGGGATGCGTAGAAAAGGCAGGCAGTAACCTTGGGCAACTGTCTCCAATGCCCAATAGCCTGCCATTCCGTCAGATGTTGAGTTAACCTGCCCCCTACTGGTGTCTTGTGAGGAGAGTCCTCAGAGCAGTTTGGAGGCGGCTGATGCAGATGCCAAGGGTAAAGAGGCACCTGCTGTGGCTTTTGTATTTTTACCCCGTCCACCTCGGGTGAATTGTTTCTGACCCCTTTGAACCGGCTGTCCTCTGCCTCTTCCGAATGTGGAATAGAAGTGAAAGGACTTACCTCTCCAAGAGGTTCCTGAGGGGCGATATGGTGTCTGACGGATTGCAGCTCCCAGGGATTTTGCTCCTGCCTTTGATGTTTGTAGTTTTTCTAAACTGTCATCCGCCTTCTTACCAAACAAAGAAGAGCCGTCAAAGGGTATATTCAAAAGTCTGCTCTGCACATCTGGAGCAAAACCAGACTTCGCAACCAAGCAAATCACTGGGTTGTTGTACTTGCCGCTAAGGCCCTGCTGATGCGGTCAGCAGAATCGATGCCAGTTTGAAGGGATACGCACATAGCGTCCTTACCATCCTTGATGTTTAGGAACGCTTCCCTTTCTTCTCCCTCCGGGAGGCAGTCAGCCGCTGATTAAGCACACTCCCAAAGTGTGTGGCTGAACCTTGCGAGCATACAAGTAGCATTGATGGATTTCAGCGCCATGCTACATGCAGAAAATACTTTTTTGGCCATAGAGTCTTATCATCCCTGTCCTGTGGAACAGTAGGGTAAGCCGATTTACTACCTGATGAAGTAGCTGCCTGAACAACCAGACTCTCCGGAGTTGGGCGTTTGGATAAATATTCAGGGTCAGCAGAAGACACCCTATATTTAGCTGATAATTTTTTTGTTAACCGCCGGGATTACCTCAGGTGTTTCCCAGTTTGCCAATATTCTCCTTTGTAATGCTGCATGAAATGGCACCACAGGATCCTCCTGTGGACCTTTAACCAAGATGTCTGTGAGGTCGTCTTGCTGAAAAGCAGGTGAGGGTTCTGGGGAAGTGTCCAACCCACTTGCTTCCTTTAAGGATTCTTGGAGGTCTTTCAACCTAACTTCCTCAGAGGCAAATTCCTCTGGTACAGGAGTTGCAGATCCCTGCAACTCAAAAGGCCTTTCCTGATCCGAATCCTCCCCTTCTTCATAAATAGATAAGACTCTGAAGTGATCAGGTCTTGAAAATGGTATAAATCCCATTTCCAGAGCAGAAGGAGCCAAATTCATCATGATTGGTTGAGAAAACGTCAACGCAGACATTAAAGGCTTCAAAGCCGTCGAGAAAGGTGGTAGGGGCCTCGATGAACTCTAGAGTATCGGAATTCTAATCGAGGTTGTCGACATTCTCGTGATGGAGGCTCTGGGTATGACCACTGGCTGTGAGGTGGTCGTGGGTTTGTCCTTTCTCAGCGTCGAAGACGGCGTCAACTCGAGTGACCTGTGCGTCGAAGAACCCTTCGATAACGGCATCAAAGACGCCGATCTATGCGTCGAAGGGATCTTCGACGACGGCGCGACCTTGCCTTTACTCGAGGGTTCATGACGCTCGAGTGGCTTCTTTCGCCAGGTGCTGCGACTCGCAGTGTTTTGATTTTTCGGGTCTTTCACCCAGGGTATCACCCTCAGCCGTCTTTGAGGGGGTCGAGGCCGCTTTCTCGAAGACGCTCAGCATCTTTTTCCTGAATTCCTCCCACTCAGCCTGAGAGCTATGTTTCGTGGGGCAGGAGACCCTTTTTGGGGAAACGGAAGACGAGGAAGGGGATCTTCAACGTCTCTTTTTTGAATGCTTAGATCTCGAAGAGTGATGGCAACTGCTTCGAGACCTAGAACGAGAATGTCTTTTGTGATGGGGAGGAGACGAATGTCTCGACTCCGCCGAGGAAACTTTCGAAGAAGTTTTAACTTCCTTACCTCTCTCGAGCTTCCCCTTACGCTCCTTCAAGGCTTTCGCCGTCATGGACATGCAGTCCTCGCACTCCGAACAATGGTGCTCGATTCCCAGGCACCACAAACAGATCCTGTGAGGATCCATCAACGACATTTTCTTTCCACAGTCTCAACATTTTTTGAAGCCGGACTGTGGAGTCGTCGGTTTGGGTGAGGAAGCCATCGAGTACAAATCGTTATTCACGAGGAATATGAAGTATATTTGACTGAAGAACTGAGCAACGATATTCCGATGCCCCACGAAGCGCAGAAAAACGGAACTGAGCAACAGACGCTGCGCAAGTCTATTTATACGGGTGATGACGTTGGTGCCGATATGGAGGCTGTCGTGGGACATCGGCTCGAGGGACGTCGACGCGCAGCGCCCTCTACTGAAAAAAATTCCGAGGCCAGCAAGCTGGGAGCTCTATCAAAGATAAAGAATACGTCGGAGGACACAATCCCTTCGAACAACAGTTACAGGTAAGTAACTTGTTCCTTCTCCAACATGGGGTCTGGCATGGATTCACATGCTCATGAATATAAGAATATATAGCAGCACACAACCAAGGGAGGTGGCAAGGCTCAACATTAAGTATTACATAAACTCTCAACATTAAGCAACTCTTACCTCCTCACAAGGCCCACCTTCAGACGAACAGGTTGCGCAGCACTGCTTGGCCGACCCTGGAATCCGTCGACGCAGTAGAATCTCGTGAAGGTGTGAGTCTACCTCCACGTAGCAACCCTGCAGACGTCCAGCAGGGGTACACCAGACAAGAACACTGTTGTAGCAGTGATCGCTCTGGTCGAATGGGCTCTCGGACGGCCGGGCAATGTCGGTTTGCCAACCGGTGACAGTGCATGATGCAGCCGGAGAGCCAACTGGAAATGGAAGCCTTCGAGAGGGCCTTCCCTTGGTTCACAGGTCCAAAGTTCACAAACAGTTGTGATGTCTTCCGAAAACTCTTTGTGTGGTCCAGGTAGAACTTCAGCGCTCTAGCTACATCCAGAGAGTGCAAAGTCCTCTCGGCCGGCGACGGGAAGAACACTGGTAACACCAAGGGCTTGTTGCGATGGAAGTCCGACGGCCCCTTCGGCAGGAAGGAGGGGTGCGTCCTCAGCACCACCTTCATCTCGTGAAAAGTCAAGTATGGAGACTTGCAGTATAGGGCCTGGATCTCTCCCACTCGTCGTGCGGAGGGGTTGGCCACAAGAAATGCTGTTTTCCACAACAAGAATTTCAACGGTGCCGAATGCAGAGGCTCGAAAGGCGCCCCCATGAGCCTGGTCAGCACCACGTTGAGATCCCACACTAGGGCCGGAGCCTTCACCGGTGGGAATGAATGGAATAGTCCCTTCATAAACTCCTTCACCAGGCGATGAGACCACAGGGAGGATCGTCCCGTAGTTCTGGTGTAGCGAGAGATCGCCGCCAGATGTATTTTGATGGAGGCATGAGCCAGCCCCGCATTGGCCAGCGACAGCAGGTACGGCAGCACTTGAGGGGCCGTAATTCACAGAGGGTTAATCTTCTGTGCACGGCACCAGACAGAACCTCTTCCATTTGTGTCCATAGCACGAGAGTTGAGGACGCCCTGGCCTTTGCACGCACCTCCTTGCACTCCGCCAGGATATCATATCCTCCAAACTCTAGTGCCGCAGGAGCCAGCCCTGCAAGTTCAGCAACCCCCGGGTCATGATGGAGGGTGGCACCTCCTTCTCTGGAGAGAAGGTCTGCGTCCGTCGATAGTTTGATTGGGTGGGGGGGGGGACGCTGACAAGTCCAGAAGGTCCGGGAACCAGATCTGTCTCGGCCACGCCGGTGCGACGAGGATCATCCTGCACTGGGACATCTTGAGTTGGTTGATGAGTCGCAGTAGCAACAGAGGGAACGCATACAGGAACAGGCCGTCCCTGGGGGAATGAGAAAGCATCACCCCATGCTCCTCGGCTGGGGAAACCTGCTGGTGAACCTCTGGCACTTGGAGTTCGCCGCCGTGGCGAACAGGTCGATCTGGGGGTTGCCCCATCGTCGAAAAAGCCGATCCACTTGGTCCTGACACAGTTCCCACTCGTGGCATGAGCCCAGCTCCCTGCTCAGCGAGTTGGCGATGGTATTCTTTATCCCTGCTAGGTGGAAGGGCACCAGAAACATCCCCTGGGCAACGGCCCAATGCCACAGATCCTGGGCCTTCTTGGATGGGGCCAGGGACCTGGTTCCTCCCTGCTTCCGGATGTAGAACATTGCGGTGGTGTTGTCGGTGAAGATCCTTACCACATTGCCCTTGAGGGACGGGAGAAACGACTTGAGAGCCCAGAACACTGCTCGGAGCACTAGGATGATGTGGAGTGACCTCTCCTCCGGGAGCCAAAGACCTCTCACGTGAAGATCTCCGGTGGGTGCTCCCCAACCCTCCAGGGAGGCATCCGTTGTCACCGGCTCCTGGTGTGCTGGGGTCTGAAAGTCTGTGCCGCCACAAGATGCACACGGGTGCCCCACCACCGAATAGCTTGTTGAGCGGGATCCTGTCTTCGAAGCGGCCCGTCGCTTGAATCCAATGGGCGTCGAGGAACTCTTGTAGAGGACGCATCCGTAGGCTGCACAGGCGCACCAGGTAGATGCATGAGGACGTCATTCCGAGCAGGGACTTGATGGATCTCACCCTGGCCACGCCCGTGGCCAGCAGGCGCTGCACCTTGCCCAAGATGGCCTTCGTCCTCTCCTCCGACGGCGGGGCCAATCGTGCCACTGTATCAAGTTTGGCTCCCAGAAACATTGCGACCTGCAACGGAATCAAGTGGGATTTCGCGTAGTTGATGGAGAAGCACATCCGTGAGAAGTTGGACGGTCTCTGCTGTGTGTGTTCGATGGAGTTCTCTTGTCCTTGCACGCATGAGCCAATCATCCAGGTAGGAGTAGATGTGGATCCCCGCAGGCGCCGCAGCGCCGCCACTGGCGCTAGGCACTTGGTAAATACCCTGGGCGCCGACTTCAGCCCGAATGGCAGGGCCTTGAATTGGTAGTGCCGCCCTTGGACTATGAATCTGAGAAACCTTTGGTGCCCTTTTAGAATGGGGATGTGGAAGTAAGCATCCTCCAAGTCCAGCGACGATAGGAAGTCGCCTGCCTCCAGCTGTCCCAGCACGTGCTGGAGGGTGACCATCCAGAACTTCTGGGCTTTGATTTATTTGTTTAACCGACGCAGGTCCAGGATGGGGCGCCAACCGCCTGTCTTCTTTCTGACGAGAAAGTATCTTGAATATACTCCGGAGCCTCTTCGGGACGAGCTCGATGGCCCCTTTCTTGAGCATCGCCCTTCCCTCTAACAGCAGTTGTGGGATGCGATTTTCCTTCCTGGCCACGGGAGGAATTCGGGGGCACTTCTTCAGAAATTGAAGAGTGTGCCTGTGGGCCAGGGCATCCAGCACCCAATGGTCGGTGGAGATGGACTCCCACACGCTGATGAACTTCGCCAGCCCGCCTCCCACTGGGGTGCTCAGGTGGGGGCCCGACGCTACGGCCGGTTCAGTCCTGCTTGGAGGCGGCCTTGCCGCCCTGGCCTCCTTGGCGACAGCATCCTCCTGACTTGCCGCGCCCTCTGTAGGCCTCTTGTGACGAGGAGCGGGCTGCCTGGCAGTACGTCGAGGAGCGGCTGCCTGGAGGTATCCTTTGGAGGCACCTTGCTTGCCTCCGGAGTTCCGAAAGGGCGGCCGTCGTTGCTGCAAAACTCCAAGGCCCGAGCTGTCTCTGTGTCGGTCTTGATGGCCTGAAGTGACTCATCCACTGTTTTCCCAAACAGGTTGTTCCCATCGAAGGGCATGTCCAGAACGCTGGTTTGCACGTCCTGGCGGAAATCTGTTGCCTTGAGCCATCCCCGCCATCAAAGGCAAACGCGTTGCCCAACTGGCGGAACCCGGTACCCGCGATGTCCGTGGCCACCATTATGGCATGATCCGACGCCATCTCACCTTCCTGTAGGATTCCCAGGGCCTCCGCCCTCTTGTCGTCCGGTAGGAAGTCCAGCAAGGGGGGGTGGGGCGATCTTGTACCACAACTCCCTGCTGTAGCGGGCCACAATCGCTAGGGAGTTTGCCGCCTTAATTGTCGTCGCCGCGGATGAGATGACTCATCGTCCCATGGCGGCCAGTCTCTTTCCCTCGCTGTCAGGTGGGGAGGTTGAAGTTGAAGCCGTCGCCCCAGCCGCTTTCTTCTTGGCCGCCGCCGAGATGACAGAATCCGGGGTCGGCTGCGCCCTAAGGGGCGGAATCGGGGACCCGGTATTTCTTCTCATACCAATCCCTCTTGGCAGGTGTCGTGGACGGGTTCTTCAGGAGAGCAAGTCCCTCGTCCCAGATGTCGTCAAGCAACGGCACCGCAAGGACAGTCTTCCTGTTGGCCTTGCGCCGTTGATAGAGGAAGCGTTCTTTCTTCTGTTCTTCGGGGCAGAGCTGGAAGAGCTTGGATGCCCTGGAAATCATGGCGTGGAAGGAGCCAATTTCGTCGGGCGGGAAGGCACGAGGGGGTGGTGATGGAAGGCCCATCCCATCGTCACTACCGTCGCCATCCGTCCCCGTCGTGGCCGTATCTGTTCCCGTGTCATCCCTAGGATCAGGGGAAGGAGATGAAGGCTGAGCGGGCCGTGAGGGCTGGGAAAGGCGGGGGTGGGGGGGGGAGGGAGGGATGAAGTCTCCTCCGCTTTTTTGGAGGGCTTCCCGACGGTTGGGGGGTAGAGGCAATCTTGTCCTCATCTCCGTGCATAAGGTTTGGATTGCCATCAAAATGGCCACTGAGTTGTCCGGCAACGGCTGCAAACGGCACAATGGTTGCTGCTCCTCCTCCTCCGGGACCTTGTCAGCGCCACCGCCGCTTTCTTCATCCGCCTTCCCGGGGTTCCGCCCGTGGGACCGGACCTCCTAGGCCTTGCACGACTTCAACCAGCTCCTCCTCAGAGGCTGTATCTGTGCCTGTGATGGCCACGCCCCCCTCTTTTTCCACCAGGGTTTTCACTGGGGTCTTATCGATGGGCTGAAAAGAGGATTCCCTCTGCTGTGGCAGGGAAACTCTGGGCCCCCGAGGTAGTCTCCACTGGGGTAGCCTCCACAGGCTTCACCAGGGCCATCACGACTCCCTCGATAGAGTCCATAGCCGGGTGAATCAGGGCCTTCACAACGTTTGGCGTGCTTAGGGCCTTCACCTTGGAGGGAGGGACACCGCCTCGCTCTCCATTGGGATCGACTGGGGCTTCTCCAGAAGCTTACCCGGGATCTCCGACTTTCTCTTCCGAGCCAGAGCGTTGGCTCGTGGATGGTGTCGGTGAAAGTGCGCCCTGTCTGGCAGCTGAGGAGCCCAACCGTTTGGCACTCCCGGTGACCGCGGACTTGTGGTGCTTAGCCTTCTGTTGGGCCCCCGTTGCCGGAGCACCCTCAAAGGACTTAGAAGACCGCTCGGACCTCTTCTTCTCACCTACCGCTGGGCTCTTTCTTTCCAGCCAGTTGGTGAGGCGGATCCGTCGATCCATCATTGTCCGCTCTGACATGTTCTTGCAAAACGCACATTCCTTCTCCATGTGCGTTTTGTCTTCGTGAAGCCAGTAGAGCCATCAAGAATGCTCGTCCTCCTTGAACACATTCTGTAATCCTCATCCAGGGAAGTTCCTGAACAGCTTGGATCCGGGTGTCGAGCTTCCCTTGTCCTGGGCCATGTCCACGGGGTAGGCCTCAAAGTCCTCTGGAATCCTCCAAGAAGCATACTCGACGAAAACTTCACCCTTGAGGGGCATAGAAAATTCCGAAACGGGTCCCCGTTGATCGGAAGTAGAAACGGTGGAGCTTGGGGCTAGATTGACCGAAAAAATTACATTAAACTCTGAAAAAAAACCGCAGTAAAAGCTCAAGAGCTATAGCACGAGGACTCCCAACACTTGAACGTGCGGTACAAATCTGAGGATGGCTGCCAGTGGCGGGGCTTAGGGAGAGGGCAGTATGACCCAGAGACCAGTGATTGGTTACCACCAAGAAAGACAGATCAGAAAGGAAACTGATACTGATTTTTTTCTTTACCGAGGATTCCCAGCCTGACAACTGGGAATATTCATGAGCATGTGAATCCATGCCAGACCCCATGCAGGAGAAACTAACTTTTTGTCCAATACCACCCTTGCAGAGGGTGGCAGCCAATCAGGAGGCTACGAACGCTGGCTGATACTGCCGATCTAGCCCGTGTTCCAAACCACCTGATAGCTGGCTCCCCTGCCTGCCATCTCCCAACCCCGACCGGCCGTCCCCTTTTAAACAAACACCCCTTTACACTTACCTCATTACTGCGGCTGAGAATGCCGTCACTGCAGCTGCTGCTTCTCCATGATGCCACCATGGAAATGGAAGAGCAGCCCCGTTTTCCCAATACATGGCATTCATTTTGTGCAGTATTTTCTTTCCACGAACGGGACGCAGCGAGGAGATTCCTTCACATAAAGGAAATACTTTTAATTAGCCCCGTTCCAGCCCGTGGAATGGGTGCTAATGGCGTGGAGTACCCGTCCCATGGGTTATACCTGGGGGTGGGGGATAAAGTTTATGGCCCTTGTTAAAAGCTTTAACTCGGACCCGGGCCTCAGCCCCCCCCCCCCCTCCTCCCACAGTACACCACATGGCCGGGTACTTAACGCCATATTATGTATGATCCATTGTGTTATGTATACTAGATCTGTTCCAATACTTCTTTATTAACATTCTCATATACACAGTTAATATCATGTATGCATGTTTGTAAGACATAGTTTGGCCCGGAGATCCAAACGCAGCTCCTGGGAGCTTTTGATTTTTTTTACTAACCAGGCTCTCCTAGCCGGAGTTAAATAGCTACCACCTCCCAGCAATTTCAAACCCTGAGCTATATGGCCACATAAGGGATCTGCAGGCACCAGATTACATAAGTGGATGCACAACAGAATTGCAGTTCAGGAAAATGTTTTAGAAACGGGCATCAGGCCAAAAGGCTCCAAGTCTCTTGAAACTTATTTGGAACAAGTAATTGCAAAAAAAGCACCAAGCAGACCCAAACAAACAAGATGCATACTTTATAGAACAATAATGCGCTCTTGAGAGGTTTATTAGGAATGTACAAGTTAAAGATAAAATTATATATTTTCTTGTTTTGTAGCCACTAAAAAATAAAATGTAGGTTTTTCTGGCTTGGCGCATATGATGTTTGCTGGGCATGGGGCCTCCAATATATGAAATTATTTGGAGAATGAATAGTCTCTACTGATCGAAAGAGGGATTTGAACTCGATGCACGCATCCTTGGCTCATGCATAATGTTGAATCATAGATCGCTCCAGCAGGAAGACTTCAGGCACTTGGCGCATACTGTAGGACCAACCGGTCAAATTCATTTTCCTACAAAAACAGAATGAGGTTAGCAAGCTTGATGGTAATAAACTCACAGTTCTCCCTTAATGCATACTGTCAAAACAAATCTTTAATAGTTATTTCTTTTTTTTTAGCATCTTTCAAGTTGAGGACGCCAACAAATTAGATAACAGTGCATCATGAAAGTAAAAGGAAAAATTTTCTCTAGAGGGCGCTGCGCGTCGACGTCTGCCGAGTCGATGTCCCTCGACAGCCGCCGTGTCGACGTCATCCTGCCTATAAAGGCCGCGCGCAGCGTCCGTTGCTCAGTTCCGTTTTGTAGCCCACAATAATTCTTTCTGGACTAATCACCCTGAAGGAGCGTAAGCTGCATCAACAAGGGAAGTAGAACTGCGGGGATGGATGGGAGGGTCGATAAGTAATACGTCGGAGGAACATCCCATCGAAAGAACGTTACAAGGTAAGAAGTAACTTGTTCTTCAAAGGGATTGTGTCCTCCGATGTATTCCTTATCTTAGATAGGCTCCCATAGCTGTATTCTGTTATTGGAGGTGGGAGTACTGACTGCATGCTTCCTCTTATTGATGAATAGAGTGCAATACTGCCCTTCCAAACCTAGTCTCTTGACTGGAGGAGGAATCCAAGTTGTAAAACCGTGTAAAGGTATGGACGGACGACCATGTGGCAGCCGCACATATGTCTGTAACCGGCACTCCTCTTTTGAGGGCCGATGAAGCTGCGATACCTCTGGTCGAATGAGCCCTAAGATTTTGAGGGGGCTCTTTTCCTGCCAGTTTATAACATTTCAAAATGGCTAGAATGATCCATCTGGAAATGGTCTGCTTCGTTATCGGTAACCCCAGCTTGTGACCTGCGTAGCCTACAAACAGGTGGTCTGCTCGTCTTCTCCTAGCCAGTCTACTGATGTAAAAACTTAAAGCCCTTCTTGGGTACAGCCTGTGTAACCTCTCTTCCTCTTTCCCCGGATGAGGAGGAGGATAGAAAGATGGAAGGGTAATCTTCTGAGTGATATGAAATTCAGAAACCACCTTTGGGAGGAAATTAGGCTTCACTTGCAGAACAACTTTGTCTTTGTGAAAGATTGTATGAGGGGGTTTACAAGAAAGAGCTTGTAACTCGCTCACCCTTCTAGCAGATGTAAGTGCTATTAATAAAACAGTCTTAAGGGTAAGAAATCTTAACGAACAAGAGTGGAGTGGTTCGAAAGGTGTGCCCATCAGGAAAGTTAGGACTAAGTTTAAATCCCATAGGGGAACCTGGAATGGTCTTGGGGGATAAACGTTAACCCCTTTAGAAACTGTATTACCAAGGGTAACTTGAAATAGGATGGTTCTTCCGCAGTGCGCTTAAAGATGGATAGCGCTGCGAGATAGCCCTTGATGGTGCCAACTTGAAGGCCTGAATTTGCTAAATAGAGTAGGAAGGACAAAACCATTGGTGTACCACATGAAAAGGGGTCGATATTCTTTTCTCTACACCAGCTGCAAAATCTGTTCCAACGGCAGCGGTATAAAGATTTTGTTGCTGGCCTCCTTGCCGAAAGCAACACCTCCATAACATCACCTCCATAACATCATCAGGGAGGTCCTGTTATGACCCGGTCTGGGTCATAGTGATATAATCAGGATACAGTTGCAGGTACGCTTAATGGTTGCTTTATTCAGGTTATTCAGTTACAGGTACAAATCAGGTCTCATCAAGTCCATAAGGAGATAGGAGGAAATCATTAAAGAAACCCACTGGCTCCCACCACCCAGGCTTCCTTAGATCAACTGCCTGGGTTAGAACCCATTCCTACACAAACACTCCACAGTGGCTCATGCATTCCACTTATGACATCACCACATACATACAGCATACAGAAGGTGAACCATGGAAAGGAAGGCTAATCCTAACACCTCCTTCCCTTACAATCCCAAACAATCCAGTCTCACTCTTTCCCTTACAATCCCAAACAATCCAGTCTCACACCTCAAGCACACCGTGACCTAAAGCGGTCATCTCACCTAACCATTGGAAAGGCCTCAAGCACCATGCCCTGCCAGTCACTCTAAAAGACCAAGAAATTAACAGCTGGACAAACAGGCGTAACTAACAATCAGGTAGCGGCACCCCACCAACTAAACAACAAAACTTCTGTCCTTCAAGAAATCACGCATCACCTTCCACCCGTCGCCGCCACCAACGGGTCACCAGCCTGCCACGCTGGAACACAGACCTGCCCCTCTGGGCTACTAACCAGCATTCCATACACAACCTGAGGAAACAAAACACCTCCCGTCCACCACTGCCACTGGTAGACCTCAGGACTGCCACACCTGAGCACAAACGGCCACCTATACGGGCTGGCACGAAGTCCGCTACACACCTACAAGGAACATGTCTAACCTACTACACCAGACCGTAGACTCATGGCAACTAAAGAGGCAGGCGCCTCCAATCAACCAAAACACACTCACTTGACTCATCCTCAAGCACTCAACATTCATAGCAACACTCACAACAGAGGCAACCAGTGGAGAACCAGTCAACCATACCACCATACTTCCTTGAGGTGTTGGCCAGACACCTCGAGCCCTCATAGCTACTAAAAACAACCAGGTAACCCCACTACCAAGATATTCTGTTGCCATGCTCCCAGAACCACCCAGAACAAAATCCAGGATGACTCCAGAAGCAACACTTCAAGTAAAAACAATAATAATCAATCACTCACCATCATGGCTCAGCACAAGACACTATCCTGACTCCTGAGCCACACAAATCATTACCCTGACTCCTCTGAGCTACGCAATTTACCATCATGACCCCGCAAAGCCACACCAATTACTATCATGACTCCGCAGAGCCGCACAAATTACTACCATGACTCCACAGAGCCGCTTGACCAGACTACCACTAGTCACACAAATCACTAACATGACTCCGCAGAGCCGCTTGACCAGACTACCACTAGTCACACCAATCACTATCAAGACTCCTCTGAGCCACTTGACTAGACTACCACTAGTCACACAAATCACTATCGAGACTCCTCTGAGCCACTTGACTAGACTACCATTAGTCACATACACAATGACTCTGCAGAGTCACTAAATTAGCCACAACCAGTCAGCGCACACCCACTTCACACTGGTTACATGCATGCCATGCATCTTCAAACAGTTTTGCAACATAACCACTCAACACTTAAAAAAAAACATGTTGATACTAACAGGTGGAAATAGTGGGGTGTGGGCAGGGCCCTACCCACACTCCACATCAAAGAACATGTCCTTAAAATACTTTTGACAAAACTAAACACATGAATATGACATTACTCAGAAATTATATCTATGGTGTCACAATCTATAAGTCCATGTTGTCCATTGCAGGAAACAACGCTACAAGCTGCAAAATCCTCAAAATGGTTAAAAACTAGAGAGATCATGGAACATAGGATTAACAGACATGAATTGCAACATAACTCATTATTCACATACTGCATACTGCAAAATTCTCAACATTGTTATGAATGTTAGTGAGATCTGTCAAACTAACTCTCCATGCCTAAAACTAAACAGTTTTAATGCAACCTTTTCTGAAAAATTCCTGGTGACATATTAAAAGTTCACGTTGCCACCTTTGCCACGAATCCTAGCTGCAAAGCCTCAGAAACTGTTAAACTCATTCCACGTTAAACTACAGAGCTGTAAAACTTAAAAGGCATCCATCTCAGTCATGCACACAAGGCAACTCTAATAACATCCTTGCATTCCATAAGTAACGTTACATTGGAATTCCGGAAAGGTAAACAAACACTTCCGATCCGAGCTAACTGCATAGCGACTGAAAAACCATGTGCATTTCAACTACCTCACATGGCCACTCTCACTTGATCACGGAGCGGTTGGCAATTTTAACTGCCGCTCAACAACTGTACCTCACTGAATACAGTTGTATCCTGGGAACACAGCCTCGAGGCACATACAACTCCAGCTGTTGTCCATTGCAGATTAATTGCGCCGCTAACCACAGACACGTCACTGTCTGTAGCTAAGAATGGACGACAACAGGATTGCTTCCTGAACAACGCCTATGGACACTATGATTGGTCCACTGCTTGCTTCCTGGTCACGTAGGGACGCATATGGGTGCTTTATTCTGATAATCAATGCCGAAACACGGCAGCTCAAATGGTTTCGGAAGCGATCGCCGGGTAAGCGCCCAACATTCCATGGTAAGGCCAGCTCGCGCAGAATGCCGCAAAGCCACACAATCAGAAAGTTCCAAACGATTGCTAGCTCCCACACTAGCTGCGCTGATGTCATCAGTCTCACTGAAGCGCAGAGCTGCTCTGAGCTCTGCTCACCAACCGTCACACAGCTGACGAAAAAACTGCTTTTACTGTGTCCAACTAATTTTATGAAAGTCTTAAACACGGGACTGATCTCTTTTCGCTCGGAGCTTGCTGAGGTTTCCTTGCTGAGGTCCTCCATTTCTCGTACCATTTTAAAGCGCTTTCATGACAGAACTGTGCCATTATCTTGGCTGCAAGCAGTCTACGACACCACGGGGAGATGGGAACTCGCTCCCTCTCTTCTGTTTACCTCTTCAGCTTGCTAACCTGTCTCTGGCTAGTGGGCACATCCACTCACTGGCGCCGTGGGCAGATGGAGTTTAGCACTCTCTCTTATGTTTACCAACTAAAAACTGCCTCTGCAGCCCAGGCTTTATTCCCAGTGTATAAGAACAATCCATTTGCAGCTGGGTGCTTACTAGGGCCGCCTGCTTTACTCCGCCCAGGGTGCCTACCGGGACTTCCAGTACTTTTGAGCCCTGCTCAGTGCACAAACACTTCCTTAGCCCTGGGTGCCTGTCCTTGCGCCTACCAAGACACTGTCACTTTCTCAGCCCTGGGTGCCTGTCTTTGCGCCTACCAAGGCACGGTCACTTTCTCAGCCCTGGGTGCCTGTCTTTGCGCCTACCAAGGCACTGTCACTTTCTCAGCCCTGGGTGCCTGTCTTTGCGCCTACCAAGGCACTGTCACTTTCTCAGCCCTGGGTGGTGGGACTCTTCCTGGACCATGGGGGCAGTGGGTTCCCTCTCCTTGTACAGTCTCTCACTTGAGCTTCCCTCCTGCTCTGCACCCCCCGCAGCAGTATCTCCTTTCTCCTTATCCTGGACCACACACACAGGTACCTGTTGCCTTGTAGCCTTTGTAGCCTTCAGGGTCCATCCAACCAGTCCTGTTGGAGACCAGTCCTCGTCGCCAATTGTTATGACCCGGTCTGGGTCATAGTGATATAATCAGGATACAGTTGCAGGTACGCTTAATGGTTGCTTTATTCAGGTTCTTCAGTTACAGGTACAAATCAGGTCTCATCAAGTCCATAAGGAGATAGGAGGAAATTAAAGAAACCCACTGGCTCCCACCACCCAGGCTTCCTTAGATCAACTGCCTGGGTTAGAACCCATTCCTACACAAACACTCCACGCTGGCTCATGCATTCCACTAATGACATCACCACATACATACAGCATACAGAAGGTGAACCATGGAAAGGAAGGCTAATCCTAACAGGTCCCAATCCTTGTACCTCAGCCTTTCAGAAGCCAAGCGTGAAGGTTGAGGGTTTTAATGTCTGGATGGAGAACCTGACCTCCCTTCTGTGAGAGCAGATTCTCTCTGAGTGGAAGTCGAATTGGAGGGCAGATGGACAAGTCTAGAAGGTCCGGGTACCACGTTCTCTTGGCCCAATCCGGGGCAATTAGGATCATGGTTTTCCGGAATCTTCTCAACCTGATCATTTGAGGAATGACAGGGACCGGTGGAAACGCGTACAGAAGCGGAAACTCCCAGTCCACTATAAACGCGTCTCCCAGAGCTCCTCTCGGCAGAAATTCCCTTGAACAGAACAGATCGCACTTCCTGTGGACAATGGTGGCGAACAGATCCACCTGAGGGGTTCCCCAACGGGCGAAGATCTCTTGAAGGACTTCCTGAGCTACTTCCCACTCGTGGGAGACTGTGCTCTGCCTGCTCAGAGCGTCCGCTGTCAAGTTCTTCTCTCCAGCTAGGTGAACTGCCGATAGAGAGATTCCTTCTTGGATTGCCCAATACCAGAGCTGCATCGCCTCTCTGCACAGAGGTAGTGATCCTACGCCTCCTCTTTTGTTGAGGTAATGCATGGCCACTGTGTTGTCTGTCATTATCAGGACATTCTTTCCTTGTACAGATGGCAGAAAAGCCTTCACCGCAAGTCTGATGGCCCTCAGCTCTAACAGGTTGATATGTAGTCTGGACTCCGATGGAGACCAACGACGCTGATGGTCAAGTCGTTGGCGTGGGCTCCTCACCCCGTGAGTGAGGCATCCGTGACTACTGTTATCTCCGGCCAGGGTTGCCAAAACTGTTCTCCTTTCAGAATGTTCTCCTGACAGGCCCACCACTGAAGGTCTCGAGCCACCCTGTCAGGAACCTGAAGAAGATCTGACATTCTCCCTGAGAATTGTGACCACTGAGTTCTCAGTGCCCACTGGAGGGATCTCATTCTCAGGCGAGCCTCTGGCACTAGGAAAATGCAGGATGCCATGAGGCCTAGCAACCTCAAAAAGTCGAAGGCTGGGAGACGTTGGGCATTTTGGAACTTGGTAACCATCTGTAGAATATCTTGAGCCCTCACCTCTGGTGGCGAGGATTTTCCCAGGGAAGTGTCCAGGATCGCTCCGATGAACTGGAGTCTCTGTGATGGGATCATTTGTGACTTCTTTAAATTGAAGGAGAAGCCCAGTCTGTGAAGGGAGTGGCAAACGTGATTTAGCTGGATCTGAGCTTGTTCCGAAGATACAGCCCTGATCAACCAATCGTCCAGGTAGGGGTAGACGTGAATCCCTTCCCTGCTTAGACTTGCAGCCACTACCGACATTAACTTGGTGAAGACCCTCGGGCGGAGGTCAGCCCAAATGGCAGCACTCGAAACTGATAATGAGAGTTGCCAATTGCGAACCTCAGGTATTTCCTGTGTTTGAGATGGATTGGCACATGGAAATAAGCGTCCTGAAGGTCCAGAGATACCAACCAGTCCTGGAACTGAAGGGCCTGAAGGATCTGAGAAAGTTACCATCTTGAATTTGTCTTTCCTGAGGAATGTGTTCAATTCTCGCAAGTCCAAGATGGGTCTCAGTCCTCCGTCTTTCTTTGGAATGAGAAAGTAAGGGGAGTACCAGCCCCTGTTCCTCTCCGCTACAGGTACCGGTTATATGGCACCTTTCTCTAGCAGGTCTAAAATTTCCTGAAAGAGGAGCGGATCTGGAGCTTTTTGAGAGCTGATCCCCGGTGGATGACTGAGGTATGCGTAGGAGAGGCAGGCAGTAACCTTGTGCAACTGTCTCCAATGCCCAAGCATCTGACGTGATAGCCTGCCATTCCGCCAGATGTTGAGTTAACCTGCCTCCTACAGGTGTCTTGTGAGGGAAGTCCTCAGAGTGGTTTTGGGGCGGCTGATGCAGATGCCGATGGTAAAGGGGCACCTGCTGTTGCTGCGGCTTTTGAATATCTACCCCGTCCACCTCGGGTAGTTCTTTGTCCCCTTTGAGCCGGTCGTCCTCTACCTCTTCCGAATGCGAAATAGAAGCGAAAGGACTTGCCTCTCGCAGAGGATCCTGTGGAACGAAAAAAGGTGTCTGACGGATTGCAGCGCCTAGGAATTTTGCTGCTGCCTTTGATGTTTGCAGTTTTTCTAAACTGTCATCCGCCTTTTTCCCAAACAAAGAAGAGCCATCGAATGGCATGTTCAAGAGCCTGGCTTGCACATCTGGGGGAAAACCAGATTCTCAGCCAAGCGAATCTCCTGGTTGTTGTACTTGCCGCCATTGCTCTGCTGATACGGTCAGCCGAATCAATGCCCGTCTGGAGGGATTCGCACATAGCGTCTTTACCGTCCTGTATGATATTTAGGAACGCCTCCCTTTCTTCTCCCTCCGGGATGCAGTCAGCCGCTGTAGAAGCACACTCCCAAAGTGTATGGCTGAATCTAGCAAGGGTGCAAGTAGCATTAATAGATTTTAACGCCATGCTACATGCCGAAAAAACTTTCTTAGCCATAGCATCATATTTTTTTATCATCCCTGTCCTGTGGGACGGTAGGGTAAGCAGTCTCGATGTCAGTAGAAGATGCTGCCTGTACCACCAGACTTTCTGGGGATGGGTGTTTGGACAAAAACTCCGGGTCTGCAGAAGATACCCTGTATTTAGTAGACAGTTTTTTTATTTACTGCCGGGACGACATCTGGGGTTTCCCAGTTCGTCATGATTTTCCTTTGATGAGCTTTATGAAAAGGCACTACAGGATCCTCCTGTGGACCTTTATCAAGAATATCTGTGAGGTCATCTTGTTGGAAAGCCTGTGAAGGTGTTGACCACCCCATAAATTCTGAGATCCTGGCCATTAAGGCTCTATAGGGGGTTTCAGCATGCTCCCCCGGGTCTGGCCTCGCGAACTCCACCTCAGGAGAAGTGTCTAAATCACTTGCCTCATGTAAGGAATCATGGAGTTCCTTTAATCTGCGTTCCTCCGAGGATAACTCCTCTTGAACTGGGGTTGCAGATCCCTGCAACTCAAAAGTCTCTTCTTGGTCAGATAGTTCTCCCTCTACCATAATTGAGGACATAGTTCTCAATTGGTCTGAACTCACAAAGGGTGTGAAACCCATCTCCAAGGCAAAGGGTGCCAAACTTGTAATCAGCCTCGAAAAACGCTGATGTCGTCGACGCCGAAGGCTTCGACCGTGGCGTCGAAAACAAAGGCGGAGGCCTCGAGGTCCTCGATAGAATTGGGATTCTGCTTGAGGATGTCGGCAATCTCGACGACATCGTCATCGAAGACCTGGGGATAGCCACTGGGTGCGCCGCAACCTTGACTTTCCTTGGCGTCGAAGATGGCGTCGAGTCGACAGACCCGTGTGTCGAAGGTCCCTTCGACAACGGCGTCGAAGACACCGACCTCGGCGTCGACGGAACCTTCGTCGGCGGAACCTTCGAAGAAGGATTCGAGGTCTTCGCTTTACTCGAGGGTTTGTGATGCGGTCGAGAAGCTTCCTTCGCCGGGTACTGCGACTCGCAGCGTTTTGGACCTTCGGATCTTTTGACCAGAGCATCACTCCCGGCAGTCTTCGAGGGGGTCGAGGCCGCTTTCTCGAAGACGCTCATCATATTTTTCCGGAATTCCTCCCATTCAGCCCGGGAACTATGTTTCGTGGGGCAAGGGATTCTCTTAGGTGAAACAGAGGAAGAGGACGAAGAAGGGGATCTTCGACGTCTCCTCTTCGAGTGCTTCGATCGAGGAGTGATGGGACCCGCTTCGAGACCTGGAGCCCGAATGGTGACGAGGAGACGAATGTCTCGACTTCGTCGAGGAAGAAGAAGCTTTAGAAGTCTTACCTTTTTCCAGCTCCCCCCTACGCTCCTTCAGGGCCTTAGCTGTCATGGACTTACAGTTCTCGCACTCCGAACAATGGTGTTCAGCTCCCAAACACCACAGACAAACTGAGGGTCAGTCAGCGACATCTTTTTCCCACAGTCTCGGCATTTTTTAAAGCCGGACCGAGGGGTCGTCGGTTCCGACGAGGAAGCCATAGAGTATGGATCGAATATCGCGAGGAAATTGGATTAATTCTCTACGAAAACTGAGCAACGATATTCCGAGGCACTGAGTAAGCGCAGAAAAACGGAACTGAGCAACGGACGCTGCGCGTGGCCTTTATAGGCAGGATGACGTAGACGTCAATACGGCGGCTGTCGAGGGACATCGACTCGGCGGACGTCGACGCGCAGCGCCCTCTAGAGAAAAATTTTTCCGAGGCCAGCAAAGCTGGAAAGATATCTAAGATAAGGAATACGTCGGAGGACACAATCCCTTCGAAATACAAATTATATGAAGTAAACAGTATATAAAATGCCCAACTCAGAGTACTCCCTTTGCAACGCCACATTCATTTGGTTACCATATTTCCTTAAGTCTACAAATAACCCATGTTTTAGGAGCTTTCCTGCAAGTACAAACAAAAGCCGTCCTATATAGCTTTATGTTTCTGGTTTAAGGGAACAAGGCTAATATAATAAAACTTCATACTGACGCTAGTACACTCTCAGACATTCAGCGTGTGTAGGACTCTTGCTGGATTTCCCCATTGTCAATATGGATTAAGCTACTTACCTATAACTATTGTTCTCCAGCATGGGCGTGGCATGGATTCACATGCTCATGAATATTCCCGGTTGTCTGGCTGGGAATTCTCAGTAAAAGAAAAAAACAGTTTAACCTACACATACAAATGATATTCCTCCTCTAAACCAATCACTGTCCTCTGGGTCATACTGCCCCCATTCAATGACAGTAATCTTCCTAAGCTCCACCCCTGGTGGCCATCTTCATATTTGGTAAGTACGTAAAGTGGCAGTATGAACCAAGAAGAGCCACAGAGGGGAAGGAGGGAGGGTTTGCATGCAAATGGACGATAGCACAGAGGCAACGCGCTGGTCTTGGAAGCAAGTCCACGCAGACCAACAGAGGTTCGAATCCCGGATCCGCGCTTAGAAAGCAAACTCAGGTATGGTATTAGGCATGTTATGAAAGAAAACCAATAAATCCATGCCAGACCTATGCTGAAGAACAATAAGTAACTTAAACCTCTCCAGCATGGGGTTTGGCAAGGAGTCACATGCTCATGAATAATGATTACACAGCAGTACATATACACAACGGGAGGTGGCAAGGCTCAACAGAAGCGTTAAACACCTCTGGAACAGACACCTCAAACAAACGAGTTGCACAGCACTGCTGTGCCGAATCGGGACTCCTCCCTGGAATCCCCGTTGACGCAGTAGAACCTTGTGAAGGTGTGCATGGACCTGAATGTAGCAGCCCTGCAGATGTCGAGCAGGGGCACACCAGAGAGAAACGCTGTTGCAACAATGGTTCTGGTGGAGTGAGCTCTTGGTTGGACTGGCAGAGGCATGCTCACCAGTCGATGACAGTGCATAATGCAGCCGGAGAGCCACGTGGAGATGGAAGACTTCGACAAGGCCTTTCCCTGATTTACAGGTCCAAAGTTGACGAACAACTGAAGTCTTCGGAAAGTTCTTCGTACGTGCCACGTAGAACTGCAAGGCATGAGCAACATCCAGCAAATGCAAGGCCCTTTCCGCTGGCGATTATGGATTCGGGAAAAAGACGGGCAACACCAAAAGTTCATTGAGGTGGAATATTAACAGTACCTTTGACATTAAGGTGGGGCGAGTACGCAGTACCACCTTTAAAGCCAAGACAGACAATGAAGGCTGCTTGCACGACAGGGCCTGGATCTCCCTGACCCTCCTGGCTGAGGTGATCGGCACTAGGAAAGTAGTCTTCCACGAGAGGAACTTGAGCGGGGGCTTGATGCATAGGCTCAAAAGGAGCTCCCGTGAGCTTAGTCAGTACTACATTGAGTTCCCAAGCCGGGGCTGGTGCCTTCAACAGCAGAAAGGTCCAGAGAAGCCACTTGAGGAATTCGACAAGTCTGTGCGACCACAGGGAGGTTCTACCTGGTGTACTGGTATTTGGCATAGAGGCGTGTGCCAATCCTGCCTTGTTCAAGGAAAGAAAATAGAGAAGAAGTGGAAGGGCTGTCACCCGCAGAGGGGTAATGTTCTGAGTCCGGCACCACACAGAAGGGCTTCCATTTATGGCTGTAGCATTAACGTCGACAAAGCCCTGGCTCTGGCCAGGATCTCCATACATTCTGCTGATAAAGCATAACCCCCAAATGCTAGGGCTGCAGGAGCCATACCCTGAGGTTCAGTGACCACAGGTCGTGGTGCAGGATCAGCCCTTCCTCTCTGGCGAGAAGGTCCGGGAACAGCAGTAGCTTTATGGATGGGGCCACTGCCATATGCAGCAGGTCCAGATACTAGATCTGCCTCGACCGTGTTGGAGCGATGAGTATTATCTTGCAGTGGTACTGTCTGAGTGTTGATTACACATAACAGGAGTGAAAACTGAAGAAAAGCATACAGGAACCGTCCCTCACACGTGAACAAGAACAAGGCCCCCCCCCCCCCCCCCATTCCCCATTCTCCTCGGCTGAGAGAACCTGCTGGTGAACTTCTGGCACTTACCGTTCGCGGCCGTTGCGAAGAGATCAATCTGGGGTTTGCTCCATTTGTCGAACAGAAGGTCCACCTGGTCCTAGCGAAGCTCCCATTCGTGGCAGGAACGCAACTCCCTGCTGAGTGAGTCCGCAATGGTGTTATTGATGCCCGCCTAGTGAAATTGGCCCAGAGCAACAGATCCTGGGCTTCCTTGGAAAGCGCTGGTGAGCATGGGCCCCCCCTTGATTCTGGATGTAGAACATGGTGGTGGTGTCTGAAGATCCTAACCACCTTGCCCTTCAGAAGCGGCAGAAAAGACTTGAGGGCCCAGAATATGACCCGAAGTTCCAGGACATTGATGTGGAGGCCCTTCTCCTCCGGTTGCCAGAAGCCTCTGGCGTGCATGCAACTGTCCAGTGTGGGATACCCATCCGTCCGTGGTGACTGTCTCCTTGTAAGGAGGAACTTGAAACCGAGTCCCTTGGACGAGATGCAGTCTTAAACCATGCCACTGTATCACCCATCGGAACTCCTTGTTGAGGGATATCTTGTCCACAAAGGTCCCCAATACTTGCATCCACCTCGCTTCCAGCAACGACTGGAGAGATCTCATGTGAAGTCTGAAGAGGCAGACGAGGTCGATGAGGTCGATGCAGGAGGTCATCATGCCCAGGAGCGACTTGATGGATCGCACCATCGCCATCTGTGTCGATGACAAGTGCTGCACTTTGCCGTGTATGGTCCTCACCCTCTCCTCCGAGGGCGAGGCCAAACACCTCACTGTGTTGAGTTGGGCACCTAGGAACAGAGCATCCAGAGAAGGCGTCAAGCAGGATTTTGGATAGTTTATGGAGAAGCCCAACTCAGTCAGCAGACTTACGGTCCTCATGTGTTCGCTTACCAGAGTGTGTGAGCGGGAACGCACCAGCTAGTCTTTCAGGTAAGGGTATACGTGGATACCTTGTAGAATAAGATGTGCCGCCACCAGGGCCAGGCACTTCTTAAAGACCCTCGGAGCAGACTTCAGCCCGAAGGGAAGAGACTTGAGCTGGTAATGCTGACCCTGAACCATGAATCATCAGGAATTTTCAGTGTTTTCTTGTGAATGGGGATGTGGAAGTAGGCATCCTCCAGATCCAATGACGTCAGAAAATCCCCTTCCTCCAGTTAGCCGAACATGTGCTGCAACGTGAACATCCAGAACTTTTGAGACGACACAGATCCAGGATCTGCCTCCAACCCCCAGTTTTCTTTCGAACCAGCACCAACGCTGTCCTCCACTGCACCGAGAGAGACCCCTGTACGTTTCTTGCGTGAAGGTTGCCAGTACAGGGAATTATAACCATTGGAAGATCTGCCTGGTTTTCCTCTGGATGAGTGAAAGAATGACAGCCGTTGCTGCTGCAAGGTTCCCAGGAACCGTGCCGTCTCCGTGTCAGCCTTTATTGCTTGCAAAGAGTCGATTGCCTTGCCAAAGAGGTTTTCCCCGTTAAAAAACATATCTAGTACCTTAGTCTGAACTTCCAGGCGGATGTTTGTTGCCTTCAACCAACCTTGCCGACGCAGACCCTGTTCCCCATCTGGCGGAGAAACCGGTGTCCGCAATGTCCACTGCCCCTGTGATGGAGTTAAGTGGCCTCCGACCACACTATTTGAAAAAGTGCTAGCGAATCAATCTACTTAACCTCGGGCAGGAAGTCTCAAATAGGACCCAGATTTTACAATAGTCGCTGATCATATCGGGGCAAAATGGCTAGGGCATTGGCTGCCTTGATTGTAGAGGATGCTGTATAAATTATCCTCTTGGCCATTGCATCCACCTTCTTCTCCTCCTGGTCGGGGGGGGGGGGGGGGGACAGGGCGACCATGGCTTCATGATGGATTCACAGAGCGCTTCCTGGCTGCGGCCCAGACCACAGTCGGACGAGGGCTGAGACCTTAAGCACTTGGGTGTGGAATCTGGTACCCTGCACTTCCCCTATCTGTCTCGCTTGGGCGGGTCGTACTCTGGCTCTTCATTGGCACCAGGCCTTGCTCCCAGATTTTGTCCAGGAAGGGATCAGGCATTCTTTCTTCATCTCTTCGGGAACCAACTGAAACAGCTCAGAGGCCCTGGACATCATGGAATGAAAAGATCCAACTTCGTCCGGTGGGGAGGCCCTATGGGGCTCGTCCACGTGTGGAGTTTCTCCACCCGCCGCAATAAAGACATCCTTGTCAGGGCCCGCAACCATGGGAGCAGTGTCCGTGCCTGTGTGGAGAGCCGGGGCTCCGGATGGGTCCATGTCACAAGGGGGTCGGGTGATGTCTAGGACCAGCGTCGCCCTTGGACTTTCTCTTCTGCAGGGGCTCTTGAGGGTCCTGTGGAGGTGTAGATCCCAGTGCTGAAGGCATCCTCTGCTGGAGTTCTGTGACCAGTTCCCCCAAAGCCCTGACTTAACTGGTGGTGTTATCCGTTCTGTTCAGGGTATATGGGCAGTTGGCTTGCATACTTGTTTAAGTTCCCCACTGGTCTACACTCACTAAAAAAGTCCTACCCAGCAGCTAGGTTTGCCTCAGGGTGGTGGACAGTTACATAAGATTTCTCTTTAGGCAACTTTCTTTCCATATTCTATGGACCCCCCCACCCCCAAACTTTTTAATTTTGTTTTTAGGACCCATCCTGACTTTTTACAGGGAGGTGAAGTATTCAGCATCACTCCCCTGGAATTTTACAAATTTTTTCATGCGTGAAACTGATCAGTCCTTCAGACTATCAGTACTGGGAAACTATGTTTCCCTTTGGTCTTTTTACATTTTTGGGTAATTTAACAGTGCACACAGTATCTTACAATGCAGTGGTGATACTTTCGTATCAGCCTAGCCTTTTACACTAGGGATTTTTGTTACTTTTATATGTGCCTAAAGACAAGCTGATGGCAGCAGATACATTTTTACCATTTCTGGTGCACACATTCACATTTACTATGCATTGCTACTGAACGCGGCTAGTGCCTTAACATTGCTGAGCTGCGTGTGTGGGACTGTCTGGTCCCACTTCCCATCTATTGTGCCAGAGTCTGGGTTTGGGGCATAAGTGAAACCCACAGTGATCCCCGATTGGACCACTGTTGGCGGTTTGAATGATATAGATCCTTACCATTTGTGGGCTTGCCGCCACCCAGGATTTAAGATAAGAAGAGTACGCTGCAGTCATTTCTTCAAATCAGCATTGGCGCCAGTATCCTGTGTAGAAGACCAGCCGACTGAAGCGCCATGGATGATTCCCTAAGAGGCCTGGCATATCTTCCTGCGTTTGGCTTGACGAAGCCCTGCTGGACTACCTGTTTGGCGAAGGCCGAGCAGTGCTTCAAGCCTTGGACTGGTGGGACCAACTAGTGTCTACGCATTCGCGAGGATCAAGCAGTCTTGAGCCTTCGGAAGTATCCCTGGACAAAGCCTTGACCACTCTCCACATTTACCTTGATTGGGTTTGGCTAACCTCTGCGAGTTCCCCTGTTCACTATAACTAGGGTGGCCTCCTAAAAACGGTCGACCATGCCAGATTCTAGAAATTCATCTCAAAATGGACCCTGGGTAAATAATTTCCACCTGGTGCCTCCTCCACATCCAGAATTGCGAGCTGCCTCCTCACCTCCCAAATGGGAAACTCCTTTTGTTATACTATGGAAAGTGTCCCTGCCTAAAGTGCCAACTACTCTGTTGCTTCCTCTAGGAGAACGTCGAATAACTTAAAATTCCCTTCAAGTAGCCAACATTTGGTTTCTTACCTTGGCACTGTTAAACACTTGTTCTTAGGTTAAGGTTGGACGTATTAAGTTTAGTTACTGCTTACTGGTGCCACCTTTCAACCTTATAAGGCATGAGATAACTTGTTTGAACATCTTTTCACACCAAGTTGTGGTGTTGGTTTGTTGGTTGTCTCCACTGCCACTAGTCTGGCCTCAGAGCTGCCAGAGGTACAAAAACCTCTCCTGAACAACCGTGAAGACTTGCTTGCTAATCTCGATTCCAACTCTCCTTCTGTTCTCATCCTACTTGACCTGTCCTCTGCCTTTGATACAGTCAATCATGCCACCCTTATAAATTGGCTCTGTGATATTCTTGGCCTTACAGACCTGGCTCTGGACTGGGTGATCTCCTTCCTTCTGACCAACCTTCCCAGATACAACTTGGCCCCTTTTCTCCTCCATCTCACTCTCCACCTGTGGTGTCCCACAGGGCTCTATCCTCTCGCCTTGGCTTTTCAACATCTAACTTGCCCCTATAGCACATTTGATTTCCGCCTTCTCTACTAACGTCCAGTGTTATGCGGACAACACACATCTCTCCTTCAAGCTCCCCTCCTCGGCCTCCTCCTCTCTCATTCCCAACTTTGTTATTCAGGCATGGTGTGCTGCTAACGATCTCTGCCTTAATGCCAGCAAGACTGAGACACTTCATTGGGACCCCAGATCCCTCCTACACTCTGGCCAATCTCCATGGCCCCCTCCCCCCCTCCTATGAGGCAAAGAACCTTGGGGGTCATCTTCAACTCCCCTCACACCACGGACCTTTCCAAGAAGGCCCACTTTCAGCTGCACCGTCGGAGGCATTCTGCCTTTCCTCACCTTCCCCCAGAAACTCAATGTCTCCAGAGCACTGGTCCTCTCCAGGCTGAACTACTCCAACAGCCTCTTCCTCAACCTTCCGAACTCATCCCTTCAACTAATCCAGAATAGGACTGCACGACTTATCCTTGGCTTCAAGCACAGGGACCGCATCTCTCCGGCCTTAAAATCTCTCCACTGGCTCTCAGTTGATTAGGATCAAGCGCAAGACCCTCTGCATCATTAACAAATCTTTCTGGGACATGGGGCCCGGTTACACCCAACTCGCTCTGCCTAAATACCTCGCTGCTAGAGCCCTTTGGTCTTCTAGCTCCAACTCTCTACAGATCAGATGCTTTTCCAAGCAGAGTGGGGGAGGGGGTAGATCTCCCTCCTCCGCAGGTGCCTCCTGGTCTCCTTGCCCCTCTCAGACTTCAGGCGGATATCCTTAAGTTCTGGAAGCTTCTCCAGACCCTCTTTTTCTCTTCCTCTTTTCCTCTTTCCCTCTTCCTTCCCCTGCTAATGTCCCCTGCTACCTCTAGACTGGCTGGCTGGTTCATTCAAATTCTTATAGGGCACCAGGCCCTCCTCAACCAGCCTACCCCTGCACTTTGTCTCCACTAACTCTCCCTCCCCCACCCCCCACATTCTGCACTTGCCCTCTGGGCTCCCTCCCACTGCACTAGCCTAGCTGTGCCTGCACCCCCAGAGCAATACCAGCCCCGTCCCTCGCACTTAGCACGCGGACCTTCATCCGCTGAACTCTCTGCATTCCCCTGGCACTCTTACCAATGCTTCCTTCTGCCCCGACTGACACTCCATAGGCGCATTACAAATACCCAATAAATAAATAATTGCAACAGTATGTGCCGAGTGTCACAATCTGTTTGTATATACATATAATTATTTCTTACTTGTAGTATCCTAGCTTATTGCATCAGAGTAAATGTTACTTGTGTGGAAAAGCTATTCCTTGACAAACTCTTCCAAATGTTAACTGTACTTTACACCAAGCTACAGACCTTAGTCCAAGCCTTACTACTCAACCTTCTTACCAAGTCAGAGTGGGTTTTGACATTTGTGATATGCATGTTTGCTTCTCTAAACCCTGCTCTAATAGTAGTTCTTAAAAACCTTTCAATGCTTTGCAAAACACCTTGAGAAGTTCTAGCCAAGGCTACGACCAACATCTAGTTTGGGGCACAGTATAGCACTCAAAGACCACCACCCATTTGTGTGACCCATTGGGAAAAATACATTGAGCCTGCAAAAAGTGGTGCAACAGTACTGCTCTTTGTTTTTTTGACAAAACATTCTTTAGGAATAAGTTGTTGAAGATCTCCTCCCCCTCACCAGCTGGGGACAGCATGCAGCACACTACACAGAGACTTCAACAATGTTCCTGTTTAAGATACACTACACAGACTTAATGTGTCCAGGCACAAAAAATATCTGCCCAAGGACATACCACTGAAACCGGAGGTAGTCATTTTAGTCTTTCAATATGTTTTTGTGGGGAAATCGGGAACTGTAAAAGACTACACCATTAAGTTACTCCATACAAAAGGGCATGGGGTGTGGAAGGCAATACATTGAAAAATGATTGCTGGCTTGGCGACGCAGCAGGCAATAAACACAAATAATGTGGCCAGAGGGAAAGATACTGTATCATAGAGAATAATAATGGTTGTACTTGCAGATAAATGGCTATTCCATTACCACTCTTATTTATTTGGCCTATCCATGTAGCCAGGAGGTGTCATATCGACAGGGATTGTAGCAGATCTCTTTAAACCACATTTCAGTGATGATATGAGGTCATGATTCTAACAGGGAATAGCATAATGGAAAACAGCAGACAGTAAGATTTGAGGGTTATCTATTGGGAGATTTGAGGGATGTTACCAATTGTGTTTTATAATAGCTAGGTAAATTGTGGGCTGTGTCCCAAACACCTTCATTTAATAATGTGGTTACAGGATACATAATTGAATAGGTGATGTGTGAAAAAAACTATTTTGCAGGATATACTCCAGACAGTGGACCACTCTTGGCATCTCCAAGTGCATTGTCTCGTGAATGGTCAGATTATATGTGATTTGTACGCTAGCAGTTTGCCAACTGCAGACAGCTGCTGCTGGTACATATGGAAACCAGTCATGCGATCCGGGCCGATTCCCATCCAAATGCCAAGGAGAAGACTGCAGGTGGTAACCAATAAACAACAGCCTTCTTAGAGTGATCATCAGCAATTGGATGGGAAATAGATGCCCTGGGTTCGGTGAACTTTATAAATATCAATATGTAAAAAAATAATAATAATAAAAACGACGATATAAACATGGAGAGTAATGAAAACATGATCTTGATTGCGCTATCCCGAGGTGGGGCTCTCAGACGTTTGCAATCTCTGCGCAACTGTAACAAAACGCCAACTCAACTGACCAGGTGGCTCCAGTGGACAGAATGGAGGGGGCACTTCTCACTGGACACAGACCTTTTTGGGAATGTTTACTTACGTTTTAGTGCCAGGAGTGAAAGCCCAAGTTCTCCAGTGGTGGTCAGATCGCAAAGATATCCCTATAATAATGCTGGCAACTCTCGACTGACATGGCTAAAAGAGATATGCACAGCAACACGGTGGAATGGGGCTCTGGTCATCTACACAAAGCAAGCAGTACTTGTCAGCATCATTCTCAAAACGTGGAGATCCACATCCGCACTTCTTCTAGGCTTTGGCCTGTTGTATAAGCAGCAGTTCCAGAAGCAACAAAGCGGATGAAGAAAAGCTCCTGCCAGCTAACGAAGTGGAACACCAATAAGGAACACCTTACAAGGGCCTGTCTGTGGCTGTCCGCGAAGGGGCCGCAACCTATTTTCTCCAACAAACCAGACTCTTGCACCCCTTACTGGAACTAGACTGTGGACCAGTTTACATTACCTGCAAGTAAAACAGGCTGTAGAGCATGACGAGCGTTTGGGTGACATATCTACGACAATATTGCTCTTTGTGTCCTATCAATCAGTGCTAAGAGAATGAGTAGTCTCTCGCCATACACAATACGGTTATTTATTATTATACCCGTTTGGGACTCATGTTTAGGAATGATTTATAACAGCTATGTTTATCATGCCAGCGCTAAACCACTACGCCTTCTATTACTATTCTCGCTAGGCAAATAGTCAGGAAGAATGTATGCAATCAAATACGTGTACGCCACCACCACCCCTCAAATCCATCTACTATGTATCCGTACACTAAGATCTGTAAATGAATTGATTATGCTATGATTGCAAAAGTATATGTAATAACTGTGCAATATACCTAAAGGTAATCACTAGTGCAACTAAGCAATCTAGGCCAGCCCATGCTCTGTTAAACTACCTTTCCTGACTTAGAACGGCTGTATTAGCAATTTGCCGCTGTTAAACTGTGAATCCACTACCAAAAAGTAGTTATGCCAGCCTGGTTTACTCTCATGTTTACTTTTTGTATTGTACCCTTTGATCTGCCATGCACATGATCTCATTTGCTCTCCTATTTAAACGGTCTTAGTAGGCCAGCATGTCCCAGACACTACCCTATCCCATGTCCTACCCCATTGCTGCCCAATATAAGCCCATTCCATCCCCACCATAACCAGAATTCCTCTGCGGATTGGAGTAGCAGCCAAAAAGCTAGACCTTCCCCCATCCCATGTAGTCCTACCATGAATAACAAGTCCACAAGGAATTCCTATCCGAGTTTAGGCACAGTGAGATGTGACCGGCTTAGATAGCGGACCCACACCACTTCGCCTTATCCCAATATAGACCACACCAAATAAAAAAAACAATGTAAACTGAACATATTACAACTCAGCACTAGAAATCAACGGCTCGGGTCAGGATCCTTTAATAGTCCAGATATCAGTGCTGCCACCAACCAATCAAAGATTACTTCCACCATTTCCATAGTGGATTTCCCACCCAAACCTCACCTCAAAAAAAAGAAAAGACCACTACATACACTAGTGAGTTTCAGGTCACCCCAAAAAACTTGGTAACTCCCACTCAATACCTATACCAGAGACACAACCCATTACTGAACTCAAATTAGCACTCATTAACGCACGATCCATAGCTGCCCATGCTGTAGAAATACATGATTACATCATTGATCAGGGGCTTGATATGCTTATAGTGACAGAAACTTGGCTCCACCAAGCCTCTGGACCTATTCTCACCATTGCCATACCAAATTACACCATCCTTAGAATGAATAGAACCAAATCAGTAGGTGGGGGGAGTAGCCATTATTGCAAAAACCCACCTCAAACTAAGTATGCCCTATAGATAATCCAGAGGGATACGAAATTCTACTCCGTAAACTTGCTACTAATCATAAAACCACTATTAACCTTTTAACAATATATAGAGCACCTAATAATAATTCTCAGCCAGACAGATATACCATTACTACTAACCCCACTTATCAAACCAAAAACAAAATTTATCGTCTTTGGCAACCTGAACCTCGGATTTAACGACAGCCAGGAACACAAAGCAGAAGCCCTACATAATGCTCTCAAAGACATGCTATTCACACAACTTGTGAATGCGCCTACCCACAGTAAAGGTAGAACGCTGGACTGGTATTATCCCTCAATACTTTAGTCTCCATAGAAACGATCACCTCACTGCCCTGGCCAGATCACCACAGCATTAATTTCTCTATCTCATGCAACAAACCATATCCGCCCAAGTCCACCACGCTGGACTCTTATGTAACTAGAAATATTTGCAAACTTTCCGCTGAAAATCTCAACCCAATTCTAAGGAATACCCTCACTGAAAAGATGATTACTAATGACAACCCTTGCAGATACCTACTGTAACTGCCTTACAACGACAATAGATACTTTAGCACCTTGTGTCACTAAAACTAGACGATTGGACAAAAAAAAAAAAAAACTTTGTTCTGGTTTGACCGGGAACTAGTAGCCTTAGGCGAATCAAACACTTGTGTGAACATCGCTATATGAAATACCTTTCTCCTGAAACAACTGACGCTTTCAACACTGCAAATAAAATGTATAAAGCAACCATCACTGCACATAAAGCAAATGCGCTCAACACCAGGATCAATAATGCATCCTCAGAATCAAAAGAATTATTCTCTATCCTCAAAGAGTTGGAAACCCCATCCCGATCATCAACCCTGTTCAACCTTGCAAAGAATGGTGCACTACCATTCAAGATGCTCTGGCCGCTAAAATCCAACTATTACAAAATTAAATCACTAAAAAGGAAAATACTAGCAGAAAAACCTACCCTAGTGGAAGCAAATTCCTGTCCCTCGGTATGTAATACCCCAACCTTCCATTTCTCTCCAATCTCCCAAGAAGTAGTGCTCAATACCATAGACAAACAAAAGGCATCTAATTGCAAAGGAGACAATTTGACAGCGCACCTAATTAAACTATGCACCCTCGCCCTCACCCCTATCATCACTAACTTTGTTAATGCATCCATCAGCTCCAATCTCGTCCCGGCCAGAATCAAAGAAGCTTGGGTCACACCATTACTAAAAAAGCCGACGCTGGACCCACTAATTCCAACCAATTATAGGCCTATAACTACGGTCGGATTCCTTCTTAAAATTGATAGAATATAACCAAATACAAACCCATCTAGAACAGAACAAACTCCTAGGAGCCAGACAATTTGGGTTCCGACCGAACTATAGCACCGAAACCGCTCACTGACCTCAAAATCCAAATAGATACCATCAGAGATTCAGGAAAAATGGCCATATTGCTGCTGCTGGACCTATCAGCAGCGTTCTACCTTGTAGACCATGACAATCTCTGCGATACATTAGCCAAAGACTTTAGTTTCTCCACCAATGCCACCCTCTGGATCAAATCTTTTCTAGCTGAACAAACTTCCAGAGTTGCCATTGGGAAAGAAGCGGCTGACCCTATAGCGGTGCTCATTGGCGTACCCCAAGGTTCATGCCTCTCCCCGACCCTGTATAATGCCTATACCAGACTCCTATTCTCAGCATTAGACGATATGGGTGTCATCTACACACATTTTGCAGAGGACACTCAGATCCTTATCCTCATCACCGGGGATTACAGCCAAGATACCCAGCCCATAAATAAAATCTACGCTATCATTCAAAACTGGATGGCAATGAACAGCCTCTGTCGCAATGAGAAGACCGAGGTCCTCATCGTAGGATCCCAATCTAGAATAAGCTCTCTCCATCCCGATTACACACATCAATATTGACGGCACCTTGATACCAGTACTCGAGCAAGTTAAAACTCTTGGTGTTTATCAAGATGCCAATCTCACCATGTGGCCCTTTCATCCTCCACAGCCTACACAGCCAAACTCATTGCGCTGAGCCGTCAATTCTTACACCCGCCAATTGTATAACACTAGCCAGAGCGTTGATATTAACTAAGCTCGACTGCTTATATTATCCTTGGAAGTTCCTAGCAGGAGGACGTTGCAGTAAACTGCAATTGCTGCAGAACAAAGCTGTTAGGGCGGCTCTAGGCATAAAGAAATCAGACCATATCTCTAAGATTAGGCAAGAAAATCATTGGCTGCCTATCAAAGCCAGAATCATTTTCAAAACCTTATGTATTGTATACAAATGTCTCATGAACAAAGCCCCTAGCTATCTTAACTTAGAATCAAAAATGAAGAAACTATTGCAAGTTTCAAAAGAATCACTGAAGACATGGTTGTTTAACAAATACTGATTGACCAGGCCCTCCCACCTCCACCTTCCTAATACAGATTCATCTCATTGACTAAATGACTATCCATGAACTATGCAGGACCTCATTGGAACTGCTTTGTGTTTTTTCTTCTAATCTGTTTTCTACATTGTTTCTACACTTTTAGGAGCCACTTGCCCTACTGTTATTCTAACTGCTACTGTAACATTGTACAAGAAATCTGATGAGCTGTCTGCAACCTCGCCTTGATACCCAAGGGTCTGGGCGTGTAGCAAATTAAATAAATGAATTTTAGGTACTTGCAGGTTTACATGAGTAGAGACATTCAAGGTCTTTAAGCAAAAAGATACAAATGGAGCTCTTGAAACCGTTGGGTGAAGGTGGGATTTGGAGTCAGTGTTCAGATTTTGAAAGAAAACAGTCCCATACTGTGCAAAGGTAAAATCAAAGCAAGTAGGGCAATGGTACATGGGAGTAGCACGGAAAAAAGATCAAGTCAAAAATTGGAGCACTTGTTAGGCCACTTCGTAGATTGCACCTGTGCCCCAAACACCCTTCAAAGGGCCGTTTTTTAATGTCATTGGTTTTCATTTACAGAGAGTACATATTTACAACAAACTCTGTGCTTTGAACCAAAGCGAGGTACCTGTGCATTCTTATAGGTAAACAAATGTTGCTAGTTAGACACCACTGCAATGGGAACGCACAATGAATGGATGTGTGAATGTCCCTGACAATGCACCAGTTTCCACTGACACTTTCGGGATTAAAGTGGAGTTCCGAGCACATGGCATGGCCATCCTATACTTGTCTTCTCTCTGCCAAGCGTAACAGCTAGTAAGTAAATTGGGACAAGGTCACAGAAAACACAGCTGCAGTATTTATAGACAATCAGCGATGACACAATCAGGTGAAACAAGAGCCATTAAAGTAGAGATACAATTCAATGGATATAATTCAATGTTTTACTTGTTAAGGTGACCTGTTTAGTGAACATGGATAGTATGCATGCCCAAGTAAACTGCATCGAAACCTTAAATAGGAAAACAAGGAAGCTTTGGAAAATGTGATGCATCTCACGGAAATACTAGCCACAGGTGAAAATGTCCTCTAATGTTGAAGCATAACAAGAACAGCACGCAGTAGGTCTGGGAAGTGTGTTTAAAGATGTACTACGTAGATCAGTGCTGTTCAACACTTTTTCTGAGGCAGCACTGACAGTGACTAAAGTCAAAGTAACATTGTTACATTACATACCTTGGCCAGGTATTCCTTAACAAAGGGATGGTTTCTGTGCGCGTCTTTAAGCTGGGATAAGTAACGGTTTGTCACCTAGATGAGGAAAAACGACCACAGATTTAAAATGAAAAAGCTCTACTGAAACGCTAGCACCACTCACACATTTCAATGGTTAAAAGGTCTCAACAGTAGATAGTTAGGAAACTACCACAAACAATATCACATCAGACTTCAGCATTTGGCCACCTTGAAAGACACGCGAGTGCCAAAGCTAAACCACCCCTATGGAGAGGTGGCTCAAATTTAATATTAGGCTTTTACAAATGTACAAAGAGTTGTTTAGCTGAGAACATAGGTGTGCAGTTTAATGCACTTGGAATCATTTTAAATATGGACTTAATTGTTTTGCGAGCGTCAAATCTGTGATTAATTGATTAAATAATTCACACACAATATGCATTCATGACTGCCACCAATTGTGTTTCGACTGACCCAGCCTGTTTGACTTGTTATTCACATTAGTATTAATGCAGTCTTGCCAGTAAAAAAAGACCAACACGAAGTTGAACATTTACCATAGCTTGAATTAAATGAGTTATTTATAAAAACAGCAGGGGCCCACTTCTCGTTTTGATGTGGGCACCAAAACATGTGGTTTAAAGGCTGCAATCTGTTGGCAATACAGGAATGGGTGCTAAATGTAAGTAAAATGTAATTGCCTTACCTCTGGTGCTTTTCCCAAGTGTTGAGTCAAGACAATGAAATTAATCAGGGTCTCTGGGTGGCTGCTGTCCTAAATATGACAAAAAAGCACACATGGGTGAACTTGCACTATTGTACATGCCCCATTTTAGTTTCCTCCTTGAATTCCAAATAAGTGGATACATCTACAGGCATGCATTACATTAAGCTTTCCACAGAAGGCAAGCCATTTATTTACAGTAAGTACCCAGCAGTAAATAACACCTGTCACAGATGGCAGACAAAATCTCAGACTCCAAAAGGTGGTTCAAGGATCTTTATTTCTCAAATAGAAAGATGTATAGCTTTTACTCTGGTTAGGGTCAAGGGCAGGTTCACAAAGGGGCTTACCCATCAACCTCCGATGGGTATCCTCCAACCTAACCCAGGCGTTCCTAAAACCCAGGTTTTCCGGCTACTGATAGGAAACACTTTCTAAGGCTAGCCATTCGTGATGGCCTAAAGTCAAAGATCTTATCTGTCTGGCTCTCTCTGAGGTCCTCCTAGGGCAGGGCTGCACAACTGGAGGGCCGAATTTACCACACTACTCTCATACAGTGTGCCAGACTGTCCAAAGGGATGGCAGCGGTCGGGGAAGTCGTAAGAACATTTCAGTACACAATTGGGGTTTGAGGAGCACTGATTTATTGCACTAGTTTATAACTATAACCTGTATAATACATTGCCTTGTAATGGGAATACCACTGACTAATTTCTATTATGGGACTCGAATCTGTTTTAAACTGTACGAATCAGAGTACAAAATGAAAAAAACGGAACAAAAAGAGGCTTTCACACACCTGACAGGAGGGAGAGTGACAGACCGAAGGTGAACGAGAGAAAGGCAAAATGTGTCCTGCCCTAAAGTCAATCATAAAACTCCGTGAACTGCAGGGTTATACATGTCCTGAAGGGCCGCATCTGTCCCTGATGTGCACCACTGTCCTAGGGGTTCCCTACCCCAGCATTCTCATGTTTTAGACTGTGCCAATGTCAGATAATCTAGTCTACTCTCCCCCAGTCGCTCGCTTTTTCGCCCCTCTACCTCATTTTACAACTCCCTCTATTATCTGATACTTCGGTTCCGTCTGGTCACTTGTAGCACATGGTCTGTATGACACTAACGGAGCTTCATCCGCAGATCAGGTCTTGGATGAAAGTGTGTAGAGTCCATCAGAGGTAACTCACCATTTCACTTTGGGTATGCATCTTCTGGTTATTTTGGGACTCACTCATAGGTGACAATTTAAGAATGACAATTTAAGAATGAAGAGCCCCATGCCTCCCTCCTGCGCGCCCCCCCCCCCGCCCAGGTGTTCTATGAACTTCGGTTCTAAGAAGTCAGGGTTGCATCCAGTACATACATCCACGTTCAACTTTCATGGGCATATTGCCAGGCTTTTTCTCCAGGTAAGGATTGATGTCCGAATCCAGATATCATTCACAAACATGAGAAACTGTAGTCCCTGCTCTTCCTGGCAGGCAGTAAGCAGGACTATTCATAGATCAAAATGGCTGGGAGTTATCCAGATCCTGCTATAGCCTTGAAGAGCTTTGTAAGCTTATATCAACAGCTCTTCAGACAATGGAGGCCCACTAGTGTCATACACAAATACCTAAATTACATTAATTCAATTCTGTGTGCGTTTGTTTATTAAAAAGGCAATTCGACATGCATAGACTATATCAAAGAATAATGGGGCACATATAAAGGATACCAATCATAGTTTGCATTTCAAGTTGAAGTTCAATTTGCAGCATGCAATGTAAAAACGCCTCTTTCCCCAGAGGTAATTCCTGGCCACTAGGAGATGGCCCGATAGCAAGCAGCTACTTCAGCTCCTGCCCATAAAATCTTTATTTCAATTCCTACCATATACGACAGCCCTTTATATCCATTCCTTATCTCTTAGGAAACAATATCTATCTGCTGAACAAAGGAGTGGTGCTTTTGCATAAAAGGTCCCTCTAGGACCACCCAGGTACAGCAGGCTGCACCCCACTATAATTCAAAGGTCCACCATCAACCAGAGGAGCAGATACAGCCAGCTATGAGTGGAGGAAACCCTATCCCCGGGAGGCATAAAGGACACTAATGGGACATTTGGGATGTGTGCCCTGCTGAGGCCTTTGATAAAGGCAAGCCAAGGGAAAAAGGTTAGTAATCCGCAGGAAAAAGCACACAAAAACCCTGCAAAAACAGAGGTTTCGCAGCAAAGGTACTGTTTAGGACTTCCAACCTCACAAGCTCATAACCAAAGTTACCTTATCGAGTGCCTCCTGTAGCACACCCTCTGCATCCTCCCACTTATTCTGAGCCATGTAGCAGGCTGCTTGGCCATTCAGCAAGAGCAGGGTGCCTGTGTACTTATCTGCCATCTCTTGAAAGATGTAGTAGGCATCCTGAAGCTTATCCCCGCCCTGTAAAGAAAAGGTGATTGTTTAAAACATACAGTGTATGAGATTCTTCTTAATTAAAAGCAATCGCAACATACTGCAGGCGAGGCTGTGCACGACGACTCTAACGTATAGTGTGCAGGCTGGCCACCCAATGGAAACCTTACCTTCAGTAACATGACGGGAGGGTCAGAAGGGTTGTAATCTATTGTAATTGGTTATTTATAACGCGCCTCATACCCAGAGGTTTCTAAGCGCGGACCCGGGGATCAAACCTGTGTTGCTGCATGTCTTGTTTCCAAGGCGAGCACGTTGCCCCCGAGCTATCCTCCCGAGACAGTTTAGTGTGGGAGGTTTTTCAAAAGTAGTTTATGTGCAGGGTTTACAAAAAGATAGTCCTGACCCTCACAAAGCTAGTGTGGCTTAGCAGTTTGACTTCATTCACATGACGGGCGGTACTTGCGTACAGCTAGACATCCATTAGCATACACTACAACGTTTTACACTGTTGATTTTCACTAAAAATATAGTTTATTATTAAGCAAAGCAATATTTACTGTTCAGGTAAACTCTTAAAAATAGTCACAACCATCACACAAACAGTAAAGCAGTTGATAAGACTATCAGAACAACATAGGCAACAACGAAAGCAGAGCCCCCTCGAAATGCATCAGGTATTGCATCAAACCTCTGCTCACCTCACCCATACTGCACTAAATCGAAAAATCCAGTGTCATCTCTTTCTTCATCATCGAGATCAGCATGATCTGACGGCAAAAAGACACCAACCCCACAACTGACAGCACACTATACATTCCATCTCACAAAACCACCACTACTTGGACAGCTTTTAAGATACTCACCATTGGTGATGTGACTAACACCCTAGCATCCCTCAAGGTCACATCTTACAAGGACATCCTCCTCCCTGCCTCAGTACTCAAGATCCTTCTGACAGAAGTACTCCTCACTTATCTGGAAAACCTCAACAGCTCCTCAATCAAGACACCCTTTCCTCAAACCTCAAGACTGGGCAAATCATGCTGCTTCTGAAGTAACCAACACTGGACTTCCGAGGCAAGATCTTTAAAAAAGCAGTAGCCACACAACTCCCCTAACAGATCGGCAGGAACAACCTCTTTCAATCCTACCAATCTGTTTTCACACCCAGATAGAGTCGGAAAACTACCACCATCAATGTAAACTATGATGCCCTCAACATACTAGACAGCCATCCTTGCCTTCTGGTTCTCCTTGACCCCTCAGCAGCGTAGGGTAATTACGCCGACATTTTTTAAAAATCTTTGGTATCCTTTCACATGTGTTGGTTTTCCCCACTCTGACGCGGGAGCTTACTTCCAAGGCACTCTTCAGTTTTATTGTCAAAAGAGAAATTATATCGTGTCTCCTATTGCAAAACATCTATTTATATTGGCCTACGCCAAGCTGCTCGAAAGTCGGTTGCAAAAGAATCTGTGTTGCAAGGTCCTGACCTTAAAATCAATGTAAGCAGCCATTTTAGGTTCACTTTGTAAAGTCACCATGTGAGTTAAAATGGTGGACGATGTCATTCCAAAATACAACATGGCCGTCTTGACCTCTGTACATAGCTAATATGTAGCTTGCCTGCAGGCCACTTGTTGAGGTCGTGAACTGAGACCTTGCCCTTCGTTGACCTGTGTGTAAGGGATTACTCGTGTAAAGAAACTAATCCACGAGTATACTATAAAGACAATGTATTCAAATACTGAACATAGAACATTTGTTTAACTACATAGTATTAGTGTTTAAGAAGATCTACATGGAAAATCCCAGAATACACAGTTGCTGTATAGACTTGTTGATACGTGTATTAAAAGCAAACCAGTTATATGCGGTTGTTCGAGACTTGGCATGAACCCTAGATCGATGATGTATTAAGTGGAATATTAACCCGAAGTGGGGCTGGACATCGTGCTCATGAAATGTATAAAAAGCCAACGCATTCTAATGTACAGCGTCTCTCACGGACCACATTGAACCACGCTGGAGTTCGTTGTGTTGTACGGAGGGCCGATAGCTATCTGATTTTGCTCTGTTTTTGTAACTGGATTCAGTATAAAATAAAGTACTTTGTATGTTTCTTTGTAACCCGTGTTCGGTGCATTTCCTTTTGGGGTACTCCGCCTCGATATTTTGATTTTGTTTTCTCCGGATTGTTGAAGGTCGACACACTACACGCTATCGGAAGGTGTGACAAAAAGTGGCCCCACTGAACGAGTTGCAACACCTCAGCAGCGCTTCACAACCCGATCCCTAGACGATTAGCTTGTGGTCCGAGACGGCATCTTGACGAGGGTCCACTTATCGAGGCGGGCAGATTTGCCGAAATCACCATACACGAGGTAAGATTAGTTAGGTAAGATTCTTTGAAATCTGATCGGACCTCCTTAGGTTTGTTCAGGTGAGTCGTGACTCGACTCTTAATTCAACCCTGATAATTTGAATTTGGCGCATTGTATCTGCAATCACAATTATTGACCAGGTAACTCCAATAATTTGATATGGCTGGGAAATTGTCTACCTCCTTCAGGGTGTTGTTCCGTAGCGATAGACAATCTTTGGAATTTAGCCGTCGGCACCACAGGAGGGGTCGCCGGCATGTACTATGTACTGTAAGCATGGCATTGGAAGTATAGTATTTAATGACATTAGGCACAGACAAACCAGACATGCCTCTGAACTTCAGTGGCCAATCAATGGTAGTTTTGAAATCCCTTGTATTGAGTATTTACAGTCAATTCTATTAAAGAAAAAGGCTAGACCTGCAGCATTTGATGTTTTGCAGAGAAAAGCATGCGCGCCGTCATAAGACGAACACCGAAAAAGCATTATTGTATGACCAAGATAAACATTCTGAATCAACTGGGAATATGGATAGGGCTTTCTCACTTGGAATTAAAAAAATATATCCTTCCAAAGACCTCCATGCTTCCGATGAATTCATAGATAAATTGTTAAATGAACGAAGGCCTGGTGCCTCTGCACCACCTCCGTATGTTCCTCTTCCTGCTGCTTTGCCTCTCCCTCCTGTTACTCCTGCTCTACCTGCTGTTGTTCCCGCTCTTCCTAATGTGCCCCTTCCTCCAGCTCCTCCACCTCTTCTTATCGCACCAGTAACAGTACCTCCATTGAATTTGCCTGCTCCCTCTCTTCCAAGTGGTCCTGAGCCGCTTGTAATCGATCGAGGTGCAGGGTCAAAGGTTGTCGCTCGCAATACTGTACCACCGGAGAAGAAACGTGAGTTAATTGCATGGGCTAAGTATTGTATGGAGAAGGATGATCAAACTAATGTTTTTGCCACACTTTGTAATATGGATAATTTTCCTGAGAAAAATGTTTTTATTGAAGGTTTAGGGATTCAGTTATGTGTAATGTGGGGAAAGTTAAATAATACAGATCTCCCGCAAGGGTTAAGGGATCTAAATACTTTAGCGCTATCTAGAGACACTGAAGAAAGTAAATGAGCATGTCGAGCGGTTATTTGGGTATAGAAAGGAGTTAGAAAAGTTGCAGAATGAGGATGACGAGGAGGAAAGTATGTATGTACAGAAACGGTTCCTTCCTTGTCGTAAATCGATATCTGAGGAAGCACGAATTTGTACGAAGGACGCGCTTAGATGGATTTCGGATTTGTTGATAACTCCAGTTGAAGTATATGACATATAGTCAGTATACGCCAGAAATGCAGAGGAAAGTGATACAGGATGATTGTGTAAAAAGAAAGATTAGTTGTCCCACAGAGTTATTGAGTATTTACAAGAGAGCTTTTTCACTTGACACTTCGACTGCTTTAGCGCTCGATTTAGCTCTGTTGCTTAGTAAGCGTTCGGAGACCCCTACTTCTCAGTTGCCTATGAGAGAGGTTCCTCCGACATTTGTCCCGAAGGTTGAGATTGCGGCTGATGTTGCACGAAATATAGTCGCTGTGGACATTCCTGCACATTATGTATCGCAGTTCGTTCACGTCCCGTTCTCAAGACAGGAAGTGAACACTATTAAGCAATCTATTCCTGATATTAGGAAAAATACGACAGGATTCTATAAAGAAATAGAGTCCGTCTTGCAATCCTCAGTATTCACCTTAGGCAATATCAATTTGTTATTCCCTGTACTCCTGCCCGTAGATTTGTGGAAGCAAGTTAGAACTATAGACGACGTGCCAGGGTTGGGAGATGCATGGGTAAATATAACTAGACTCGATGGAGAAAGCCCAGCTGGTGAAAGACCGCCTAAGGTGATATTAACTTTGCCTGATAGAATCATTGCTAAATTGAAAACCAAAATTACAGAGAAAAGAATTATATGGGACAAACTTACGGCCTGTGTCCAAGGAAAGTCTGAGGGTGCTACCGAGTTCTTTAATCGGTTCGAACAGGTATTCTCGGATTTCAGTGGACAAGGCCTAGGCACAGAGTCTGGGAAAAGGTTATTTGTGGACAAATTTGTGCGTGGATTGCTGCCTGGCATCCAGTCACAAATTATGTCTTCTGAGAGCGCTTGGCAGGCGAAATTGCAATCAGAAGTACTGCACATGGCTCAGTACTACGAGAACCGTGTCAATGAAAAAGATAGAGTTGAAAAACAAAAAGGTGATTTGAAAACTAAAGTGCTATTGCAGCAAATTGTTAGAGGCCCCAGAGGGGGTAGTTCTCAGATTAGAGGTCAGTATGTCCCGCAAGGGAATGTGCCCTTGGGTCCTGTGAACATTAACCAGTGCACCTATTGTCGTCAAGAGGGTCATTGGCGAGGACAATGCCCAGTCCTGCAACAAAGGTCAAAACACATTTGGAAATATGGGTACCCAATCCAGAGGTCGCCCGGGTGTGGGGGGCCCTGGTAGAGGTCAGTTTACACAGGATCCTCAGCAACCTTTCTCACAGGACAATCAGACTTCGAGTGTGGACACCAGGAACATATTTGATCAGGAGGGAAGAAGATGGACACCTGAAAGAATAAAACATATTTCTGGCATGTCTGTCCCAAATACACAGAAGGAAGTGAGTGCCTTGATAGGTATGGCTTCTTACTGTAGGTTGTGGATCCCAAATATTTCACTAGTGATCAAACCGATGTTGGCTTTGACAAAGAAGGGCATTTCTTCACAATTGCCATGGAACGCAGAACACCAGCAATCGTTTGACTTGCTTAAGACTGCATTATGCTCTGCACCAGTTTTGGGCACACCAAACTATGAAAAGGCCTTTGTGTCATTTGTCCATGAATGTGATGGATGTGCTTTGGCTGTAGTAACACAGGAACATGGAGGGAAGAATAGGTTGTGCGGTTACTTTTCTTCCGCCCTTGATCCTGTAGCATGCGCTTTGCCAAGATGTTTGCGAGCGGTCACTGCTGCGTCTGTAAAACAGAGTGAGGGAATGGTGCTAGGCCATGATCTAACCCTGATGGTGCCTCACTCTGTAGATGTTCTACTGAACCGAACTCAAACGCAACACCTCACTTCTGCACGGTTGACAAGATATGAATTGATCTCGTTTGCTCCTCACATTCAAATTAATAGGTGTTGTGTTCTTAATCCGGCTGAACTCCTACCTTTCCCGCAAGATACTACTTGCGGCGATGAAGAGTCACATGATTGTATACTACCGAACAAGAGACAGAGTAGAATTGATTTGAAAGACACCCCTTTGGATAATCCGCAAGGAGAACTGTTTTGTGATGGCTCCTGCTTCAAACTTCCGGATGGTACATCCACAGCTGCTTATGCAATCACCACATTAAGCACGGTTGTGGCAACTAAGAATCACGCATAATTCTGCGCAGGCCGCAGAGATTATAGCATTGACCCGAGCTTGTGAACTTTCCAAAGGGCTTGCAGTAAATATATATACTGATAGTCAGTATGCCTTTGGGGTGGTTCACGACTTTGGTCAGAGAGAGGGTTCCTAACTTCACATGGCACCAAAATCCAACATGGCTCCCTAATAGTACAACGTCTCTCAGTGCTTGCGCTCCCTACTCAGTTAGCAGTTATGAAATGTGCAGCACATCGAAAGGTTACAGATGATATAGGGAAAGGGAATGCTTTCGCTGATCAGATAGCTAGACAAACTGCTACCGATCTCCTTACGGAGATGTATGTTTCAAGGGAGACTGTAAATGCTTATGCAATGGATGAGGGTGTTGGGTCCGTACGGGATATCCAAGCTGATGCCACGTTAAAAGAATCCAAAAGGTGGGCTGAAGGCTTGGGGAAACTTGATGACGGGTGTTGGGTGGATATAGCGGAAGGGAAATGGCTACTCCCGGACGCGTATGTAATGATGATGGTCATAATGGCCCATGGTCCCACGCATTTATGTGCCCAGAAGATGACAAAAATGTTAAGAGAAAGTTTGGGTAAATGATAAAATTTCCAAAATTGCCCAGCGCTACATCCAGGATTGCATGATTTGCCTACAACACAATGTGGGAAAGGGGACAGTGCTCCAAGGGGAAGTTTTGGGCCACCTTCTGTCCCCTTCGAAGTTATCTACTTTGACTTTATTGAAATGGAACGACGTGATAATAAAAAATATGTGCTGGTGGTTATCTGCGCTTTTAGTAAATGGGTTGAGGCTTTCCCTGTTAAAGATGCTACAGCCATGACTACTGCAAAAACCAAGTTAAGGGAATACTTCCCGCGGTTCGGGCTACCAAGAGTTATCTGGTCGGACAATGGTCCACATTTTGTCGCTGCTGTAATTCTGCAGATATGTGCGGCATTACAAATTGACAAACGGTTCCATTCGGCCAGACATGCTCAGAGCGCCGGACTAGTAGAAAGACAACGGCATCATTAAGAACAAGCTCGCTAAAGAGTGTGCCGGCACCAAACTAAAATGGCCGGTGCCTTACCGATCGTGTTATCTATAACTACAACCCCTTAAACTAAGACTGGGTTCTCTCCATTTGAGGTGGTAATGGGGAGACATGCCAATATTTGGAACCTTCCTAAATGCAATTCATTGAGAAATGTTGAAAATGTATTACTTTCAGATTATTGCAGCCAGTTGACTAAAAACCTGTATTTGATTCATCACCAGGTACGACAAGCTTTATCTGTGCGATACGAGGGCCCGGGCCACAGCATACGGCCTGGAAGCTGGGTGCTCATCAAAGCATCGCTGGCGTGGGCCGTTCCAAGTCCTGTTGGTCACCCAAACAGTGGTGCGGGTCTCTGGGAGAAAGAACTGGATCCACGCGTCCCACGTCAAGAAACTTCCTCACCCTGTGCCACACGTTTCTGTCAGGAAAGGCAGAAGGCCTTGACTATGGCAAGGGGTAAAGTGCACAGAATTGCACAGGGAACAACTTTGAATCTAACAACGTGCATAAAATACCCAAGGCTTGTGTATGTATAAACCCAGGAGTGCAAATAAAGTATTTACCAATATACGAAAAAGGAATGTAGGGTAAGCACTTAAGACCTCCTTATAACTGAAAGGAAAGTCAGCAAACTCTTTACCCACTATGCTCTTACAGATACTGACGGCGCTAAACCCACGTAGCGGGCAAGCAAGTACAGATTCTGTGGACTGACACTCTGTAAAATACTGAATAAGTAACAATCAAACAGTACTCACGAGGACTGGAAAGACCACTAGAATGTCAGTAATGTCACGAACCCTGTAGATCAAACAGGAACCCAGAAGGCTGTAAAAGCAAAGTGTTAAAGATAACAAAAATACGTTAACCCTAGTCAGGGGCAAGTGAGATTTGTGATATAAACTTGTGAGGCAAACAAAAGGGGATACACACTGGAATATGTTGCAACAACACCCACACCTAATATGCGATGAAAAGTAAATGCTGAAGTGCAATGGAAAATATGGAATGGAATCTGAATGGATCAGGAGCTGGGGAAACGCTATTACAAAGAAAACCTTTCCCACCCAACCAAGGGAAAAGGCAGTAAACTAATACTACAAAAGTAAGGTTAATGCATCAAGTCTTCAGTAACCAGAACAGCATAAAGAGACAGAACGCTCCGGCAACCTGGTCTGCATCAAATAGTAAAGCACAGAGAAAGGCTGCCTGCAGACAGAGGAAGAAAGAAAGGGAAATGCAGAAAGCATAAATCAATTAAGCACATTAATCCGAAATCCAGGACAGAGGAATAAGATACAGGAGCTAAGAACTGGGCACAAAAGCTAGGAACTGGAACTAGGTACAAGGCACGGAAACCAGGAACAAGGAACAAGGAACAGGAGACTAGTCACAACAGGAACACTGCTACAATGACCAGCGCCGGACTGAAGCAAACTGAGGCTTTTAAAGCTGCTAAACGAGCACACCCCTCAGGCGTGCCGCCTGCTGCACCTGCAGCCACAGGTGTTGCCTATTCTCCACCCAGCCTTGTGCTGCAAGGGAGGAGACGAAGCAGTGAGCCAGGCATTCTGTGAAACATAGTCATTTGATTTAAGTAGCATGCTGGCTGCCAAAACCCTGGAATGGATCCGGAAGGGAAGAAACTTGGAAAATAAGTTTGTAACGGTCCCAATTCATCAGAACACTGTAGCATAAGGTTCGAAGGAAATGTCCAGTAGGGAATAAACCCCAAAACATGCCCCCAAGTGGCGGGAACGGGAACGAAGGGAGCGAGAACGGGAGCGAAGGGAGCGGGTCGTGACAGTTACAGAAGAAACGGAACCCCTCGCTAATACTGCAACCAACGATCCCAAAGCATTAAGTAGCACTGAGTGTGTGTCAGAGAATCTCTCCGAACCCGTGAGGCTTGGGGAAGCTGCCATTTTATCTCCACACTCTCCAAAAGTTTTGCATCCGGAAACTGCTATTTCAAATTCGGCATCTTCACCTGTCTCCGACACGTTGCTTCCAACAGGAAGTGACGACATTGTTTCCGGATCAATCAGTACCGGGAAAAGTTGGGTACAATCTGCGTCAAAGAAAATAGACTTACGGCACGGTTTTGCTGTGCATTTGAAGAAAAGGATCATCGAGGGCTGTGTTTGCCCAAATTTGAGAAAGGGGATTCTGTTGGCTAGGGTTGTGGAAGGACTAAGAAGTCGCTCGACCGGGAGGTCACCAGCAAAGAAAATTGGGGTATCCGTTTGAAGACTACAATGCGTGCTACCGCTACCGCTCGTATGGGACTTGTAAATGACGGGGTGACCAACCGGGACAATGGAGAAAATGCCACTGTTTTAGGATTGTGGTACTTTGAGGAAATGCATCCTTTAAAATCCTTGTTGCCCACTGAAAGTATACCTGCTGTTCCTACTCCCTTTGTACATTTGCATACTCTGTCCCCTAGGGACTCCCAGCATAGACAAAGTTACCACAATAACTGTTACTGATCATGAATGCTACGCATGCCATTTTTAATAAGTCTAACTGTTGGGTCTGCTCACATTTACCGCAACACGGGGATAAGGGGCTAGGTTGGTGTATTTATCCTTTACCTTTGACAACTGCTTGCTATGCTTCTCTTAGAGCACTGTTCTTTGGCCGTTGGAATGATAGCATCTCGGGGAACTTTGATGGCACCAATTTGAATAGTTTTGAGAAACGTGTTTTGACTCCCCTGGGATGCTCGCTTTTCACAAACAGGAGTAAACCTAATGTTGCTTCTATTAGGCCTTCTGATAAACTGTCTCGTCCTTTCCAATCTTTGATTTCCTTTAAGATGACGCCAATAAGAATGCCATGCCTCCTTACACTGTTAATCATAGCCCCGATTCAGTTTCTTTTTGCATACAGAGGAATGGAACTCCGTCAATTGGAGATTTTCTAGGTTGTGCTAACGTTGCAAATTTGACTGGGGAAAACAGACCTTTGTATGTAGGCGAACCTGTCTACTTTTGTCTGCGGTAATGTAGCATTCCCATGGTTGCCCAGGGATTGCAGGGAACCTGTTATTTAGGGATCCTGTTACCTGGGGTGTTTATAGCTAGTACAAAAGAAGTTTCAAAGGCTCGTCCATGGCGGGACGCGAATGGTGACACCCCAGAACAAATCTTGGGAGATATAGCAAAATCGGTTGTGCCATTTTGGGGGCAGATAGCGAATTCAGAAGATATCAGAAAACTAGCGAGAGTACTGGAGAGAACCATCAACCGGACCATGGACATACTCTATAATATGACGTTAGACCAGAAGGCGATAAGACTAGTAGCACTTCAAAACCAGATGGCATTAGATGTCATTCTGGCTGAATGTGGAGGAGTGTGTAAGTGGGGTCCGCTTGCTGTGTTTTCGTACCAGATTCCTCCCCAACCATCTTCAAGGCAATACAGAATCTGCATGTCCTTAGTTCAGAAGTGCATGTTCCCGAGGGAAACTGGGATCTTAGCGCTTGGTTCTGGGACTTCTTGCGATCTTGGGGTTGGAAGGTACTTTCGGTCTTGCTGATTATTTTGGGGATCTTGTTTCTTTGTTGCTGTATTCAGTGTCTACCTGGTATGTGTTTGATGCTAGGGAGATGTTGCGCACAAGCGATAGGTTCGATAGGACATCAAGTGTATGCTCCAAAGAATATGTGTTGAAAGAAATTTTAGCGAATGACCTAATGGGAATAGATATTTCCGACAGTGATTCAGGGTGCATGGACGATGATGCATAGAGTTATTTGCAAGGAGATCCAAAGTAGTTTTAGCACTTGGCATAGGCCAAAAGGAGCGTTTGTCAAAAGAGAAATTATATCGTGCCTCCTATTGCAATAAATATATGTACATTGGCCTACGCCAAGCTGCTCGAAAGTAGTTTGCAAAAGAATCCGTGTTGCAAGGTCCTGACCTTAAAATCAATGTAAGCTGCCATTTGAGGTCAATCCGCCATTTTAGGTTCACTTTGTAAAGTCACCCTGTGAGTTAAAATGGTGGACGATGTCATTCCAAAATACAACATGGCCGTCTTGACCTCTGTACATAGCGAATATGTAACTTGCCTGCAGGCCACTTGTTGAGGTCGTGAACTGAGACCTTGCCCTTCGTTGACCTGTGTGTAAGGGATTACTCGTGTAAAGAAACTAATCCACGAGTATACTATAAAGACAATGTATTCAAATACTGAACATAGAACATTTGTTTAACTACATTGTATTAGTGTTTAAGAAGATCTACATGGAAAATTCCAGAATACACAGTTGCTGTATAGGCTGGTTGATAAATGTATTAAAAGCAAACCAGTTATATGCGGTTGTTCGAGACTTGGCATGAACCCTAGATCGATGATGTATTAAGTGGAATATTAACCCGAAGTGGGGCTGGACATCGTGCTCACGAAATGTATAAAAAGCCAATGCATTCTAATGTACAGCGTCTCTCACTGAACACATTGAACCACGCTGGAGTTCGTGGTGTTGTACTGAGGGCCGATAGCTATCTGATTTTGCTCCGTTTTTGTAACTGGATTCAGTATAAAATAAAGTACTTTGTATGTTTCTTTGTAACCCGTGTTCAGTGTATTTCCTTTTGGGGTACTCAGCCTCGATATTTTGATTTTGTTTTCGTGTCACTTCTGTGATGAGTGAGATTATTCCAGAGGAATGCTCTACTCTTGATTCTTTGGGTATCACTATTGTGACGAGAGAGTTCACGCCTGAAGAATACTTGACTCTTTGGGCTCCCTGGACAGGACCCGGCTTTCCTGCAACTCCCGTTACCTGCATCTTCAATGGGGAGCGCTACCGGTTCCTGCCGGGGTCTCAGGTCACATGTGATTCTGCACATGTTCAATGCATTTTCCTGCTTTCGTCATGTATGGTCTATGCCGGTGCGCAGAGTCGTTGCTTTGGCGGTCTCACCATGTTTTATGGATCACACGGTCCACCTCGGAGAGGCCACGCCACCGTTGGATTCTTCCTGCTTCTGCAGCGAGCCGGGTTTTGCTTGGTTGGTGTGGTTCCTTTCGGTTTCCCCTTCCGAGACACTGTCTCTTGATGTTTCAGGCAGCACAGGTTTGAAATTACCAGGCCCCTATTGGCAGCACCTATACCTTTAAGATCAGCCAGCCACAACTATAAAGGGCATTTTATTTATTTTGTATCCATTTGAAACATTTTTATTTCAAATTTTTGCTCTCTTCTTTCTGAAGGGCTTTTTGTTGAGAGCGTATGAACTGTTTCACAGCGTCCTGAGGAAGGCTTGCCTTTATATCATTGTGCATGAGACCCGAAAACTTAAGTGCTTAAGTTAATGCAACTATCATTGCATATTGTTCTTGTTCTATGTGCGCCCTGAGGCCCACGGGCATGTGGGCGCGTTACAAAAATTAAAATAAATAGTTATGAATCATTTTGCTCCGGTTGAAACAAATTTGAATGCTTTTGTCAGTTTTATTTCTGTCTTTATTCACCTATGTGTTATGGTGTTTCTAACAAGTAACCCTAGGGGGTCATTGTTAGGCTTTTAAGTTTTGCACATGTCGAACCATTGTTTTTTTGGATTTTGTTTTTCTAATTAACACTGTATGCACCTCTTGTCCTGTCTTTACATTGTATAATATTGTGTGTTGCACTGTTTTGATGATTTTTGCATGAAACTAAATGATTTGTGGAATGATTGTGTGCAGCCACAATCATACATTTTGCATTTAACCCCAAAGTGTTTTAGAAGTACACCTTTTTGCATAGGAGAATAAACAAAGCAAGCCTACAACACCAATAATTTGAATTAATTCAATTGCACCTCTTCTAGAGAATTATTTTTGCCCACTGGGTTAGTCCCTTGTCACTCCTGCAGGATGTACACCAGCTTCCCAAGCTGCTCTTTCTGCGTCGAGCTCACCTAGGTCCCTTCCTCGATCTTTACCTTATGGGACCACCCCCAGTGTAGCGTCGATGTCTGTCGTCAATGGCTCTTAAGTTATCTTCATGCCTCCTAGTGGTCACCTCGTCACAGTTCTTTGGTAACCCCTTCTACTGTTCTGTAGGATTCTTTGGTTCTTTTTCACAGTCCTTTCCGACCCTAGATTTTACAATTATGCACAGTAGTAGTTTCAGGTTGGGAGGGAGAAGGAGTAAATAAGGCCATGTCTTGTGGGAACAAGGGTTTAGGGAGGTCTTTCATGGGACGGAGTCCTTATCCCCATGAGGGGAGTCCCTCCCTAGGAGGTGGTCCTGCTTTTTGCTACCCCTAGAGGGACTATTGCGTAGCAGCCTCATCTCCTTAGCCTCATAGTGAAGGGCTCCCCTGTGGGGAGTAGTGATGAGATCTTGTGAATCGTCAATGCCTACTGCTGACCCACAGCACCAAATACTGACACATCCAGACCTGGCTCTCCGCTATGCACTTCAAGGGCTTCACACCTCGGGTGACCACCTGCACCAAGTCCCTTTTGTTATACAGACGCTACTCCTTCAAGGAGCACATAGCAAGGAAGACACCGCTTGGTAACAATTTTCTCTCCTGTGGAAAACTAAGCCTTTCATAACAATAACTTCAGATCCGCTTTCCAAGGCTTAGTCCTTTCCCACCTGAATGGGGGCTATGGGAGGCCGTCTGGCAACCACTTACACTCATCGAACTGCACTGGCTGCTGCTACAAGCCTGTATCTCCTTCAAATCCTGCTGCATCATTTCCAATGCCGTCTCCCTAAATTTCCCAAGCTACCTCGCTGAGAAGTTAAACATCTCTGAAGGTCTACAATCCACCAGAAGTAAGGACATGTGCACACTTGAACCCTGCCACTGCAAGAAGGAAAGAAGGAGAAGACAGGCCTTCTCTGGGTACACCTGCGGACCCTGGAACCTCCTCCCCGGCACCACCAGACTTACCCCCTAGTTTCTACCTTTCAGGAAGGAGCTCAAAACCCTCCTCTTCAAGGAATAGTTCCCACCTAACACCTAGGTTCACACACACATTATTTAACCTAAAGCTGGGTGATCAACACTCCCATAGTTTTCTTCCCCGTTGCTTGTAGCTCCCTTGCTGCCCAACTGTCACCCTACCACTCCCGGGTTGTTGGGTCCCTGCTCCCTTCTATCTCTGCTTACCTCACCATAGTCTTCATCCGGTGACTTGTAAAGCACTCTGTTGCTTTCTCAAGCTATGTCAGCACTCAATAAGTATACACCTAACACCAACAGCACACAATTTCACAGATGAGTACAATGTTTAAGCTATTTTAGTAAACTTTAAAAGTTTGGTTTGTAGAAGCAACCACCATCTAATAGGACCCTACTGAGTATTTTAGAATCCCATATTTCGGTTTGGATTAAATGTCATGAAAGAGGGGGCATATATAAAAAACAACTACTAACTCATGAACAACTGTGGTTTCTGTCCCTAGATGATGGTACGTATACACCCTATATAAAAACAGCTAGTGAAAGAACCCTAACTCACTAACAAGATTAACAGTGACCAACAATGAAAAAATAAACCCATTTTCTACAAAATCAGTGCTTCTAATAAAACCTTATACATTCTATGGGCGATTCGAAATATATTAAACTACCATAAGAGTGCATTTAGCTTAAACTACGTTTGGTCTTAGAAGGCAGCTCCTTGATGTGATGCTGTCATCCACTGAGGTCAACCTGATTCAGCAATCAAAGTAGCAGTTGCGTTCTTCAGGACCAACAGGACCCTCATTTTTAGGGTACATAGTCTCAGGTTTCTGTATTACTTCAGATACACAACTTTGAATTTCACCAACTATTCCATCTCAGTGTATAAATGACAACCATGATCTTCTAAACCAGAAGGGAATCACCTTTTCCTTTCTTCTAAAAGATCAGAAGAGTTGTCCTCCAAACATTGCGATTGCTGTTTTGTGCTACCATTTCATGAAGATTCTATGGACTCCGCTTGCACATATTTTTTTAATCAAAAATATATTCTGAAACCATCTACCAATGGCCTGGCATCTCTTGTGTCATACACTGTGGTATGCGACCGCCAGTCTACAGTATGTGACGCATGGTACGCCTCATGCTGTCCATTAGGAAAGATTTATCTTTTTGCAACTTTCCTGCCGTAGTTCGAGCGAGAGCGTGAGATTTTTCAGATTCCAGATAGTCTAGGTGTGGGGCATGAGTGAAACCAGTAGTTGTCCCTGATTAGACAACTATTGGCTGGTTGAAGGATGCAGATCCTTGTCATTGGTTGGTTTGGACTTACTTCGAGCCTGAATTACTCATGGTGGCAACAGTAAAGACAGACCAGTGATCACAGTTCAAGGATGTTCATTAAACTGTAAATGCAGGGTGGAAAAATGCATAACCTACTTCTAGGATGGGCACAAGCTTCCACCATCAAATGAAAAATTAGGCAGTCCTTGTGGCGTCTTGGCAAAGTAAAAGGCCTATGCAAAAAAACAAAATTGCTAAATCCTTACAACTAACTACAGAAAGTGTGTGGAATAGGGTTTTTATAAAGAAATAAGTGTTCACAAATACTAAATCAGGATGTCATTGCCAGGGGTCTTCCTTCCCCTCATTTTAAGCATGGGATAAAGTGGATTTCCTGAACACAGTACGCGTTCAAGCTTTCCCAGCACGATCTGACAGTTCTGTTCCTTTTTTCAATGAAAAGTCTCTTGTCTTCGAGGGCCTGATGTATTCAACAAAACAGATAAACAAAAAGTTACTTTCCAAATGGATTTTGGGTGATTACTTTTCACCCCTGGATCTTCCTCGATCAGGCTCAGATCCAAATACCCACGAGGACGATCACTTCCCGTGGTCTTGCAATACTCCTTGCATTTACACATCTTAATGTGTTTTTAAACAGCTCCTCAGGCTTCACCCCTTTTTTTTTCTGCCTCCCTCTGCCGGGTTCACTCTTGCCAACCTTTGCTAAACAGTTCACTGTGGACAACCCTCGATCGGGTTCACTCCTGTCAACACACTGTTCACAGAGACTTCCGGCCTCGCCCCTTTTGTTAGCATCCCTCTACCGGGTTAGCGCTTGACAACTTTTACTAATCAGTTCACTGTGGACTCCTCTCGGTCGGGTTCACTTTTGTCAACATACTGTCTTGTATCGGCATCCCTCCTTGGGGTTCACTCTTGTTAACTTGTCATTCGTATCTTTTCCATTAATTTCTTGCCATGTGGGACTCACTTCCCTTCGCTTCACACAAATCTGCCGGACAAAGACTTTCGACTGTACAGAGGATTTACAAGAACCCCTATGAACATGTTGACCCCCTTTCGCCTTTTCCAAAGACCCTCTGGTTACAGTATTCTCCATCATCGGGTAATCGGCCAGAGTTTCATGCGTGAGCACCCACGTGGTGCCGGACGACTCTGTTGCTTGTTTTCCCCATATTTCTATTAATAGCTCTTTAAGCCCTTCACCGTTCAGATTAGCCTTTTGTTCCTTTTCGTCCAACACAGTTCGGTTTCTTATCGACTCACCGGCTGTGATGAACCATTTGCCTTTCTCTCTCTTTGGAGTCAAGGTTGGTACCACAGGGACAAGCGTCTCGCCTGGCAAGCTAATCAGCGGAGGAGGGTCTTGTGTACTGTTGACATCTGCTGCAACACACAGTGGCTATTGTTTGCGGTCTTCTGATTCTTTCTGCAAGGTTTCACGGTCCTTGGTCGTAAATGGCAAAGTCCCTTCTCTCCTTGTCACCCTCTCGGAATGAGCAGTCTTTCGCCTCCTCTTGAACTGCCATGCTGAGTTAGCTCTCACGTCGAGCCGTCTTCCTTGCTCGACCTGTGCTCTCGTGCTCCACCTTTTATTCCTGTGGGGAAGGGAAAGGGCCGGCAGGTGTGTGATTCTGGTCAATTGCCTGACCCTTGTATGGGATAGTCAGGTAAACGGCTCTGGTGGTAGTTCGTTGTCTTTTGTGTTGTGCGAGAGTGTTCGTGTCGGAAAAGGGGGGCGGGCAGTGTTTTTGGAATATCCTATGTGGTAGGATAGGGAAAAGGTGTTGAAATAAGGGGGAATACTGCGTCTAACATGTCGGTGTCCCACTCCCATCCATGTGATCCTCCTTCACTGGTCCACCCCCAGGAACTGGATCCAAGAGAGGATGACAGATCCACGGAGACACCTTTGGATTTCTCACAGGCTGTACAAGGTTCCAACTCTTAAGTTTGGCCTGAACCACACAAAGATTAGGAAGAATGGCTGAGCAGCTAGGCTTAATCTAGGAGGGGAGAAGGGCTATATGACGGAACAAAGAACTCCGAGCATACATTTATTCAAGATAACACTTATACACTAAAGTTATATAGGATACATTACTCACCGTAATCTTATTTCTGATGCTTGTATCTGCTTAGATTCACATGCTGTGCGTAAGCCGGCATCTAGTGGAAGCTGCAGAGTATTACAGTTGTTTTCGAAACTCGAAAAAGGGGCGTCGACAGGGCGTGCCAGTAATCCTATCCCTAGTGTGACGTCCACTGTACCCAGGATCCCTCATGCGTCGAGGTCCCTCAGATTGTTATTTTTCTGACATGAGGTGTAGCACGAGTACAGCAGTATCCAAGCAAATACGTATCCGACAGGCTCATAAGCATCCATGCGCCTTCTCTCCGAGGGGAGGAACGGTGGGTCGCATGTGAATCCAAGCAGATACAAGCATCAGAAATACGATTACGGTGAGTAATGTATCCCTTCTGAGGCTTGTGGAATCTGCTTAGATCACATACTGTGCATAGATTAGCGAGCAGTGGAAGGAGGTGGGATGTGAGAAGGTTCATGAGCGAATAAATGTCTTAGAACCGCTTGACCCACTTGTGTATCTGTCTTGGAATGGGTATCAATGCAGTAGTGCTGAGTATAAGTATGAACAGAGCTCCAAGTAGCGGCCTTGCAAATACTGTCTAAGGGGACATTTGCAATGAAAGCCAGAGTGGCTCCAGTAGCTCTTGTGGAGTGGGCCTTGGGCGTAAAAGGCAATGTTTTATCTGATAGGGAATAGCACAGTTGGATACATCTGACTATCCACCTAGAGATGGCATTTTTAGAGATGGTCACCTTTTCTGCCTGGCGCTATGGAGACAAAGAGTTGATCTGTTTTTCTTAGCGGTCTGGTCTTGTCTACGTAGTAGAGGACTGCTCTTCTCACATCTAGAGTGCGAAGTTTTATCTCAGCTGAGCTGTTGGGTTCCTGGAAGAAAGCCGGTGGCTCAATCGACTGGTTTACATGAAATTTGTAGATATATTTAGGTGAGAACCTTGAGTGAGTATGCAAAACCAGTTTGTCCTTGTGTACAACAAAGAAAGGATCCTGCACTGACAATGCTTGGATTTCACCAACCCTTTTTATGGAAGTGATAGCCACTAAGAAGGCAGTTTTATAAGTCAGGTGTTTGAGACTAGACTTGTGCATAGGCTCGAAAGGGGGTCCCCATGAGCTTATCAAGTACCACATTGAGGTCCCATCCTCGCGGTGGTTTAGAAATTGGAGGGTGTAGTCTCTTTACCCCTTTCATGAATGCTTTGATGACTGGTATTTTCCACCATGAGACCTTATGAGAAGTTGCATAGGCTGATAAAGCTGCCAGGTGGACCTTTAAGGAGTTTACCAACCCCACGTCTAGCAAATGGAGCATATAAATTAGAATGTGAGATGGAGTACATTCTACGGGGTTGATTTGTTTAGCTTGGCACCAGGTTACAAATCTTTTCCATTTGTCAAAGTAACAGTGCCTAGTGTTTGGTTTTCTTGATTCCTTCAAGATATCCATGCATCTCTGAGGCAGTTGAGGTGTCCGAACTCTATGACTTCAAGACCAATGCTTCCAAGTTCATTGAGCGCGGCTGCGGGTGCACTGTTAGTCCCTCGTGCTGGGTGAGTAGGTTGTACTGGCACGGGAGTTTGATGGGATCGCACATCACCAGTTTGCGCAGCTGTGGATACCATTGTTGTCTTGCCCACATACGAGCAACTAGGAGCAACACATGGTCTCCGTCACGATAGCTTAAAATCTTTGCAATTACAGGCCTAAGGAAGTCTCCAGGTTTGGGGCATGGGGCCAGTGCACAGTGGGCTTGCTCAATAGTGAAAAAGGGAGACGGGTCGGGATTGCCCTGTAGGTCATTTAGCAGGTTCTCAACAGCTAGCTCAATCCTTCCTGTAAGTGCATCCTCGGACACGCCCACAATTCTAATGCATCTCTGAAAGCGAGATTCCAAGTCATCGCACTTGGCCTTGACAGACTTCAGGTCACAAGTGAGGGAGGCCACCGTGACCTGGAGCGCCTGTATCCCATCCAAGTTAGCTCAGATTCTAGTTTCGGCTTCATTAACTCAAGTTCCAGCATGATCTAATTGCGTTTTAAGTGATTCAACATTTGCGTTTTCATGAAAGGTTGAAAAGTCTTTGGTCATGGATTCCATCATGTTGGTGAGGTCGGGGTAGGTGTAGTAGCAGGCGGAGAAGTGTCATTGTGGCACTTTGTGGATTGCCCCTGTTCAGGTCTGGGAGTAGCCTTCGTAAATGTATCCATGGCACTGGACTTATTGGCACGCCGGGCCTTATTGGCCATTTTCTGGGTAGACAGCCGTCTCCGCAATCCAGCAGGTCAGAGTTGGGTCCCAGATGGCACTGGATAGCATGGAAGTAGCGCCCCGTCATGGGCCCAAGGGGTGCACCTCGTGGAAGCAACGTGAGAAGTTTAAGGGCGAGGAGTAGGGCTTTGTGCAGCGTGTTGTGGGTGACTCCCGTGCATGTTTGGCAGTCGTAGAGTGTGCCACTCACAAGGCTGGGTCAGTAGGGCTTTCCACCGGACGTTTGCCAGGCTCCAGGGTGTATTTTAGGAACTAGCCAGAAGAATGACCAGGAGCAGGAGCGGGGGGGGGGGGGGGGTCCCTCCATCTCTCAGCGGTCAGCCCCACTAGCCAGTGCGGGTGGCAGCCCAGCACCCGGATCTTCAGCTGTGCCAGATTACAGTTGAGATGGTGAGGTATCTGATATCGATTGTCCAACAGCGTGCAGCGAGTGGCTGTCACTTCCAGAAGTAAATACTATGTCAGTGGGCACAGGAGGGGGGGCAGATGAAGAAGGTCTTGAGAATGGATTTAGTATGGCGTGGGATTGTGCCCCCAGTTCACGCTGGCTGTGCACATGGGCGCCTCAGGCAAATGGTGAACCACTTTAGCACTTACTTGGTGATGATGTAGGCTTCCATGGTTGAGTCATCAGTGCAGCCATAGGATTAATATGGGCCTGGGGTCGGCCAGTCAGTAGCAGGAAGAGCCCCGGTCCAAGCGGCCCCCAGCACACACGGGAGGCAAGCAGGTCCAGCCCCCAGCCCAGGTCACGTCGCTGGCTGCGTATGACTCTCCTATGGACTCAGCTTTTGTAAATGTCTTGGCGCGTTTGGCCCCAGAGGTGTGGACTGTGTTGCCTCGCTAGCCCCAGCCACCTCCAAACCCAGGTGCCATGTGCCGCTGCGGCAGCTGGTATGTCTGCACACGAAGTAGGGTGGGGCCGTGATCAGGGGAGAAGTATGAGGGGCCGCACAACCCCACCGTATGCGGCCTCAGGGTGGCGTCCTCCCACAGCCTGGTGTGTGTATATGAGTCCTTACGGCCTCAGCCGCCTGGCGTATCCCCACCAGCGCTGCAGGCAGGCAAGCGAAAAGGCGCAGGCAGTGTTCCGCTGCAGCGTGCGGGCAATGGGGAGAACAAAGTCGACGACTACAGGCGAAGCGGGCAACAGCCTCCCACCCGCACCTCAGTCGTCCAGCACCGCGCAGCAGCCCCCGATCAGGCCCTGGTTCCAGAGCAGCAGGAGTGGGAGGGGGTGTCGGCGCACACTCCCCGGACCTCTAGTCGAGCCCCATTAGGGCGAACGGATGGCCGCCATAGGCGGCCCCTCCACAAAGGCACTCGATATCTCGGCTGTAGCTGCGTATCTTCTTTGGCGGCACCGGGGCACTAGCTCTGGCCGCACTCTGCGTCACAAGCCATGCAGTACTCGTTCTACTTGCTGGGTTGAGCAATTCGCCCAGGATTTGGTTCAGTGATGCACCCCACCGTCAGCATTCAGCTAGGGTATTTTTGATGTCAGGAGCTCTGTAAACTGCCACATTAGATGGATTAATGTCGGCTATGTGTGGAGCTGGTTCACCAGGCAGCCATTTCCTAGGCTGCTCAACCTCCTGCTGTATTTTCAATCTATTTTTGGCGGATGCAACCAACAGCTTTACTTGTGGTGTAATTGCTGGTTTGGCTATCCACCCCTTGATTGTTAGTATTATGATGTTATGATGTTGATGTTATGATCACTACGCTTGGAGTTGTACACCTCCAGGCTTGACAGGTTTGCATGTAAATTGTCTGAGACGAAGATATAATCCAATATCTTTTTCGCCCGTCCCCTCTTCCAAGTTGGAGTAGCCGGTATGTCCCCTTTGGTGTGCCCATTCGCCAGGAGAATATTCCTCAGTGCTAGATCGTTCCTCTATTCAAGGCCTCTTGCTGCTTGTGGAGATAGCAATTGGTAAGCTCTTTAATCAGTTGTCGAAGCAATGGATATTGAGATCCCCACATATCGCGAGGTCCAAATTTGGCCAGTTACCCATTGCTTCGTCTAATACTGATCTTACAAATCTGCCTCCCTTAGATGATGCTACATTCCAGTACAGGTTAATTATTACCGTCGTCAAGATTTCTTCTTGTTCGGAGCCCATCCTTATTGTTGAAGCCTGTATGAGTAGGGAAGGCCATTTTTCAGAAATTACTTTAAAGCCACAGGTATTCTTTAGTGCCATCAGGAGGCCCACCATAAACCGATTATATCGTAATCGTCAAACTTTAGGTCCCCCTTTCCTAAGAGATGAGCAAAACCGCTCTAATTCCAACTACAAAGCACCTTCTGCGGGCGATCTATTTCCTTCCCCGTCTCCACCTTTGGCTTTGGGCGCAATGCACTTGAACTACCAGCAGCCAGAGCACCTGCCAGCCGGCATCAACTTACTTCATCCTGTTCAAGCAGTTAGGCCTCTTTTAGTGATTGGCTATTTCCTTCTACTATACAGAGTCTGATTTTTTTGAGTCATCGCTTGATTCAAGAGGATAGACCTATGATCCGTTTTAGGCCCCTGTTTTGCCGCTGATGTTGATTAGGGCTTCAAGGATGTTCTTGCGGAAGTGGCATTGCTTCCGCCCTGGTGTACTTGATCTTTTAAGTCGTATTTCGCTAAGGTGAAGCCCATGGGCAGTAATCGCCCCCCGCATCCCCAAGCAGCAGAACTTTTTTCGCTGTTGAGGATAGGTAGATCACAGCTTTGTCCAGAGGGTCTCCTTCTGGAAATTCGATCAGATTCAAATCTTTAGACTGGATCCCCCTTAAAACGGGGATATACAATGGATGAGGCGCAACACATCGACTCTGTTTAGGATTAAATCATCTTTTATATATAGCACTCTCTCCAGAAGCAATCTAAATGTGTTGCTAGCCCAGTCTTGGCTGCTTTTTGCCCCCCCCCCCCTCGCTCCCCTTTATTGGACCTCTGAATTTGAAGGGGATTCCCTCCCTTAGCCCTCGTATCTCCCGACAGTTCAATCCTTCTTTGCTCCAAAATCTTGAACTGCATCCGCGACACAAGTCTGTCTTTTCATTTCTCAATGGGGTAGAAGCTGCCTTGATGTACATCAACGTCGCCTCCATCTAACAGGGGGATCCTTTCTGGAGTTTATCTTAATTCTCCTGTGTCTATACCTTTTCCTTTTTATCGACTACTCTTCTTGGGAGGTCGTTTTTCTCTAAGATTTCCTTTTCACTACTTTTCTCCTACTCACTTAGGTAGTCTTGAATGTTGCACCTTCAGGGGAGGGATTCCACCTCCCGTTCTTCTGGGGCAATACTTTCCTCTTCATCATATGATGAAGTCGTCGAGAGGTTGGTTAAATCCACCATCTCGTCTCGATATTTCCTCTGACGGTTAAAGTTTTTCTAACCACCTTGTGATTCCCCCTGGTTTATTATCATCATCTACTTTCAAAGTGAGGTCAATTTTCTCTCAATTTCTGAGTGAGGGGACCAGTATCTTTAGGAAGAGTTAGGTTTCTCAATGCCGAGGTTTCCTTTTGTGGAGACCGGGGCTGGGACCACTTTAAATTGTGACAGTGATTCTTTGCTTTATTCACATGTCTCCTCGGTTTAGTAATTTTCAACTTTAAGGACTCTTACTTTGGCGTGACTCGTCTAGGTTAGGACTCATTTTCCTACCATCCAACAATTTGGAATACATCTCAAACAACTTCTTTGGAATACTTTTAAGTGGCTCCATATCCGTGGGAGGCAGTCCACCACCCCCCCCTAAATTAGGCTGCCATGTAGTAGTGAACCCCACGTGCGGTACCCGAACTCCAATAAACGGGCCGGCAGCCCTGTGATGGAGAAGACACCAGCGGCCAAGGCCTTCCAAGTAGAGATCACTTGGATTGGCACTCCAGTCCTATATAGAGAGAGTGATTTAAGTAAGAATATTAGCCTCAAGATTGTGGAGACATTGAAAGTATTACAGAACTAATCAAGACTTACCCTGAGGAAGACCACAAGTTAGTAGAAACACATGTTGGTGGTCCATAAACAATATTATATTTAGGTGTTGATCATTTCATTAGCAATCCAACTGGATTCTGATTAGAGTTGTGATGAGTGTGGCAAGGTGGGGTGCAGGTGGCCAGTTTTGTTGAATGTATCTTTTTTCTTGTGACTTTGGTCACACTCAGATTTTGGCCGATGTTTGCCTTTCTATGTTATTAAAGACTTTGTTTTTCAAACACGCTGGCTGTGGTCCAAGTAGTTGGCTCAACTCGGTAGCAGCCTTCTTGAAGTCAATTGAAAAAAAAAAGTCACACCGAGCTCTCATCCACACTATGAAAACGTTGGTTTTCCCCATTCATCCGCTTCCATCAATGATCATATTTTATGGAAACTAAGTGGTTACCCTTTTTCTTTGGCCTGGATTGCCAAGTTACTTGATACACCGAGAGGTCATTGTAGGTATGACCTTAGCAATGATAACCGACATAACAGTATTAACATAGCACTTCGCATTCCATATCGTACAGAAAAAGTGAGCCCAACACTAAACCTAACTATTATATCTTTCTAACACCGAACTAATAGGTTTGCAGTAGTTGAGCACTGTGTAAACATTTGTGCATATTTCTTTTACACAACATATTTCCTTAAGAGGCATCACAGCGCCATCTCTGTATTGGTTTGTATTATATGGTTCTGTCTGGCTCAGACCAGGCCACAATAACCCTTCGCGTCACTAGAGTTTTTTTCAAGAACTGCCCGACTACCTTTCATGAGGAAATGAGAGTTCGGATAGTGGAAGCAAACGAGGGCTTCATAATATGGGGTGTGGGGTTTGAGGGTGAAGGACACAACTGCAAGTCGATTGGGTATTGATCTTCATACACTGTGCACCTGGTAACATTAAGTGACACTTCTCAACCAGCCAAAAGCGGCAAAGGTTTGCTGGAATCCACAGTTTGATCCTAAAATAAAAAGGTCACTCGCGGGTTAAGGCTGCACTGAAATAAAATGCAACATCCACAATACACTCTTCTGTAGTACAGTAGTCTCAGTTAGAAGGGTGGGCACATTCCTAGTGTAATGTTTTATTTAAGCTACTTGAAAGCTTACAATGGGGAGAGCAATAGGCAAATACAAAGGAGGAGCTGTGGACGGATCCAATTTTAGGTGGAGATCATTCCAAGTAAAGCCCATTAATCCACGAGGGACACTATTGATCTGCTCGAATATCTGTAAAAGACCTACTCAATTTCAATATTGAATTACAATTCATGTAAATACATTTTAAAAAAAATACCCCAGACATTTTGCGGATATTACAGTGCGACTACTTTGCAGGCTAGGTGGTACCAACAATTTAGGAATGTCTTGTCTTTACTGAGTCATAAGCCAGTTGGCATCTAAATATTCCAATGTATAATACATGCCTTAAGGTTAAACTCCCGCAATTTAATTGTACCAACGAATGCATAAGTGTTTAACAGCCGTAACCTTATTTTCTTGATGGTGTCGATTTTCATAAGATTAAAACAGATAAAATGGCTTGATACAGCAAAGGGAAATAATCTTCACTGATATATTAAGGTAAAACTCCTACGTAGCCTACAGAATGGTTTTATTGAATCATGTTGCGTTAACGCCTCAACACAAAACAGTGCTTCTATAAAACACATTCACTCATCTTATGCAGCATACGGAAATGGAGTATACACGCTTATCTCTCCCACAGGGGTGCATGATGCAACAGCATGATTAACTGCGGCACAGAAGGATGAACAAGTTGCCTGCTTCATTTTGTGCACGATTATAAGGCGGCTTTCCAACACGTGTGGTTCATGAGCAGATTTTGGAAGAAGAGAAGGGGGCTTTTCTGAACCTGATCCGACAGGGACCTCAACTGTAAAATACAGAACGGAACCTGGCCAAGTATGACAGAAACAGAAGGTGTTTCATTGCAGAGCTCGTGGACTTGGATCTGCACAGATGCATGGGGCCACCATCAGTGGCGTATTTAGGCTTTCTGCTGCCCTAGGCCAAAATAAGTGCATGCACCCTTCCCAAACTTTACTCCACCTCTGGCAGACTATGCACCTTCACTAGATTCCACCCCTTCAACAAACTAGTAAGCATTTTCCAAACTATGCCCCTTCACCCCCATTTTGGCTCCATAACATAAGGAGGTTTTTAAGGTTGCAGCGAACAGATAGTTATTGCTTCCGCTCTATTAATTCAACTGCTATCTTTCATGTTATGTTGGTGGAAAGAAAGTTTTCAGACCTGTGCTGGCCAAGAGTTGGAGAAGGCAACGTATTCTACAGTTGGGTGCACTAAGGGTACTTGCTACGGCCATTTGTCTACTTTCCGTTAGGTCCGAAAAAAATCTTTAAGAAGCAAGGTCCGGAAATAATCTTTTTCAGGAAGCAATAAGAAAATAAGTGGTTTGCTAACCAGACACAAGTGAAAGAAGGTTGGAAAGAGGAATTTTGGTTTCAATGCTAAAACATGCATTACTTACCGTAAAAGCATTTCTGATGATTGTATCTGCTTAGATTCACATGCTGTGCATAGTCTGACATCCAGTGGTCACTGCAGAGTATTGCATTTTGTTTTTCATAGTCGAAAAGGGGACGTCGACATAGGCGTGTCTGTAATACTATCCCTATAGTGACGTGCAGTGTACCCAACATCCCTCACACGTCGAGGTCGCTCCGTTTGTATTTTTTCCTCGCCCTGAGGAAGCCTTCTAGGCGTGAGTGAGTTCATAAGAGAGAAAGTAATACGATGTCTATGTTCCTTCCATCCGAGCGGTGAGGAAGGGTGGGCCGCATGCGAATCTAAGCAGATACAATCATCAGAAATGCTTTTACAGTAAGTAATGCAGGTCTTCTGATGTTTGTTAATCGGCTTAGAATCACATGCTGTGCATAGGCTAGCGAGCAGTACCCGGAGTTGGAGGTGGATTGTGAGAAGGAACAGTAGAGAAAAGATGTCTTAATACTGCTTGTCCCACCTGGGAATCAGATCTAGAATGGGCATCTAGACAGTAGTGTTTTGTAAAAGGTGTTGTTTGTTTGTTTATTTGTAGCGCGCGCCAGACCCGAGGGTATCCGGGCACGTGTTCAAGAATACTTTAAGCTTACATGTTACAGTTACACATTTCAGGAGGGTTACAAGGTGCATTAGCAGTAAATGATGACAATGTACGTGTTACAGTTACACATTTCAGGAAGGTTCCATGGGGCCTCATTAAAAGTACTCCGGTCCGGAATTAACACTGCCGGTAAAACCATACCGGCTCCGTTTCCATGTCCGCCCAATCATGACCCGCGGCCCCGGTAATAGCACCACCCTAAACCGCCACTGTGGAAATATGGGTCCCGTTAAGTCCGTCTGCACGGAAACCCCTCCGTTACCGTCAACACGAAACACCGTGACCATCACAACTAGCGCGGACACGGAAATACCGGCAAAAAAAATGGCGTAAATACCGTGATCACGGTGGCGGAACCGCCGCCACCGCGAACATGGCGTTATACACTGCCTGCTGAACTGAATCAGGGCACAGGTGCACCAAATCAGCCCAGCTGGACCTAGCAGGCCACTGGGAGCCCACAAAAGGGCAACACCCAGCCCAACAACACAGAACCATGCAGGCAGCAGGTCTAGTAGCACTGGTATTGGGCCTACTCAACCAACAGGCAGCACTGCACATGGTGGCAGTAATGGCGCAGAGGAGGAGGCGTAGGCGGAGGAGGCGCAGGCGGCAACCAGCCAACCCTGCAGCTATGGCAAACCCCATTGCCCAGCCAGCCCGACCCCGCCGCCAGCCAGCTATACCACGCATCAGGGCCTCACCCTGGAACCTCACCCCAGGACAGATCCACACACTATACCGGCTGGACCGTGCAACAATCCTGCACATCACCGCCATGATTGAGGACAACATCAGCAGCCTAATTGACACCCCCACCGCCATCCCCCCCCCCTCTTGAAGGTTGTCTCAGTACTGCATTTCCTTGGCACTGGCACCTATCAACACACGGTTGGTGAGCTGCACGGCATATCACAACCCTGTTTCTCCTAAATCCTGGTACAGGTACTGGATGCCCTGTTGCGCCATGTGTCGGAACACATAGCCCTACCCCGCACCCTCCCGGAGGTCATTGCCACCAAGTTGGCCTTCCATGCCATAGCAGGCATGCCAAATTGCATAGGCGCAGTTGACTGCACCCACGTCGAGCTGACAGTACCACATGCAATTGAGGCGGTATTCCGCAATAGGAAACAGTATCACTCTTTGAATGTCCAGATGGTTTGTGATGCCATGCAACTGATTACACACTGCTGCGCACGTTTCCCAGGCTCATCACATGACTCAATGGTACTGCGGAATTCCACGTTGCCACGGTACATGGAACGCTATGCCGGACAAAGCACATGGCTATTAGGTGAGTACAGCTGACGATGCAACAACCCTGTCGAAGTGGTGTGTGTGTGTGTGTGTGTGTCCAGGCCAATGAGCATTGTGAGTGTGCCGCTGTGACCGCACATGCATCACCCCCCTTCCATCTACCAAATACACAGCGGATGCCAAACATCATGAAGGAAGACATGACAGGGCACCACAATGTGCCTGTGCACACGCTGGCACAGCCAATCCTGTCACTGTCCCATGAACCCTGTGCCACTGCAGACACCCACCCTCAATTGAAACACTGCCTCAAAAGGCACGAGACACGTGTAAATGAGACAACGTGTATTTACTACTTCCGTACAGTGGAGTCACTCTGCCATGTGTGGACAGCACTGCACTGTGACATGCACACAATCAAATGTCACCCGCAGGGCACAGTAAAGATGCAAGTTGATGTGTAGGCCCATATCCAGTCAGCGACATACATCGTGATGCCCAAAACATACCTCCATGGTACATATGCATGAATGAATGATGATACAAGAATGCACAGCAGCAGATGGGGACATGATGCCACGAACACTGACATGTTCCCCCATCTACATCCCATGTAGGTGATGCGGGATATGCACTCACGCCATGGATGAGGACACCTGTACGGAGACCAAGGAACAGGCATGAACAGGCATACAATAGGGCACATATCCGCACACGTGGAATGATTGAGAGGACATTTGGACTGCTGAAGGCCCGTTTCTGCTGTCTGAGCAGATCTGGCGGATCACTGCTGTACAGCCCAGTGAACACGGGTAAAATCACGCTCGTATGTGCCATGCTGCACAATATATGCCTGCGCAGGAACATCCCAATGCCACCAGACGCAGATGAGGAAGATGGGGATGGGATGGCACCGCCTCCCCCTGGGGGTCCACATGATGGCCAGAGAGCACGGGATGCCCCGATTCGCATTTACTTTTGAGTCATAGCACAATCACAGAAATGCACGAACATGGTGACGATAATGAATTAATAGTTGCACTGCAAAATAAATTATCAATGTCCACACATGTATGTCTTGATTCGAAATGGTGATGTATTGATGTAATAACAGGGAAGGAGGTGCATTGGTTAGGGAAGCTGTACACCCCGGGCCACCCACCACCCAAACGTGCCCACCCCCACCCAGACCCCATTGTTCAAACCCCCAAAACTACCTTCCCCACCACCCAAACGTGCCCACCCCTCTCACACCCTTGTAGTCCATGTGTCCTGCACTACCCCACACACATGCCATCACTTCCATGTGCGCTTCTGTGCCTGTGCAACCTTGCCCGAGGGACCCGTTAGCCTACTCGAGCGCCTCCTTGGACTGGCAGTAGTGGAGCTGGATGGGGTGGTTGTGTTTGATTGGGCAGAATCTGGGATTGAGGGCATCCGTGCCAGATTTGCCTGTTGGCCAACCAACATGGCCTCTACAAGCCTGGAGGGGTGGTCGTTGCCCTCCCGCACATGGCGTGCAAGGGTCACTATAGTGCTCGCAAAGCGTCCGATGGACCTCGACAGGCGACGCACTGAGGCGCTGTAGCTCTCCCTCTGCAGCCTGGATTCCTCCAGCTGCCTCTCCACCAGCTGGGTGAGGGTAGCCTGCTGGTCCTCCATCCGCTGCATGCGGGCATTCAGTTCGACCATGGATGGGGTGGGCGACCTCATGGGACTCCCCAGTGATGGGGGGCTGAACCCCAGCTCATGGAAGGAGCCCAGGTCTTCCAATGTGGGCATCTCCCCCTGTGGCCCCGTTTCCGAGTGCTCTTGCGGGGCACTGTTATCACTGCAGGCCGCCCCCTCTGCAGTGCTGCTGCCTTCGGTGTTGTGTTGGGTGGCCATGATAGGTTGCCGTGGCACCTGTCTAGACTCAGCCAGTGTGGAGCGGTGGGGATGTTGGTGGTGGTGGTGGGCCGCACATCTGTAGTGGCTGGTAATGTGGCCAGAGGTGCAGAACTGCCGGCAGCATCCTCCTGTGTGGTGGCGGTGGCTTGTGTACTTGCCGGTGCAGATTGGCTGGCCTGTTGTGCAGTATCACTGTCACTTGAAACGGCTGTGGGGACACAAAGGGCATGCAATAAGTGTTGTTGTGGTGGCAGATGGGTGCATCACATGCGTCATTAAGATTGTACATTGAATAGTGTTAGTCACATGCATCTGATTGCTGTTGTATGCATTCTGTGATATTGGTTGCCATACGGATCATGATGGGTCCTTTGACCCACACATGCACTGCCTGGGAGGGGGGGTTGTTAATGGGTCCTTTGGCCCACACATGCACTGCCTGGGGGCGGGGGGGGTTGTTAATGGGTCCTTTGGCCCACACATGCACTGCCGGGGGGGGGGGGGGGTTGTTAATGGGTCCTTTGGCCCAGTACTCACAACTGCATATTTACATGTGGCATTCATGTTTGGGCACTTACCGGCATCTGCAGGTGGGCTCACTCCTGCCTCAGCCTCCCCGATCCCATGGATTCCCTCTAGGTGGAGGACGCTGCTGCAACGCTCCTCCCATGCTTGCAGCCTCAGTGGGGAAGGGGGTCCTCCGCCTGTCCCACTGCTGCGTTGGCGGTGCGTGGAAATGAGGTTGCGTACCCTCAGGTCGTCCCACCGCTTGTGGCAGTCCTTCACGCTCCTCACTGCCACGCCCACAGCGGTGCACTTGCGTGCAGCTTCGGCCCACACCTCCTTCCTCCGCTGCAGTGTGGCACGCCGTTGGTCGGCGCTGAACAGCATCTCCGCATTGTCCACAATGTGCTCCACCAAGACGGTTAGCTCCGCCTCGCTGAAGCGCTGTTTGCGCTGCCTCTGAGCAGGAATCCTGGCAGACATGCTGGTGGTCCCTTTTAGCTTCTCAGAGTTAGGATTGTGCTTGTGCTGGCTCTGGATGGCAATGGGTTGTGCTTTTATATGATGGCCGCCTCTCTGTTTCCTGTTTTGGCGATCATGGTATTTCCGGTTCCGTGTCCGTGGCGGCGGAGGCGGAAACGGGTTTTGCGCCACTTCTGGCTGCGTTATTTCCATTTCCGTGGGGTTTTCCGTGATGGCGGTAACAACGTTTCCGAGTCCGTGTGGTGCGCGCGACCGGCAGCGTGTAATCGGACGGTTTTTCCGCAACCTTGCGGACACGGAAACGTTTTTACCGCCGTCACGGATTTTGCACGGTCCCGGACTGGCAGGTTGTAATGAGGCCCATGGTGTATCATTAGTAAGTGATGACAGTATGCGTGGGTACATGCGCAGGTGATTGTGCACAGGGATGTGTACACAGTAAGCATTGAGTGTCAGGAGAAAGGTGGGTTAAGCGGGTGATGAACGCGGTATGCGTTCGGCTGCGGATTAACAGGTGGGTCAGACGTGAATAGTCCTAGTCTAGTAGGTTATAGGTCATTCTCTTTGAGCCATTTAATGCAATTGAGTCTGAAGTGTGGATAAGATTGGACAGATCTTAAGGATGATGGGAGGGAGTTCCATAGCTGGGCCGCTTTGACAGGGAAGCTGGTGCCTCCGGCTGTGCTCAGTTTAAATGGGGGCACGGCTAGTTGGTTGGTGTATGCTTCTCTGGTAGGTCTGCTAGAAGTTCTCCTTTTGAATCTTTCTGTTAGGTATTTGGGGGCTAGGTCATTAATACTTTTGAAAGTCAGTGATGCTGTTTTGAGTTTAATTTTGTCAGCTGTGGATAGCCAGTTAGATTGTCTTCTGACGTCTGAGATGTGCTCTCTTCTTGGGATCACTAGGGCGGCTCGAAGGGCGTTGTTCTGCAGGGTTTGGATTTTTTGCAGTGAATACAGAACTCCAGGTTGCCGCTTTGCAAATGGACTCCAGAGGGATATGAATGCTATGGAAGCCCCAGTGCCTCGAGTAGAATGTGCTCTTGGCTTGAAGGGAAGTTCTCTCTTGGCAAGAGTGATACATTGGACAATCCATCTAGATATAGTGGACTTTGAAACTGCATATCCTTCTCTTCCTGCCGCCACCGAGACAAAGAACTGATTAGTCTTTCTCAGTGGTCTAGTTCTTTCCATATAAAACATGACCGCTCTGCGCACATCAAGTGCGTGCAGGCTTTTTTCTCCCAAGTTTGATGGGTTTTGAAAGAACGTTGGTAGTTCTATAGACTAGCTGACATGGAATTTCGAAATTAATTTTGGTGCAAAACTAGGATGTGTGCGTAGAACCACCTTATCCTTGTGAACTGTTACAAAGGGGTCTAATATAGAGAGCACTTGTAGTTCACTTACTCACCTAATGGGGGTGATAGCCATTAAAAAAGTGGTTTTAAGAGTGAGGTTCTTAAGTGTTGCTTTGTGCATGGGTTTGAAGGGGGAGGCCATGAGCCTGGTTAGTACCACGTTCAGGTCCCATCCGGGAGCTGGTAAGCGTAAACAAATTTCCCTGACCATGTTATCCAGAGACCGTTCCCCTTGGAGCAGTTCTGGGGGTATCTGGAGGCGTAATCTTGGCATTGGGTGTTCTCCAGAGTTGCGAACAGATCTATTTCTGGGAAGCCTCATAGTGCAAAACCGTTGCGGACGATGTCTTCTCGTAAGCGCCATTCGTACTCTGCGGGTAGAGGGAAGTCTCTGCTGAGTCGTCTGCCAGCAGATTGAGTTCCCCTGGTACATGTTGTGATAACAGGAACATGTGTTTGAGAGCCCACTTCCAGATGTTCTGGGACAGCTTGGACAGTCCTGGAGAGTGAGTGCTCCCTTGTTTGTTCAGGTAGTACATGGCTGTGTTGCTGTCTGTGAGGACCAGCACGGTCTTCCCTTGAAGGTGTGCCTGGAAAGCCTTCAGTGCCTTGAAGACCGCCAGTAGTTCCAGCAGATTTATGTATTTGGACGCCACACTCTGAATCCAAACTCTGTGTGCAGTCTGATGGGATAGGTGAGCCTCCCATCCTGTGAGGGATGAGTCTGTGATTAGAGTGGCTTTCACTGCGGGGGTCGTGAATGGTTTCCCTATAACAAGGTTTTCCTTCGACCATCACCGTAGCGAGAGAACCAAGGCCTGCAAGACCACCACTAGATCATCCCATTGTCCACTAGCCTGACACCACTGGCTGTTGAGCCACTTTTGCATTGGGGCAGTCGCGCATGAGGTACCAAATATATACATGACGCCATAATTCCTAGCAAACGCATTGCTGTGCGTACCGTCGCCTCTCGACCAGCTACATATTTAGGGATCTGAAACAGCATATTTTGGACCCTCTCGTTGGAGGGGAAGACGAGGCCGTCCTTTGTTCGAATTGGAGCCCCTAGGAATTGCTTGACCTGGCTGGGGTCTAGGCTTGACTTCTCGTTGATGGAGAAGCCCAGTTGGAACAAAAGGTCTACAGTCTTTTGGGTATTTGAGAGGCATGTCTCGTAAGAATCCCCGGTTATGAGCCAATCGTCTAGGTAAGGGTATACGGGAATGGACAACCTGCGCAGGTGGGCCGCTGCCACTACTTTCGTGAATACCTTTCGGCGCTGACGCTATGCCAAAGGGTAGCACTTTGAACTGGTAGTGTTTGCCCTCCATCATGAACCTGAGGTATTTTCTGTGCGCTGGCAACATTAAAATATGAAAGTATGCATCTTTCATGTCCAATGTTGTCATGTAATCTTCCTGTGAAAGCAGGGGAATTACTTCCTGTAGGGTCACCATGCGAAATTTTTAAGCCCTTTTTGGGTACAAGGAAGTACACTGAATAAATACCCCCTGTTGTCTGTGATAGAGGCACAACCTCTATTGCTCCTTTTTCTAGTAGCAGTTGGACTTCTTGAAGAAGGATGTCGAGGTGCTCTGGTGATAGGCGTCTTCCCCTTGGGGTCTGTACTTAGGGGTCCTACTGAATTCTATGCAGTACCCATGGGCTATAGTTGACACTACCCAGCGGTCTGTTATACCCTCCCATGCTGGTAGAAAAGATGTTAACCGGTCCCAGACCGGCGACGCATGGGAGGGGACCGGAACCTTCGGGTCATTTGGTGTTGGTAGCCGGGTAGCCTCTAGGAGTGGGGCCCTGACCTCTTCCCTTGCCGCGATGTTGTTCTCTGAGCGTATTGGCCGCTGGTTCCTTGAGTAGAGGACCAGTTGCCTGCTGAGGAATATTGTTGCTGTCGCTGGCCTCGAAAAAAAGTGTGTTGCCGTAACCTGGCTTATTTGGAGGCCTCGAGATCTGGTCTAGAGTTTTAAGGGTATCAAAATCCTTCTTAGCAGTCTCTAGCGCATCATCCACCACCCTACCAAACAGGTTGGAATCCTTGATTGGTTTATTGATGAGCGACGACTGGGTCTCTGGTTTAAAACCTGAGTTCCGGAGCCAGACATAACGCTTGAGAAGTATCCCCTGAACTAAAAACCGGCCCGCCGTCTCCGCAGCATCTAGTGCGTTTTTGATGATGCTTTGGTTAACCAGGGTACCTTCCGTTACAGTGGCTAACAAGCGAGTTTGTGGGGCTCAGGGACTTCGAGGTCTTGGCGTAACTTTCCCCATTGGGCATCGGCATAGCTTGCCAGTACGGTATTGTTATTGGCAATTCTGGTGGAAAAAGCTGCTGAGGCTATAATCCTCTTTCCCAGGGTGTAAAGTTTCTTTCCTTCCTTGTCTGGGGGTGCTTCGCTAGTAGATAGCGGAACCCCTGCCCTTTTCCTTGTGGTTGTTACTACCAAGGAATCAGGTATTGAGTGACCCTTAATGTATAATGGGTCAGAGGGTGAGGGACTAAACAGCTTCTCAATTCTAGGGTTGACCCCTCTAACCAAGGCAGGTGTTGATAACGATGGAATAAGTCGTCTTTTGACTGAGGCGAGAAGGGGAATGGCCTGGCTAGTAGCTGGTTTCTCCTTGATGATTTTTTCTACAAAATCTATTTCAGGAGTAATTTCCCCTGTATCAATCTCAAAATGTACTGCTGCTTTACGTAGTAGCGCATTGAAAGTAGGTTGGTCATCTATAGGTGACGGATTTCTAACTGGTGTGGTTTGAGGAGAGGACAGGTCCAGAACGTCAGGGTCTGTCGACACTCCTGGGGACTGCTAGGGCTGTGAGCCAACTCCATCTGGGTCTTCTTTGAAGCCCCCACCACCAATGTCTGGGTTTTCCTCAAAACCTTCCTCTTCTTCAAGGTTTTGTTGATATTCAACATTTAGGAACGCCTTATCCTCTTGGAAGCGAGTCTTCAGTGAGGTCATATGTATTAACCCCCTCTTGAAGTGGGTTAAATAGTCTTGGGTATTTAGCCCTAGGTTCTTCAAGAAGTACCTCTCGATCTCTTGGGTGTTACATGTGCAGGGGTGGATATGAACCTATCCAGCTTATCCATACATGATTGGAATCTTTCTAAAGTCCATTGGGGTAACCCAGAACAGTCTGGAGGCGTAAAGGGAAGCTCTTCCGCCTGAAGCCGTCTAGCTCTTTCATATAACGTCAAGCATAAACTCCCCTCGCCCTCTGAGAAGCCTTCTCGTGGGCTAGGTCTTTCCTTCGACATAGGAGGAGGGTCCTGCCTGCCTTCCGATTGTCTCAGCGTCTCACTGGTTTTGTGAGTGGGGCTCCGCGAATCCTTCGCTGCCCGTCTGAGCATCAGTGGAGACTATACGAGCCAAGCTCTCGACGACTAAACTGTCCGTCGAGAGTTCAACTGGCATTGTGTTGGGAGGTGCCGAGGCCTTGTCGCCGACGGCCGCTCTCGTACGAGGCGCGTCTGTTTTAGTGGTAGCGCCCTTATCTGTGGACAGCCCAGTCGCGGTTGCGGGGAGGGCTTACGACCCTTACGGTCAGCGGAGGCCGCCGATAGGCTCGGCATCTCCGTAGGCGCTTGGGCTTTCTTCGATTTTGAAGAAGAAGTGCCATGGGTTGTGTGTTTATCTTTATGTTTTTTGTGTGCGTCAGTGTCGCCGGGGTGCACTTCCCCCATAAGTAGGGCGTAAGCTGAACTTGTCGGGCCGGGGACAGACGCGGAGGAGCGGGAGCGCTCCCTAGAGAGCGCTACAACCTCCGATACGGAGGTAGTGTTATCACTGTCCTCGTCACATTCGGCGGCGGCGGGTGAGGAATCAGCTCTAGACATAGCGTAGGCTGCCCACCTCTTGACCCTGCGGTCCTTTAAAGTCTTTGGGCGAAGAAGTTTACAGGCTGCACAGCCATCCTCTTTGTGGTCGAGGGGTAAGCAACGGTTACACCGCTTATGCTTATCCTTCCACGTGAATTTGCCCTTACAACGCGGGCAAAATCTAAAATGAGTCCTCTCCATAGCAGAGGATACAGTTAAAAGTGATAACAACCCCGAAGGAAAGGGGGGTGAAAGAGAAAGGCATTCTTAGAAATAAACACAAGTGTCCCACGTCCCCCACTCACCCTACTGTATAGGCCGGCGAGGCCGGGCCACGTGTTCGGCAGCGTTGAAGGATCGCCTCTGTCGAAATCACAGCCGAAGGTCTTATTCGGCGGTGAAACAGCTTAGCCGTCGAAGGAGGGATTGATTTAACGTTATTTAAAATAAAAACGACCAAGGGACGAATAAATGGCATTAGCAATTTGTCTCCAACGAGCTCCGCATTAGTGCGACCAGATTCTGGGCGGGAATAAAACAATCCGAGGGACCTCGACGCGTGAGGGATGTTGGGTACACTGCACGTCACTATAGGGATAGTATTACAGACACGCCTACGTCCCCTTTTTGACTACGAAAAACAAAATGCAATACTCTGCAGTGACCACTGGATGTCGGACTATGCACAGCATGTGATTCTATGCAGATTAACAAACATCAGAATATCTGGTTTCTCTCACAAATTTCCTGCTGTCACTATGAGAAGCACAGACTGGTCTGTAGTATTAATGCAACATAACTACATTTCCCTTGTCAAATGGTAATGTTCACATATGAAATATTTGCAAGTGGTACAGGCACATCTTATAAAAAGAACTCTACTCCCGTCTCATGGCTACAGCTCTGGTGTTAGCAGAGGGCAAAATTGAAATAAGGCAAGTTACCTGCTACAGTCTATGTACAAATTATAAGTGAAGTTTGTAAACTTTGCCTGGGCATAAACCCCTCAGCAGAGTAAAGGCAGTTGGAGAAGGTTCTTGGAATCTTTGGCTGTGCATTCTCAAGCAGTAAAGGATAAGCATGTTCCTCAACTTTCATGTGTGAGAAGCAACAGCATTCCTCCTGGCTGCACAATGCAGGCACCATTTATAACAAATGTAGTGGTACATACTGTTTACATCATGGCGGTTTGTGCAATTGTCCACAATATGGAACACTCTAAGAGTGAAACTGAGCAATGGATGAGGCGTCCAGCACAATACTACCTTTGGCTATGGGTATTGCCTGCCTGGATTTACGAGCCACCCCTCGTTTTCCACCATTTTGTCTTGCATTTCAGGCTCTGGGACTTGACCAGTTCTTATGAATCCCGGTGGGCTCTATCATTAGCACTAATGCAGGCTAGATTGGGATGTGCTGTTGCTGGGGGAAATGAGCGGCTCAAGTAATTACTGATAAATGGGCACTTCGCTTTTCTTACAAAAACGCTGCAGTGTTAATAACTAATGTAACAAAGATATCAGTCTCACGCCAATGTGTACTGTGTTGCAGAGTATTGCCTTTAGAGCTGGCCCTAGTTGAGCTCGCCAGAGCAAGAATTGATGCTCAACAGTTGAAGACCGTTTTGTCACTACAGTCCCTACACATAGGTCTACGTTATCAGACATGCACTGCATTTATAACTTGGATTTATTTCACTCCAGGGTCACCAGTGCCTAGTGCATCCTGGCAGGTTATGCTCACAACAGCAAATTGTGGAATATAAAATGAATCAGTGTATGGAGGTGCAGGTTCATAGAAAATGGCTGAATACTCCTTTCGAGGAGTGATGGAGACAATCCCTAAACTGTAGTGTCAGTCGAGAATGGGAGCATAGAGAGGCCCGGATGTCCTTGGAGCAGAGCTTCAGGTTTCCTTGCGAATCACATATGTACAGAAGAAAGGGTTATATTTTGGGAGTATCGATTCGACCGTTGTTAGACTATGTGCATTAATGAATGATAGCATGTTTCACAATCACTTCTCAGCACTGGGTGTGATGAATGTTACCATGGTGGATCTACCACTAAAGAGTAAGTCAATTAAAAGGTGTCCAACATTGTGAAGTATTCTGTGCTGCACCTCCAACAATCTGAGGCTGAGAGTACCAGTTGATCAAAGAGATTGCCCCCCCCCTTTCTTTTAGGGGGAAATGTGTTCCCAATGTGGTTGATAAGTGCAGAAGTCCACTTTATACAGGAACGTTTTAATCCCTTCTTGAAGGCGGTTCCCCATGAAAGTCAGGAGATGAGCTTCAATTCCACATGCTATTACGATTATGGAGGGGATGTAAAGAGGCGCAAGCTTGTGCACATACTGCAGTCCTTTGATACAGTACATTTTAAAAAGAAACGGATTTTTTCAAATAAAGTGGACAGGAGCAACGTGATGGGGTCTCCTCTAGTTCGGCAAGAGTCTGGCTGTTCGGATTATTTGCACTCAATTAATTCCGGTTTTAGGACCCTTTGCAAATGAGTCTGCAAGTTGCGACAGGAAAGCAGCAATTCTCACGAGTTTCATGTGATAGATGGCCAGGAGGAGCAAGAGGATTTGTATGCCCATTGTAAAGCTGAAAGCGTGCTTTTTTTGGCAGCAACTTTTATCCATGTTACGCGAGACATCAGGCAAGTAGTTTTGTGCGGATGGGCGGTTCGGAGTCGTTTAGTCCCGCAATTCTGACTGCAGAAGACACCACACTCTTCCCTTGCTATCGGAGGCTAGAACAGGCCCCACTGTCAATTAAACGGGGCACCAGCTTCAGCAATGTATCTCCATCGCCCGAACGTCCTTAATAGGCGATTACTGGATTCCTTCTCCAGATTTCTTATCTGGTTACTAGAACCTCAGAACTTACCAGCAGCACACCTCTTTTTACACCATAAAATCACAGACGAGTGTACCTTCACACATTCTTTCTGCGGGGGATAAAGTCCCCAGTTTGTGCATAATCGCATCAAAAAAGTGCAAGAAAAAAAATGTACGCATGGTCCAACACACACAGGCTTGTCAAAAATGGTGAGCTGTACATAGGGGGATTAGGGGAGGCCCTGGAGTCCCTCCGATACAGTTTTCAAGTGACCCACTCTAAAATCTGCCTTGCACCCCCCCCCCCTACTTCCATTCCCTGCCACTAAGAATCAATGGCCAAAAACGAATAGATCAGCGCTTGGTTATAGTGAAAATAAATACCCGAACTCCAGGGGAGCTCTTAAAACGGCTACCTTCTGGCTGGGAAGGACCCCACCAGACGAGAGCCAGACCTGGTTCAATGACCAGAGGCCCGGAAGATGGAGGTTGCAAAGAGAACCCCAAGGGTCACGGTGGTGGTACCGTGGAAAAGGATCTGCACACAGGGCTCCTCCAAGCAGCTCCCACAAGCAATGGATTCAAGGTTCCAAGACCCCCACCTAGCCACCCCCCCCCCCCCCAAGGATGTGAAAAAGGTGTCCGAGTTCTACAGAAACAGCCCACAGTTCAAGGGTGCAGTGGTGAGGTGGTCAAATTTGTGCATGACGTGGTTCTAAATTACGATTGAAAGACTGCAGACACAGCCTCTGGGCTCAGAAGTATGGTTCCTGCAACACAGACGAGGTCAGCAAACTCAACAGATGACCCTCAAGATGGTGGAAGACAGGACAGCTAATCCCCCCCCCTAACCACTAACACTGGGGAAAATGTCCAAAACCGAAGACCGGCATGCTCTTGTAGCTGGGGTAAGGTGCAGCTAGGCTTTTCCCAGATGGTACAGTTCCAGCACTGGGCCCATGCATGCCTGATCCAGCAGTCTCATAAGCAATGGACACCTCCCAGCACCAAGATCTACAGCATTCCAATGCTCCCACCTCTTCATGACTATCCCGCAATCCTTCAGTTTGGTAGCATCCTCTCGTGTTTAGGTACTCATCTCCATGCCAGACAAAGTAATAAAACACAATCCCAAATTCTGTAGTAATATTGGGAGCTGCGTAAACATTTTTCCTCTAAAAACGAGGAAGGATCCATTTAAAAACTTGACATACATTCAATCCGTGGCATACATCCAATCCTTGGTGGTAGCCACATTTAAACATTGACAGACTACTTCACGGGTACACACTTAAATGATGGCCGGTATTCCAGAGTGGCTTCGTCTGCCCCACCCTAGGAGGATCTTATATTGCATGTTCTCGTCCTTTCACAAGAAAAAAAACAAGGTTTACCAGTAAAACTCGATTTCCGTTTCTAATACAGCATTGCCCCCTACAGCCTTCTTAAAGTAATTCACAACCAGTGAAATGAGATGCTACTAAACGGTGAGATGAATCAATCGCAAAAGAAGAGGGCGCCTTTGGGACTCACTAGCTTTAAAAAGCCAGGAGTCTCATCTGCACATCACAGAGTTGCATCCAAGGTGAGTCCATGGAATCGGATTAATCTGCGAAAGTGCTGAAAATTATTTAACACCGGGGGCTTCGTCACTAGGTGAAATCTATGACGGTTACCTTTCATAAACGCCCACCAATCGCCCAGTGCGGCAATCTTCGCAACGAAATGGCCAGCTCCAACACACATTGCTCTGTCCCACCACTCTTGCCGTGCCTCACGCAATGGCCCCTTTTGTCCCTGCCTGGCTCACCAGTCTTCAAGCCCAACCCATTTCAGGTCCTAGTTGTGCACGTTATTACAGCACATTATTTGAGCGCGTGTTACTAGGCACTCAAACCCTGTTTTTACCTACAAAATGTAACAGAACATACCATACTGCGGCTATTGTAATGTCACTACACTCGTCACCTCCGCGAATAACCGAACAGTTGCTTGAAATTATAAAGACTATTTGCATGCAATGTACTGCTCTTTTCATTCAATGTCGGCTGAAATTACGGTCTGCTGAAGGGCCATTCACTCTATAGTGCTTCGAAGCCATTGCAAGTGCGGTAAGGAACTATACAACTATGAAGTAACATAACATCCTTCAACCTTACGTTTATTTTCCCTAAATGCTGCGGATTGAATTTGTACGTTTTCGTCTTCGTGATTTTCCCCCCACTCTTCCCCCAACCAGCTCTCCTTTTCACAATTCACCTCTACACGGACAATGCTCAGCGCTTTAAAACCACTATGTTGGTGATGTGTGCAGCATAAAAGACAGATATCATAAAATAGAAGTTTGTGAGTTTCTGCAACATTCAACATATTGTGACTGATAGGGTTTATAAAACAAACGTTCTTGGGTCCGCCATAACAAAGAAATATTCATGTTTGCATCTATCCTGTACAATAGGAGCACGCTGTACACAAATCTGGGTGACCATGCTTTGTAGGGCCTGGCATAATCCAATAACTGAGCTTTTTAAGAAGCAGGTCACAGGTCTGTCCTTTTTCAATTTATCCCCATGAGATTGCATTCCTTGCCTGGGTTTTAGGATATGCTAAATGGGGTTTAGCTCTGACCCGACCCCCTCAAACCGGTTTTAATCCGGACACTTTATAGTTTCCAGGTTTCTCGATATCATAGTATAGTGGCAAGATAAACAGTGGTATACAACTCGTTTTGTTCTAGAAGTTAAAATCCTTCCCAGATGTGTCATACATGGTTTTCTTACCACAGCCAGATTAACCCACGCTGTTGCCAACTGAGTAAGTGTAGCATCTTCATCCTGCTCCTGCATCTTCTTCAACTCCTTCCTGTAGAAATGAGGAGGAAAAAAGAGCCATGAGAAACAAGGCCACTTCACAAGTTCAGTGGCTACCCCACATGTAAGGACAGAGAGAGTAGTAGCATACATCCTGCTGCACCTTTTGAATATACAATTAAGACTATCTGGAAAGGAAAGTCGAAACATTTCCAGGATATGGATGCAAGGCAGAGATGAACCGTAGTTTTACCCTGCACCCAAATTCACCAACACTACATGTAACAAACCACATATCATGAAAGAATTTACATATTTCATATGCAACTGGTTGGGAAAAATCTGGTATAAGTTCACAGGTGTATAAAGGCTTTTAATTTGATGACAGAAAGTTTTAAAACACTTTGTTCACTGTCTTCACTGCAGCCTTAGGCTATACACTCCCTGTGATCTCACTTTGGATCCAGAGATGTAGACCAAGTCCTAAAGGGAAAGTATATAATACATTACTCACGTAATCGTATTTCTGGTGCTTGCATCTGCTTAGATTCATATGCTCTGCATAGTGTGAAATCTAGTGGTAGTCGCAGAGTATTACAAGATTTGTTTTCGAAACTCGAAAACAGACGTGACTGGGTGCGTTAGTAATACTATGCCTAGTGTGACATGTACTGTAACCATGGTGCTTCACGCGTCGAGGTCCCTCAGATTGTTTGTTTCTGACATGAGGTTGCATGAAGTACGGCTTTAGTACAGATGTGAAGAAGCAGAAACAGTGATAACTCAAACCATATATGCGCCTTCTACTCCTGACGGGGGAGGGGGGGAGGGTGGGCGCATGTGAATCTAAGCAGATACAAGCACCAGAAATATGATTACAGAAAGTAATGTATCCCTTCTGGAGCTTGTGGATCTGCTTAGATCACATGCTCTGCATAGATTAGCGAGCAGTATCTGGAGAATGTGGGAAGTTAGGAGGTACAGCAGCGAAGAGATGTTTTTAGGACTGCTTGTCCCACCTGTGAATCTGCTTTAGAGTGTGCGTCAATGCAATAATGCTGTGTGAACGTGTGGATGGAACTCCATGTTGCAGCTTTGAAAATGGCGTCTAAAAGGGACACTTGCAATGAAAGGAACAAGTTACTTACCTGTAACTGTTGTTCTCCAGCATGGGTCTGGCATGGATTCACATGCTCATGAATATTCCCCGTCGTCAGGCTGGGAATCCTCGGTAAAGAAAAAACCAGTATCAGTTTCGTTTCTGATCTGTCTTTCGTAGTAATAACCAATCACTGTTCTCTGCGTCATACTGACCACAGCCAATGACTGCCCTCTACCTAAGCACCGCCTCTGGCAGCCATCTTCAGATTTGGAAGCACGTAAAGTGGCAGTATGACCAAGTGAAGAGCCGCAGAGGGGTAGGCGGGAGGGTTCGCATGTGAATCCATGCCAGACCCATGCTGGAGAACAACAGTTACAGGTAAGTAACTTGTTCCTTCTCCAGCATGGGGTCTGGCATGGATTCACATGCTCATGAATAAAGAATACATAGCAGTACACACATGCACAACCACGGGAGGTGGCAAAGGCTCAACATTAAGCATTACATCAAACTCAACATTAAGCATCTTACCTCCTCACCAGGCTCACCTCAGGCGAACAGGTTGCGCAGCACTGCTTGGCCGACCCTGGACTCCTCCCTGGAATCCCGGTCGACGCAGTAGAATTTCGTGAAGGTGTGCGTCGACCTCCACGTAGCAGCCCTGCATATGTCCAGCAGGGGCACACCAGAAAGGAACGCCGTGGTAGCTGCGATCGCTCTGGTGGAATGGGCTCTCGGACGGCCAGGCAGCGGTCGGTTTGCCAACCGATGACAGTACATGATACAGCCGGAGAGCCATCTGGAAATGGAAGCCTTCGAGAGAGCCTTCCCCTGATTGACAGGTCCAAAGTTCACAAAGAGTTGTGACGTCTTCCGAAAACACTTCGTGCGGTCCACGTAGAACTTCAGCGCTCTAGCCACATCCAGCGAGTGCAAAGTCCTCTCAGCCGGCGACGAAGGCGACGGGAAGAACACAGGCAACACCAAGGGTTCGTTGAGATGGAAGTCCGACGGTACCTTGGGCATGAAGGAGGGGTGCGTCCTGAGCACTACCCTCGTGTCGTGGAAAGTCAAGTACGGGGCCTTGCAGGAAAGGGCCTGGATCTCTCCCACTCGTCGTGCGGAGGTGATGGCCACAAGAAAAGCTGTTTTCCACGATAGAAACTTCAACGGGGCCGAGTGCAGAGGCTCGAACGGAGGTCCCATGAGCTTGGTCAGCACCACGTTGAGCTCCCACGCCGGGGCCGGAGCCTTCACCGGCGGGAACGATCTGAACAGTCCCTTCATGAACTCTTTCACCAGACGATGAGACCACAAGGACGTCCGCCCCGTGGTTCTGGTGTATCGGGAGATCGCAGCAAGATGAATCTTGATGGACGCGTGTGCCAGACCAGCTTTGGCCAGCGTCAGCAGGTACGGCAGTACTTGGGGAGCCGTAATCCGTAGAGGGTTAATCTTCTGTGCGTGGCACCAGACAGAGAACCTCTTCCATTTGTGTCCGTAGCATTTAAGAGTCGAGGACGCCCTGGCCTTTGTAAGAACCTCTCTGCAATCGGCCGGTATGTCGTATCCTCCAAACTCTAGCGCTGCAGGAGCCAGGCCTGCAAGTTCAGCGACTTCGGGTCGTGGTGGAGGATGGCGCCTCCTTCCCTGGAGAGTAGATCCGCGTCCGCCGGCAGCTTGATCGGCGGGGACGCTGACAAGTCCAGCAAGTCCGGGAACCATATCTGCCTCGGCCACGCAGGTGCGACGAGGATCATCCTGCACCGTGACCTCTTGAGCTGGTTGACGAGCCGGATTAGCAGAGGCAAGGGAGGGAACGCGTAGAGGAACAGGCCCTCCCAGGGGAACGAGAAAGCATCGCCCATGCTCCTCGTCTGGGGAAACCTGCTGGCGAACCTCCGGCACTTGGTGTTCGTCGCCGTCGCAAACAGGTCGATCTGGGGTGTGCCCCACCGTCGGAAGAGGCGATCCACCAGATCCTGCCGTAGTTCCCACTCGTGGCACGAGCGCAGCTCCCTGCTGAGTGAGTCGGCGATGGTGTTTTTTATCCCTGCCAGATGAAACGGCACCAGAAAAATCCCTTGGGCGACGGCCCAATGCCACAGGTCCTGCGCCTCCTTGGACAGCGCTGGGGACCTGGTTCCGCCCTGTTTCCTGATGTAAAACATGGTGGTGGTGTTGTCGGTGAAGATCCTCACCACCTTGCCCTTGAGGGACGGAAGGAAGGACCTGAGGGCCCAAAACACTGCACGGAGCTCCAGGACGTTGATATGCAGGGACTTCTCCGTCGGGAGCCAGAGTCCCCTTGCGTGCAGATTTTCGGTGTGCGCTCCCCACCCTTCCAGGGAGGCATCCGTGGTCACAGTCTCCTGGTGGGCTGGGGTCTGGAAGTCCATGCCCGCCGTCAGATGCGCGCGGGTGCCCCACCACCGTATCGCTCGTCGGAAACTCTCGTCGAGCTTGATCCTTTCCTCGAAGCTGCCCGTCGTCTGGATCCAGCGCGCATCCAGGAATTCTTGCAACGGGCGCATCCGGAGCCTGCACATGGGAATGAGGTAGATGCAGGAAGACATCATCCCGAGGAGGGACTTGATGGACCTCACTTTGGCCGCGTCGGCCACCAACATCCGTTGCACCTTGCCCAAGATGGTCCTGGTCCTCTCCTCCGACGGGGAGGCCAGAAGGGACACTGTGTCGAGCCTCGCTCCCAGAAACAGTGCGACTTGCGCGGGCACCAGGTGGGATTTGGCGTAGTTCACGGAGAATCCCAGGTCCGTGAGGAGTTGGACGGTCCTTGCCGTGTGGACCACGGCGAGCTCCCTCGTCTTGGCGCGGATGAGCCAGTCGTCCAGGTAGGGGTAGACGTGAATCCCCTCGCGGCGCAGCTGCGCCACCACCGGTGCGAGGCACTTGGTGAATACCCTGGGTGCCGACCGTAGTCCGAAGGGAAGGGCTTTGAACTGGTAATGACGCCCCTGGACCACGAATCTGAGGAATTTTCGGTGCCCCTTTAGGATGGGAATGTGGAAGTAGGCATCCTCCAAATCCAACGACGATAGGAAGTCTCCTTCCTCCAGCTGACCCAGGACGTGCTGGAGGGTGACCATCCGGAACTTCTGCGCCTTGATGAACTTGTTCAGACGTCGCAGGTCTAGGATGGGGCGCCATCCTCCCGTCTTCTTCTTCACGAGGAAGTATCTCGAGTAGACTCCGGAGCCCCGAAGCCTCTTTGGGACGAGTTCGATGGCGCCCTTTCTGAGCATCGCCTTTACCTCCAGGAGAAGTTGAGGGACGTGAAGTTCTTTCCTGGCCACGGGGGGGACGCGCGGGCACCTTCTTTGAAACTCGAGCGTGTGGCCCCGGGCCAGGGCGTCCAGCACCCAACGGTCGGTGGAGATGGACTCCCACACGCTGACGAAGCCCGCCAGCCGGCCTCCCACCGGGGTGCTTCGGTGGGGGCCCGACCCCACGGCCGGTTCAATCCTGCTTGGACACGGCCTTGCCGCCTTGACCTCCTTGGCGACGACGGCGGGGTCCGCTAGACTTGCCTCGTCCTCTGTAGGCCTCTTGCGACGACGAGCGGGCCGCTTGAAGGTAGGAAGCGAAACCGCCGCCGGAACCTTTGGAGGCGCCCTTGCCTCCGCCGCTCCGAAAGGGCGTCCGTCGTTGCTGCAGAACTCCAAGGGCCCGGGCCGTCTCAGTATCCGCCTTGATGGCCTGAAGGGAATCGTCCACTGTCTTCCCAAACAGGTTGTTCCCGTCGAAGGGCATGTCCAGGACTCTGGTCTGGACGTCCTGCCGGAAGTCCGTAGCTTTGAGCCATCCACGACGTCAAAGGCAAACGCCGTTGCCCAGCTGGCGGAACCCAGTGTCGGCGATGTCCGTCGCCACGGTGATGGCGTGGTCCGAGGCCACCTCACCTTCCTGCAGGATCTCCAGGGCCTCCGCCCTCTTGTCGTCCGGCAGAAAATCCAGCAGGGGAGCTATCTTGTACCACAGCTCCCTGTCGTAGCGAGCCACGATAGCCAAGGCGTTGGCCGCTTTAATCGTCGTCGCTGCCGACGAGATGACTCTACGTCCCATAGCATCCAATTTCTTTCCCTCGCCGTCCGGCGGGGAAGTCGATGTGGAGGCCGCACCCCCCCCCGCTTTCTTCCTGGCTGCCGCGGAGACGACGGAATCCGGGGTAGGCTGCGCCCGGAGGCATAGGGGGGCCCTGTCCGGGACCCGGTACTTTTTCTCGTACCGGTCTCTTCTAGCTGGCGTCGTGGAAGGGTTCTTGAGGAGGGAAAGGCCCTCATCCCAAATGTCGTCCAACAGAGGCACTGCGAGGACCGTCTTCCTCTTGGCCTCGCGCCGCTGATAAAGGAAGCCTTCCTTTTTCTTCTCCTCAGGGCAGAGTTGGAAAAGCTCGGAAGCCCTGGAGATCATGGAGTGGAAAGATCCGATCTCGTCGGGCGGAGAAGCCCTGGTGGGAGGCGACGACGGAATATCCTCGTCGTATGCCTCGTCGTCCGTACCCGTCGCTGCCGTGTCAGTCCCCGTATCATCCCCTCGGGTGGACGGGGAGGAGGGCTGGACGGGGCGCGACGGTTGAAAAGGAGGTGGTGGATGGATCCTTCTTTTCTTGGTAGGGGGAACACCAGAAGGTCCTGGTTCTGGATCCCCCGACGGGAGAGGTTCCTCCGTCGGTAACGGTAGCCTCGTCCTTATCTCGGAGCATAAGGACTGTATGGCCAACAAAATGGCCGCCGAGTTGTCTTGCGGCGCTGGCAGAGGGGAATCCGACGGGCGAGCAGGGGCCCCGTCGGTATCCTCGACGATGTCGTCGTCGTCACCTGCGTCGGGGTCCATTCCGACGGGCTGGCCTTCTTCCACGCCTAGGCCGTGGCTTAAGACCTCGATCAGCTCCTCTTCTGAGGTTGAGGCCGAATCTACGACGACGCCCTGCCCCCCCTTCTTCTTCCCCACGGAGGGTTTCACGGGGGTCCTATCGATGGGCACAAAAGAAGACTCCCTCCGAGGAGGCAGGGAGATTCTGGGCCCTGAGGTCGCCACCACTGGTGCAGCCTCCACAGGCTGAGCCAGGGCCGCCGCGACCGTTTCGATAGAGGGCTTGGTCGGATGGATCAAGGCCTTCACCACCTTAGGTGCGCTCACCGCCTTATCCTTGAGGGAGGGGGCACTGCCACGCTCCTCCTCTGCCTTAGAGCTCGACCGGGGCCTCTCCAGGAGCTTCGCCGGGTGCTCGGCCTTCCTCTTACCCGACCCAGAGCGTTGGCTCGTGGTTGATGGTGCCGGGGAGGGTGCGCCCTGCCTGGCGCCCTTAAGGCCCGACCGTTCGGCGCTCCCGGTGCCAGCGGACTCGCGGTGCTTGGCCTTATGTTGGGCCCCCGTCGCCGGGGCGCCCTCAAAGGTCTTAGAAGACCGCTCGGATTTCTTCTTCTTCTCGCCAGACGGGCTCTTACCCTCCAGCCAGTTGGCGAGACGTTGATGGCGGTCCTTCATGGTCCGTTCCGACATGTTGCCGCAAAACGCACAGTCCTTCTCCACGTGCGTCTTGTCCTCATGAAGGCAGTAAAGGCAGAAAGAGTGTTCGTCCTCCTTAAAGACGTTCTGCAGCTGGCATCCAGGGCAGACCCTGAACAGCTTTCCGGGCGTCGAGCTTCCCTTCTCCTGGGCCATCTCCGAGACCGGGCCTGAGAAGCTTCTGGAGTCCTCCGAAGTGTAGCTCGACGAAATCTTCACCCTTGAGGGGCGCAGACGAATCCGACACGGGTCCCCGTTGATCGGATGTAGGATCGGTGGAGCTTGAGGCTCTTTTGACCGAAAGAATCGAAGTTTTTGTGAAAAAAGCGCGAAAAATAGCACTAACGCTCGAGAGCAATAGCACGAGGATCCCAACACATGAACGTGCGGTAAAAATCTGAAGATGGCTGCCAGAGGCGGTGCTTAGGTAGAGGGCAGTCATTGGCTGTGGTCAGTATGACGCAGAGACCAGTGATTGGTTATTACTACGAAAGACAGATCAGAAACGAAACTGATGCTGGTTTTTTCTTTACCGAGGATTCCCAGCCTGACGACGGGGAATATTCATGAGCATGTGAATCCATGCCAGACCCCATGCTGGAGAAGCTAAGTTAGCCCCTGTACCCCTGGTAAAGTTTGCCCGGGGGGTGAAAGGTAAGACTTTCTTGGATAGGGAATAGCAGAGCTGTATGCATTTCACTATCCATCTGGAGTTGGAGTACCTTGATATGTGATCGCCCACCCTTCCAGGTGCCATGACAACAAAGAGTTGGTCTGTTTTCCTTAGGTTTAGTTTTGTTCACATAGTACAAGACCGCCCTCAGCACATCAAGTGTATGGAGGCTTCCTTCTGCTGAGTTAGATGGATTTTGAAAGAAGATAGGAAGTTCTATGTACTGATTAACATAGAACTTTGAAATGAATTTAGGTGAGAACCTCGATGCCTTTTAAGGACTTGTCCTTGTGTATTATGAAGAAAGGGTCCTGACGGACAAAGCCTGTAGCTCACCGACTCGTCTTATAGAGGCGATAGCTACCAGGAATGCAGTCTTGTAAAGCAGATGTTTTAGGCAGGCCTTGTGCATAGGGTCAAAGGGTAACCCATGAGCTTGGAGAGTACAGCATTAAGATCCCAAGCCGGTGGAGGGTTGGAAATTGGAGGGGTATAGCCTATTTACCCCCCTTCCATGAATGCCTTAATGACAGGAACTTTCCACTAGGACACCTTGTTTTGTGAAGCGGTGTAAGCTGACAGGGCCACTAGTTGCACTTTGATGGAGTTGAATACTAGGCCGGAGTCTAGTAGGTATAGCATGCAATGTAGAATGTTGGCTGGAGAACATTCAGTTGGGTTTAGTGTTTGTGACATGCACCAGATCACAAATCTCTTCCACTTATTGAAATAGCAGTATCTGGTATTGGGTTTTCGTGCTTCTTAAAATATCCATACTGCTTTGTGGAAGATTTAAGTAGCAAAATGTTATGACTTAAGGAGCCAGGCTGCCAAGTTCATAGATTGAGGGCGTGGGAGGAGGGATGCTCCCTTGTGTTGCGTTAGCATGTTGTATGGGCACATGAGCTTGATTGGGTCGCACAGCGCCAGTCTGAGCAGATGTAGAAACCAAGTTTGTCACGGCCACATAGGAGCAACCAGGATTAGAGTTACTTTTTCTTTGTGCATCTTGAACACTATTTTACTCAGGAGTGGTGTCCGGGGAAAAGTGTAAGCACACTTCCCTGACCAGTTCATCCACAGGGCGTTCTCCTTTGACCCTGGTTGGGGAAACCTGGACGCAAAGTCTGGGCATTGTCAGTTTAGGCTTGTGGCAAACAAGTCTAATGGGGGGGTGACCCTGTTGTGAGAATATTCTATCTAGGATATCTGTCGAGTTGCCACTCGTGTTCATCTGGTAGAGGGTATCTGCTTAGAGTGTATGCCAGAGAATGGAGTTACCCTAGAATATGTGGTATCTGGTATTTTCATCCAATGCACATCCATCGACCTTTATTCATTGAATTGCTTTTCCATCGAAAAGCATATTCAATGAATGAATTTTGATGGATAATTTCAATGGATAATTAGGGTTATCGTTAGATTTGTGGTTGGGGTTAGATTAAGAGTTAGATTCAGGGTTACAGTTGCAGTTAAGGTTAGGGTTGGGTTAGGGTATACAATAAACACAAAAATGTTAGACGGAGCTGGCCAGTGCTGACATTTCCATGTACCGTTTTAATGTTAAATAAAAAAATGCATCGAAATGCTAGCTTTTACATTTAAAAGAACATATCCATAGAAACTTGTTCATTCCTATTTTCGATGGACAAGTTTCGATGGATATGTACTTTTAATGCAAAAGATAGCATTTAGATAAATCTAGTTTCAATGGATTTCTTACGATGCATTTCAATTTCGATGCATCATTTTCAATGCAAAGACCATAAACCGAATAAGTTAAGAGTTTATGAAAATGTTCCGCTTGAGTGCCCACTTCCATATTTTTTGGGATAGCTTGGACAGAGTGTGCCTCCTTGTTTGTTCAGGTAGAACATGGCAGTGGTGCCTTCTGCGAGGACCTACACTGTTTGACCCGTAAAATGTTGCTGAAAGGCCTGAAGAGCCTTGAGGACTGCCAAGCGTTCTAGGACGTTGATATGCCTTTTCTTTGGGCAGTAGCAGGTGTCCACTGACCGTGACGAGTGAGGCCTCTGTAGTTAGAATCGCTTGTGCAAGGTTGTGCCTGGACCACCAGCGAAGAGGCTGTACTAAGGTTAGAGAAACAACCACTGGATCGTCCCACTGACCGCTTGCCCGAGACCATTGTTTTGCGAACCATTCCTGCATTGGGCACATGCGCAGGCGCGTCTGACAAACCAAGTAAATGCATGAGGCCATCATCCAGAGCAAGTGCATTGCTTTGCCTACAGTTATCTGGCGACCAACCTTGTAGTGAGATACTTGCAACAGCATGTTGTGTACTCTCTTTTGAGGGGGAAGCCAGCTCCTACTTTGTTTTTAGAATAGCCCCTTGTTTTATTTGGCAGGAGACTAAGCTTGATTTGTGCATCGAGTATTTTGTTTACAAATTTGAGGAGATTCCTGGTAATTAGCCAGTCGTTCCAATAAGGGTATACTGGGCTGTACTTTCTGCGCAGGTGTGCTACCACTACTGCAAGTTACTTTGTGAATACTCTTGGTGCTGAGGCGATACCAAATGGCAGTACCTTGAACTGGTAGTGAACTTCCGCTATCTGGAAACGCAGATATATTTTCTGTGCACATGGAGAATTTAAATATGAAAGTATGCATCTTTCATATCCAATGTTGCCATGTAGTCCTCCCGTTTTAGGAGTGGGATTACTTCTTGGAGCGTGGTCATGCAAAACATTTGGGGTTTGACATATTTGTTTGCAGGGCATAGATCTAGAACTGGGTGCATGGAAAGGTCTTTCTTTGGCACAAGGAAGTAAGTTTAATAAATATCCTTGTTTACCTGATTTGCTGGGACGATCTCTATGGCGTCCTAGTCCAGCAATGCCTTAACTTCTTCCAACAATATGAGTTTTTCTTTGGATAACATTTTCCTTTGTCTTGGTGGCCGGTTGGCTGGTTTATGTAACAGGTTGATACAATACCTGCCTGCCACGGGGGACAACACCCACTTGTCTGACGTTATCTCCTCCCATGCGTGGGTGAAGTGTGACATTCAGCCTCCTACTGGAGTGGCATTGGAGGGGACTTGTAGCGGAGTGTCATTGTTTGGAAGCGGTGGAGTCTCTCCCAGGTGAGGTTTTGCCTCTTCCTCTACCCCTTTTAAAACGGGATGAGGAAGTTTGCCCTTGGGATGGGCCGGTGATGAGGATTGTCTGCCCAGAAAATAGCCAGAGGAACGTTGAGCACCCCGAAAATCTTCTAGAGTTTCGGGAGCACCGTTGAACATAGGGCTTGTTTGTTAACTGGCCAAGGGATTTGACAGGGTAGTATCCCTCCTAAGCACTCTCAAGGGTGTACTTGACGGCCTTTCCGAACTGTACATTTGGCTCCACCGGCATGTTTAGGGGAAGGGCTCGAGTTTCTAACGTAAACCCAGATTGTCTGAGCCAAGTATGGCGCTTGATGATCGTGCTCTCTGCTATGATGCATCCCGCATTATCTGCTGCATCAAGGTTATTTTTTAAGATGCAGTTTGGTATCTGCTTGCCCTCTGCAATAGTGTTTAACAATTGAGACTTTAGGGGTTCCAGGACAGCTTTGATTTGGTGTTCCATGTCATCCCATTATTGGCAGTCGTAACTAGCAAAAAGCGCAGTGTTCTTGGCGATCCTGGACTGGCATGCTGCTGAAGAGGCGACTTTCCTCCTGAAGGTATATCTTTTTTTGCTTTGTCTGGCGGGGTCTCGGGTGACGCCAAGGGAATGCCTGCTCTTTTCCTGGTAGTGGTGACCACTAATGACTCGCTTGAGCTGACCCCTAATATACAGTGGGTCATTGTGAGCCGGCCTGAACAGTTTTTCTCTTCTGGGGTTGACCGCCCTTGTGGTACTAGGCTCAAGTAGGGAGGGCTGGATGCGTCTTTGTACAGACTGCAGGAGCGGAATAAACTGGGTGGCAGACCTTTTGTCTCCCAAAATGTCTTCCACAAAGTCTGTTGACCTGTGCTTCCTGAGCGTCGATGTTAAAGTGCTGTGCACCCTACAGTAGCAGTTATTGTATTGTAGTTGTTTGTCAACAGGAGAATCTGCTACTGGCTGGCCCTGGTGGTCTAACGACTGCATTACGTAAATATCGTCGTCATAGAATTGGTCCTGACTACAAAGGTCACCTTGAGAACCCGGGTCTTGTGCCCCTGAGGGGTCGTCATAGTACATGTCCTCTTGTTAGCTGGAGGCAGGGGTGCCTAGATGAGGCTTTTTGGCAGGGGGCTGGTGTGCTGAGGCCCCTGGCTGTGAGGCATCCCCAAGGGATGAGGGTTCATCTGGGTGTCTGTCCATATAGTCCACAAAACTTGACATCCTCCTTAAAATCCTATTAAACTGTTCAGGAGTGTAATCGCATTAAAGGTGGCAAACCTAATAGGGGTGAACTGGGAGGACGTTTGGTTTTAGTGGTGCATAGCCCCTGAGAGAGCATCTACGGGGGTGGGGCGGTAGATCTACAGACTGTGTGCCTTGAGGCCATAGAAGTCTACATTTTTTATTTTTTCTGTGACCTAGCCTTAAGTAGGGTGGAATTGACAGGTTTCTTGATTAGCTCCTGCATCTTTGGCGTTTGCTTGGGGGACGCCAATTCACATTTCGCTGCCTTTTTTTTGGTGCATGAAAGAAGGGTGCTGGTGTGCAGTGTTCAAACCGACCTAGGGGTTCGGTGGCCTGTCGTGAGGGGAAAGCATACTAGACGGCCCAGAGTAGAGGGACGAACCTGAGGCATTCTCCGTGGACACTGCATGGGCTTCGACGCTCAACGGTATTGTCGAAGGTTGGCCGTGGGGTATGTATTTGGTGTTCTTGTGCTTATTTGTGCTCTGGCCGCCAAGTGTCTTCTCTATCACAGAGCCACCGGCCTGCTTATTGGAGTCTGGGGCCCGCACATGGGGTTCCGGACGAGCCCCCGTCGCCTTCTGTGTCACTAAATAATCCGATACTGCCCTCGCTGGAGGCTTCTGTTACGTCGATTGAGGCCTCGCCTGCATCGCGTGAGCGGCCCATCTTTTGATGCGTCGATCCTTCAGAGTTTTTGGTCGAAAGAGTTTGCAAGATTTGCAAACCTTTTCGGGGTGATCCCTCGGGAGACAGTAATTGCACACTTGGTGCGTGTCCTTCCACAGGAATTTTCAGTGGCAGGTAGCGCAACATTTAAAGGAAGTTTTTTCCATTATTTTCAAAGGCAGATTGTGAGCAAAAGGGAAAGGGGATAGCAGAATATACATTCTCTAAAGAGGTCAGAATGAAGATCCTCCCCCCTCTCTCCGTTATATAAGGGCCGAAGCCCGAAGAGGCACATGTAGGCTAAGTCTGGTCATCAGTCAAGTAGTCGATGATGAGGTTGGCCGTCTAGCAGTCTGTTGGCCGTGCGGCGAACGCGAACAATAAGGAAAGAAAGTCTACAAGTAAACTTTCAACTAATTAAAAGGCATCAGCCTGGAAGAGAACTCTGCATTTGCAACCGACTTCGATGTGGGGGGGATACAATCTGAGGGACCTCGACGTGTGAAGGACCATGGGTACAGTACAGGTCACACTAGGGATAGTATTACCAACACGCCCGGTCGACGTCCTTTTGAGTTTCGAAAACAAATCTTGTAATCTTGCAGAGCATGTTATCTAACCAGATTAGGGTGAAACGTGTATGCGGTTATCAGTATTCTTGAGAGCTGTATCTCTTAGGTTAATGAAAATACGTAGTACACATCGCTGCTCTGTACGACAATTATGGTTTTCTAAGTACAAGGCATGCTTTTGAGGTAACCTGCATACCCGTAATGCATTGCTCACTGGCTCTGCACCAGAGGTGAACGTTCCAGAATGGCTACTGGGTAGCACTGACAGATTTGACTGGTTAGGTGAAATTGCTGATTCTATTTGGCACTCTGATCCGCTCAGAATTAGAATGGGGGTTCAGTGGGGAGGAAAGAGCGCCTTCCCTCTTAAAATATATTTTTGCTATTCAAAAGTATGTTTAGAGCCATCCAAGTGGGGAACTGTGGTGAGTCAGAAGGAGGACAAGGACTCGGATCTGCCATTTTGGTTCTTTCTTAAACACAAAAGGGTAGAAACTCCTAAATGTCCCTATCCCATGGGTTTCCCTACCTAACAAACTAACTAGGGTGCTCATAAGTCGTCCGAGTCCAAAATGAAGACCAGTCCTCTGTCTAAAACCATTCTGCCATTCTGACCTGTCCCTGCCACTATCAAAACTAACTAAGGCACAGGAGGAGATCTCTTCTCCTGTGATCGGTTTTCCTGCAAGTTCTTTTTCGGAACATATTCATAGGTAGTTCTTGGCAACTTCTTTGATCAGTTCCTATAGTTCATATATTGGGCTCTACTTTCTCAATCGTGTCCTAGACACTGGTTTCCCCTTCTGATCATCTTTTTCTCTTTCCTTCTTTGTCAAACTTGTCACTTTGACTCTACTCAATGTCCATTCTTCACCCTGGTTGAGCCAGTTAGGAATATTACCAAAATGTTTCTCTCTTCCACTACTTGATAGTTACTGGGGTGAGTATCAGGCTTCCAGTAACAACTCCTTACCTTATTTTCCACCTCTAGATTTTTACTGGGATGAGTATGAAGGTTCCAATAGTAATTCTCTCTACTGCTTGGGTTTTACTGGGACAATTATGAATGTTCCAGTAATGATTCCGGTCTTTTTCTATCACTCCGTTATTAGGATGTGTATCATTCTCCCCATAAGGATTCTTAACTCCCTCTGTGAACCCTTCTTTACTGAGACGAGTAGGCATGCTCTCTCAAAGATTCTCACTCTTCTGTTACTTTAACATAAGGTCTTCACTGGGACGAGTAGGATATTCTCCTTCGTTATTATCAGTACGTTATTATCAGTATCCCTCTCGTGTCTCCCACCTTCCTGGTTACCTTGTTCTCGCAGGGTCAGAGTTACAGGGCCTGTGTTCAGGATGGGGACCCTTTTTTTTCCAGTTTGTCAGGTTGGCTTCTTCCTTTCCAGTGTGCTTCTCCCCTTCGTTACACCCGTTCCATGTCACAGTCGATTAAGTGGTTTTGGCGCCTTTGCTGGACTTAGCAGTCCACAGACTCTCGGTCACGTCACCACCTTGGACTCGGTACCTCTCTGAGGTTTCCTTCCCCAAGTTTCTCACTTTTGGTCTTCCCCGTGTAGCGGTTCCAAGCTTGCTTTCCTCCTGCCTCGGGAACTGCATGTCCTGGTCTCATTCAGCTCTCCACGCACAGCCGACTTGAAACTCCCAGGGCATCTCTCTCATTCAGGACTCATCCTCAATTTAAGGCACGTTGCTGGGTCTTTCTCCATCTGTTGTCCGAGTACTCTGTTGTACTCGGATGATTAAACCAATACTGCTTTTCATATTGACTTTCTGTATGGCAATAACAAACATCAGCTTGTTCATTTGTTCTCCTTTGGGTAAATGTTATTAGTGAAGTCAGTCGTTTTTCAAGAAGATCTGTCTTTGGCTGGGGCCTGCCTTTGGAACAGCCTCCCTGCCACTCTGAAACTTGAGAACCATCTCCGATTCCGGAAGCACCTCAAGACCTTCTTTGCTTCTGCCTTGGGCCCCCTCTCTCCCCCGCTGATCTGTTTCTGTCTCAGAACTATGCACCTGACCACCCTCTGTCCTCCGGGCCCAGTTACCTGCCCTCCCAGACACCCTCTTGCACTGCCTCCGGGCCACCCCTTGCACTGGGGTCTGTATCTGTACCCATATGGTCCCCCAGCTCGCTCTTTTCTTTCTGCACTTATCGGACATACCCTGTCTGCTGCCTTAAACACAGCACTTGCCACTTACTGGCTGCACTACTACCGTTTATTACCTGTATTTTATTTATTTTGTATTCCGTTTCTCCTCTGCTACGCACTTTCCACTTCTCTACCCTTCCATGCACTTTTCCCCTCTCCCTTTCCCATGCACTTGCACGTTCTCAATGTCACTGGGCCTAGTAAGATCATTGTTTTGTTCTCCCCTGTTCCCCTCCCTTGCCGCGCTCTGAAACACTTGTGTACGAGCGTGATATACATATATCATAAGGATTATGGACGAGTGATTTAGGGAGTTTCTCATCAGACTGGAGTCTAATTTGCAAGGGGGTAGGAGGGATCTCTCCTGGTGAGGTCCAGCTTGCCTCTACCCCTAGGGAGGGTATTGCGTAGCGGGCTCACCTCCCTAGCCTCACAGGGAAAGGCTTATTCCTCGTCCCCCCCACCTACCTCCCCAGGGAGAAGTGACAATCCCGCGATTCGTCATAGAACCCACAACTAATTAATCCTATCTGAACTTTATACAGAAAGGCTTGCCTTAAGGGCAATGTGTACTGCCCTGCTGAGATAATCTAAGGCAGAGGTCTGGAACCTTTGGCTCTCCAGATGTTTTAAAATATAGCTCCCCATCAGCCCTAACCAGTATAGTGTGGCATCATATGAGTCGTAGTCCAAAACATCTGGAGACCCACAAGTTGCAGACCCGTGATCCAAGTAGATGAATCGATTTGCCCATTTGGCTTTACTTTTCTTCAACTCCCCCATCCCCCAATTACACCCCCCCCCCAAATTATTCTTGAAAAAGGGACACTCGGGCTGCATTTAAACAGGTTTTCAGAACTGTAAAAGTAGGGAAAAACAAAGGAAAACGATATGAATATATTTGGAACATGAACAAAAATGACTGACTTAATGTCAGCTGCTCCGAACTTTCAGGTTGCACTGTACTGTTAAGAGGCTTTTGTGTCAAATGCAGCCCTAAGGATTTCTTTGTTGTGCCATTTTCAAATCCTGTTTGCATGTGGTGGGATGGTGGGTTGTTTATGAATTTGATGAGGATGCCTATGATGGAGAACTAGAATTATCAATAACTCTTGCTCCATCGTAGGATCTATAATATGATTCTTGAAGTCAGAATAGTTTAGCAAGCCCATTCCGTCACAATGGAAGAGGGGAAATCTGGAAAGTAGAGTAAGAGATTCAAATAACTATGAACCGCCAAGGTAAGCCTTTTAACCAAATAAGTTACTTAAGGAGGCTTTTATGATCCCAAGCATCAGCATCAAATATAGGATATGTCCAATAAATGTATGGACGAACTTCCAGGTAACGACTTTGCAGATTTCTGAGATGGAGAGGTTTTCCTGTAACGCAGTCACCTTTAATATTGGAGAATGGGGCCTGGGATTACCAGTCACAGCAGTCCACGCAGTTTGGTAATAGAACAGAATATACAAACATATCAATATAACAATTAATGGCTTTCATCTCAGTGCAAAAAGACCCAAAATTTACAGACAGTTTATTCGACGATCTTGTATCTTCTGTTCCATCAACTGATGGTTCTCCTAACATTCAATGTAAGAAGGACCTCTCTGCTGATGAAGGTACTCTGATGGTTTTTCTCTTCCCTGTTTTGAGAGGGTGGGGAAGGAACTGACCCCAGCAGGTTTTCTAGCAAGATTTCACTGGCTCACCGAATAGATGTGGCTGAGCAGTCACAATTGATTGACAATGGGGTGGTTAAGATACAGTTCACACAGAACATTAAAATAGGAGATTGGGGCGTGGCTTGAGCAGCCATGGAGTAGGTCGTGCTTCCTGTGGAGCTCCGGAGGATCCGACAGATGATCCGTACAAACTACCTTTAAAAGTGCGCCACTGGTTCCAGAATCGATCACACACGCATGGGAATGGATGCTTCGCTCATTGTATGAAGATCGAGAAAAATCATAAGCGGGAGCCTGGAGGAATTGCTCGACAAACGACGGCGGCGGCTCGGTCCATTGTTACACAAGATGGCCGACAACAAAAGAAACGAAACCAGGGTACCCAAAGAGGACGAATAGAGGCGGCGACCACGAGGAAAAGAACGGCAATGGCGAGGTGAAGGCGGAATAAAAAACCCCCGGGGGCCGTGCCTGGAGACCACCGCGACAGCCGGTAAAGAGCTGGAATTGCGGCTGGGGAGACACTTGGTCACTGAATAGTGATAGGGAGACCCTACGCTAACCAGGAAATGGTGGCGCGAGGGGCCGTGGGCAAGAACAAGACCAAACAACCCACAATGGACATTTTTGCGAAAGCACAACCGTCTCCTGCGGCCACCTCAACCAGAGGCCCAATGGCACAGGCTGAGGGGGCGCGACAGCGGCTGATAATCGTCAGATTTTGGAAGCCATTACGGCGCTGAAGGAATCTTGGGGGGTTGCGATGATGGACCTACGCACTTCCCTGGAGGCTAAAATTGAAGCAGTGGGCATCGAAGTCTCCCTGCTGAGACAGGATGTCAGGGGACTGGCGGAACACACAAGCAGCCTGGAGGGCGCGGTGAAATCTAATACGGACACCGGTGCCAACAATACAAAAGAGATCCATGTCCTCAAGCAACAGGTGGCCAACCTGGAGTCTCGAGCAGAAGAAGCAGAAGGGAGAGCGAGGAGAAACAACATTCGTGTGGTGGGTCTGCCGGAAGGCGAGGAGGGCCAGGACCCGACTGAATATATCGAGAACTTACTCCTACAAGGAATCGGGGCCGGTACACACTCGCAAGGATTTGTGGTCGAGCGTGCACATAGAGCCCTCATGCGGAAGCCGAGACCGGGGGCCCCTCCACGAGTGATAATTGCCAAGATAATGAACTATAAAGACCGGGAAAAAATATTAGAGTATTTTCGGAAAGGCGGAATAATCGAGAGGGCCTCGAGCCCTATCACGGCATACCCGGATTACACTATGCTGGTCTAGAGGCAGCGGTACAGCTACGTAACCAGTAAAAGAAGGCTGCGGGCGGCTGGGATAAAATATATGCTGCTGTACCCTGCGAAATTGAAGGTCGTGTATAAGGGCAGAATGCACTTTTTTGACACTCCGGAAGAAGCGACAACGTGGTTGGATCTGCAGGGCTGCCCGGATCAAGACACGGAGGAGACACAAAATGGATGAGAAAAGTGACTCGGACACGGTATGCAATTTGCTATGGCGGCGAGCGAACATCCTAGGTGAAGGCTGAGAACGATGGGCCTGGCTGTAGGAGGCTGATATCCGATAACATATTGCGGTTTGTGAGAGACTTGATGGACTGGAATATAGTGGCGGTTACATATATTTAAACTGTACAGCAATGTGTAGTTCTTTGATGTGCTATTGGAGCGGCAGGGCGGTAGCACCCCACCCCCCGAATTGTAGTTGTAGTAGGTTGGCCACTAGGGCAGCCTCACCCTGCGGAGCTTCGAGTACAGGCGAAAGCCGTAAAGAGCTAGATGCGGGGGAGCCTGAGATCCAGGGATGGAGCTGGGCAACAGTTGGGGTGGCGGGGGGAAGAGTGTTGGGGGAAGGGTTGGGAGACGGGGGGGGAGTGGGAAGTTCGGTGTGTTTTTGGTTAATGGGGTTTAAGAAGGGGATGCAAGCCTATATAGATTGGAATGGAACTCAAGGTTACACTGCACCCGTTTCAGCGGTTGCAAGTGGTGGCTGAGACAGACGGGAGGATGTTATGCTGAGGGGATTGGTAGAGAATAGGGAGATAAGTATTGTTAACACGTACGCCCCGAACCAGAACACGGCGGCGTACATTAGGACACTGAGTGCGAACCTGAGCGTGTGTGTGGGAAGCGCGGTGATCTGGGTAGGGGACTTCAACTGTTTATTGAACCCGAGGGTGGATAGATCAGACGGGAAATTGGATAGACCGGACCCTAAAGCCAGGGCGCTACAGACACGGCTTGATGACTTTGGGTTGGAAGATGCATGGAGTGTGGGGCACCCTGGGGAAAGACAATATTTGCATTACTCGGCCCCACAGCAGTTATCAACAAGGCTGGACTATGTCTTCGCATCACCAGAAATGATAGTGGAAATTGCGCACAGAGTACAGGGCCAGGGTCCTCTCGGACCACTCCCCCCCCCGATTCTTGCCTGGCAATATTGCCCCCCCGAGGGCGAGGATCCCGACATGGTGCCTACGAGCTGAGGCGTTGAGAGACCCCTTCTTTAGAGAAGATTTACGGGAGGAGATAGTCAATTATTTTGAAACCAATACTGGGAGTGTGAACTCGGCGGGGACACTATGGGAGGCCTTTAAAGTGGTTATGAGGGGGGCGGCCATGGCGAAATCCAAGGGCCTACAGGGTGGGGTTTCAACAGAACGGAGGGAGACAGAAGCAAAATTGGAAGAGGCCTTAAAAGCTGGCGACGATACAGCGGAGAAACTAGATTTGATACTTAAGCTGCAGCAAAAATGTGCGGATTACTGGGAGAGGTTGTGCAACCTTAACTATAAAAGGTACATAGAGAGACAGCATGCGGGAGGTGATAAACCGGGGTGACCTTTGGCGTGGTTATATAAGAGCGAGACCCCTAGAGCCACAATCAGAACTATAGAGAGGGAAGATGGTAGCGTAGAGGACACCCAGGAGGGGGTTAACCAAGCGTTTGTGGATTATTATAAAGTGTTATACTAGGAAGACGGGGAAAGTAGCTGGGCAATGATAGCAGAAACGCTTGAGGATATGGGGCTGCCCAAGATAAGTGAGGAGGAAAGAGAGATTACCCTGGAAGAACTGGGGGAGGTGGTGAGGCAGTTGCCTACTGGTAAGACCCCGGGGACAGACGGGATCCCAAGTGAATTTTACAAGGTATATATAGAAGAGGTTCCCCCCCCCCCCCCGCTGCTAGAGATGATAAATGAGGCGTTCAAGACGGGCCGCCTGCCGGAGTCACAGAGAGGCTGTTATAGTACCTCTCCCTAAACCAAATAAACCAGGGCGCAACTGTGGTTCCTTCAGACCTGTGTCAATGTTGAACCAAGACGAAAAAAAAAGAAAAAATAGATTGCTGGCACAAAGACATTATAAATATAGCCTTCATCTTCACGAGTGTATGTATCTGTTGCAGACTACAGACAAGTACATTTTACTAAACAGAGCCTTAGTGTTCTGAAGTTTCCACCCTACTAGTTTTGGTCACTGCCAACACCCAATGTCTGGTGCATTATACAGGAACCATATCTGCTAGTTAGAACCCCAGGAGTCCCTAGTAATCTGAATTTGCGTAACCGGAGGACAGCCTCTCATAGGAATCATTGAGAAAATCTGGTTTCTAAGAGGCTGAGCAGTATACAGTCCCAAGCTTTAAGTACCCATCAATGCAACAGATCGTCCTGATTGTAAACAAAATAGAAAAACTTTGGAAAACGATTACGCCATTCATTATTTCAAATCGTATTAGTGTCTTTATTGACCAATTAAAAAACAAAAGAAAATACATGGATTCATATGGCATACATTGTCCAGATCTTGGTAATCAAGTGTTTGTTATTCTCCATATACACAGTCTTATATAATGATCCCATTAGATATTTTTTGGCTGGGTCCTCAATATTTTTAATTTAGAATGCTTGTGCTAAGGAGATTTCTTTGGTTGCTCAAATGGTGTTAAGTCCAAATGATAGTTTACCTTGTGCCAAATGTTCGTTTAAAAATTGAATCTTCGTATAAAACACCTCGTTTGTAGAAAGACCTCATATTTATAATCTTATTTTGGAACTTAATGGTGAAGGCTTATTTGTAATCCAAAATATTGACTTTCTAGAAGTAAATCTACTTGCCCATTAATATACCTAACCAGTGCCTTGATGGAGCAACCTCTACACATGTTTCGCCACTCACGTGGCTCACCAGGTAGAAAAGAATCTCAAAAGAAAAAGCAAATTAGTGTCGAGTTGTGGACCAGGCGTCTAACACATATGGCGTATATTACTAACCTTATGGATTTTGCTTTTGTTCTGAATCACGCTCCTTGCTGTGCATTTAGTCCGACATCTAGTGGTAATCACAGAGTATTGCATCTTTCTTTCGAAGATCGAAAGGGGACGTCGACATGGGTGTGACTGTTACACTATCCCCAACGTGACGTCTAGTGTACCCAAAATCCCTCATGCGTCGAGGTCCCTCTGGTTGTGTTTTTTCTGCCATGAGGGAGCCTTATAGTCTGCGTGAGCGAGTACAGAAGAGAGTAGGTGTAAGATGTCTATGTTCCTTCTACTTCACGAGGGGAGGAAGGGTGGGCGCATGTGAATCTAAGCAGATACAATCCTCAGAAATGCTATTACGGTGAGTAATGCAGTTCTTTTGATGCTTGTGTATCTGCTTAGAATCACATGCTGTGCATAGACTAGCGAGCAGTACCCAGAGATGGTGGTGGGATGTGTGAAGGAACAGCAGCAAAGAGGTCTTAGCACTGCATGTCTCACCTGAGAATCAGACCTAGAGTGTGTATTTAGGCAGCAGTGTTGTGTAAAAGAAAAAGTGTGCACAGAACTCCAGGTTGCTGCTTTGCAAATGGACTCAAGGGGAACATTTGTAATGAATGCTATGGTAGCCCCTGTGCCCCGAGTAGAGTGTGCTCCAGGCGTGAAGGGCAGATCTCTCTTGGCAAGAGTAGCACAGTGTGATGCAGTTTGCGATCGACTTAGAGATAACTGATTTAGGGACAGGGTCCCTTTCTCTACCAGCTGCCACTGAAACAAAGAACTGGTTTGTTTTTCTTAGTGGCCTTGTCTTTTCCAGATAATAGTTCACCGCTCTCTTCACATCTAGTGTGTGGAGGCTTCTTTCTGCCATGTTAGTGGGGTACTGGAAATAGGTGGGTAGTTCTATGGATTGGTTGGTGAGCGTCATCGACCGCTTTACCAAAGAGGTTGAGTCCTCAACGGGTTTATTAATAAGCGAGACCTGAGTTTCTGGTTTAAAATCCAAGTTCTTCAGCCAGGCGTGTCTCTTAAGAAGAGTTCCCTGGGCTAGAGGGTGTCCAGCAGTCTCAGCAGCATGCAGGGTGTTTAATATATTGTGGGTCACTCGTCTGCCCTCAGACAAAACCGCCAGCAGGCATGATCGCGTGGGCTCTGGGACCTCTTGAAGGCCATGGAGCAGGCCCCATTGGACGTCGCTGCAGCTAGCCAGGAGATTTTTATTATTAGCGATCCTGGTTGAATAGACCGCAGGAGGTAGTAATAAGTTTCCTGAGGGCATAACATTTTTGCAATCTTTATCCGGGGGAGCTTCCGCCGTTGACAGTAGAACCACCGCCCTCTTTCTAGTGGTTGTAACAACCAGGGAGTCCAGTGTGGCATGCCCACATATGTACATAGGGACAGATGGGGAGGGTTGACTGCCCCTGTGGGAGATAGTGACAATGAAGGAGGAGCTAGGCATTTCTTCATTGAATGGAGTATGGAATAGCAGACTAGTGGGAGGCTTCTGCTTGAGAATATTTTCAACAAAGTCAGGGACTGCATCACATGTGGCGATCTCAAAATGATCGGCCGCTCTTTAGAATAGAATAACATTTGGTATTCCACAGGCGAGGACTGCCTCTGTTGAGGGGAAGGTGGATCCAGACAAATGGCGTCCGGGTCAGGGGTGTGTATTTGTTTATTTATAGCATTTATTATACACCCAAACCCGGAGGTATCACGGTGTAGGTTACATGGTTACAACAGCATACATATCTGGGTAAATGTGTGTGGGTGAAAGCCAAGGCCCCTGATCTGCTGGCTGAACAAGATCCCAGTCTGGGTCCTGGTCAGCTGTGTCCTGATGAAAAGGATTGTCCTCATATGTATCATCCTATTCGGAGTAGTCCAAGACCTCCTCTTGGTGGACTGTGTAGACATGGGAAGCTTCTGCAATTTTTGTGGAATGGGACAGCAGTCCTCTTCCCTAGGCCTCTTGTGCGTGATATATTTATCAGAGTAATCTAAATTGGGCCATTTTGTCCATATCATGCTCAAGTCTCTGCCTAGAGCACAGGGAATGTGCAATAGGGTCAGGAGGTGGAAAAGGTTGGTCAGAAGGGGGAGATTTCCCTGAAAGCCTCCAAGAGAGGCTGGGGGGCTTCAGAAAACTCCTCTCGATGAGAGGGGGTTCTCCTGCTGCTGACATAATAGCTGCAAGACTCTCGCGTATTTTCAGCAGCTGAATGCTCGGTCTCGACACGCCTGCCGGCGTGGTTGACGACTTCATCGAAGCCTTAGGTGCTTGTGCGACCTTGGACAGTGTTGGCGACCATGTGTTTTTTTGAGGGAACGCCCTTGTTAGAGGAAAGCCCAGTCGAATGCCGAGAAAACGGTTACGCGGACGGCGCTGAACAGCGAGGTTCAGAAGGCCCCGAAGTTTTTGGTGGTACTGTTGGCATTACACGCTTCTTCAGAGTTTCCGTCGAGGTGGCCATAGGGGTTGTGTGTTTGAGTTTTTTTGGTGTGTGCGCCTTTGTGGCTGGGGTGTGAACAACCCATAACAGAGCCAGCGGCCTGTCAGACCAAGGACCATATAACTGGAGGTTTCGGGCGAAAGATTGATTGCTTCCTTTTCGGAGCAATGACTGCCGATGGATTCATCATCATTCGAAACGACGGCGCCAACGGGGAATGACATTCGGCCTACATCGCGTAGGCCACCCACTGTTTTGTCCGCCTGTCCTTTAACGCCTTGGGACGAAAGAGTGCAGGATTTACAATATCGCTCGTCGTGGTCTCGAGGTAGACACTGATTGCATCGGCGATGGGTGTCCTGCCAAGGGAAGGGAATTTGCTGTTACACGACGGACACAATTTAAAGGGCGTCCTCTTCATAGGAGAGGGAGACGGCAGCCAGACCAAATAGGGAAAGAGAAGGGAAAAGGAAATGCATTCTTGGAAAGAATAAACCCAGGGCCCCACTCTCCCCACTATAAGGGCCTGGCCGGAGGGCCAAGGACACGCGGGCGACATACGTCGATCAATTCACCAGTCGCTGAGCAGTCGTGGAAGTCTTCGGCGGCAGGAAGGCCACATGGTAGTCGTCAAAAAGAATTAGTTGGGAGACTAGACGACCATCGGTCGTGAGACAAAGTGACCAATATTGTGCAATATTAACTCTGGCAAGCTCCGCATAAGGCGACCAACTAGTTGGGCGGAAAAAAACAATCTGAGGGACTTCGATGCGTGAGGGATTTTGGGTACACTACACGTCACATTGGGGATAGTGTTACAGTCACGCCCATGTCGATGTCCCCTTTTCGATCTTCGGAAGAAAGATGGAATACTCCGCAATTACGACTAGATGTCACACTATATCCACAGCATGTGATTCTAAGCAGATTCACAAGCATTAGAAATATACATTATATTCATTCAGTGAAAAAAACTAAAAAGGGGCCTTCTGAAAAAAATATTGAAACCTACACCTAAAGAACTATATACAATGGCAGTGGGCTAGTCCCTCAACTCACCACGTCCCCTCAAAGTCTCTGCCAGGGCATCAATCGAACACTGCGTCCACTTCCCCTAGGGGGGGCCTCAGCTCTTCCTTTGGAGGCTTGCAAAGACTCAACATGCGCAGGACAAAAGCCAGTGAATTGCCTAATACGGCGCAAGGCCCTGTGCCATCCGTGGGCCAGCACATACCCCCCCATCGTAATCGCGTGAAAAATCAGCGCGCACTCCGGTCGCACCAGCCAAGGTCCGCGCATACCCCTTCTGCACCCCAGCGTAATCGCGTGCCCCGGTCGCGCCAGCCAAATCGCGGGGAAAGCACCCAGGCGTAAATCACATACCCCGGTCGCACCAGCCAAATCGTGTGGAAAGGCCGGCGCGTGCAGCCATCAGCCGCAAACACACCATGCAGGCAGCCTACACCAAAGGGCCCCCCCCCCCCATGACCATACCCCCCAGGCAGCCCACACCACATGGGGGGCCCTCCCCACCCCCCCAATCACCCTTGAACATAACCGCAGGGAGGCCCCGTCTCATGGGACACCCTCAGCCACCGCCAGGCAGGCCGCGCCCCCCCCCAACACACTGTGGACCGATAGACAAATGCAGCAGATGTGAAATGAAATGCCACCACACGCTGCACACTCCAAGTGCACCTTAACACCCATCCATCGTTCATGCACACCACAACATGCCACTGGAAGTCAAACATGACACATGCATGCATGTGTGTGCACACACACATGAACAGAAGCCAGCATCATGGACATAGAACAGATGAGCAAGAGTGAAACTTTGGCTAAACCAATCAGACCAGCCACCACTTTGATATACCATTAAAAAAATATATTAAAAACAGTGAGTCCTACTCGTATAAAATGAAATCAAAGATGTGGTCCATGTCCATGCATGTAGGCCCAAATAAAAAACACAAAAAGAAAACAATTACTTCATGGTGAACATTAAAAAGAAACTGTGAAAAAGATAACTATATACAAACAACCAGGGGCCATTGTCCCAAACCATGTGCAAAAATCCAGAAGTATAAAATCAGAAAACTATGTAAATAAAGTAGAGCAAAGTCCAATAACACCAAATAAAAAAAAAAATATATTGAAACCTACACCTAAAGAACTATATACAATGGCAGCGGGCTAGTCCTTCCACTCACCATGTCCACTCAAAGTCTCTGCCAGGGCATCATCGAACACTGCGTCCACTTCCTCTAGGTGGGCCTCAGCTCTCTCCTCCCCTCAAGGGCTTGCAAAGACTCCAACATGCTACTCCGAAACTCCCTGCAAGTCTCCTTGAGGGCCTCCGCCCGCCTCTCTGCCCGACGCAGTGTATTCTCTGCCCTGGCGATGGTGAGTCTAGCCTCCAGTGCCCGCTGCCGCTCTGCTCCGATCTGCTGGCCAAAACGCACCAACCCGGAAGACATCCTTGTTGTAAGGTCCACGTTTTCCTCCTGCCTGATGGTCGATACCTGCCTCTCTTCCACTGGAAGCCTAGAGTCCCGTCGCCTCCTACGCTGAGCCTGCCGCTGCCGAGTAGCCCGGTCCCTGCGCCTCATGGACAGCCTCCAGGATGATTACAAAACCTGCGGCCGTCGTGCGCGTGCCCTGCTGCTTGCTGCCTGCTCTTCCTCCATTGCAACATGTCCCGTCGCCCGATGGATCTCCCTGGTGCCCACCTCTGATCTCCACCACACTGGCCGGCGGGGTTTGGGTAGGTGCACAGGGGGCCCTGGTGGCAAGTGGGCTGGAAGACAGCAGGGAAGACGACTGGTGCACAGAGGAGGCAAGCGAGGAGGGGGTCCCAGCAGTGTCCAGCATATGTACCCAATTTGTGACCAGGAACCGAGTTAGCTAGTTAATGAGGCGACAGACCTCATTGTGATGATGTGCAAGCCCCCGATTGGAAGCCTGCACATCATCACGAATGGTGCCTGTTCGCCTCGTGATACCAGCTAGCGACGGCTCCACCCTGTCACAAATTGCTTCATCCGCAGGTATTGGTGTATCTGTTTGCGTGGATACATCCGCCACCTGCGGGTGGGTCCGGCCTGAGGCATGCCCGCAGGTGCAGTCCCAGGGACAGGATTAGGCACAGGCACCTCCACGGCAACCTGCACTGCCTCCGGCCCTTGATCTTTGACTGCACCAGTCACACCTACGTCGTGTTAAGCAAAGTTTGTATGCAGTACCCTTTGGGACCACTACACAACTAGGACTACAGGTGTAAGCAAAACCAACCTTTGGTATAAGTCTGTACTACACAGTTTTGTGGTAGCGCTGCTGAGCAGTCAGGCTTATCTCAAGAGGCAATGTGAGCTGTAAGGGTGTTACACAGAGGTCTATAATTACAAGTATTCAAATAGACTCTTCACCGTATTTTCAATCAAGTGTTGATATCTGGTGCCATCCCTGAAACCTGGAAAAAGTTAATTATCCTCCCGATTTTTAAAAAAGGCAATCACGAGAATCCTAGATCGTATAGGCCTATAGCATTACTGGACTGTCCTGGCAAATTGTTTGCCAGACTTCTCCTAAAAGAGTTTAATACATGGCTACAGAAGAGTAACCTGCTAGATCCATACCAAACAGGTTTTTTTTACAAGGAATAGGCACTGGGATAATCATCACCCTGTCAAGCCTCATCCAGCGAGCCTATCAAAGAAAACAGCCCCAGTATCTCGCCTTTATTGATTTTCAGATGGCGTTTGATGCGGTGCCAAGAGAGCTCTTGTACAAGAAACTGGTAGATGCTGATTGTCCGTGGCACATCCTAAAATGGATAATACAACTATATACCAATACTACAATTCAAGTACGGCTCACCAACGGTGGCTTACTAACTCCTCTCATTCCAACAGCTAGAGGCCTGAAGCAAGGCTGTTTATAAGCCTCAGCCTTGTTTAATTTCTTTGTTTCCGATATCCAGCGTAGCTTTAGCAAATTGATATCTGACTCTCCGATGGCTAATGGGAGTTCAGATACAATGGCTATTGTATGCTGACGACATGGTCTTGATGTCGCACACTCCTAAAGGCTTACGCCAATTACTAGGTACCCTTGACGCCTATACAAAAACAAATGGCATAACAATCAACATTGCCAGGACAAATGTCGTCCAATTTGGCACCAGGAAACAAAGCCTAGCTCAGCATCACTGGCCTCTTCAGAACAGTAAGATTACTGTTACTAATGTCTATGTATACCTAGGCATCACCATCTCTAATCTGTGTGCCCATGACCAGTACAATAAACGAGGGCTCCACAAACTCCAAATGTGCATCTCGCAAGCTATGATCATCAAGGCGAGATATTGCAAATTCTCTTACCGATTCTTACGTACTATACGCAAAAACTGGTACCGGTTATTTTATATGGTGCTGAGACCCGCCATATTATGTCATACACCTATTGGGCCATTAGGGAAGGTCGGCTTTGGAGGCAAATTTTACAGCTACCAACTTCGCAGCCCTTACCACTTGTAAGATATGAGCTAGGGTTAATCTCCCTATATGCAATCTATAAATGGAACCTATGTGCTTTATACCGCAAATGCCTTCTAAATCAAGCCACAACAGGGATTACCAATATCATATCTATGTACTTACTAAACTCCATGGATACTTTCACGAAAGCATGGCGACAAAAAATCCAGTCAATTCTAAAGAAAGCCCAGATAGATCCAACCTTGTTATTGGAGAACCCAGATAAAGCAAGATCAAAAATCTGGGAAGTTGACTGGATTCGGACACGCCTGGCTTGTGTAAACTAAAAATTTTGAGGCTTTTCCATTCGCACTGAAATGCTACAATACTATGGCCGATTATATGGTGAGGTCTCCCAATTCAAGTCACCGGAATGGATTTATGAGATTTAGGTTAAATTTGTGGCTAACCAATGAATTGGTGAATCGACGGGACAATGTTAACAGCCAATTACCCTGCCGATTCTGTAAACAATATGTAGAAACCCTTCAGCATTTATGTACAGAATGTGATAACCTATTGCCAATTCGCTGTGCTCACTTCAAACCCTTATTTTTGGCCCAAGAGATCCTGACCCCAGAACACCTATGGGTCTTATTATTTCACACTAACAGAAAGGCTGTAAGATATGCCGTGGTTAATTACTTACATCAGCTCAAAATACTGATGTATGCATTGTCAAAAAGCTGATTTGTGAGCAAAACATATTGTGTTAGGTCTACTGGTGAAACTCCATAAAGAGTAATGTTTTAATTTTTGTTTTTTTACATGTAAAGATCTAATCACCCTTTGTTATTTATTTTGTATACATGTCAATTATGTAAATTGTAAATTTGTGTATATGAGTTTTTAATTTTGCTAAAAGTTGAAAGGTCTCGATTTTTGTCGAGACCAAACCAACTATAATAAAAAAAAAGTTATAAAACATTCACTAGAAGGAGGCAAGTACTTCACAATATCAGGTTCTGAGGCATTTAAACTACTTTGAAGGAGGAGCAAAAAGGCATAAGTTAGTTAAACAAATATTACAGTTACTCTTAAACAGTGCAAATAGTTTGAGTTCACCAGAGGAGTTGATTCAATGCAATAGGTTAGGCCAAAGTCAATGGGCTAAAGTCTTGTATATGATAAAGCAGTTCTGGAAGTTCAACGGAAAAGTCTTTGCCAAAGTTCATAGAAGTAGTTTGTAAAAGAAAGATTCATATGTTGGGTCACAAGCCGACTAGGCCTGCAAGTTGCCAAAGTTTCAAGCACTTTCGCAGCGAGATGCAAGTTTTCTCGGTAGGGTTTTCACAGTACCTTACAATGAAGAAAAAGATGCAGCTGAAGATGTCTGTTCCTGGCAGTTCCTGCAGATCTCGCTGTTCCTGAGCCTCAGTCATGAGGACAAGATGGAGGACGTCGGGGGACTCCTGCACTGCACTGGGACTGATCAAAAAGCTGGCAAAGGCAAATCTTCAATTCCAGTAGCTGTAGTCAAGCACACAAACTGGTGTCCTTCTCCCTGGCTATTCGGTTTCCTGCAGCACTCTGGAGGAAAATACAACCAGCTCCGAGAACGGTATCCAGGTGGCTTACGAGTTGATTGGTTCCACCAACTCAAAGGGAGAAGTCATCCTTGAAGGGCTTCTCTGTCGAGATGAACTTGGCGATTCAGACCTGCAGCAGGGCTTCAACGGTCCAGGAGTTGCAGCAGCCGTCCTCTTCCAGCTCGTCTTCGGTGCTTTCGTTCCAGTGGTCAACTCGACCTTCCAATTCAAGAGACTCGGATTTTAAACAGTTTTCTCCCATTCATTCCAGCCTAGCTGCCACTGCCGGACAGTCAGCCAGCCAATCACGCTAGAGCGCATTTGGGTCTCCTAAGAGACTAAGCACATGGATTTTTGGGCACCTCCCTCACTTCCTGCCCTCCCCAGACACTCGGCGCCAGAGGCTGTCTTCAGTCCTGAAGCCCGCCAAAGGCATAGGAACAAAGGGACCAAACCTGGTTTGGCGCACAGAGACAAACTCTAGAAGGACCTTTCCAAAAAGAAATGGCGAAAAAAAGGCTGGGACCCGTTTAAACAAAGGAGGCTCAGACTCCATCTTGAAAAACATGGCTCCTGTGATTTAACGCTACCGGTGTTCGCAGTCGGGAAAAATCATGGTAGTTCGTTGTAAAACCACTGCCACCAGCCATTGAGAGGAAAGGGCAGCAATTGACTGCTACATGCATTTCTAGACATAGGGGATACTAAGTTGCCCCTCCAGCACTCTAGTGTAAGATAGTGTGTGCTGGGTCTAGGAATTTGGCAAGACTAGTAAAGTCAATTTCACTTTACTTTCTCTGGGAAACAGTTTATCCCAGAGAAGGTATTTAAACCTTGGGACAGCCTGAAAGTCTTCCCTGTGTCACTGCACTGAGGATGCTGTGTGACACATGAAAAAATGATGCCTATGGAGTTGTCAAACTCCACAAACAAAGAACACAAGAGTAAAACATATCAAAATACATGAGAGAGTGGGGAAATAAGGCTCACACTCTCTCCAGGTAAAAAGGCCAAGTCATAATCCAGCAAAGTTGCTGTGGGTCTCCAAGGTGAAGGGAATTATCACATTTATGACAATTCTCCCTAACACTACATCACTCCAGCCGGGCCCCATGGGCTGGGCTGATGTGGCCTCCTCCTCTCCCTCCCCCGCCAACCTGGATGCCTCCCCACTGTCTTCCGCCGTGTCTTGCCCCTGTGCGTTCTCACCTGTCCCTCCCCACTGCTGAAGAGTCCTCCACCACCTTCGCCCTCTTGGACGTACCCTCAGCAGCTGTGGCCTTTGACTCAGACGCGGCACCAGTTTCCTCGCTGCAGGAAAATGACAGTACCTGGGAGGATGACTGAGCATTGCGTCTACGCCTGGTGGAGGCTTTCCCTGCTGTCGTGCTCCACAGCGCCTTCTCTGTCCTCTTCTTCCATCGTCAGTGTGGATAGGGAAACATAGTACACAAACATCAGGGTACTGAACATGTGTATTTGTCACAATGATAATGTACATCAGTGTCACTGTCAGTGGTCACAACCATCATCACCGTCCACTACACACAGGGAAATGCTATTCACACACATGCACAATCATGTCTGTCATTAACAGACATTCGCATCCTTGGACAAGGCACTGGCAGCACCTCTAAATTGTGCTTCCAGCTCACACGCATCATGGGTCATAGACATCTCATTCACACACATCACCTGACAGTCATGAAGCAGGCCATGGAGCTATCACGTCAGAGTGCACTCGAGGTCAAATTGGCAGCGTGAGGCAAACACACAATCAAAAACTCTAGTAACATACATCCCGGAGTGTTGCCCAGTCTCTCTCTCACAAACACACACACTACTCTGAGACATGCACGCCATGCATGCCTGTGATGTTGATGAAAACACACGTGTAACACCACTCACATGCCCCAGTACAGACACATGCATGCAAACATGTGCATGTCGCTGCATGCCTGCGCGCATCACGCATTGCAATTCAAACACCATGGCCGTCACACATGTTTGAACAGACTCACATGCAGCACTGTCTGGGACATGTACACAGACATTTGTATAAGAAGCATGCCAGACATGAGGCCAAGGTGCACACTCCAACCACACCAACATGCACCATGGTGTACGAGAACACATGGACACTTAGCAGTCGACTCCAGACAGAGCTACAAATCCCAGACATGGGTGCACAGAGCTGGATAGAACCTCTCCAAGACCCGATAGTTGTCGTTGGTCAACCGCCACCCAGCGCCTCACTTGGTCCTCACCAGCCTGGAGGAAGCGCCAGGCCTTGTGGGTCCTGGCTTTGCAGTCCTCCCAGCGCTTGTGGACATGTATGTAGTTGCGGGGTGCCACCCCCTCCGTGTTGATGGCACCCACGACATCCACCCATATCCTCCTCCGTCCTTCCTTACTGGCTTGCGATGGTCCGTAGAAGAGGTCATGATGCCACAGGACTTGCTCCACCAGGATGTCAACTTCGCTGTATGAGAAGCGGACCGCCCTGCCTCGCTGGTTTGTTTGTTTGTTTATTTGGTATAGCGCAGAACCAAACCCGAAGGGGTAGCTGGGTGCAAGAAGTACAAGATTACTTGAGAACTTAGTTACAGAAGACATACAGTTTATACAGTTCACATTGGATACAGTTTATACAGTTCACCTAGGTCAGAGGTAAGTGTATAGGGAAAGCAAAAAAAGAAAGGAAAAGTGCAGAGCTATAGTTCAGTCTAGTTGATCGAATGTCGTTCACCTAGTTACAGACGTCTAGTGTCTATGTAGGAGGGGGAAGTCGAGCTAAAGGTCATTGGCACGAATCCAAGTAATGACCTTTCGCCTGAAGCTAGAGTAGGATTGGTCCATTCTGAGATCCAAAGGGAGTTTGTTCCAAGTTTGCGCAGCTATGACTGGGAAACTAGAGCCGCCAGCTGTACTCTTTTTGTATCTAGGCATCACTAAGGTAAAGGCATTGGTCGATCTAGTGGGGCGGTTTGAGGTTCTCTTGTGGATTCTGTTAGCCAGGTTGGGGGGGGGCTATGTTGTTAAGACATTTGGATGTGAGGGAGAGTATTTTGAGGGTGATCCTGTCTGATTTTTAGCCAGTGGATTTTTTCCCTAGAGGTGGAGATGTGAGCTCTATTAGGAATATTTAAAGCTACTCTGATAGCGTTATTTTGGAGAGTTTGTAATTTGTCAAGGATATACTTGTTAGATCCTGCATAGAGGGCATTGCAGTAATCCAGCTTGGATATGATGAGGGCATTAGCTAATGTGATGCAGCTAGTCTCTGTTAGAAATGGTCTGCATGGGTGGTTGCCACTGGTCACTTGTCAGACATGTCAGTGGGAAGGGAGGCAAAGTTGGCCGGGGTGGCGGAGGCATGCGAGGTGGCGCCCGAGGTGGTGGCAGGGGCAGGGAGTGTGAGGTGGCAGAGGCGCACAAGGTGGCAGAGGTGACCGGCCCCGTGCAGGGAGAGCCATGCCCCCCACCCAACAGGGTCAGGAAGCTACAGGGGCAGCTGTAGCAACCACCACCACCCAGCCTCCGGGTCACCCAGCCATGCCTGTGGTGCTCCCTGCCCCGGTCCAGGGAGACGCACGGGCAGATGCTATCCGTGCATCGAAGGGGAAGGGAAATGCTATGCAGCGAGTTGGCACCGGCACCCATGTGCAGCCACCTACAAGGGCACCTACAGTCACACCATCAGTGTGAGATGCCACAGCCCAGGCCACCAGTGCTCCAGCCCCTACTGACCCAAGTGGTCCCATCCACTCGGGGGTCTGCACAGCCTCGTAAGAAGGCAAAGCGTGCAGTAGGCAAACAGGCTCAGTCCCAAGGCACGGCACAGGACACCTGCACGTCGAGGAAGAGGAGCTCTAGTGATGAGGAGCTCCAGGTCCTCGTGGACTACGTGCAGGTACATCAACATGACATGCTTGTGCAAGCAGGGAGCACACAAAGGCCTGTCCAGCGTATGGCCCCACTGGCAGTGTGTCGCTGACCTTATTAATGCCTTGGGCCAAGAGAGGCGCTCAGCTACTTACGCAATGAAGCGTTGGTATGACCTCCGGCGCCTAGCCAAAGGTAAGATGGGTGCCAAGTACGCTTCTACTATGGTGACTGGAGGTGGGTCACCACGAGAGGATGAATAACTCACTCCACAGGAGGAGATCACGGGTGGTATGATTGAGGTGGAGCAGATCCAAGGCGTGGAGACCTGCCAATTTATGAGGGAATGTGTGGTAAGTGGTGATGCATGTGTGTCCAGGTCATGCGTTTGTTGCTTGGATGGAGTGCGTTGGTTGTCTGGCAGTTCTGGCTGCATTTGAATGACTGCAATGGGTGAACCAGGTCATGGTGGACGGACACATGCTGGTTGACCTGCATACGCAAAATGTGCTGCACACCGTGACAAACCCCATCACCACACCTGCTCACTCCTTCCATATCACTCTGTCCAGGCTCTCTTGGCCCTCTTCCTGCTCCAACCTGTGATGGCGGATAGCCTGCGACAATATTGCACTCCACACTGGCCTTCTCTCCGCACATGTCTGAGAGGTCACCTTGCCAGCTGCACCTCATCAGGGGGATTCCTCCTTTCCTCTCATTCCCCCAGTAGCTCAGTGTCTCCAGAGGACTGGTCATACTTATGGTGGGGTACTGAAACGGCCTACACCCAGATTTCTGTGCCTCTACTCTCTTCCCTTTGCAACTCATCCTGACCAGGACAGTGGGGAGTGTCCTTTTGTCATGGTGCCAAGTATTGTGTCTCCCTAGGACTGCGATTATGGCACTGGCTCCCAGTGGTTACGACTGTTCATTTTCAATCGCAGTGCATTTAAAAAAAAAATTATTTAGCACTTTGGTTTACAAAAATGAAAACCTTTGCCTATTGTGTTACATAATTCAATTGGTATATTACCAAAATAAAAAAAATTTAAAGGAAGAATCAAACTCAGCACATAAATGTTCTCCCTTAATGCAATACAGCTGGGGAAAATCAAAGAAAATCTGTTTCCCGTCAATGATTCTCCTAATCCTCGATGTTTTAGTGTGTACCGGGATTGGTCAAATTAGAACTCTTAGGAATCTAAAGTTAATTGTTCCCTTGTTCCTCCCAAAGAGAAGTTTTCAATTTTCTTAAAAATAACCAATACAAATTTTGCCATTGCTAAGTTAATACGCATTTTCTCGCCTTCAAAGAGAATTCTCCACCAGGTATCGATCTCTCTCAAGCGATATCTTTCCAGATTTCACCCAGATAGGTGTCTTTCATTTGTAAGAGCCGGACATTCGAGTGTCAAATGTTTCAAAGATTCTATAGCATCTGAATCTTGACACAATCTACAATGCTTAGTCTCATTTTTGACTCTTCTCCTGTAATGATGGTCTCTGCAAGGCAGAATATTCAGATGAAATCTTGGATAGCTAGTTTTCAAAAACCAGTTTGGGAAAAGAGTCAGATATTTTGGCAATCCGTTTCATTAATAGGAGTCAGATCAAATGTCTTTGTATCCATGATATTTGTATATTTCCTCATGCGTTTGAATCCAGTCATATGTGAAAAAATATTTCTTCACACAATCTGGATTTTTGGATAGAGATTCTTCATTTTCATTCAAGTTTGCTAAAATAGCATTACAGGTGGTTTTCCAATTCTGAGTGTTGGCTCTGTTTGTTCTTCAATGGCTTTTTTCAGGGCTTTAAATCTGCCCGACGATGACTTTTCCAGGCGTTTGCGATAGAAAGAAATAACTTTCCACTCTGAAATTGCTTTCAGCGATGTTAGTGCCAGTTCTTTTCAAATCATTTGGTTGGGGAAAGTTTTAGGCAGTTGAAGTACTGTCCTCCAAAATATTCCTTCTACTATTGGCCATATTTTAGCTGGTAAAACAAAAGAGGTTTCTGCCACATAAATTAGGATTGCTACAACCTTTGCTGTGTAATATGCCACCAACATTCCCTCATAAATTGGCAGAGTCTTCTTAGCAAAATGTTTGCTTGACTCGCCAGGATTTTTGCCTTATTTCTGAGGTTGATGATTCTCGGGGCCTCGTTTCTGTTGTTGATACAGACACCCAAATAGGTAAAAAGTTATTTCTAAGATTTTCTTGCTTTTTAACATTCATCCAAATTTCTTCATCTCTTTTGCTCTAATGAGGTTGAGGTTGCCAAGTCTCAAGATTCTTGATTTTTCAGGATTGTCATGTTGTTGGCGTCCATGTAGGTCTGGAGAGCTGTCAACCTATGGGCGTCTGGTCAATCAGAACTATATCGACGGCGTATATTATCCTCCAAACTGGCGACCCAGCTATCTTCGGCGGAAAGATTCTGATGAAAAAGCTTCCTCGATGTCCGATATGAAGAGATTGTATAGTTCAGGCGCCAACTGGCATCCTTGTTTCAACCTGAGAGCAAGCCTTGTTTGTTCAATCTCACTTCAATTGAGGTATCTTCATGTAGGTCTTTGATGTTCTCCAAGACCACTTCAGGGCAGTTACAATGGGTTAATTTTCTTCCATAAATCTTGCCTTAATTGTGTCAAAAGCCTTAGACAGGTCGATAAAAGCCACATAGAACTTCAAGTCATTATTTCTCAGAGTTCTAACTTTGAGTAGGTTTAGTATGAAAATGTTCAACGGGGTTCCTCTGCCTTTTACGAAACCCAATTGCCATTGATCTCTATGGCCAGTTGACTCACTCAACCTTATTAAGGCTTTTAGCAGTATAGAGGCAAAGATCTTACCGGCCACATCTAATAAAACTATTGGCCTGTAATTTTCCGGGTTGGTTTTCAGGCCTTTCTTAAAAGGTGGGAACCACTAAGCTCTGCTTCCAGGATTCTGGTACACTTTCCAGATTTTAAGACATATTTGTAAAGTTCATGTAGAAATGTTGCTCATTGTTCTGGGACACTTTTTAGACCGTCGTTCGGCAGCCCAACCCGGGGCGGGGGCTCTAGAGTTTAATTTTCTGATGATGTTCTCGATTGTGTTTATGTCAATTGTTAGGCAGAAACCTGTGCAGTTCCCTTAGGGACCACTGCAAAAGGCTTAAGACTACAGGTGTTGGCAGTGAACCCAGTCTGTACCACCCAGATTTACCCGATAGCTGTGGCTGAGGAGCCAGACTTCTCTCAAGAAGAGAGACAGTATATAGAGTATACAAGATAGGTACCAAAATACAGTAGCACAAGCAAACACTGACCAGAGCTTTGGTATCAAAGTATATAATTATTTATTTAAAGACACACTTATAGAAACACTCCAGCACTATTATTGTAAGCAAGTTCAAAACACAGTCACTATTAATATATGTATATCCCTTATTCCTTATTAGACAAGTCTTAGTTATCACCACTTATTTTCAGACAGAGGTGAGCGCTTAACTGAAGATGGCACTCCAATAAGTTATCAAAGAAGGGAGGGGAAAAGGCAGAAATTAGAAAAGCCCACAACACTAATACTTTAGAAGCACCCAGCAAGGCAGGAAAGTCAAAGTCTACTTGTTAGCAAAAAGTTCATGGGCCAGGCTCCCTCTTAGAGAGAGCTGAGCACCAATGCGCCCAAGATCACACAGTTTAAGAGGCTCGAGAAAGTCTTGCAGAGTTCAAAAAGGAATTAGTTCAGCTTAGAAGAACAAGTTACTTTCTTACTTGGTAACGTTGTTTCGATGGGATGATCCGACGACGTATTCCATATATATATATATATGACAGGTAATGTCCACAGCTGTGCTGCTTCGGAAAATCTTCGGCGTCTGTATCGATGACGTCGATGCGTCGTCCCCGAGGACCTCCTCCGACGGCCGACGTCACCCGATGTGATAAGTAGGACGCACGACGCCCGTAGCCTCAGTATTTCTTTCCCCCAGAACGTATGCCATCAGTTTTCTGCCCGTCAGACAAGGCCTTGCGGAACGCAAGCTGCAATCGCAAAAGAAGTTCTGCAGCAGGGAAGGTAGGGAGGGAGCAATATGGAATAAGTCATTGACCATCCCATCGAAAGAACGTTACCAGGTAAGAAAGTAACTTGTTCTTCGAGGGGATTGGGTCCTCCGACGTATTCCATATCTATGACAGACTCCCAAAGCAGTACCAAGCAAGGAGGTGGGAAAAGAATTTAGAACACAAATTTAGCATGCCCAATCAAATTGCGGAATAAAGGACTGCCTTGCCAAAGGCCAGATCCTGCCCTCGGATGGAATCGAGGGAGTAGTGACGTACAAAAGTATGTACTGAAGCCCAGGTGGCTGCATCACAGATGTGACGAATAGGAACACCCCTCTGCAGGGCAGTAGACGCAGCCACTCTCCTGGTAGAATGGGCCCGGAAGCCAGCCAGAGGGTCCTTACCCGCCAAGCGGTAACACTCCGAGATGGCCAAAATAATCCAACGAGACAAAGTCTGTTCCGTCACAGCTTGTCCCAAACGCTTTCCAGCGTAACCAATGAAAAGTTGATCGTCCACTCTGACCCAGGACATGAGCGAAATATAAAAGCTCAACGCTCTCCTAGGATCAAGCCTATGAGCCTCTCCTCTTCCTTACCAGGATGTGGAGGAGGATAGAACGCCGGAAGAACCACCTTCTGGCTCAAATGAAATTCCGAAACCACCTTCGGAAGAAAGGAAGGACGAACTCCAAGGACAACCCTGTCCTTATGAAACACAGTGAAGAGTGGCTTAACTGAAAGTGCCTGTAACTCACTCACTCTGCGAGCGGAAGTAACCGCAACCAAAAACAGTTTTCAGAGTTAACAGTCTCAAAGGGCAAGAATGCAAAGGCTCAAACGGAGCACCCATAAGAAACTGAAGAACAAGGTTCAAATCCCAACCGGGCACCAGAAAAGGTGACGGAGGAAACACATTAGGGAGCCCTTTCAAAAACTGAGAAATTAAAGGAATCTTAAAATAGGAACATTCTTCAGACGAGCGCTTAAAGATGGAAAGCGCCGCCAGGTAACCTTTAATGGTCTCCACTTGCAAGCCCCTGTGGGCCAAGGAAAGCAAAAAAGCCAGAACCATGGGAATGTCACACTCAAAAGGATCCACATTCTTAACTCTGCACCAGTCACAGAACTTTCTCCAACGGCAACGGTACAGAGACTTTGTTGCCGGCCGCCTGGCCGAGAGCAACACCTCCATCACGTCTTCAGGGAGGTCCCAATCCTTATACCACAACCTTTCAGAAGCCAAGCGTGAAGGTTGAGGGATCCGACCTCTGGATGGAGAACCTGAGCCCCTTCCCGTGAGAGCAGATCGTCTTGGTAGGGAAAACGATGTGGAGGGCAGATGGACAAGTCGAGAAGGACCGGGTACCACGTCCTCCGGGCCCACGTCAGAGCAATGAGGATCATCCGGGAACCGAACCTCCGCAGTACTTGTGGGATGACGGGGACTGGAGGAAACGCGTACACCACGAACGCGTCTCCCAAGGCTCCTTTTGGAGGAAATTCCCGTGAGCAGAACCTTTCGCACTTCCGGTTGACACTGGAGGCAAAGAGATCCACTTGAGGGGTCCCCCAAAGGGCGAAGATCTCCAGGAGAATCTGCGGAGCCAGCTCCCACTCGTGAGAGATCGTGCTCTGCCTGCTCAGAACGTCCGCCGTCTCGTTGTCGTCTCTGGCCAGATGAACAGCCGAGATCGAAACTTCCTGCTGGATGGCCCAGAACTCGAGCTGCATCGCCTCCCTGCACAGAGGAAGTGACCCTACACCCCCCCACCCCCATTTTGCTGAGGTAGTGCATGGCCACCGCGTTGTCCATTAGAATCAGGACACTTTCCTCGCACAGTTGGCAGAAAAGCCTTCAGGGCTAGCCTGACGGCCCTCAGCTCCAACAGATTGATATGGAGTCTGGACTCCGACAGAGACCAACGACCGCTGACTGTCAACTCGTTGGCATGAGCTCCCCATCCCGTGAGGGATGCGTCCGTCACAATCGTCACCTCCGGCCAGGGCAGCCAAAGTGGGGCCCCCTTCATCAGATTGCCTTCCACGGCCCACCACAGAAGGTCCTGGGCGACCGAGGGCAGCACCTGAACTGGGTCCGACAGCCTGCCGGAGGACTGAGAACACTGGAGCTTGAGAGCCCACTGCAAAGATCTCATCCGCAGACGAGCCTCTGGCACCAGAAGAATGCAGGATGCCATGAGGCCGAGCAGTCTCAAGAACTCGGACGCTGGGAGATTCTGGGCAAGTTGAAACTTGTGCACCATCTGCTGAATGTGAAGAGCCCTCATCTGGGGAGGAAAACACTGCCCTAGGGATGTGTCGAGCACTGCTCCGATGTACTGGAGCCGCTGTGTTGGTGTCAAATGGGACTTCTTTAAATTGAGGGAGAAGCCCAGCTTGTGAAGGGAGTGGCAGCTGACGGACAGATGATCCAGGACTTGCTCGGAAGAGCGCCCCCTGATCAACCAATCGTCAAGGTAGGGGTAGACTTGAATCCCCCTTTCCTGAGATGCGCTGCCACCACCACCATGAGCTTGGTGAAAACCCTTGGGGCGGAGGTCAATCCGAACGACAGGACCCGAAACTGAAAGTGCGAGTCGCCAACCGTGAACCTCAGGTACTTCTTGTGCTTGGGATGGATCGGCACAAGGAAGTAAGCGTCCTTGAGGTCAAGAGACACCAACCAGTCCTGAAGTTGAAGGGCCTGGAGGACTTGAGAGAGAGTAACCATCTTGAACTTGTCCTTCCTGAGGAGTTTGTTCAAACCGCGCAAGTCCATGATGGGTCTCAATCCCCCGTCTTTCTTCGAAATAAAAAAAAATAAAAAAAGGGGAATACCATCCCTTGTTCCTCTCCGCTACAGGCACCAGTTCTATGGTGCGTTTCTCCAGCAGGGCTTGAATTTCCTGCACAAGGAGCAGATCCGGACTCTTCAAAGAGAGGTTCCCAGGTGGATTGTCGTGAGGCCTCTGCCGAAAGGGAAGACAGTAGCCGTGGGTTATGATCTCCAGAACCCACACATCTGAATTAATGGCTCGCCACTTTACAAGATGCTGCGCCAGCCTTCCCCCAACCGGTGAACCATGGGACCTGGCCTCATGACTGAGTGGTAGCGGCTGCGGCGTTGCCTGAGGGCAAAGAGGCAACTGCCCGAGCAGCCTTGGCACCTCGAGTACCCAGTTTTCCAGTTTTCCACCTCTGGCACTCTTACGGTGGCCTCTTTGACTGCTAGCTCCTCTCGCTCTACTGAAGGATGAGTAATAGCGAAAGGAACCTCCCCTCCATTGTTGAAAAGGTGGAGGTTGTCGAACTGCAGCGCCCAACGACTTTGCTGCAGCTTTGGAGGTCTGCAACCTCTCAAGGCTCGTCAGCCTTGCTGCCAAAAAGATGTTCACCGTCAAAGGGCATGTTGAGGAGCCGGGACTGCCCATCAGGAGCGAACCCAGACTTCCGCAACCACACAAACCTGCGTATTATGGTGCTCGCCGCCATGGACCGGCTGACACAATCTGCCATGTCCAAACCCGACTGAACGGCCTCACACATGGCATCCTTGCCATCCTGAACCATAGCAAGGAAACCATCCAGTTCGTCCCCTTCGGGAATATGTTCAGCCGCTAATGCAACACAGTTCCACAGAGTGTGTGTGAAATGAGACAAGGCACATATGGAATTGGCCACCTGAAGCGCCATACCCCCTGAAGAAAACACTTTCTTCGCCCAGCCGTCAAAACATTTGTCGTCCCTATCCGGAGGGATGGTAGGATACGATGCCTGCTTAGCTGGGGCTGTAGCCGCCTGCACCACCAAACTCTCCGGAGTGGGGTGCCTGGAGAAATAGCAGGGGTCGCTACTGGCTGGACGGTATTTTCGCGACAAAGACTTGCCCACTGCCGGGAGACTCTTGTGGAGTCTCCATTTCGTTTATCAGCATCCAAGTGCCAGCAGTGTTTCTATTAGCGATAGTCGCTAACATTCGTTGAGTCTTGGTTTTACATTGTTTTTTTGTGCATTGACAACCAGTTATGGTATTTGTTTCATTTTGTGGATCTCCATTGATGTAGACACTTTATTAATTTTATTTAGTTGTTTAAGATTTTTACTTAGTGTTCTTTTTTTTAGCACGATTGCTCTGTCATATGCAGTGACATTGTCGGTTTATTACAACCTATTTTGAAAGTGGTTTCAAAGATTTTGAGTAAGGGCACAGTCAATCGTTTGCAGAGGTGTTTGCAGGTATAACTGAGATCGTATTGGATAATTTGTTGTTCAATGCTGGAATTTTGGCAGGTTAGAATTTAAGGCCATTTCTGCCCAGGTTCACTGACAGCTTATATGGATAAGTTGTTGATGTTTTTGTTTGTTGAAAACAAAATTGGAAGTTAGCGTGACCAGATTATGGTCGCTAGATTCCGTTGATCTTACTTAAAATTTTTTGATGAGTTTGACATATTGGATGAAACCAAGACGTAATCTAAAACGTCTCTCAATTTTCTCTTGCCAAGTCGGGTTTCCTGGTATATCGCCATCTCTTATCCCATTTAGGATTATGCAATCTAGCGATTGCATTGAGATTCTCCATGCTACGCCCTGTTTCTGTTTAGGCATTATATTCATTATTTCGTCCATTATTATGTTTTTCTTTTTGTCTATACATGTATAGTTTAAGATCTGACAATTATTAAAAAAGGATCAGGCCATTTTTTCTCTGCCTGTCAATTAGCAGCAAAATGTCAGCTGGAAGGTTGTTATTCTTTTCTTTCCCGGGGTCCAATAAATGTTTATTATAATTAATATCTGGCTCGTCTTGTTTGAGGAGGTTTTGGTATTTGGACCACCACCAAGATGTAAGCAGAAGGCATATCACAGTACAATAATGTCCAATTCAGGTCATTTTCGATGGCTATAATTAACCCTGCCATGGGTCTTCCTTTGAGACCTTTCACTGCTGGATTTGTGAAAACAGAATAACTTTCTATCAGCGGACATCTTAACCAAGTTTCTTGAAGGCATACGACTTCTGGCCCCTCCTTTTGAAATTAATTTTTTGTTAATAGATGGCTGAATCCCCTGGTGTTCCATGTTGTCAGTGACCAATTTTTTTTATTTTTTTTTTTAAAGAGTTTCCCATAGGCGTTATTGGTCTTTCATTCTTTCAGCCGCTAAATTGGCCAGCCATTTCCATTTTGCTTGGTCTCCGTCGGCTACCTCTTTTCGCTGATTCTGGAACACAGATTTCTTGTGGTTGTCATAGGCTTCTTGGAATTGGGATTTCCCTTTTTGTTCTACATGTTCTTTCTCTGATTTCATGAATGGTACTTGGATTTCTTCACTTAAATCAAAGCCCATAGAACGAAAAGTGGGCACTTCAGCCAAGAGGAGTTGGTGCACTATGTGTGAGGCAATATAAACATGCACTCTATCCATATATTCTTTGTCAGGGAATTCAATTAATTCTAAGTCATTTGAGCGGATTAGACTGAGGGCAGGAATGCGATGAAGTAATCTCATCATGTTTGCACAATTTAAAATCATTCCATCCTTTAAATGTAAGATTCTTTCCAGAGATGGTCCTATTCCCCCCCCTCTGCTATCTTCTGGTTGAAGTTAGACAATCCCTGAGGGTTGCAGGGTCGTTCTTCAGTACATTTATTTTGCTCCTTTTGTGCGTTATTGTTGTCCGCATATTTTAAACCATAAGAAACTTGTCTGAGATAAATCCCTTATATTCGATGATGGAATGTGACATTTGGCGGTGGACTCGTTTGTCAGAGATTCAGTTGTCTTGCTAATAGGCAATCTCTGCACTTCCTGCACCTTTGCCATTTGGGTTGTTTCCCTTAATTCGGGTTTGTTCAGTCTTTTTTTTTGCTGATAATCCATCACAAATCAAAAACACAAAATACTTTATCTGTGTTTTATTTGACGATAGGACAGGTTGATCGTCTTCTTCAGTGGACGGATCATCCATCTCAACTTGTTCATTTCCATTGTCAGACAGATCCTCAAACTGTTTCAGCTTCTGGCATTGATGTCTCCTCTTCAGAGATCAGATAGGTGAATACATGCATTAAATCTGTGTCCGACTGTTCCACCAATTTTGGTCCTTCCAGTTCAGTGCTTTTTTTCTCAGATGAGATGAGATGAGATTTTTCTCTCTCTTGGTTGTCTGGTTTAGGAGCGTTTGATACCATGCCTTCTTTTGGAGTTAAGTTTTTGATAAAAGTTCTGCTTTTATTTGATTTTCGGGCCCTCTGGGGGGCTTAGTTTTTTGTTTTTCTTACCCAGATTGCAACACGTTAGATGTCCTCCTTTCAGGTTCCATATTCTTCGAGATAGTCTTCCTAGGTGCCACTAGCTGCTTTGTTTGGAGCAGTCTTTCCTTTTTTGATGAATATTTCACAAATTTTAGAGTCTGTGGAGTCATTGATGTCAGACTCCCCAGTGGGCTGGGAGCCCATTTTATTCGCCAGATTGAGAGTTTTTGCTGGACCGTTTGTTAGCTCAACAACATTAGGTGGTTGACAATCATTTGGGCCTGGCTTTGTCACTTACGGCAGACCGATCCTCCTTTGTGACATTTATGGTCTCCTTTACAGCCTTTTTCGTTTTTTGAGAAGCTCGTCTGTGTTCCATTGGTTTCCCATTCTCGTGAGGCTGGGTGCCCCGTTTACGTTTTAAGATGTTAAATTGTGTGGGATGGTCAGGCTCTCCAACAATTGTTGCATCTGACAATTTATCTGCCAGTTTGTGGTTGCTGGCAGACAATGGCATTACCAGTAAGTCGGGTGACGCCGGGCTGCCTTGCTTTGGTAATGCGTTGGCAGTTCTGTTGGAGTGTTCTGAGGTCACGCTTTGACATTCTCCAGGACCGCGATAATTATGTTCTTGTCTCTTGGCAATTGAGCTCTTGCCATTTCGTTGCAGTTCTTCCGCCACTTCTGGAATTAGGTCTACAGGGTTGCCAGGCCCCTCTAATGAATACTCCCTTCTCAATGTCTTCCATCTGTGTCTCTTTGCCTTCGTTTTTGGCTCTAATATGGACTGTAAGTGTTGGGAGATTCGCTGTTCAACGTTATTCATGTTTTGCAAAGCAGTGATGAAGCCTTCGATGAAAATAGTCTTTGAATGGACCATAGCAAGTAGCGTAGTGTGATCTTTTGAAGTATCAGTTGCATATTCATGTAACTTCATGAAGGGTGCTAAAATTGCCGCCATTGATGACACCATAAGAAAGCTGTCTTTTTGAGACAGTGTTTGTGCCTTACCTTCATTGATAGAACCCTCAATGTCATTGAAGGGATGCTCCACAGTCTTTGGTGGCTTTGTCGCCAGATTATCAATGATCTGCGTGCTTTCCTCGTGCTGAGTTTGCATTATTTGTCCCCCCCCCTCCCCAAAAGTTCATCCCCAGTACAATGGGCGGTGTCCCACAGCCCGTCATTTGTGTTGATACTTCCACCCTCTCCATAGTTTTTTTCCATCAGCAAGGATTTCTCCAATAGTATTGCATCTGGCATTTCCGTGTTCTGCATCATTTGTCTTTGTTTATCATGATATTGAAAACGCCTCTAGGCTTCAGTTGGTTTTACTGTCACTTTTTGTCCAAAGAAAGCCTAAGATGACCCAAGGCTGTGTGTTAGTGATCATTTTTGTGGTTTCCAAATGTTTTTCTCTCGACCAATGTACGTGATAGGTCTCAAACTGGCCCTTCCTCCGTTGGCGATTTGTTGTTTCCATTGCATAATTCTTTAATTCTTTGCCAGTTTTCGTTTGTTCTAAAGTTTGTAATCCTTTCAAAATGGATGTTTCAGTCGGACTGGTTGCCATGTCCGCCATCTTTTTGGGAATGGTTTCCCTGAGGTCTATGGAAGCCTCCACCATGTTAGTTTCCCTTTCGTCCGTGTTCACCGGGGGGGGGAAGGGGGAATGGGAATAAGCATTCATAGGTGCTTGCCATAGATGGAACCCCGATGGACGACTTAGTGAGGTTTCCTTCCCCCAAACCTCCATCGGGGATCCCAAGGATCATGTTTGTTTCGGATACCCAGAGCTGGGTTAAGCTCTTTAAATGATCAGGCTTATTTTTATCCATTAGGGCCTTAACCATTCTGGAGTTTACGGTCTGCGCCTTGACCTGCATCAGCAGGCTCCACTATTTGAATATCACAAAGTTTTTTGGTTTCAGTGATAGATCCGGCCTTTTTTGCACATCATTTACTTTCAGAGACAGTTTCCATATAGCGCGCAGTAGAGTTTTCAATGTTTGCGTTTACGGTAAACGGGTATGATGTCTTCTTAGCTATGATTTGAAAATGTGAGCCCATTTTTGTCTCCTTTGGAGTAGAGCAGTCGGGCCATGGGTTCCCTTCACAGACCAGGTCTCTCAGAATCACTTATTAATGTTTGTGAAAAAAATCAAAGTGTAATGATGCAGGGTTTCTTGTGTGTTTAAATTAGATTCCAGTGACATGGTTTTTAATTTTGTTTTACCGGTTAGTAACAGATGAAGGGCTTCTCTCTTCTCCTTTCTCAGTCGAAGCCCAACACTCTGCTTCACTCTGCTACGCTTCGCTAGGCAGCCTGGTTATGACTGACTCTGTGTGTTAGCAGGAGGCGGAGCGTTCCGGTCCCAGCAGCAGAAAGCTAAGAGAGAGACTGCTCCTTTCTCCTCCGATTTTTGAGGGCCTAGTTAGATCACACACAGTGGTCCACAATGTTAGTCCGTAGAAGCAGGCAAGTACAGGCGACACACCGGTCACTGCTTCGCTAGGCAGCCTGGTTAGGACTGCCTGCGCGCGTTAGCAGGAGGCGGAGCGTTCCGCATTGTCCACAGGGCCTTATGGGTCCTGGTGCCGCAGTTCCTACAACTCCATCTTTCCAATTTGCTTACTTCTCATGGTATTTGATGATCCCTTTCCTACTCCCTCAGGGTCAGTTACTTCTCAGAGCAATTAGTTGGTGGTTGACGTCCCTCTTCGGCTGGGGCCTGCCTCCCTCTGCTACAGCTTCCCTGCCTCAATGGCACTGGAGATGTACTTTCTCTGGGTCTGGATGCTCTTCTGATCCTTCCTCATGTTCTGCTTTCTCTGCCTCCTCTCCCCTGCTGGAGTCCTGGATGACAGAATGCACTAGTCGCCTGCCCACACTATGATCTCCGACACGGGCCTCTGAGCCACCAGTTGTACCCATGCACTGCCTCCATGCCACACTCCACATCCGGTGACTGTTTACTGTATCCTACAACCCTCTAGCAGCTATTGACAGCTCATGTCTGCACATACACTTCCACCAGCCCACCATGTTTCCATTGATGATAATGTAGTTGTATATAATTGGTATGCCATTCCCATGTACTGCACTGCCCACGCCCAACTCCAGGTCTCGCCTTCACCATGCCTACTGACTCGTGTGATGTCAATGTGAGCTGGCCTCAGGGGATGGGTGTGTCCGGCTTCCCTCTATTCCACCGTTGTTGCACCGTGTGACACCTGTGTGTATTGAGTTTGTGATTTACATGTCATGTCACATCCATTGTACATGGCTCTGGAACAGTAGTCAGCAAGTCACATCTCATGCACTTTTACAGATCAGGCATGGCTATGGTACGTGGCATATGTGATTTTGCATCTGTGATGTTGGTGGATGAACTAAGCCAGTCAGGTGCTCATGTGTGTAGCAGGTTCTATGCACCATGCACTACATGTTGTATTTAGCCCTTCCACAAAGGTCCAGGGCTGCTTTCATGCTACCCTTCACTAGCATTGACACTGCGTAGGTGCGGGAGTTTGTGACATGGCAGGTTGATGTGTTATATGAAGACATTGCGATGCCTATGTGTGTGGTCTATGGTATTTACATGGCTCTTCATTTATTTTTCTATCCATGTGCAGGTGATGAAGCACTGGATGCAGAGGAGGAGGAACAGGATAGTGAGCCACGACCATCCACCAGTGGAGGACGTGGTGTGGTAGCCCATGAAGTTCCAATGGTGCTACAGGCCATCTTGGCGGCCCAGACTCAGTCCGAGTCCGCCTCAGAGGAAGCCTTAGGCTCAGGCGGTGAATCAGATCTGGAAACCTCTGATGTCGCAGTGAGTGCATCGATTGTGGGTTCTGTTGCATCCCTAATGTCAGGGGGGGTGGGGGGGATGGTCGGGGAGCAGAAAGAGACCCCTCACAGAGCCAGTCCGTGTCGGGACGTCCATCTGTGGCAATTACAGTTGCAGGTCACACGCCACAGTACATTCCTGGTCCTGGGGCAACAGATCAAGGGATGCAGTCCTGCAGCCACAGACGGCTTCGTCACATCAAGGGCCAGGTACCCTTGGCCTAGGCAGGCATGGAGTCTGCCAAAGCGGTGGCCGTGTGTTAGCTGGCGATACTGTGTGGGAGCAGTCTATGTATGCTGTGGCACAACAACTGGCTGCTTCACATGAGATGTTGGCTCAGGGCATGGATAGGGTGGCCAATCCATGATGCCCCCAGCAAGACAGGTGGAGCACCAGCATCAGGCATTGCAGTCCACATGCCGATCAGGCTGGACGTGGTGGCCAGCAATAAGAGCCGACGGGCAGAACCGAGGGCTCTGCGTGCATCCTTGGCTGCAGAGGGTCGGGCCAACAGGGAAGCCCTGAGGTCAGAGTATAGGTCCCACAGGATTACACAGACTACACCCGAGGCATCCTGTAGTAGACTGTTTGAACTGCAAATGATGACCCGTACCATCATGGAGGAACTGCGTGCATACCGTGAGGTGATGCATGGAAACCTCTGGGCCATCATGTTGCTGATGCAAGCATCTCAGTGTAACGCTCACCTGGTTCCCCCGGAGGCGCTGGTCTAGTCTGGGTTGCTGTGGCCTCTTCAAGCGTGATGCGCAGAACTCGGAACTCCGATTGAACAGGGCCTCCAAATCGTGCTTGCCTGGCCCGTAGGAATATCCTTCTTATGGTTTGGAAGGATGAACTCTCCATTCTGCTTCTGGCGCAGGGGCGCGCGTTCGTCCAGTTATTTCACTGGTTTTCGGATTGGCGCTGGCAAAATCCACTTGACTTTCCTGAGCGGTGCGCCGCAAGTATGAAGGTTCAAAAGTTCAAGTGTGAGCCCTCTTTCAATGTTGTCTTTCTAACCTGTGATCTGTCCTTTGTTTCAGGTGCAGAATGAAGGCGATGCGTCGAGGGGTTAAATTGCCGATGGTAAATCAGGTGAGTTAGTGATGAGGGCGATCCCTCTAAATGTCTTTATCATTCCCCAGTAATGTCTTTTGTCCTTTCCCCATAGGGACTGGGGTGCGGTAACTTCCAACGGGGCGGCGCCGACCCGAAATGTGGAATAGTTCACCAAGAAAAGCGGGTAAGTATTATGGCTGTAAAATAGGCTTTCCTCCGGTGTTCCTTCTGCTCACCTTTTGCTGCTTCTTCTCTCCCCTAGGCACAGAGATGTGGCGACCGGTGCTGACAGCCGCGATGGAGTCGGGAGATGTCTCGAGGACAGGTGAGTGAAGCGTGGCGCTGCAGCGAGCAACGCAATGCTTTTAAATGGAAGTCTTTCTTCAGGAATGCTGGCGTGAAGATTCTGGATGCAGGTAAGAAGTTTGAAGAAGTTCTTGGTTTTCACCTTTCTCTTCTCTTCTTTCCTTCAGGTGTTCCAGGCTCTAGGCGGGCGTGGCTGGAGTCCAGGTGCAGGAGCAGACACGGGGAGCGCTCAGCTGCTGGGATGCAGAACAACGCGAAGCATGAGCTGCTGTCTGGGGGTGGCTTAAATAGCCTCCAAAGTAGTCCCAGGTATGTATCCTTCCCCAATCAGGTATGTATCCTTCCCTGGCCACGCCCGAGTGGCAAAATAGTCCCAATGAAGAAATAGTCCCCTTCAGGTCTCAGGGAGGCCTGAATCTGGCAGCATGGTCTCCATCAGGTAAGTGCACAAACAACTTTCTTTATGAGCCTGGCGCCTATGGCGCCAGGACTGATGTCCAACATGAGCCTGGCACCAAAGGCGCCAGGACAGAGTCCAAAGAGCCCCTATAAGGGGCCGCTGGGCTTTTACCCGGGGGCATGATGCCTGCTCCCGGGGGTGCTGGGCCTGGCCTAGTGCTCCGGGGGTAGGCATCATGACACTCAGTCCTGCATGGCCACTGCCATGGAGGATCAGACCTGGGCTATACGTGGTTACCCTCCCTTTCTACTACCACATTCTGATGCAGCACCAGAGGGTGGTCTCCCACTCCATCATAGTCGTGTGGCCCATTAACCCATGGGGGGTTCTTTTTTGACAGCCACACATGTGGGTGTTGCCTTGCACCTTGCAACTCCTCCCTCCTGGTTGGGCCACCCTCCCTCTCCTCCCCCGGTCCCCAATGGGCAATTTAGATTTTTTTAAATTAGTTTTCTGTCTATTGTGCATTTATGTGACAGTTTGTTGCTTTGTGTGGCAGCCGAGGGCATCCACTGTAGGTTCCAGTTGGTCCCAAAGGGGCTTGTCTCGTGTTGGTGCCTTAGGTTCAGACACATATGCCACTCCCGCTTCCCCTTTCCATGGGCTTGCTAGGAGTGCAGCGTGTGAAAGTAACTTATACAGTGGCATTGGGCTTCCATTCTATCTGTGGGCAGTCTCAAGTCCGACCTGTGTATACACCCCTAGTGGGATCCATGATTGTTTGTCCAGTGCATGGTTGGCATTTTATGTTTGTACATGGAGATGCATCCTTTGTTCATGTTCCATCTTCATGTATTGCCTTGACTGTCATTGTTGTTAGCCTTCATGCTGTATGCGCTTCCCTGGCCCCCTTTGGTCATAAGTGCCGCACAAATTTAGAAGGGTGGCATGTGCAAGTCACGACACATTGAGGCACATGTGCATTTGGGTATGGTCACGGTCAGACAGATTAACTCTAGGGTACTGGGTTTCTGGTTTGTTGTACTGGCCAATTGATGTTCCTGTGTACATGATTATATTGATGAGTATTATTTCTGGACTTTTTAGGTTGATTGTTGCACTCTTTGTGACAGTAGTGTTGGCCATTTATTTCTCTGTTTGGACATTGCATACCATGGCATGGTGCGTCAAGCAGGTGACATGAAGTGTGGGAGGGTTTAGGTGACATACCGGCATTTAGATGTGTACTTTGGCATGGTGTTTGTGGCATACTCCATCTTCCATGTGTTCCTTTTGTGCACACCAAATTGAGATACGTTTAGTAGTAAGGGATGCACACAATGTAGCACTCCGAGGACACATGCTCATGGTGTTAAGTTTGGGACAGATGATTGTCCCTTTGTCATCGATTGTCACCTGGAATGTGCCAGGGCTTTGTGCACTCCGCAGGGGTTGGATTTTAGGTGATAAATTGTGCCACAAGCTGGGTACGGGCAGCCTCGCCACATGCCCTTTTCTCTCCCGTGCGCAGACGCTGTGCATGTGGTTGGGGATGTGGGGGCACTACCATGTCCACCAGTACGTAACGCGGTGTTGCAACGTTGTGCAGGACACACGCTGCCACAATGATCCTGCACACTACTGGTGGCGCATACAGTAGCTCACCACCAGAGCGGTCAAGGGAGCGGAAGCCTGACTTTAGCACCCCAAATGTGTGCTCCACTATGCCCCTAGTTGCAATATGGGCTGCATTGTATCTTACCAGGGGTGGTGTCGTGGGGTTCCGTATTAACATCATCATGTAGGTGCTCAGAGGGTAGGGACGGTCCCCTGTAGAGGTGAGATGGGTTGTCAGTGGTGTGGTTTTGTCTGTGTGAGACATGAATGCATTTGCAGGGCCATTTGTACTTACCAATTTGCCATGGGTTGTCATGCCTCCCAGCTTCCTGGACCCGCTGTAGGGGTGACATGCTGAATATGAAAACTGTCATGGGTGGACACCGGATAGTTGGCATACACAGAGGTGATGACTCCCTTGGCATGATATACAACATGCACGTTGGTGGAATGCCAGTGCTTGCGATTGATGTGCTCTGTAGCCCTAGGTGGACGGAGGGGCACATGGGTGCAATCGATGGCACCAAGCACTTTAGGGAAGTGCGCCACCCTGTAAAAGTCCTGGACCACGGCCTGCATTTCTGCGGGTGTTCTGGGCATGTATATGTGCCTACGGACTGCGGGGCGTGCAGTCATGGTTGCCAACACCTGGTGCAGGCAGCGTGACCTGTGAAATGCCGCCGACAATGGCAGTTGTCCGCTGAAATGACCGAGTGGCCAAAAAATGCAGTACATTGAGCACCTTCTCCAAGGGTCTCAGTGCTTGGGAGCACAGGGTGGGTGATGTGAGGTCATCTTCCCACTCCATGAGCAGGTCTAATAAGATATGAGGTGGAAACCTATACCTGGTCATCAGGCATCCCAAAAAGGCTGGTCCTGGGTTTAAAAAAGCGGGCCCTGGCTATCCTCATCACTCCTGCGAAAAATGGCACATTCATCATAGCTGTATAGTGCGTTGGTTTTTCACGCACCCTTTTTATGTATTTATTTTTAGTGCGCAGCGACGCTTACGCCTGCTTTTGCTTGGCAGACGTGTTTCGGGATTAGCGCGTCTTTTTCCGCATGCAGGAGAGCCCGGTTCAATTCCATGAATATGTGTTGTTAGCGCGCGTGTGGGCATTGCAAGTATTTTACTGTGGTACTTCAAACGCAATGCCCACATTTACGCTTGTTCCCCATTCCACGTGTTCCGCCCCCTTTTTAGGTGACTGCACTAGACGGTATGGGGCTTCGCTGGGCGTCTGGGTGTCTTGCTCAAGGCGTTCGTGGTGTACAGTGACGTGTAGGACCCGTGCGGATTCAGCACAAGTCTCCGGTAAGCCACGCGCTGTGGTCCATGAATCAACAAACTGGCGATTGTGCGCGTTTTGCACGCAAGCGCCCGTTTTTCAGCACTATTTTATTCTATGAATCGGGCCCTTAAAGTTGGGTCTAAAATCTTTTTGCAAACTTGTGTGCAGATTCATAAAACGGCACCAAATGTATAAGCTGCACAAACATTTTGTTACCCCACCTCTAATTGACCCCTCTAGGCAAAACCGGACCAAACAAAAGCATTCGAAATTGGGTCTAAAACGATATTGCCAAATTTCATGCAGTTTTATTGAATGGCGCCAAAAAAAACTGCTTTTCACTGATCCTACAATGCATAAATATGCATGATGTCCTCGATCTTTTGTCAAGTTCGTGAAAATCCCAGCAATGTCCAGAACATCTAAGATGTTCGCGGACAAGAACAACGAGCAGATTTTTGGCTTTTTATGGCCACATCCCTTCCTAATCACCTACCCAGAGATTGTTGCATTTGTTTTAAAAATGTAATTTGTTTTTAAATGTTTATATGGCGATGTTCGCGACTACGGGCGCATTTGGCAAATCCAAAATGGCGCTTTTTGAAATGTTTTGATGCAGCTCATGTTTTTAATTGACCAATCAGAAGGCGCGCAAGATGTCCGCAAACGTTATGCAACATTTTGATTGGCCCAGGTGTCCACGGACTCACTTCCTGATCCGGTGTCCGTGGACCGAACTTTTTATTTTGACCTACTTTTAGGTCATTTTAAAAATATCTACTGGATGGATTTACACCAAATTTGCAAAAGCACATTTTCAGAACCAAGCTGCTGCTCCTCACGCAAGTTTGGTGTAACTCTGTCCAGCGTTTTGAACTGTAGGCATGAGCTATTCTTTTTTATGGGAACCCCCCCATAAGTTTGCCCCCCCCCTGACGAAACCGCACCAAACATCCCAAAATCATTAGGAGGTGGCCATATATTTTTTTTTTGCAAAGTTTGGCGAGGATTAGTCAAATGGTGCCAAAATGATAAGCCACCCAAAAACTGCTCTTCCTATGGGCTGAGCAACTTCTCCATATCTACAGGTGGCTACTGCAGGCCCTGTGATATATACATTATATATCGTTGCTATTGTGCCAAATAATAAATAGTGCACATTTGATACTAGTTCTTAGTCATAACCTGAATAATGGATTACGATTTTTTTTTTATTACAGCAGAATATAATAGAGATCACTTGAATGATTATTACCTACATCTCAAACTTGTGGGGAACAAATTAATGTCTCCAGTTAGTCCAGCGGTCAATCCACACTATTCCTTCATACTAGGATTTCTACAAATGGGGTCGATTTCTAGTGATGCTACACAGTAATGCATTGACATCAGGAGCGTCGCTACAAATAGACAGTGCGTTGTGGCGTTATTAGTTATAGTTGGAAAAACATATCTAAGCATGCCTGATCGACTTTCTATATTTTGCAGTTACTGCATTCACTAGTGCAAATGAAGATATTTTTAGAGGTTAGTCAAATTATGATCGATGTTCTCTGTATATAGTTATTTAAGTTGTATAGTTTCGTAGTCGTTTATATAATTGGTTAAGCATTTAGGTTTTAATATTCAATTTTTTGTGAGAAGGAATACCCAGTAATGAGCTGGGGAAAAAATATGGGTTATAAAAACACCAAATAAAAAAATTCACTTTCTTGTTAGAGTCCAGTCTGGCATGTGTCCATATTGTTGATTCATCTTGCTTCCTTCTGTTTAAGGAGTTTTTCTTTATTTTCTCTGATTGGCGGTAGATGGACTACTTCCAGCACAATACATTTTAAATGTCCTACTTGATATATCTGATGGTCTTCGCTTGTAAAACCTGCTACAGGAACAGTGGCGGGCGGTTAATAAGGGCGGGGGGTGAACACCCCCTACACATTAGGGTGTGCAGAGATTAAAATGTGTTCATTTCTGAATCTGCATTGGTTTTGTTACGAGCAGCGGGGTGTGGCAGCAAATTTGTACAAAAATAAATAAACGTCTTGCATTGTGGCTGGGTCTGGGTCCAACCACAGAGGAGCGCGTCCCATTGTACGCAGTTTTCGTGTAGACTGCATGGATGGAGCTCAGAGCTCCACGCACTTTACTTAATCTATCATCTAGCAGATAATCTAGGAGACTGGCAGGGAGATAAATCAGTGGCCCTGCCAGTATAAATCTGTGCGCAAACAGCATAGTGGGTCAGCAGGATGAATCTGATCTTCTGCATACACTCAGTAACAGCATAGCAACACAATTTTACAAATATTCATTGGCTATTTGCCAGCCAATGAAATTCATTGATGTGTGGGTGGGGTGATGGGCGCGCAGTGCCATTTCTCACTTAGTTCCGTTGTTGGACAGTTTTCTGCAGTGAAGAGACAGGGCGTGGGCAGCCGCCCAGCGAACAGTAAGCAGAGCCACGAGCACAGCCTTGCCAACTCCGAACGGTAAGTATAAGAGAAGGAGTGTGCCCAGACGCGGCTGGACATGGACCAGTAGTCCAGCCGCTGTACAGCCTACATTCCACTGGGCAGGCCAGACTTCAGGACCTAGGTTTGAAGCTCTGTCTACCCGCTGTGACAACATGGTCATGACTGGAGGGAGACAGAGAGGCGAACCAGCCCTTACCCGCTCAGTGGTCCTAGCGACTGCGCTTTTCTAAACCGTTTAAAAAAAAAAAAATGGATAGTGGAAAGGTAATATGCATTCATCTGTGTTTAACAAAAGCATGAAACATCAAATGGGCTCTGCTTTAATATTAACCACTACATTCTGCATGTAACATCGGTTTACGATAAACAGATTTAACATGCTATGGGCTCTTCATATCTTTGCATCCCCAAAAAGGCCTGGCTTGTTACCCCTGATGCAACGCAACAATGCGCACACTGCCCCGAGGCCTTGCCAGGCCCAGCAGTACACTGTTGCTGAACGCCCTTCTTATTTCTCTTTACAAATGCAGCCATTAAAGTTTGTTTATTTATTTATTTAGTGTCAGCACAGGGCATTTGGCTGAGCTCTGGGATTGAACACCTTTGTCATGGTGGGGTCTGAGCGGTATTATTGATGTCCTGAAGGTATTGCGCTTGGACGAGCTCTCTTTGGTCATCTGAACTATGAACGATATTAAAACTTTGGCTCATGAAAGCACAACTACTGTTTACTTTTCAATGCATTTAACATGTTCTATGCTGGCTGTCGCTGGAACTCACCTTCCACCATCCTGTGAACAGGGCTGCATCAGTGAATCTTGCCTTTCTCCAACGCCAAGGGTTGCACTCTGTTCCAGGACCCCACTGGACAAATCCTTGCACCCGCAGCTTCTGGGCACCTCTCACCGGAGCAAACAGCAGGAAACCCAACCTCCAGCGACTCAGTCGACCCATCAAGACATCTGGGAAAATCGGAGTTGGAGGAGGAGTGGGGGGGAGAGGCTAAGTAAACAATGCATTTGTCTCCCCCTTGTCCTCCGCAGGATAACATTCAGAGCAAGTCTTTTTTATCCTCCCATTCCACTGCCTTTTGGTCATCGAACCCGGATAGTACCACCTGAAAGATCAGAACACATTTTACTTACCTAGTAACTTTGTTGCATACCTTCTTAAGAACAATCGCCAACACAAGTAACTTACCTGCTACAGATACATTCTGGGGAGAAGCATTGTGGCTCCTGTGACCTTTGGGCAAAAGACTCCATTCTTCTTAGGGATTGGACTGCTGAAGTTAAGGAATATCCCTTTTGACTTGGTTCAATCTTTCCTACATCATTGTACCTAACCTGAGCTGCTGTAAGTCACTGAATGCATTTTAGGAACCTATAGTGAATGTTTGACTATTGTGCGATAATATCACCTGCTGGTTTAATTTTGTTAGTGTATATTTAAAGCCTATAGTAAATATTTGTATTTTTGATACATTCCGGTCTAAAGTGAATTGTGTGCATCATTGTGCACCCCTGAACCCACTCACACTCTCCTGAGAATAGCATTGACTGCTCTCCAGTTTTAACTTGAGTGGGTTTATGGTAACCTCAAGAGTTCACTGTTCACTATAGATTTTAGGAGGGGGCACCTAAAATCTGTCCACCAGGCCAGATTCTTTAAAAAAAAAAAAAAAAAAAAAAATCTTAACAGTGGGGAGCAAGAGTAAACAGAGTGCCAGAGTGAGAAATAAGAGCAGAGTCCAAGACTGCAGGGAGATTGGGAAAACCCAGAGTGGGAAGTGGAGACTGAAAGAATCGCAGAGACCTGGGCTGGAACATCTTGACAGCATTCCATAACACAAAGAACTGTCGATCTGGACCTTGAACGGTGGGCAAAGGCATTTACTAAGAAGGGACAGGGTTTGGTTAGAAGCCAGCAGCCATCATTTCCAGAGTTATAGTTACAAAGTCTTTCTTTGTTGTTTTTGAAGACAAAGTGGTTAGGTTAGTGTAGGATTCTAGACAAAGGACTTTATTCACTTAGAGATCCCGACAATTACCCTTTGGACTTTTTTTTATACAAAAAGGGCTGTAGCTTGTGGGAAAGATAAGGCGAACAATAAAAAAATGAAATCCTTAAAACCAAGCCTCGGTATCAGAGTTCTGATTCTGACTTCCCACATAGTGTTAGGAGACATTGATTTCCTTAACATCTTTGTATGTAAATTACCCTTTTTACTGATATGTCCACAAAATCAAAATAGTCTTTATAGGGTGAAACAGAGCACCGAGCAATCGAGGCACTGTGTTTTGCCCTGGAATAGGTTACACGTTCTGGCGAGTGTCAACAGGTGCGTCGGGCACAAGTTTAGCCCAGGCCCAGTAGGTTTGCACTTTGTAATCTAACAAGGAAATTAATAGCAGCATTCCTCCTCACTCCTAATCGCTCAAGGCTCCAAGGAAAAAGTAGTATCGGGAAGAGAGCTAGCAAACCTGCTTGGAGCAGAGAGAAATGCATCACTCTGGCCACTGTGCCCGAATCACCTTAATGAAGCCCTAACTCTCTGACCCAGTTGTTTTCACTGATGGACACAATCTCTCTTCCAAAGTCAAGTCCTCTGCCCCTTCTAACATTTCTACTTCCTTCTATTACAGCGTTTGCAGGGGCCTGAAGAAGGGGTGACCACTATAGAAGAAATCCATATCCATTTACAATAAAAGAAAATGTAGAGCAACATCACTATCCAAATTTTGACCATGACTTCCAGGAACGATTTTCTACTGTGGTCCACATTCACAATTAGGCTGAATGCCATTTAAAATGTGAACATTAAAGTAAAACAGACATCCTTTCAGTCTGCATTTATTGACAGGGAAATGGAGTGCACTGTGCTTATACCAGGGCTGCAGCCTTTTTGTTACCGCATTCCACCCACCTCTAAATGATGTTCACTGAGTTGGTGTACCACAAATAATTTGTATAGGTCCAAGCACCTTTTGCTGAACGGATGGCAGGTACGTATGACATTCCCAGGACGAATTCAAGTAAATATTAATTATCCTATTCAGACCCTGGTTCCCTGGCAGTATGCACCAATCATACGTTGAAACGACCTCTTACCGAGCTAGATCCAGCCGGTCAAGCTTCAGCAACACTTGAACTATCATCGCCATGCTGTGGAGAACAGACACCAAGAGTTAGCTCTGAAGTCAATGTACTGACTAATAAAAAAAAAATAAAAGAACAAAAACACAAACATTAAGTGTTAGCCGAATGGCTGTGGAATTCTTTTAAGTGAAAAAAACGAGTGGTGCAAATTTCACACCAATCGACTGAACATTTTACGATAAACTTGCTTATGGGTCATAAGAAAGTGACCTCAATCAACTTTTACTTGCGGTTTGGTTATTAAATACGTCCAATAAAGGAAAAGAAAACAGTGTACACATTTATCTAATCCTTATGGTTAAATTATGAAAAACATTAATACTATTTAAATGCAGTGGGTTTAGAAACAACTGAATCTCGAGACAAATCTATCAAATTTGAGAACTAACACATGAAGAAAATATGCTCTAGGAAGACTCATTTAACCAGTATTTAGAATCCATGGACACAGGAGCGTTTCAACTTTGAAACAAGTGCAAGGACTATGGGATATTATGACTGCCCATCCAATTTTGTGACAACATTTACATTTAAAAAAACCGTTGTTTTGGACCAAGAATTGAGCTTTCAACTACTGAGTTAATGTTAAGAAAACCATTCAGTTTTTGGATAAACATGCCTAACTAAGCTTGTAAAAAGAACCCAATTGATCACTTTGCAAATGTTAAACATAGCTCAGAATAACGCAGCAATGCCAACCCACATTCTTTCATTCAACAAATTAAAACAGGTTCCGAGTTATGAAACAGCATGTTGAGTAATGTCAGTTTGGGGTGAGGAAGTGAAACTGAATTTTATTTTGAAAATCCATTCATTTGAAATTTAAAAGTAATTGCGTTGGTTGGGCAATAAAGTTGATTGCAATTAAGGTCCTGCATGAAATTCTCCTCCTTTGGATTAAGTCTTTAATGATATGATGTGGCACTTATAATGCGCCTGCACACAACCGTTACTAGGCGCAAGCCACTTTAGCAGTTCATTCCTGTAATCAAGGAGACTAAGCACAGGGAGTTTTGGGAACCTCCCTCTTTTCCTGCCCTGCCCTGCCAAACACGCTGGAGCCAGAAACGGGCTTCACCAGTGAATCCCACCAAAGACAAAACGAACAAAGGGACCAAACCTGGTTTGGCGTGCAGAGTACATTTCTAGAAGGACCTTTCCAACAAGAAATGGCGAAAAGAGACGACTGTGGCCATTTTGACAAAATGGGAACCCATGGGGGCAATACTGCAGCTGCGAATGCAGCCTGCGGTAAAAACGCACAATGGTAGGAAAAAGTAAACCACTGCCACCAGCCATTAATTGTAGAAAGGGTAACAAACATGTTACATGAGAAGGTAGACAAAGGGAACCCCTCCAGCATAGTGTGTGCTGAGTCTACAAAAAAAAGGGTAAGGAAAGTCAACTTAGTTTATTCAAGAGAAGGTATGTAAACCTTGCAGTAATCCAAATGACTTTGCGGTGAGACTGCACTGAGGGTGCTGGGTGTCACAACACAAAGATGATGCCTATGGAGTTTGTCAGACTCCAAAACCAAAAGAAACACTGGGTTCAAATCAAAGAAAAAATACATGAGAGAGTGGGGAAAAAGGTCTTGATCTCTCCAGGATAAAAATGAAAAGTCCGGCCAGCAAAAGATCTGGGGGCCTCGAAGGTAGAGGGAATTAGCACATTTCTGAGAATTCTCCCTAAGAGCCTGAACGAGGGAGACCAGTTGTGAACATTGTGTTAAAAAGGGTCTGAGCCTGATGGAGGGGGACCTGTGGTTAACAGTGAATCACCCGAGAACGTATGAATGCGAGAATCCTAAGAAAAAAGGAACTTTGGTGTTTGTTGCATCAGGCCCTCTGTAATAAGAGCCTTTGAATGGTAGAGAGACTTGGCACAGAAGGCCCTGATACTTAAGTGTTGAACTGCATCCTCGTGGCCGAGAAGCCAGTGTGTGCGAAGCTCAAGCGTGCCACCTTGTTCCGTGCTGAAAACGTGGGGTAGGGAAGCAAACTGCTCAACTATGCTGACATATCATTACTTGAACACTTTTCTTTTTGTATAACATTGTTTCCCACACCATTTGTATTTAGAAGTAAGGATTGGCAATAGGTTTATTAGTAGAGGCTTTTATTTTGACAGACTCCACTAGGACTGCGTTATTATTTGATGGTTGTAGCTTGCTCCCATCTTTAGGGTTAGCTAGGCGTTCAACCAACCCATATAAAGTTAAATATGTGATCACTTGTGTCGGACATCACCGTTTGATACCATGCCTTCCTTCCAGGGGTAACAGACAGACTGGATGGATGGCCACGGGCACATGATTGTCACGAAAAGATGCATTGACCAATCAAGTCAATAATGGGGCAAAGACTTTATGGTCCAGATTAAGTTTGGGAGGTAGAATGTTTTAGGGACAGAATGACGGACGCATGGTATGAAGTGTTCTTTCCATGTCCACAAGGGAGATAGGGGAGAACCTGAATTTAGGAAGTTCCAGATTTTTAGAATGATGATCAACAGAGTTGGTTCTAGCGTGAGGCAACTAGGTAGATTTTGATTTTATCTCATGCTTTAGCCACTTTAGAGGCAAAGGCTGTTTGTACATACAATCTTGAGAAGATGGCGAGAATGTAAGTGATTGAGCTCTAGGTATTTCCATGGATTTGAGAATCTGAAACAGTTTCCTGGAATTGCTCGGAGCTTCCTTAGTTAGTTGAAAATCTTTTATTTTTTGTAATGATGAGGGTATCTTTATAAAATGTTTCAAGATTTTTCCAGAGGGAATAGAAATGCTCCACAAGACAACACAAGTTACAGAGAACCTGCAAAAGACACGCTAAGGACACAGGCTGCAAAGCCTGGATGAGAGGTATGGGTGGACACCCAAACACCTTGTAGCTCACCCCAGTTACACTCGAGGGACTATTCAGATTAACATAAATTCTACGTTTAGCCCCACAGTACCTTAGGTAAGATCAAACAAACGAAGCTGGATTCTCTCCTTTGCAGCAGCGACAGGCCCGGTCTCCCGATTCCTCGTTCTGTTGACAAAAGGAAGGACTCTGAATGGGATGCAACAGCAGAGGTCACGAGAGAGGACCCTCAGCATGGATTTCTTCAGACTCCCTGATTGGTCTGCGGTTTTGGCACCTTTTTAATCAGCTCCAACAAAGGACTGTTATCGATTCTGATGTCCTGCACTCTGATGAGGGAACTGCGATGAGTGGGATCATGCCTCTAGAGGTCCAACTGGAGCACAAAACCTCTGGACGGATTCGGACTCGCAAACACCTTGCATTACAAATGGTTTGCAGGTCCCCCTGGTATTCACGGTTTGCAGCCCTTGAAGAGCAAAATACCTCAGGGGATGGCTAAATCTGCAGTTCATCTCAGGGCTGGTTGGTCCTACCAGCTAAAAGGAAAGAAGTCCTCTTCGGAGCGCCTCTTTCGAAAACATAACGGGGTCATGACAGCAGTGGTTGCTTCAGTTACTGAAAGGGTCTGCAGACGTATCTGGTCATCTTAATCTTTGGATTTTCTGTTCCAGTGGTCGACTTGTCTTCTACCTCTGGGACATCAACTTATATTCGGTTTTCCCACTCACTCCTCTGCAAACTCAGCATTTTACAGAACGGGGTGGGTGGATGTCCAGAACTGCTTCCATTCAGGCACTCTGGCAGACAAAGGGCAGGCGAGTGTTAACTCCTCTTCCACTTCCTGCCTTTGCTGGAGGAGCCTAGGCAGGGACATCCAAGGGGTTCCCGCCAAAGGCAAAGCACAAACACAGAATGGTAGAAGGGCTGACAAGTACGAGGAATGGCGAAAAAATAAAAAGGAACCACCATGTTAGAACATAGGTGACCGTATTGTGCATAACCGAGATTGTGAACACAGTCTGGTAAAAAAAAAAAAAAGAAATTGGCACAATAGTTGGTAGAACACGTACACTGCCGCCAGCCATAACTGTAGGGTTGTCACTGTGACTAGAAAGTCACAGGAGCAGAGAGAAGGGTGTTACTAGGTATCCCCTTAGCACTCCACAGAAGGTGGTGTGTGCTAATCTCTCATAAGCACAATTTTTCTGAAGGATACAAAGTATCCCTCTTTCCTTAAGAAGAGTTGTTCTAAGGAAATAAGATAGACATAAAAAGGAGACCCCCCAAAGGGTTCCCAGCAGCACTGCACAATGCTTCATTACTTTTAGAGATGTGGAGTGAAGCAGACTCCTTGAGTTCCAAAAGTCAGAGCAAATAAAGAATGAGGGGGGAAAAAGGCTCCCCTCGTTCAGGATAGAAAGAAAAAGGTCCAGGAGTCCAGCAAAAAAGTGCTGGGGGTCTCACTAGGAGAGGGGATTAAGCATAACAATGATAGTCTCCCTAGCATTAATCATGACTTTCTAAAACATATGTCACAGTGCGGCAAGTAATTATCACTTTTTTTAAATAAGTTCTTTTTTAGAAGACGTCCTACCTGAAAATGAAACAGCAGTAACAGATATGTAAAAGTCCAAGCAGACTAGCTCATAAGAGACCAAGAGGGACCAGTATTTCAAACGGAAAGTCTTTGGCAGGAATTAGTTACCTCTGTGTGACAGTGCCCCAAAGGAGAAGCTCCTATACTTCTGTTAAAGGGAGATCCTCTACAGTTTGTGAAGATTAAGAAGAGGCCCATTAACCGAAGAAAAAGGTTAGGAGTTTTACAAAAGTCCACCTTGTGTAGGACTTTAGAAAAACTCACACTTGGGACACAGGATCCAACTCTTAGTATAGGGCAGAAACACACACATTTTGTTGGTAGCAATGGCTGAGCAGCCAGGCTGATCTTAGGAGGGAGAAAGGGCTGTAGGTGGAACAAAGAACTAGAGTGTGCACGTAGGCCAAAGAAACACTGATCCTAAAGTTCCATCAAAATAATGGTTTATTTGATAAATACAATAAGGTAAAAGGCAAGTACTATAACATACAATAAGTAACCCACTTTGCAATACTTTTAGAATGGCAGTATGCAATTCAAATGTCAGCAAAATCTTTATATAATCATTCCGAAGAACAAGTTTTACCAACGGTAACGTTCTTTCGAATGGATGTTCCTCCCACGTATTCCTCATCTTGTGATAAATCGTTATCTCCAGCTTCGCTGCTTCGGAAAAAAATTCTCGCCAGATGCAAGTATGCAAGTCAAGAATTTTAATACTAAATTTAAGTCCCAGGTTGGTACATGAAAAGGTACTGGAGGATATACATTAGTGAGCCCCTTTAAGAATTGAATTATTAACGGTATTTTGAAGTATGAAACCTCTTCCGAGGAGCGCTTGAAAATGGACAGCGCAGCAAGGTATCCTTTTATTGTTCCTATCTGGAGCCCCAGATTAGCTAGATGTAGCAGAAAAGAAAGCACCTATTCCAGTGACATCGGTACAAAGACTTTGTCGCTGGTCTTCTGGCCGAAAGCAAGATTTCCATTACGTCATCCGGAAGATCCCAATCCTTGTATCTCAACCTCTCAGAAACCATGAGTGAAGGTGGAGTGTCTTGACCTCTGGATGGAGAACCCGACCTTCCCCTTGCGAGAGAAGATCCTCTCTTTGCGGAAGACGTATTGGAGGGCAGATGGACATGTCTAGAAGGTCCGGGTACCACGTCCTCCTGGCCCAATCCGGGGCAATTAGGATCATGGTTTTCCTGAACTTTCTCAACCTCCTGATTACTTGAGGAATCACGGGGACTGGCGGAAACGCGTACAGCAGTGGAAACTTCCACTCCACTACGAATGCGTCTCCCAGAGCTCCTTTTGAGGAAATTCCCTCGAGCAGTACTGATCGCACTTCCGGTTGATCGCGGTGGCGAACAGATCCACTTGTGGGGTTCCCCAAAGGGCGAAGATCTCCAGAAGGACTTCCTGAGCCAGCTCCCACTCGTGAGAGACCGTGCTCTGCCTGCTCAGAGCGTCTGCCGCCGTGTTCTTCTCTCCGGCTAGGTGAATTGCCGACAGAGATTCCTTCTCATATTGCCCAGAACCAGGGCTGCATTGCCTCTCTGCACAGTGGCAGTGACCCTACACCTCCTCTTGTTGAGGTAGTACATGGCCACTGTGTTGTCCGTCATTATCAGAACATTCTTTCCCTGTACAGAGGGCAGAAAGGCCTGCAGAGCTAGTCTGATTGCCCTCAGCTCTAATAGGTTGTTGTGTAGTTTGGACTCCGATGGAGACCAAAGATCGCGGATTGTCAGATCGTTGGTGAGTGCTCCCCACCCCGTGAGTGAGGCGTTCCGTCACTACCGTCATCTCCGGCCATGGTTGCCATAAAAGACTCCCTTGAGAATGTTGTTGTTGCAAGCCCACCATAGAAGATCCTGAGCATCTGCGCTCGGGACTTGCAGAAGATCCGACATATTCCCTGAGAACTGGGACCACTGAGTTCTGAGTGCCCACTAAAGGGATCTCATTCTCAACCTGGCCTCTGGTACTAGAAAAATTCAGGATGCCATGAGGCCGAGCAACCTGAGAAAATAGAAGGCCGGTAGACGTTGGGCATTCTGGAATTTTGTTACCATCTGCTGGATGTGGAGAGCTCTCACTTCGGGAGGCGAGGCTTTTCCCGATGAAGTGTCCAAGACTGCTCCGATAAAGTGGAGTTGCTGGGCTGGTATCATGTGGGACTTCTTGAAATTGAGGGAGAAGCCCAGTTTGTGGAGGAAGTGGCAGGTGATCGAAAGATGTTCCTGAGCTTGTTCTGGAGAACTTGCTCTGATCAACCAGTCGTCCAGGTAGGGATATATGTGAATACCTCCTTTCCTGAGACTTGCTGCCACAACCACCAACAGTTTGGTGAAAACCCTCGGGCGGAGGTCAACCCGAATGGCAGAACTCGAAACTGATAATGAGAATTGCCAATCGCGAACCTCAGGTACTTTGTGCTTTGGATGGATTGGCACATGAAAGTAAGCATCCTGAAGGTCCAATGATACCAACCAATCTTGGAGTTGGAGAGCCTGAAGGATCTGAGAAAGTCACCATCTTGAACTTGTCCTTCCTGAGGAACTTGTTCAAGTTTCTCAAGTCCAAGATGGGTCTCAGTCCTCTGTCCTTTTTTGGGATGTGAAAATATGGGGAGTACCAACCCCTGTTCCTCTCCGCTACAGGTACCACTTCTATGGCACCTTTCTCTAGCAGGGTTAAAATTTCCTGCAACAGGAGCGGATCTGGAATTTTGACGGAGTTGGCTCCCGGTGGATGATTGAGGCCTTTTTAGAAAGGGGAGACAGTAACCTTGGGCTACTATTTCCAGTGACCAAGCATCTGAGGTAATGCCCCGCCATTCCTTCATATGTTGAGAGATCCTGCCTCCCACTGGTGGTTTGTGTAACAAGGTCTCAGAGGGATTTGGAGGCGGCTGCAGGAGTGGCTGACGGTACAGATGCCGCTCCTGAGGCTGATTTTGCACCTCTTCCCCGTGTTCCTGCCCCTTTGAGAGGCCTGTCCTCTTCCTCTACCAAAAGAGGAGTAGTATCGAAAAGAACGACCCCTCCAGGAAGATGAGCCGGAATAGGGTTTTAGAGGCTGGCGCAAAGAGGCGCTAAGTGATTTAGCTGCCGCTTTCGAGGTCTGAAGTTTTTCAAGGCTTTCATCAGCCTTTCTGCCAAAGAGCCTCGAGCCATCAAAGGGCATGTTGAGGAGTCTAGCTTGCACGTCCGGTGCAAATCCCGACTTCCTCAACCACGCAAATCTGCGTAGCACAACGCTTGCAGTCATGGATCTGCTGATACCATCAGCAGTATCCAGTCCAGTCTGGAGGCATTCTCCCATTGCCTCCTTCCCGTCTTTGACTATATTCAGGAAGCCTTCCCTTTCCTCGCCTTCCGGAATATGATCAGCCGCCGCCGAAATACAGTCCCACAGGGTATGGGTAAACCTGGCTAGGGTACAGGTGACATTTGCCGACTTAAGTGCCATACTGCCTGACGTGAAAACTTTACGTGCCCAGTCGTCCATTTTTTTATCCTCTCTATCTGGAGGGATAGTTGGATAAGCAGTTTGTTTTGAAGTGGATGCTGCTTGAATGACTAAACTCTCTGGAGTCGGATGTTTATTCAAATATTCAGGATCCGATCCAGCTGGTCTATATTTTCTTGGAAAAGTGCTGTCTGCAGCAGCAATGGTTTCTGGTTTCTCCCAGTTTTTCTCCACAGTCCTTTGAAGGGCCCTGTGAAAAGGGAGAACAGGATCCTTCTGAGGTCCCTTGACGATAATATCAGTCATGTCATCTTGTTCAAAAATGGGTGAAGTATTACCCCAACCCATGTATTCAACAACCCTGGTCATAAGACCCCTTTACCCAGCATCTGCATGCTCTGCAGGATCAGGTTTGGCGAACTCTAATTCTGGGGATGTGTCAACTCCACTGGCAAAATGTAGAGTATCACTCAGGTCTCATTCTAGATTCATGGTCAATAAGTTCTTCAGGAACGTGTCTTGTACCATAAGTAACTCCCAAAGGAGTAACTTCGTCTTCTTCTGAAGCAGACTCTTCATATATTGCAGACATAGATTTGAAAAGGTCTGATCTGGGCAAAGAAGTGAATCTCCTTTCTTCCTCTTCCATGTGTTTGAGGGTGTCTTCGAAGTCGAAGTTTTCAAAGATGACTTTGATAATGGCGTCGATGACGCATTTGGCTTTGGTGTCGAAATTATCGACGTCGACGAAGTTGTCGAAGTCTTCGACGATTTGTGTTTCTTGGCCGGCACTGGAGAGGTGCTCGACTCGAAGATTCTGCGACGGTTTTACGTCGACTCGAGGTTTTTTGTATTCCTCGACGGTACTGGTCTTAGCCTTAGTAGCCTTGGACTTCCCTTTGTCGTCCAATGGAGCGACCTTAGGGGTATGGCTTTTTCAAGGTTCTTTCGAGGGGGTCGAGGCCGCATTCTCGAAAACCTCCATCATCTTTTTGCGGAATTCTTCCCACTTACTGGGAGAATCTAATTTAGTCGGACAAGGAATTTCTTCGGTCGACTCTGAAGAAGATGAGGGAGATCCATGTCTCCTCTTCATTTTATTCGATGACGAAGAATGTCTCGATCTACTTATAGATCGAGATCTCTTCGAGTGCCTATGGCGATCCGATCCCTTAGAATCAGTCGCTTTATGTTTTTTTGACGAAACCTTTTTTGAGGCCTCCCTCCCCACCGACAGTTTACCTCTCCTCTCACGAAGAGCTTTTTCGGTCATCGATTGGCAGGAGCCGCAGTCGTCGGTTCGGTGACTGGAACAGAGACCAGACACAAATCCGGTGGGGATCGGTAATCGACATCTTAGACCCACAATCTGCACACTTTTTAAACCCAGTTCTGGGTGTCGAAGATGATGACATTTTCTTCACAGAAAATAGAAGAGCGCCGTTCGATAGCGAAGCGATCGGAAAAACGGAACTGAAGCAACGGGCGCGGCTTGAGCTACTTATACCATCGGTGACGTCGACAAAGTACGGAGTACGTCGAGGGACAATCGACGCCACGACCTCAAGCACAGCGCCCTCTGCCGAGAATTTTTTTTTCCGAGGCTGGAGCTAACGATTTATCACAAGATGAGGAATATGTGGGAGGACACAATCCATTCGAATATCTGTTTCAGGTAAAGTAAATGAGACTAAACCAACATAAGGTAAGCAAATATTTTGCAATAATTTCACAGAGGTCTAAACACTTCAGATGTCCACCCCCCCTATAGTGATGTGTCTCGGAGTCAGATTGGAGGGCAAAACATGTAAGGCACAGCTGTAGAAAGTTCACAAGTTTCAGAAAGTCTTCCATAGCAAGTAAGGGAGTAGTTTCTTACCTGTAACTCCATTTCGTCAGCGTTGGCGTCTTTCATGAATTCACATGGTGTGAATATTCCCAGTCAGGCTGGGAAACCCCGCTAACTTTAATTTAAGTCATTTTCCCCATGGAAAAACCTTGTGTCCCATCAACATTGTTGTGGGTGCTTTTGACAGCGCCAATGGGTCGTCGAGTGTATAGCCCCGCCCCAGCAGCTTCCCCTCAGATTTTTAACAACTCTGAGCTGGAGGATGTCCTATAAAGGATGTTTGCCTCTCTGCTCAGGGGTACCCATCAGAGACATTTGCCAAGGTGCAACATGGGGGCGGGGGGTGCCCCACACTTTCACAAGGCACTACTGCTTTCACCAGCAGCATGCCGAGTATGTGCAGATGGGAAGGGCAGTCCTTCAACGACTGTTCCAGTTAGGTAAGCACTGCAGCTTCTGGGGTTGTCCTGTTCTCTACCTTACAGATGTATGCTTTTGCTTTAATGTACACATCTTTATAATATCTAACTTGTTTGCGCTCTGGTGGTTGAATGCAACGGCCTGTTGCCTCTACATGGCAGAAGGATTTTGTAGATGTAACCCATATTGATATGCCATGTTTCGATATGGATCTTCCTTTGTTGGATGGACCAAAGGCTAAGAAGAGTTGTTTAAGAGGATCTAAAAGATTTTGTGCAATCAAAGTAATATTTAAATGCCCTTTTGACATCCAGCGAGTGCAAGGTCTTCTCTGCTGGAGAAGAGGCATTTGGGTAGAGTGATGGTAGCATTTTTATGAAATTCAGATGGTACTTTAGCAATGAAATGCAGGTTCGTGGAGAGAACCACTTTGTCTCTCATGAACCGAAGATGGGGAGGATCAATAACCAAGGCTTGGAGCTCTGAAACCCATCTAGAAGAGGTAATGGGCAATAAATAAATAAGAGACACCTTCCAAGCTACAAACTGGATGTGGGTTGTTGACATGGGTTCGAATTGAGCCTTCATAAATCCTGCCAAGACCAGGTTCAGGCTCCATACAGGTGGAATCCCTTTCTTCGGTGGAAAGGTACAGAAGAACAAGTTACTTTCTTACCTGGTAACGTTCTTTCGATGGGATCGGAACATTTTTCGGCATCTGCGTCGATGACGTCGATACACTGTCCTCGAGGGCCTCCGACGAGCGGACGTCACCGGATGTTACAAGTAGGACGCGCGACGCACGCAGCCTCAGTTGTAGTTTTTTCCAAGAACGTGTGGCACCAATCTTCTGCCAGTATGAGCACAGAAAGCCTTGCGGAAACGTAAGCTGCAATCGCCTAAGAAATTCTGTAGTCGGGCAGGCTGGGAGGGTACGATATGGAATACGTCGCGGAACATCCCATCGAAAGACCGTTACCAGGTAAGAAAGTAACTTGTTCTTCGAGGGGATTGGTTCCTCCGACGTATTCCATATCTATGACAGACTCCCAAAGCAGTACCAACGTACGGAGGAGGGAAAAGAATTTAGAAAGCATAATTATTGCAGAATAAAGGACCGCCTTGCCAAAGGCCAGATCCTGCCCATGGATAGAATCTAGGGAGTAGTGTCTTACAAAAGTATGGACCGAAGCCTATGTGGCTGCTTCACAAATGTTACGAATGGGAACTCCCCTCTGCAGAGCAGTAGAGGCAGCCACACCCCTAGTGGAATGGGCCAGTAAGCCTACCTGAGGTTCCTTAACCGCCAAGCGGTAACATTCAGAAATTGCCAAGATAATCCATCTAGAAAAAGTCTGCTTAGTACAGCTTGTCCCAAACGCCTTCCAGCGTATCCTATAAAGAGATGATCGTTCACTCTGACCCGGGACATGCGTGAAATGTAGAAACTTAAAGCTCTCCTAGGATCCAACCTATGGAGCCTCTCCTCTTCCTTACCAGGATGCGGAGGAGGATAGAACGCCGGAAGAATGACCTTCTGGCTTAAATGAAATTCCGACAACTTTTGGAAGAAAGGAAGGACGAACCCTAAGGACAATCCTGTCCTTATGAAACACTGAAGGGTGGCTTAACAGAAAGTGCCTGCAACTCACTCACTCCGCGAGCGGAAGTAACCGCAACTAAAAATACAGTTTTAAGGGTTAACAGTCTTAAAGGACAAGAATGTAAAGGCTCAAATGGACCACCCATGAGGAATTTTAGAACCAGGTTCAAATCCCAACCGGGCACCTTAGAAAGGTGACGATGGAAACACATTAGTGAGCCCTTTCAGAAACGGAGAAATTAAAGGAATTTTGAAATAAGAACACTCCTCAGACGAGCACTTAAATATGGACAGCACCGCCAGGTAACCTTTAATTGTACCCACTTGCAGGCCCTTGTGGGCTAAAGAAAGTAAAAAGCACAGAACCACAGGAAGGTCACATGAAAAAGGGTCCACATTCTGAACCCTGCACCAGTCGTAGAACTTTCTCCAACGACAACGGTACAGGGACTTTGTTGCAGGCCGTATGGCCGAAAGCAACACCTCCATCGCGTCTTCAGGGAGGTCCCAATCCTTATACCTCAACCTTTCAGAAGCCAAGAGTGAAGGTTGAGGGATCTGACCTCTGGATGGAATACCTAAACCCGCCCCCCCCACTCCTGCGAGAGCAGATCGTCTCGGAAGGGAAGACAGCGTGGAGGGCAGATGGACAAGTCGAGAAGGTCCGGGTACTACGTTCTCTGGGCCCATGCTGGAGCAATGAGGATCATCTGCGAACCGAACCTCCACAGCACTTGCGGAATGACGGGGACTGGAGGAAACGCGTACAGCAGTGGGAAGGACCACTCCACTACGAACGCGTCTCCTAAGGCTCCTCTTGGAGGAAATTCCCGTGAGCAGAACCTTTGCACTTCTGGTTGACACTGGTGGCGAAGAGACCAATCGTGGGGTCCCCCAAAGGGCGAAGATCTCCAGGAGAATCTCCTGAACCAGCTTGTGAGAGATCGCGCTCTGCCTGCTCAGAGCGTCCGCCGTCTTGTTTCGTCTCCGGCCAGATGAGATCGAAATTTCCTGCTGGACGGCCCAGAACCAGAGCTGCATCGCCTCACTGCACAGAGGAAGTGACCCTGCACCCCCCCCCCTTTTTTGTTGAGGTAGTGCATGGCCACTGTGTTATCCGTCAGAATCAGGCCTAGCAACCTCAAGAACGCAAATGCCAGGAGACTCTGGGCATGTTGAAACTTGTGCACTATCTGCAGAATGTGATGAGCCCTCACCTGGGGAGGGAAACACTGCCCCGGGGATGTGTCGAGCACTGCTCCGATGTACTGGAGCCGCTGGGTTGGCGTCAAGTGGGACTTCTTTAAGTTGAGGGAGAAGCCCAGCCTGTGAAGGGAGTGGCAGGTGACGGACAAATGATCCAGGACTTGTTCGGGAGAGCGCGCCCTGGTCAACCAATCGTCCAGGTAGGGGTAGACGTGAATTCCCCCTTTCTCCGAGATACGCTGCCACCACCACCATGAGCTTGGTGAAAACCCTCAGGGTAGAGGTCAGTCCGAATGGCAGGACCCGAAACTGAAAGTGCGATTCGCAAACCACGAACCTCAGGTACTTCTTGTGCTTGGGATGAATCGGCACATGAAAGTAAGCGTCCTTGAGGTCGAGAGACACCAATAAGTCCTGAAGTTGAAGGGCCTGGAGAGAGAGTAACCATCTTGAACTTGTCCTTCTTGAGGAGCTTGTTCAAACCACGCAAGTCCATAATGGGTCTCAATACCCAGTCTTTTCTCGAAATCAAAAAAATAAGGGGAATACCATCGCTTGTTCCCCTCCGCTACAGGCACCAGTTCTATGGCGCCTTTCTCCAGCAGGGATTTGATTTCCTGCGCAAGTAGAGGATCCGTACTCTTCAAAGAGAGATTCCCTGGTGGATTTTCGTGAGGCCTCTGCCGGAAAGGAAGACAGTAGCCATGGGCTATGATCTCCAGAACCCACACATCTGAAGTAATGGCAGTCCATTCTACACGATGCTGCACCAGCCTTTCCCCTACCGGCGAACCATGGGACATGGCCTCATGACTGAGCTGAAGCGGCTGCGACAGTGCCTGAGGGCAAAGAGGCAACTGCCCAAGCGGCCTTGGCACCTCGAGTACCTTGTTTTCCACCTCTGGTACTCCCATTGGCCCCTTTGACTTGCAGCCCCCCTCAAACTACCAAAGGAAGATTATAGAAGGGAACCTCCCCTCCATTCTGTCCCCTAGGACGAAAAGGCGGAGGTTGGCGAACTGCAGCGCCCAACGACTTTGCTGCAGCTTTGGAGGTCTGCAACCTCTCAAGGCTCTCGTCAGCCTTGCTGCCAAAAAGATGGTCACCATCAAAGGGCATGTTGAGAAGCCAGGCTTGTACATCTGGAGCAAATCCCGACTTCCGCAACCACGCAAATCTGCGCATCACGGTGCTCGCTGCCATGGACCGGCTGACAGTCTGCCACGTCCAGACCCGACTGAATTGATTCACACATGGCATCCTTGCCATCCGTACAAGGGCAAGAAAGCCATCCTGTTCCTCCCCTTCGGTAATACGTTCAGCCGCCAATGAAACAATTCCACAGAGTGCGAGTGAAACGTGCTAAAGGCGCACACACAGTTGGCTGCTTTCAAAGCCATACACCCTGAAGAAAAGACTTTCTTCGCCCAACCGTCAACAGTTTGTTGTCCCTGTCAGGAGGGATGGTAGGGTACGATGCCTGTTGTGCTGGGGCCGTAGACGCCTGCACCACCAAACTCTCTGGAGTAGGGTGCATGGACTAGTAGCCAGGGTCGCCACTGGCTGGGCGGTACTTTTTCAGCAACGATTTAGCCACTGCCGGGAGACTCTCCGGAGCAGTCCAAGCCTCCGCAAACCCTTCGTTGCAAGGCCATATGGAATGGCAGTACCGGGTCAGTTGGTGGACCTTAGTCATCCTGCAGAAAATCTACTGGTGGCACAGACCACCCCAAGTACTCTTGTCACCCTCGACATCAGCCGCCTGTACGAAGAGTCCGCATGCGTACCAGGCTCAGGCCTGCCAAACTCAACCTCTGGGGAGGTATCAAGACCACTGGCGTCGTGCAACGACTGACGCAAGTCTTCGATCTGGCTATGACAAGACAATATTTCGTCAGGAACCTCATCCGGAACCAAACCTTCCTCAGACCCTTCATCCACCGCAGAAATATAATCCAGTATCAAGGACTGGAATAAATCCCTGGAAGAGGGCACAGAAAAAGGCTCAAAGAGAGGTCGCACCGACTTCTTCAGGGCCTTCCTCAGTGTTTCCACCGATGCACGGGGTACCTCCGATAAAGCATCCTAGAAAGGCGTTGACAGAATCGGCGTCGAGCCTGGCACCGATGGCTTCGACACAGGCCTCGACGCAGAGCCCCGAGCGTGTCCTTAGACGGCCTCGATGGCGTCGATGACTTGCTCACAGGCAGAGCCTCGGAAGAGTCCCTCGACGGACATGGCGCCGAGGTCTTCTTTGAAGACCTCACAGGCTCAGACGGTCTCGAGGGCGTTGAGGACCGGGACCTGGAGCCGGCATGGCTAGAGCGATCCACCTGGTCCGACCGGGACCTCGAAGGCATCCTGTTTTTCTGGGATAGAAGATTGGCCTGGTACCCTAGATGAATCGGATCGTCCACTGCCAACTGAAGCAGGTCGGAGAACCAGGTCTGCCTGGGCCTGTACGGGGCCATCAAGATTATCCTGCAAGGAGCCTTGCATATCATCTGTATGGTTTTCCTTATGAGGAAAAGGGAAGAAACGCGTAGGCGAAAACCCTGTTCCAAGGGAAGGAGAATGCGTCCCCTTGAGTCTGGATGTGGAATCCTGCTGGCAAGTTTTTGGCATGGTTTGTGGTCAGGGCTGGCACCCAGAGGGGGATGACCCCACTTTGAGAAAAAGTTAGCTATCTGGATGCTGTACAGTTGCCACTCATGTGTCTGTAAGGAGACCCTGCTGAGGGGATCTGCTTGCTTGTTCGCTCTGAATCCCTAGTAAGTGTAAGATTTGAATCAGAATGCTGTGCCGGATGGCCCAATGCCAGATGGTCTGTGCTTCTTGGGATAAGGAGTCTGAAGACGTCCCACCTTGCTCTGGCAGGTTAAACATTGTGGTTGTGTTGTCGGTGAGGACATGTACCACGAGTTCTCGATTAGGGGGAGAAAGGATTTGAGAGCCAAGTGTACTGCTCGCAACTCTAGTACATTGATGTGTAGTAAGGTTTCTTTGGGTGACCAGTGGCCTTCGATCTGGTGCTAGTCTAAATGCGTACCCCATCCCACTTGGGAGGCATCGGTCACAATGGCGAGTTGGAATTTTGGCTCCCCCATTGGTATCCTTTTGTGATGTTGAAGGGGTGTGTCCATCATTTCAGAGTGTCTGACAAGAGTCTGGGAGAGGTTTACCTTGTCTGACCAGGAACCCTTGATTTGGGACCATCTGGTTGCGAGGAATTTTTGCACTGGCTGCATGTGAAGGCGACAGTGGGGAATCAGCTGAATGCAAGAGGACATGGTTCCCAGCTAGGTGCAGTCCAGTAACAGGCCGTTAAAAGTCCGCACATGCATATGCAGACTGGTAACGGCCTGTTACTGGACTGCATCTAGCACCCATCTGTCTGTAGTTCAAGGATTGCCACCCGTTGAGGAAGAACGCCACATTTCCTCCTACTTGACTGCCCTTGCGGCAGTCATTGTCGAGTCTTACACTGCCTGTTTTGCAGAGCAGTGAGAGATTTAGACGTGTCTGAGTCTGCCTTCATGGCCTCAAGGCTTCCTCGATTCGGACGCCGAATAGATTTTCACCTTCGCACAGCATATCAATAACCTTGTGCTGCACTTCTTGGTGAAAGTCTGTGCAGCTTAGCCATGCCTGGCGTCTAAGGACTTCGCCATTGCCGATCTGCTTAAAGACAGTTTCGGCCAGATCTACAGCTATATTGTTGCTGTGATTTCACATCTCTTCTCCAGATCAGCAAAGCAACTCTATGCAAGTTCTACCAAGAGTCTCAGTACCTTAGGCGTAGAAAAGGAGGTTGCAGCACGATGCAGCAGCAGACCCGGTAACCTGATTTTGGGTCAGGAAGACAAAAGAAGGGGCACTGAAGTGTTTCTCGCAGCAGCAGTGAGCGAAGAGGCTTCCGCCAAAGGGTTCTTCGGGGTTCCAGGATTTTGGCAACTTTTGGGAAGCACCAGTGAAGAACGATTACAGCCGGTCGATCCCTAACGCTTGCTCGGTCCAGCACTCTGGTGAGGGGTCTTCAAGGAGTGGAATCTTGTCTCTGGAGGCCCGAAAGGAGTTGTCAGAAGTCGGGAGGATTTGATCTTTGGCAGACTATGCACTGCACAGTGGCCATAGGTCCCAGGGTATTGGTACTTTGCAGCCCATGAAGGTCACAGCTTCGAAATGCAGGACGTCTCAAGCATGATTGATCCCAACAGTCTAAAGAGGCGAGTTGTCCTCTTCGAGTTCTCCTGACACTTGGAAGAAAGGGTTAGACAGCAGCAATTACTCCGAAAGCATCTCCAGTTGTCTGAAGCAGCTGCAGACATCTCTCGTCTTCTTACTCATCTTCAGGTTGCAGGGGGTCGGCTTGTCTTCAGCTTCAGGATCCATGCCTTTTATGCAGTAGCCCAGCCAATCAGCACCCATGCACCATTCAAACTTGAGCCAGCCAGCCGCTTAGTCTGGAATGGCTCCAGGCAGGCAGACCAGAAGACCAAGAACAGCAGAGTTTCGGAGTCCACCCCAGTTTTCTGTCCTGAGACACTGGAGCCTTGGCGGCTTCACAAAGGGATCCCGCCGAAGACAAAAGTCAAAACAGAACCTTCACCACCCAGCACAGCAGAAGGACGAAGAAGGGACAAGCAAACAAAAAAATAGTGACAAAATAACACTGTCGATCCCGGAGGCCTTCTTTGAGGCACTACAGTCCCGAGTCCTTCAGTTCCTCTGGGCCGGTAAAAGAACAAGAGTCAAATTTTCTACCTTGACTCTTCCTAAGTCTCATGGTGGATTTGGCCTCCCGGACTTTAGACAAAGCAGCCCAACTCCGGGTGATGTTAGAGAACATGAGGGATGACCTGGGGACATATTGGACTTTCATTGAGGATGTCCACACCCACCCAAAAAAAAGTCAGGGACCTGCTATGGGCCCCTCCCTAAGGCTCCCCCCCCCCCCCCCCCCCTGAATCCATGAAAGATCCAATGCTGGAGAAGGGAATAGTTTCTTACCTGTAACTCCATTTCTCCAGCATTGGTATCTTTCATGGATTCACATGCTTAGAATCTTCCCAGTCGTCAGGCTGGGAATCCTCAGTAAATTATATAGACCTTTTCCATAGGAAAAATTGCGACACTTTTGTGTCCTATCTTATGTCGTTTTGGGCCGCGTACGCCTGCGCCACTAGGATGTAGAGGTATAAGTAGCCCCGCCCCCGCGGCTCCCTCAGATTTCGACCCCCAAAGTAGTATGGGGGGGGGACATTGGTTTGCATGCTAGGGGAGGCCGGCGGGCGCATGTGAATCCATGAAAGATACCAATGCTGGAGAAATGGAGTTACAGGTAAGAAACTATTCCCTTCTCCAGCATTGGATCTTTCATGGATTCACATGCTTAGAAAAGATTGTACAGTAGTATCCCCCATAGTTGGAGGTGTGTATGCAAACCAATAACACTAGAACCATAAACACATATTCGCCACGGCTAAACTTCAAATCATAGTACATGAACAGCTAAAAAACAACACTTTAACGTACATTAGCCGAAGGATATACCCCCTTTATTGGGGCCTACCTTATTGAAACAGGTGCCGTAGAACTGCACGACCCATCTGTGTATCCTCAGCATGTTGTTGTTCAAGGCAATAATGCCGGGTAAACTATGTCAGGAAGCCGCCTGACATATCACCCAGCGGAATCCCGGACCACAATGCCGCCGCCGAAGTGGATCTCGTCGAATGGGCTCGTGGACGTTTTTCCAGCGGTTTCCCAGCTTTTGAGTGGCAAAAAGAAATGGTAGATGACACCCATCGGGACAGTCCTTGTTTTGAGATTGCTTTACCTTTAGCCGAAGGGCCATAAGCCACAAATAGCTGTCTTGTGTCCCTGAGATTTTGAGTGCGATGGAGGTAAAATTTCAGAGCTCTTCTCACGTCCAACGTATGGAGAGTCCTCTCCGCAGCAGGCGAAGGTGTTGGAAAAAATGTCGGTAGCACCATAGAAGAGTGCTTATGGAACATGATAGGGACTTTAGGAATGAAATGAGGGTTAGTAGCCAACACAACTTTATTTTTGAAAAACCTCAAATATGGTGGATCGATCACGGACGCTTGTATTTCTGACAGACGTGGAGCCGAAGTAATAGCCACCAGAAAAACCAGTTTCCACGATAAGAATTTCAATGACGACATCGGCTCAAAAGGAGCCTTCATTAGTGCTGCTAGAACCAGGTTAAGACTCCAGATTGGAGGAAACTTCTTCGTTGGAGGAAAAGTTTGGAACAATCCTTTCATGAAATGTTTAATCAACCGGTCACTAAACAATGGAGTTGAAGGTCTCTTCCAAGAAAATCTCGAAATGGCCCATCTAAAAGACAAACCTTTTTGAGCCAGGAGTAGCAAGTATGGTAGAAGCTGCTCCGGTGTGATGTTAAGTGGATGTAAACCTGGCTGATCCCTACAGAATCTCTTCCATTTGTATGTATATGAAGCGTTCGTGGACGGCCCCCTTGCAGCTTGCAAAATGCGACAACAGTCCGGTGGAATTGCTAACGTACCAAACTCAGAGAAATCAGGAGCCAGGCTGTCAGACTGAGGCAGTCCGGGTCGTGGTGCCAAACCGCCCCTTTGTCCTGAGACAGAAGGTTCGGGATCCTCTGGAACCTCATGGGTTCCGCTGCTGAAAGATGGAGTAGATCGAAGAACCACACTTGTCTCGCCCAGTACGGCGCCACCAGGATCACCCGACATGGATATCTGTGGATCCATTGCAGCGTCCGACGTATGAGTGGAAACGGGGTGGGGGGGGGGAGGGGGAAACGCATACAAAAACTTGTTCGTCCACGGGATGGAGAACGCTTCCCCCAGCGAGTCTTGCTGTGGCCACCTGCTTGCGTATTGTGAGCACTTCCTGTTCTCTCTCGTCGAAGAGATCTAAGGCCGGACAACCCCACTTTTCGAAGACACGGTGTAGTTGTTGGTCGTTCAATTCCCATTCGTGTAGTCCATTCATCTCTCTGCTGAGAGAGTCTGCTTGCACATTTGACTCCTGGTAAGTGGAACACCAATAGATATATCCTTTGGCGGAGGGCCCAATGCCAGATCTCCTGGGCTTCGTTGAACAGAGTCCTGGAGCGAGTACCTCCCTATTTTCTCAGGTAAAACATCATTGTCGTGTTATCTGTCATTATCCGTACAACGGATCCCTTTATGCGTGGTAGAAAGGACTTCAGGGCCCAACGCACTGCCCTTAACTCCAGCACGTTGATGTGAAGGCTGGACTCCTCCGATGACCACCGACCTTTAACTTGAAGGGAATCCAGATGAGCTCCCCATCCAGTCAGAGAAGCATCTGTCACCACTTTCATCTGGAACATAGGTTCCAGTAAGGGCTTTCCTCTTGTTAGATTTTTGGAGATTCTCCACCACTGAAGTGCCTGCACGAGCTTGCTGTTGATGGTCAATTTGTCCAACCAACGACCTTGACTCTGTGCCCATCGATCCGTCAAGAATTCCTGAATGGGCTGAAGAGACAATTGTTGATCAAGGGTATACAGGACGCCATGGTCCCCAGCAGGGACATGTACCTTCTTACTGACACACTGGTGTTGACTTTCCATTCTGATGCTTTGTGCCGTAGTTTCCGAACTCTTTCGACGGATGGTTTTACCAATCCTGACTGCGTCTGGAACTCCGCCCCCAGAAAGACCAAGGTCCTTTATGGCGTTAAGGAGGACTTTCCGAAGTTTATTGCGAAGCCCAAACGCTGTAGGAGGGACATGGTGGCATTCAGACTGTCCCGTGCCCTTTCCGGAGATAACCCCCTTACCAACCAATCGTCCAGATATGGGTACACATGATGACCTTCCTTCCATAACCAGGCTGCCACTGGAGCCAAACATTTCGTGAACGTCCTGGGAGACGATTTTAGTCCGAATGGGAGGACCTTTAACTGATAGTGGGTTCGTCCGACGACGACGAACCGCAGAAATCTTGTGTCGCCGACGCATCAGGATATGAAAGTATGCGTCTTGAAGGTCTAGCGACGACAAAAAATCTCCCGGTTGTATTGATCGGATAATCTCTTGCAGTGTAAGCATTTTGAACTTTAGATTCTTTAGCAGCTTGTTGAGAGCCCGTAGATTTCTTGACCACGAAGTAACGGGAGTACACTCCCTTTCCTCTTTCTGCCACCGGGACCAGTTCTATAGCCCCTTTCTGCAGCATAAGCGTCACTTCCTGCACCAGTATCTGAAGATGGGATTGTGGCGAGAACACTGGCGGAATGTGTGGTGGCTTGTCCTTGAACTGTAGGGAGTGACCCAGATGTATCGTGTCCAAAACCCATTGGTCCGTTGTTATGCGTTCCCACTCGTCGACGAGACACTCTGCCTCCCAGGACGTCTTGAAACTTGTCATTGGTGGGTTTTTGCCTGTCGATCCTTTGCCGACGATGAGTAGGAGCCTCTCCTTCTTGAGGACTGATAATCTCTGCCTCTACGAGTAGCCTGGGCTGCTCATCTGTAGCCTTGGGAAGAGTAGGAGGGTCTACCGAAACCTCGGTCTCTAGGTGATCCAAACCGGGAGTTTCCGGAAGCTCCTCTGAAAGGACGAAAATTTCTGCCACTTTGGAGGGCTCCTAGTGACCGAGCATGCCCTTCAAGGCTTCATCCACTTTCTCGCCAAACAGTTGTTCCCCTTTGCACGGCATGTCCAGCACCTTGTATTGCACCTCCGGTCTAAAAGTCGTGCACTTAAGCCAGGCTTGCCTTCTTAACAGTACGCCGTTATTGATTTGTTTAAAACCGGCCTCCGCTAGGTCGACAGCGATATTTATGGAGTGATTGGAAGCCTCTTCCCCTTCACGTACTAGCAGCATAGCGGACTGCCTGTGTTCCTCTGGCAGATAGGTGCCAAACGATGCCACATCTCTCTATCATACTGCACCATAATGGCCAGGGAGTTGGCTGCTTTTACTGTAGTTGCACCGACTGACAATACCTTCTTTCCAAACGCATCTTGTCTCCTGGCATTGTTGTCCGGCGGGGTCGTGCATTTGTGTTGCGACCACGCTTAATTTCTTTTCCAACCGTCCTTTTATCGCCGGTTCTGAGAAAGGATGACTCATGGTCCTCAACCCCTCTTGCCAGACATGGTCCAAAATGGGGATAGCAAACATTGATTTTTTTCTCTTGCCCATATGATCGAAGAGAAAGCAATCTTTCTTTACTTCTTCCGGTGCTAGGCCAAATTCCGCACACGCTTTTCCCCATCATTGCATGGAAGGCCCCGATGTCATCCGGCGGTGATGGTTGTGCCGGGCTCTTTGGAGTTTCCATCTCCGCATCCGACTCCCATGTTGGGTCCCTTGAGGGGGATAATGAGACGTCTGAAAGAGACCCTTCACGTTCTGACTCCGACTCCGGCAGTTCTCCCTCCTCCGAGTGTGGGCGAGAACGATCCTCCTCCACCGGGCAAGTTGTAGGTATTCTGGTCGTCGAGCGAGGAGCCGGGCACAGTTCGGCGACGACCGGCGTAGCCTGCGGTACCGTCGGGACACTAGTGTTAGGCAACTGCGTGTCCAAACGCTGTAACAGCTTCTGTAACGTGTTCAACACCTCTAGGGACAATAGAGACTGGGGATTCAGCAAGGAAGAGGCGGCTGGGATGGCACTTCCACTCGGGAGCTCCACCGAACTGATTGCACGTAACCCCAGATCAGTCGGCTGTACGATCGGACCACGGTCATCCTCCGCCGACGAGATGGAGAGGGCCGCTTCTGGTTGCAACAAGGCCTCAGGCAAGATCGGGTCGAAAACTTCCGGTAGCCAACCCACCAAAAGTGCCACAGTCGACGACATTTTCTTCATAACTGCTGTTTGACCCGCCGAAGTGATCGCAGGAAGAGCAGGCGCAGATGGGAAAGAAGACGTTGACGATCTGACCGTCGTCGACAAAGTTTTTGGCGCAGAGCCTTGTGGCGCACTCGCCGGTTTTGAACTCTTCTGGTGGGTCGACGACACTCGACGTAGAGCCATGGCCGTCTCCGAGGAGGATTTCAATTTTTTTCTCCTTTTTTGATGAAGAGGAAGGTGGTGACGTTTTCTTTGACGAAGAGTCCCTCGCAGGATGTTTATCAGAGGGGTGTTTTTCCGATGAACGTGGTTTCTTCGTCGGAGGCTCTGCCGACGCAGAGCGACGAGGGGGCACCAGAGATTTAGATCTCGAGGCAGTAGAGCCTACCTCCGATGCAGGGTATGCACCCGCCCCTTCATCGAGCCAAGTTACCAGGCGTCTGTTTTGGTCCTTCAGGGTCTTCTGGGAAAAGCCTTGACAGATCTCACACGTGTCGGCCGAATGATGAGGGTGAAGACAGTAACACAGTCCATATGCCCATCACCTTCATACACTTTAAGACCGTATGTAGCACACGGACGAAACAACGCCTTTCCAGACATTTGAGGGAAGTCGAAGAAGAAATACGCACAACCTAGCAAAAATAGTAGATACTCGAGGTAATCCCACTACTTTGGAAGACGGTTGTAATCTGAGGGAGCCGCGGGGGCGGGGCTACTTATACCTCTACATCCTAGTGGCGCAGGCGTACGCGTCCCAAAACAACGTAGATAGGACACAAAAGTGTCAACACACATTTTTCCTATGGGTCAGGTCTATATAATTTACTGAGGATTCCCAGCCTGACGACGGGGAATATTCTAAGCATGTGAATCCATATGAAAGCTCCAATGCTGGAGAACATACAGATATTCAAATGTTCTCTCTGAAGCTTCTATAACCTGCATAACCTCTAGACCTGGTATGTTTAAAATGTTGGGTTGGTGGGATAAGAGTTAAAGATTAAAAAAAAAAAAAAAAACTGTAATTTAGGTTTGTTCAATGTATTGCTGGCAGGGATTGCCCGTGCACCCTGCCTTATATGTATGATGTCAATAAAAACAAAGTTAAAAAAACAAATAACACGGTCACCATTTTGGGTCAATGGTGATCTTTCTGTGTACTACTGCGGCTCCGAGAACAGCATGGGAGTACAAATTGCCCAAAAGTAGGTAGGATAAAAACACTGCCACCAGCCATTCAAAAAGTAACAGGATCAGTGAGAAAGGGGATACAGTGTAAACCCTCAACACTCCACATAAGGTGTGGTGTGCTGATCACACAATATAAAATATAGGAATGATAGAAATATCCTCTTATGACAGAAAATAAAAAGGGAATCCCAAGGGGCTCCTCAGTCACGCTGCACAGAGAGTGTTGTGTCTAGCAAAAGTCAAAGACAGATGCCATAAAACTTGGAAGAAAGTATTACTCCAAGAAAAAGGTATACACAGAAATACCAAGTATCCCAAAAGACGGGAAAAGAATGAGTGTGGAAAAAGGTTCCCACTCACTCAAGTTAACAGACCAAAAATCCATAAGCAAATAGTGCTGGGGGACTCACATGTAGAGGGGATTGTGCATAAAAAAAGAAAATCTACCCTAACAAAAAAAATGGAGAACAAATCCTGCCGTCAGTCCTAGATAACCAGGAGAGTAATTCTATGGGACTGCAGTTGGCGGTTTCCAGAGGCTGTTGCTGAGCACATTGGTTCAGCGACCAACAAGGGCTGCAGTGGTGGCACTCCAGTGCAAATGGGACCCCTGGACCCTTGGGAAGAAGATTATTCAAGACTCCCAGATCAGAGCAGAAAGAAGAGAGTGCTGCAGTTGAAGGTTATGCAGGGTTTCCACTACGCCCTTAGGGATAGGATCTGGCCCTGGAGTATGGGGGTCAGCTTGGCAAGACCCCATCAAACAGCAGATAAAGAAAGATCGAAAGAAAACACACAGGAGGAGCTAGCCACAAATGGTGAACCAGGAAGGAGAGTTTGGCAGTGCAGCCACACGAGTGCAGGTAGCAGAGGACTCGCGAGTATCCCAGACGAGGAGACACATAAGGGGAGTGCTTGCTTGGGGTCCTGTGCTTTAAAATATTGGGTCTATTTGGCTCAGAGTCTTCAGGGTCTTTGCAGCGAAGGGGCCCCCCGCTTCAGGATCCAGCAAAGCAAGCCTGATCAGGAGCTTCAGGGACACTAGGCCTTCAAGCAGGTTTTGTGAACCATTGGATTAGGAGAAAGGAGTGTTGGAGATGGTTCCTTTCATCGACTTGAGATGCAGAGCTTCGTTATCAGATTGTTTGGGACGTCAAAGGGCGTTAGGGTAGAGCTTCAGTCCTTCCTTGATCAGTAAGCCTTACAGAGAGGAGGATAGGAGCTCCAGCTGTAGACAAGGTGAGTGGGGAGGGGGGGGGGGTCTGCTTTAAAGCGCCCTCGGGAATGAATGAGTGAGTGAACACTGCACCCGATCACAAAGCATAATTAAAAGGGGTCGGCGGCCAAAAGGAGACCATCCCTCCCACATAGCCAGGCATCCTGGAAAGGTCACTCATACAAAGGAATGATCCCAAATTGGCCAAGCCAACAATCTACATATGCCAAGTAGAACTTGTTTCAGGCTGGCAACCAACACCAGTCCTGGAACAGACGGACGCCAACTATAGCCGTGGCCAAAAAAGCCCACCTCCCCAATCACACACTCTGAGGGACAAGGGATAGTCATGTGACGGCTCAGGTTTTCAAGGGAACAACAAATTCCCTTTTGACAAATGGAGTTGGGGTTTCAAAGGACCACAGCCAGGTAAACTGAAGACCGCCCAGTGGAACTATTTCCCACAGACTAAATCTCAACCACCACTGTAGCCAAATAACTAACAGAGGGAGGCTATTCAATCTGAGAGACTATGGGGTACATTTTTGATCCCCGCCACCCACCTCCCCCCGTCTTAGGAGTCAAATGGAATCTTGAGTACAAAAACACCGAACCACAATTTCCTTCTGGCTTGAGATTCAGCCGGCCTGGGATAATAGCAAGTCACAAGCCCAGAGAAGCCTGCAAACAGTACATGGGCTACCACATACGGTAAAATTGGACTTTCTGCCTAACAAAGTCTTATTAACAGACTTTGTCCAGGATGGATGAAAAGGACCACACAAAAAACAAAAATTGTCATGGAGGGGAGAGAACAGTTCTACAAGGCGCAAAGGAAACATTGAGAGTTTATCACATGAGCAAGATTGGAAAACAGATGAATGTGTGACTGCAAAGTAAGATTTATAGAAGTAATTCAAGCGAAAAGGAATGTGAAAACAGAACACAGGTCTTGTATCGAAGAACCATGAACACAGTTTTTTTTACATCATCAGATGGACATGTACAATAGTAGATATATTGCGTTGGTAAATACTGCTGCAAAGTGGTCCATTGGAAGGAAAGGCGGTAAACATAAATTTACAGAATGGCTTTTTGGGCTAGGAAGGAATGTAATAATGCTTGAAATATATACAAGGGTGGAATAAACTGAGTGCCAATAATCCTAGAACATGCATCTAGTTGAAGGGAGTCATCTTAGCACTTACCACTCCAGACTTTCTCCCTGGTGCAGTGATCGCAAGGTTGCATCTGTGTTATTGTCATGGAAATAGATTGAAGCAGCCATCAACAGGAAAGTAGTGTTTGCCACATCAACACTCTTTGCCATCTTCTTATCAAGATCAGCAAGAATAGCATCTCTGCAAAAAAGAATGAGAAAGTGAGCCACTGTCTAGCACATCTACTACCCACTCCAATCAGAAAAGAAAAGGAGAATGATGGTTACAGGGAAAAAAGGCACCAATACAGAGTGGATGTTCTATTCCCCAGCACGTAGTGATCATCAATGAGAACCACAGTGTAAGTGAGCCATGGTTCAGATGTATCACTGTCCCCACCACCTGCAGGGCAATGAAACAAACATTCAGGGTCAAAGAGAGCCACACCACTATCCTCAGCAACTCTTGGCCATCTTGCATGAATGAGCCTGGCGAGAGTGACTCTCCTCCACCCCCCCCTCATCCCTCCCCCGCCCTGAGCATGTGTACTATCTGCTGCGAGGTCGTAGCAGACATGGTTTCCCTCTCTGGCCATGCATGCTTCTCCAGCCCGTCGTCCTCACCTTTCCACAGCTGAAGTGCCCCCCTATAGGTAGAAGGGCCTCGCACCCTATGTTGTGGGACTTGGATCTTTCTTGCTTGGCATGGGCCCACCCGTTAGGCACCTCTTGTATGGATTCAATTCTATGCTGGCACCGAGGATAAACCGCATTTTGTTTGATTTGTCAATTTAAGGGCAGTCTTCATATTTCGTTAGGTTGACCTGGAACGTTATAACAGCATTTTATTTACCAAATTTGTCAGTAAACTGTAGATCTGGGGCTCATTAATTTCATCTTAAACAGAGCTTTCTGGTGAAGTTTGGCAGTGATCTGCAACTACTAAGGAGATGGAGATAAGGTGAATGAGAGATAGTGTTGCGAGATGGCTCATTCCAGGCCTCTGACCGGCGAGGACCCTTCCCTTAACTTTGAATCACTGGAGCATTCGTGGGTGTGTGTATGATCTATACAGCTCGCTGCAGCGCTACTTCTGCTATTATTGGCAGTGGCACTTCATAATGGGAGGTGTCTGTAGAGGCCAGTGTTGGCATTCTTATGCTGGTCATGTCTGTTTATGACTGGATAGGCTGCAGTATATCAGGTTTGGCTAGGTACGACCATGCTATGCCATGGCACAGACTCAGCGCTCACAAATTGTAGCAGATTTGCTGATATTACAACTTTAGAACCACTTAAAAAATAATAAAGCAAGGCTAGACATGTACTTTGAGCTAGTCGCCGACAGTTATCCACATGCCGTATCGCAACATTACCAAAGGACAGGCTACTATATTCCACAGATGCTATCTGCTTGAGGTTCTTGTTGCCCAATAATTACAAATAAAAATGCAATGAAATATCAATGCACATTGCAACTATGTATGTGCCAGACATGTATAATTGCATATCATCTAAATGTGCATACATCTAGAATTCAACAGTGTCTTAACTCAATGTCACTACTTTTGCAACACATAAGCAACAAGTGTTAACTTATCACACACCCCCCCCCACCTTTTTCTGGCCCCCAGCTAGAACTGTCCATTTAACTACCCTTGCGTTATAAACCACGGCTAGCTACCACATCTCAATAACTTGACAATCACATGAGAAGCTAGTCACAAACGCTGTGTAAATACCAGGGGTGTGCTATACAAATCCAGATTAACAAAAAATATCACGAAAGCAAAAACAGAAGGTTTCCATTATATAGGTAGATGATATAGTGGTTCAGGGTCTAAACCCCAAAAACCTAAGAGAAGTGCCCTTCTGTATGTTGGCCTGTAGGGTACAGTGTAGACTTACAACAATCAGCAAGGCACAGTACAGAGAAAGTTTTGGAGCACAAGCATTGAGGCAATAAGCCCAAACATCAAAAGCAAATTGTGTAAAAGTGTAAATATTATGGCACAAATCAGCCGACCCCAACATTACTCTACAAAGGTGGCCGGTCTCATCCATCATTTCCCTTTTGTAGTGTAAATGTCTGTTAACAGGTCAGTAGTGCCTTCCTGGCTCCAGAGGACCTGTTGTGGGGGTCACTTACACAGTGAGAATATGATAATTCAGTCAGCCCCTCCTTATCCCTGGACAACCCTCTAACTTGTCTTGGTTTCATTATGTAGGTGCTGCCTCAAGTGAGGGGTCAGAAATGAGAGGTGGGCACATAGTGGTAGTGTTTTTAACATCAGACATCTGCATTAAAAGAAAAGGACCCATCTGTACCTATCCTACAGAGTTTCCCTACTTAGGAAACTAAAACTAAAGATTTGCCTGTCTTGTCGTCAATATCATAAACACTGTCCTTGTGTCCAAAGTATTATTCCGACACTCACACTAGATAAAAACAACTAAGAGGATGAGGAAAATGTCTCTGAAGTAAGTTTACTGAGAAGTGTTCAAAAAGCGAATAGATGACTTCAACAAGACAATCCTTAGATTTAAATGGGGGGGGGGAGTTCCCTTCCCCTAGGTGTCTGTTTGAATGGGAAAAGTGTTCCCTTCAAATAAGTGACTCTTTCCCATAACCACTTCTCATGGATGTCAAAATTGTCTCTTTCAAACAACTGTTTAAGGACGGCAAAACTATTTTCCAAATATTCATTTTCTAAGAATAACACAAATTTCTCTTTTAAATCAATAACTTATTTTAGAAAGGCTTCTGGTATACTCTGCCAGGAACCCTTTAGGTCTTTGGGCCTGGATCACCTGGTATTCTCCCCTGCCAGGAATCCCTTTCTGGGGTCTATAGACCCCCCCCCCCCCCCCCGGTGTACTCTCCTGCCAGTATCTTATACCCAATTACTTCTTGCCTGGTGCACCTTTTCACCCAGACTTCTCTTTAATGCTCCCAATGTCTTAGTATATCACAGTTGCATTCCTTCACTGTATACACTTACACGGATTAAGGCATTACTTGTCCCAACTTTCTCTACACCAACATCTCATATGTGGAGATTTGTTCAAGTTTTTTCTCTCTTCCTTCATTAATATTCACTTCCTTCATTAATATTCATTGTCTTATGGCAACACTTACTCCAACCTTCCCCGTATTGACATTTCACATAGTACGACTTGGGCACACTGCAACAGGTCTTTGTTCTCTGGTTATTCGAAAAACAAAATTATGTTTTTAAAGCTACTGGTCGGGAGGCCCCCACCCCCTTCTCTGGGAAGACTCCCCTGGTGCCTGGCACTGCCTTTGACCAGTATCGCGTTGCTGCTGCAAAGTATTCACCCATGGGTGGCGTCTTCCGGGACCACCTTTCAGCTCTTCCGTTGTTCTGCGCCCATCTGCCAGTAAGGCTGCTGCTTCAATACTCGACCGCATAAGTAGCTTGCTCGCGACTGCGGGTTTACTAGTGGTCCGCTGTCACTGCCTGCGGCTTCCCCGGTTGACCAGCACCTCTCCAGCGAGCATTGCCTGCACAGAGCAATTTGAGAACACCTTGTTTTGCCGTTCCCTGCAGCACAATCCGTTCTCGCTTCTCCATTATGGCTTTGCTCCCTTCTGCCTTTTCAATCGGCTTCTGTCTCGTCGGTGAACAAGGAAAACCTTTCTAAATGGCCCATCTAGTTGAGCCTCTTCTTAACAATTAGCCTATGTATTCAGTGTAGTGGTTAATGTGCTCCACATTTACACCTTTGTCCTCTTTACGTCCAAGTATTATAGGCTTTATGGGAGTCCATAAAACCTATAGGATTTTTTTAGATTATTTTTTTGTCAGCACAAAACCAGAGACTGGGGTTGTTGTATAAGCGTTATGTAAATATGAGGTATTCCTCTCAGTACGACAGTATGCCATCATGATCCTAGTTGTCATAGGGTTTTCTTTATGGGAGGGGAAAAAGAATACTGGGCTTCTCCTAATGGAGTCATCACCTCCTCCCAATACCTGTCCCCTTCCACACGATCCTCCCTCATACTACCACCCCAAGGGTCAGGCTCTGGTAGCGACTGTTGTCCCATGGCCATGTGGGAGGAGACCCATCACAAGGGAATCAGTGATGACTCCGCTGGATTCATCACACACAGCACCAGGTTAGTGATGGCGGGTGAAGGTGAGTGGTGAAATTACATTTTGAGGTGTGGACTGTGTTGAGGGCTTGTGGGAGGACCCCTGGGGGCAGTCCTCTGGGAGAAACAACCAGGGATTCTGGCTCCTCATCTGACAAATGCCTCAAACGTGGTTCACAGCCCTGACGGGCAAAAGTCCAAGCTAACCACTGTGCGAGGCACCCGAGAAAGTTACTATCTTGGTTGGCAGGCAGAGAGCCACCCCAAACTGCTCTCTAAGGAAAGTGAAATGGGTGCAAGGGTTCCTCATACTTCAAGCATCCCTTTCTTAACTCCCATAACCCTTGGTATGTAGTGTATGCAGTATGGAATATGGTATCTGGACTGCCCCATACCCGGATCTGCCAATTCACAAATATTTGTTGGAAAAGGGACACAATATATGAGAGAGAAAGAGCAAGATTGATTGGTTTTGCAAGTGGCCAGTGGTAGAAGAGAAGGGTCAGGTTGCTTTGCCTTATATGGTCTATCCTGTCTTCTCCAAACTAACCCACTCTCCTCCATGATCTCCTACCACCTTACACTACACACTGTGGTAGGTCAGAAGGAGGAGGCAGTCCAATGGATGTAATATTCAACACGTTCCATAACATAATGGTTTCCCTTACCTTACACAACTAAACTGGGGTTCTAGTCGTGAATAGTGAAGCCCGTAACCAAACGTTTGTCCTCCGCCCCAAAACTAACCTAGCCTGACCCTAACACTTGTATTAAATGATAGAAAAACACAGGAACATGACTCCCTTCTCCTGGGTTGATTTTTCAGCACAGCTCTAACAGTTCTCCTTAATGGAAAAGCCATTGGCATAGCACAACATTTGCCCCCCCCCCCTGCGAGCCATACTGAGGACCCCCCGCCATACCCTCCGCCCTTAAAACAAACGGCCCGTCACAACCATGTGTGTGCATTGTCCTCGATGAATATGCCACAGCAGGGGCATGCACTACTTCAAGTGAAAAGTAATTTTTTTTTTTTCTTTCTTTTTTTTAAGTCAAAGCTTAAATGTTTCACCTAGCGTAGAAAGAAGGGGGGCAGTGCTTGGTTCCCAAATATAGCAGCCACCAGTAGTGGCTGGTGAGTTATTTTATTGGAGGGTGTCAATATTTGCCACAAGTATGCGATTGAGACCAACCGTAGCTAGGGAGCTCAAAATAACGAAAATGGGGTTCTTCCCTCTGCCCGAGATATATATATATTTTTTTAATAATGGGTTAAAATGGTGTATTACACAGCACACCTCCTGTGAAAATTTGGGTAAAAGGCCAGACAGTTTGAATCGGTTTTGTAGGGTAATGCGAGACACCTGAAGGTGTCTCACTTACTAGTCCCCGGGGAGACGTCATCCAGGTGGCCAGGACACGCCCATCACTATTGGATCCAGTTCCTGGGGGTGGACCACAGGGGGAGGATCATCTGGATGGGGTTTTTTTGGTGGGTTTTAGGGAAGTGGGACACTGACGGGTGAGTTGCGGTATCCCCCTTTTCATAACACCTTTCCCCCATCCTACCCCATAGGATACTCAGACACTCTTCAACCCCCACCCCCTTTTCCGGAACGACCACGTTTGCACACCACGAAAGACAACAGATGAACACCAGAGACGTTTGCCCGGCCCTTGTGTGGTGGAACATGTCAGGTAAAGTCAGGCAACTGACCAGAATCGCACACACGCCTGACAACCCTTTCCCTTCCACAAAGGGATAAAAGGTGGAGCAGGCGAGCACAATATGAGTAAGGCAGACCGCACGACAAGAGAGCTAACTCAGCACGGCAGTTCAAGAGGAGGAGAAAGACGGCGCAAATCGAGAGGGTGACAAGGAGAGAAGCAACCTTCCCCTTTCCAAGTCAGGCTCGTGAAACCTCCACAGAAGGAATCATAAGACTGCGAACAATAGCCAGCGTGTGTTACAGTAGATGTCAACGGTACACAGGGCCCTCCACCGCTGATAACTAAGCCGGGGTTAGAAGCTTGCCTCTGTGGTCCCAGCCTGGACTACAGAGACAAGTAAGGCCAAGCCATTCATCACAGCAGGTAAGTCGAGGAGAGAGCCGATAAGAAACTGAACTGCGAGTAGTCTGGAAAACCCACGTGGGTGCTCAATCAGGAAACTCTGGGCAATTACCCTATTGTTGAAACTACCAATACCAGAAGGCCTTGAGAAAAGGTAAAAGGGGTGAAAGGGGTCATACAGGGGGCTAGCAAAATCCTCTGTACAGTCGAAAGCGTTCGAACGACAGATGATTGTGAAGCTAAGGAAAGTGATTCCTGCATCGTAAGAACTGTTCAAGAAACTGTATGATTGACAAAGTTGGCAAAAGTAAACCCGACGGAGGGATGCAGATAGAGAGGGTGGCGAAGCCAAAAGTCCCAATGAATAGTGTGTTGACAAGACTGAACCAAATAGGGGGAACCAGGCATGAAGAAATATCACCTCAACCTCAATCAGGAAGGAACTTTTGGTTATCATTTTGAACCCATCAGACCCACGGAAGAAATCAACACTACCGAAGGTGCCGATATTGCAAATTACTTTTTGGCAGATCTGAGCCCAGAAGAGGGGGATCCAGGGGTGAAAAGGCATCACCCAACGTACAAGCAGAACAGAACTTTTGTTTATTATTTTGGAATACATCAGGTGCTTGTAGGCAAGAGACTTTTTGTAGAACGAGACAACCACCGAAGGCCCAGATAGCTGAGGGGGAACCGTTGGCTCGTGCTGGTAAACCTCGAGCGTGTGCTGTGCCCAGTCCCATGCTCAAAATGTGGGCAAGGGAGACCCTGACTAACATACCCTAACTATCATTTGTGAAAACTTCTTTATATGAACCTCATCCCACACTCTGTTTGTATTTAGTGTAAGGAATGGCAATAGGATTTTCTTAGTATAGGCCCTTTTATTTTGACAAGATGCCACTACGACTGCCTTATTATTAGATGGTAGTAGCTTGCTCCCATCTTTGATTTAAGTTTAGATTAGGCATTTTAGCAAGCTGCATATACAGTTTAATAAACACCCTTGAACTATGATCATTTGTGCCAGTCTTTACTGTTGCCACCATGAGTTCCTTGCAGGAACCCATGAAAAAAGTACAATAGATGCAAGTTACTAAGTGCACAGGCACATTTCCCGATGTCTTGTCATGCCGGTCCTTGCAATATATGCCAGTAAAAAAAACATTTCCATGCTGGCTCCTCCAACATATGCTAGTATTCTCATAAGAACATACTCATGTTGGCTTTGAGATTTTATTTTTATAGAATCATTACTGGCAATATGCACAAAGCTGGCTCTGACAATATATTCCAGTACTCCTGTGTAAGTAAATACTACCATTGGTTTGGCCATTAAGTGAAATGTCACAATAAGAAAGCATGTCCAAACTGGTTTCAATGTAAGCCAGTCGAGACCACTTATCATGCTTGCTTCATCATAGATGTTCAGTTTTAAGAAATATACAGGCCACTATACGAAAACAGTCTAGCGAGGTAATATTAATCATGCTTGCTTTAACAAAGATGCAGAGTAATAAATGTCATGCCACATGAGGCATGGCTAGACTGGACGCAGTAAAATGCCAGTCTAGCCAGGTAATGACACATGTAAGAAAATACCAGGAAAACATGCATAGTCAATAAAGGATTTGTCAAACATTCTCTAGTGATCCCCAATCTCCCAGGGCCACACACATCCCCTTTCACCCACCCATACATCTCTTCTCACATTAATTCACACTATTCACCACAAAGGCATGCACCCACCCAGAAAATTCACACACAATATCCCATTCATACCCATAAACCCACCAGTCGCTCACCCATATACCGACACACACACTTCCACTGCATTCTCCACACAGGCACAAACCCATCCAGAACATTCAAACACACCACCATCACATTCACCCACCAGTCACTCACTCATTATCATATTTATTTTTTATTCATTTTATTCCTATAAAGCGCCACATGCCCGTGGGCCTCAGAGCGCACAAAAAACAAAATAAGACGAAACAACAAAGCATAATAAAGTCATACCAGCTAGTCAGTAGAATGGAAAGAAACATTAATCTGGACTAAGGTTGAAGAGATCAGTTTTAATCGCTTTTTTGAATGAAGTTAGATTGCTATAAAGACGCATGGGGGTGGGAAGAGAATTCCAGAGAAGAGGTGCATGAACTTCAAAGCTGGTTCCGTCAAAGCGGGCCAATTTGAATCTTGGTTGGACAAAATGTGGGTGCCAAAGAGCGAAGGCTTCTGGTATGGACGTTGAGCTTGGCACGATCAGACAGATAAGCCGGGCATGAAAGAGAAAGGCATTTAAAGGCCAGTGTCAGGATTTGGTATTTAATCCTTTGATTAATGGGTAGCCAATGTAGAGCTTTCCTTGACAGAGACATGTGCGCAACGATAGACCCAAGGTCGCTCGTACCGCATTATTTTGGGTGTCTTGCAGAGCTCGAATGTTAGGAGCAGTAGTACCTGCCAGAAAGCTGTTACAATAGTCGGAGGTGATGAAGCAGTAGACAGCAAGGCACAATTTTCAGTAGTGATGAAGGGGCAAATATAGTGTATACGTTTGGTAATGAGACGCATGTGGAGCGGATGTAAGACACGAGGCTTCATAGATAGTTCTTCATCCAGAACTACTCCCAAGGTTTTGACCTTCTTGGAGACGAGAATAGTATGGCCCGCAATTTGAAAGGTAGAGTACTCAAGCGTTGGCTTGATCAAACCTGCTTTGGTAGCAACAATCATAAGTTCAGTCTTTTTACAGTTGAGCGCTAGTGATTTACAGGCTATCCAGTCCTGCAAGGCCTTGTAGATGGTATTAAGGGAACAAAGATCTTGTTTGTAGTGCCTGCTGAGCTGAAGAACAACCTGGATGCTGTCAGCGTAGGTGGTATAGCAGACACCCAGGGTGTCCAACAGGTCGAGCAGAGGTCGAAAATATATATATATTAAACAAGAGCGGGGACAACAGGAGCCCTGGGGGACACCACATGTTTGAAGGACAGGAGAGGTATGATCGTTCCCAGCACAGACCTGTACAGTCCGAGGTCCCAAAAAGGAAGCTACACATTTAGTTGCTAGAGTGGAGCAATTGGCGGCCTCTCCGAGCCTAGTGACTAGCAGTGCGTGATCTACTAGATGGAAGGCCGCAGAGGTCCAGGAGCATCAGCAGGGCGGAATGACTTATCCGCCATGCCAGCCAAGGTGGACTTGGGGTCAAGCATGGCGGTTTCTGTCCTGTGCTCTGTAGCCGGACTGTCGTAGGCCTAAGATGTTGTGTTCCTCAATATGCTTTTGAATTTGAAGATATGCTAATTGATCTATGATTTGGAGGATAAATGGCATATTAGTTATGGGCCTGTAGTTGTCCATAATCTATGGATCTAAACTGGCTTTTATCAGCAAGGGTGTGACCCAAGCGACCTTAAGAGAATATGGAACACCCCCTCATCGAGTGAGAAGTTGATAACGTTTTGTGAGCCAAGGCACCAATAATTCGAGAGTCCTTAAAGATGTCGATAGGACAGTCGTCTCCGGGACAAGGGGTGGATTTTAGGTCTTGAATGCAAAAGGAAAGAATTGTGGGATGTTATTGGACTTGTCTGCAGATTTATTAGGAGGGTTTTCCAAAAAAGCAGATTCATTAGGGGAGTTATAAATATTCCTAATGCTTTCTTTATGAGATGTTTTTTTGACAAGAAGCCAGTGTGGCTCTCTTGACATCAGGCAGCGTTTTTGACAAGGTCGCTGTTAGTAGAAGGAGAGTCCGGGAATTTAGCCAGAATTTTAAAGAGTTCTCCTACATTCGACAGGGCATTTATAATTCTTTCACTATAGTAGGTGGTTTTTGCTGAGATGATCAGGGCTTTGAATTTATGAACTGATTGCTTATATGACATAAGGCTTAATTAATTAGGGTTTTACCCGCCAGGCTCTTTCTAATGCTCTTTTGGCATGCCTGGCAGCAATGTCGTCTTCGGAAAACCAAGTATTCGGATGCATTTCAGGTTTAGTTTCATTTTCAGTGGAGCAAGAAGGGCAATAGCTTTGTTAATGGAGGTGGATAAATGTGCTACGAGAGAGGACGAGTCCTACATCTTCTCTTACATGAACTCTCACTGCATTCGCTACACAGGCCCCCAGCCACCCACAAACACTATCACCTTTCTTCTCATTTACCCACTGCTCACTATCCCATAGCACATACATACATCTGACACGCACTTCACACATGCATAATACACATCACATTAAAACAAAAAAAGCCTTCTTACCTTTTTTTCAGCTTCAGTCCGTCACTCCAGGCCACCCTTGGATCCTCTGTGCTGCTCACAGACAGGAACTAGGAAGCTGGTTCCTGAATATGAGCCGCAAGGAAGCTGGAGAAGAGGCTCAAGGTGAACATGGCATGCGGCACATGTCACGGTCAGTTCCAACCCCTAATGCGTGCCTGCTTCTCGTCCGGCAAGCCCTGGCACAGCCTTCACCCTGATGGGCGAGGACGGGGCTCCCTCTTCCCCAAGACATGGTGTGGTGCGTCCGATACGCCAGTGAGGAAAGCTTCAGGTAGTCCCTTGCTACTTCTTGCAGCAAGTCTTCTAGTACTTGAAAGGGGCTCCTCTCGGCCCTTGTATTTGGGTTCCTTTACTGCCTCCAGGTTTTCTCTGAATAATTCTCTTCTTTCCATAGTCTTCTGCTCACTAAACCATATAGGTTGAGTCCTTCTCAAACTTTCTCCCTTATTCGTCTTAGTAGACATCTCGCTCTTAAAAAGTTTTCCCTTACTTGGACAAGTATGATTATCCCTGCTGTAATTCTCACTCTTCTTAGAGGTTTTCCACTCACTGGGGCGAGTAGGATTACTCGCTGTTCGGTTTCACAACAGGTATTACTGGTTCCCTTTTGTTCTCACACCCGTTTTCCCAGGTCTCCCACTCTCCCCTTTACCTGGACAGTAAAGGAGCTGCATCAACGGTTTAGCATTTTTTTCCTTCGGTTTCACTGTTCTTTGGGATGGCTTTTCCACGTTCTTCCGATTTCTCTGGAGACACGCTCCAGTCTCTGAATGTGCTATCGGCTCAGTCAGGGTTCCACTTTCTCCCTCCCTGTTGGACACCATCTCTCATACTGGTTTCCCTCCTGGGATTTGCTTCAGTCTGGCAGATCTGTCGTGGTCTGTAGTCAGCAGGCTTTATACACCAGACAACCGGTTGGGGCCATTAGCCCTGGTCGAAAGTCCCACCTGGGACCATCAGCCTTTGGACACTCCGTCCGTCGGCTGCATCCCCCGCAGTGCTCCTCGGGCACTGCTTGCCTCGTTCGGTTTGCCTCTGTGCAAATCGGTGTTCTCCAAGAGTCACTGGCTTCCCTCAATCAGGCAGTTTGGGTTTCTCTGCCTGGTTCACCTGGACCTCCCACTACTGGGGCTTCCCCAGCCTCTCACCAAAGTCTTGCCTTTGTGTTGGACTTGTATTCTTTACAACTTTGTATGGTTTATTCATCTCAGCGGTTGACACAGTCGTCCTTCATAACTCCTGCATTCCTCTTCTTCAAAGTACCATACTGATTTCTGTCTTGAGTAATTACATTACAATAGCATATGTAGGAGATGTCTTGGTGTCCGTCACTTGATAGAACTCTATTGGGTGATTGAGGCTAATACAAAGAGTTCCTTATTGGAAAGGGAGTCCTTATCCCCCCAAGAGGGGAGTCCTTATCCCCCAAGAGGGGAGTCTCTCCCTGTGAGGTCCCGCTTACTGCCTCCCCTAGAGGGAAATGTTGAGTAGCAGGCTCACCTCCTTAGCCTCGGAGGAAGAGGCTTCCCCCATTGGGGAAAGTAACTGAATCCCTAGATTTGTCAATACATATGTCCCACAAACGGGCCCCACAGGTCTAGCCACTATCGCAGCAACACTAATTGAACTAGGACCACGCACCCCTCTTTAGCCGCATCACACAAATCCCCCAAACATCAGTGGTTAACCAGACCCAATGCGCTGGCCGGGAGGATAGCTCAGGGGCAACGCTTTGACAACACAGAGTAAAACAGGTTTGAACCCCGGACCAGCATTAAAAAGACTGGTCTCCATTAGTTAGCGCGTCACAAAAAAATGAATGCATTAAATCACTGTATTTCATCAGCTCTTGGGCTCTGCCTATCAAATAGTATATTCCCATAGTATTACCACCACATCCATAAAAAGTGATCTGCATACAGGACTTGAGTACTTATGACCTGCACCCATCAAAACAATAGGTTTCATATTTGCCTCTCTTGCTAACCCACAAACCCCTGGTTTCTTACAGGCCCAGGAGAAGTGAAGCCAACAAAACTGACAGAAGGGTGCTATACTAGATCACTTTATATTTAATTTCATTACATGGGACGTATCGCATGACTTCAGCAAGAAAGTGAACCAAAGCAAAGGGTGTTGAATGTCCAAACCAGCCACCACAGAAAGAAAATTAGATCCACATCTAGTGGACACGATATGGCTGGGGCATGTCAACAAACCAGATCTATTACAACTGGTGAGTTTTTCGATTATCCTGCGGCAGGTTGCAGGATGCCAACACCTTTCATATCGTTCCTAAATTCAAAATTCCAAATAAAAACAAATACTGGAAGCACATGGCATCACTCCAAAATAGCTACCAGTCTTTTTAAAGCACTCTCCCTCATTCCTGGATCACAAAACCTCACTGGCAATAGAAGCCTTGCCACAGAACAGGTGACTGGTGCAGCCAACCATACAGATGCTAGCTGGTGGGCGGGGGCAAATACTTCTGGGTGAAGAGAATGTTGAGAGGCAGATGAATGAGTCATCCATAGCATCGGCTCCTCCCCTGCCTCAATACCATAGGAATAAGAAAAGCACATCATTTGTAGAGTCTGCCGCCGTATCACAAGTATGAAACAGGGTACTCACCAAGACAACCCTACCGGACTTAACCCAGAACAGCCAAAGAAGAAACGAGTCTGCAAGCGCTAGTAGACATAGGTTTGCTGTAACCAAAGACGAAAGCGAGTGAAATCACTGCCGAAACTGACAGACGCACTAGACACAAAGAAGACATGCATTCACCATGAAGTTACATGTACGCCAGGTCAAACTGCATTTAGACACGAAGAATGTTCTTGCAGCCAAAAGACACTAAAAAACCATATACTCAATACGTATACACTAAAACGCAAGAGGCATCATATAATGCTTGCTTGACACAACAGTAACGAGTAGCCATTTTGGACAAAATGGATTACACAGCCAAATTCAAATAAATGGGAAGCATTGAGGCAGCCTCGAAGCTGCAAAAAGAATAGACTTGCTGGATCTGCTAAGAACACAGATCCGAGCAGACAAGAAGGTACTTGCGCAACTCCTGCCAAGGTCACCGTGGAAAAGGGAGGCTTTGACTAGCAGCTATGAGAACAGAAGAGAACGATCCCCAAAAGCAAGGAACATTTCTCTTAAGATTAAGTAATGAAACAAACAGCCCTTGATGACCAGGTGCTCGTTAAATAAGGCTTAATATAGGAAGAAGAATAGCTCAAACAAGTCTAGTGGAAGGCAAGGGGTAAAAACAACTGCATTAATAGGAGTTAAAATCCTAGTAAAAGGCGAACAGGATAACAAAACGTGGTCTCCTCACATGCGACTCATAGTTGGACAACAGTGCCTATTCGTTAACCCCAGACACAGAAAGACTGAGACCTTCACTCCCCTCAAATTCTCAGAACAAGGATACAAGACAAAGCCAAGTTCAAAGTTAGAAGTCCTGGCTCGTAGCCTAGGGATCAGAGATTGTATGTTATAATTGGGAAAAGTAGCACCTCAATGTCGCTCATCCTGCCAATATTGTTCCTCATGTGCCAATGACCTGCAAAGTAATCAAGGTTGATGAAGCCAATGCCAACCAATTCCTGTCTTCAATTAACGCGGTACTATAATTGTTGCAATAACCAATCCAGAATTATAGAAACTACATGTACTCCCTGCTATCAATTTAGAGGTGGTCTCATGTGGAGCAATCAGATATAGTGTGACCAATGAAAAGACTAACCTTTATGTAATGTATACCTAGATGTTTCCCCTAACCAATCACACATTCCCGTAGGTTTTTAATGTAATGGGGCGCATTTATGCTTTTAAGCTGTTGTCGGACTCGAGACAGACGAGAGCTTGAAGATTTGATGTTCATTGCGGTCACTGTTTTATATTAATTGTTAAAGCAGCCTATGCCATTTCCTTGACTCATTCGTGTTTGGCCACAGGATTTTGCGTCCCATCTAGTATTTATTTAATTTATTTCTAAAGCGCTGGAACAGAGCCCATAGGCATAGAAGCGCTGAGACAAGGACAAACGCACAAGGAACATAAAGAGTCAGACAGCTGTACCGTACATTGAGAAGGGGAGGTCAAGACAGCAGTTATTCAAAAACAAGGTCTTCAAACTGTGTTTGAAGGTCACTAATGAGGGGCATGATCTAAGGTCTGGTGGGCAAAACATCCCAAATGCACGGGGCTGCCATGGGGAAACACCCCTCTGACACAAGAGACAATTTGGCCTTTGGAGTCTGTAGGAGGAAAGAGTTGTTTGATCTCGGTGTTCGCCTGATGGGGAGCCAGGAAAGCCGATTTGAAAGATAGGATGGGCTTTTCCCATAAAGGCAGGCATGAGTGATAGAAAACTGATTACGTTTCGGACCTTGTCTAATTGGTAGCCAGCATAGGGATCTCCCTGCTGCCGAAACATGATCAGCTTTTCTAAGTCCCATAACCACCCAACCACCGTTATTTTGCCACCTGTAGACAATGGCGTCCTCCTCTGCCCACGCCCTGCAAAAGACTAGAGCAATAATCAAGGTGGGCTCCAATAATGGCACAGGCCAGAATGGCAAAACTGGATGAGTTAAGTTAGGAAATGGTAGGAGTTGAGCAAGGAGCTGGATACAAAAATGCTGTTGTGCGCTTTCATAATGAGCTCTTGATCAACGACTATTCCAAGAATCTTGACTTTAGGCAGAGATGCCAGCGTACAATCTGCTATTTGAAAAGATAGATAAGTCCAATTTGCGTAATTTGGGTGCAGTGCCAGCAATCCTAATTCGGTTTTGGCATTGTTAAATGCCATTCCATTGTGCAACATCCATATGTGGTTGTAGACCGCGTTTACTTTCACGGTATCCAGTATGTGACTGCCAGGGAGTGGAATAAGGCACCGTGTGTCATAGTTGGTGTACATAATGCCCTCTTAGTCTAGCAACTCAAAAAGAGGAAGGGTGAACATATGAACCAGAGTAGGAGACACAGGAACCCTGTGGTACACCACAGGATAGCACATAACCCTCAGCTATAGTGTCTTCATGATGAACTCTGGCCGGCTGGTTCCTCAAGAAGGATTAACCCAGTTAGAGACCTCACAGTAGAAAGAGGCACAGTTTTGTAGTCTAGCTACCAGAATGGAATGGTCCACTAGAGTGAATGCTGCGGTTAGGTCCAAAAGCATCAGGAGAGCGGTTTTTCCCTTATCACAGCACTGCCTGATGGTAGCGGTAAGATCCAGTAAGGTGGATTCAGTACTGTGAGCACTTCTGAAGCCTGATTGCTTTGGACCCAAGATGTTATGGAGACTTAGGAAATCTTGTATTTGGCGGTGGGCGACTTTATCCAGAATCTTCAGTAAGAATTGAGTGGTTGTAATAGGGTGGTAGTTGCCTGCTAGGTTTGGACCAGAGTAGGTTTTTTCAAAAAGGGAGAAATCCAAGCTGGTTTAATATCTGCTGGTACATGGCTCTCTAGGAAGGAGGAATTGACAACAGTTGGTGATAAGAGTGGCGAGTAGCCCAGCACATGATTTAACAATAGAGGCCGGGCAGCCATCACCCCTCCAGTTTGTCGGCTTAATGCTCTGAAGGATGTCCAGAATAGCTGCAACAGCTCCCTCCCTAAACTTGAACTGGAGCAGAAGGGCAACTGGTCTGCTGTTCTTGGCCGTGGGGGTACCACGATTTAGAGTACTCCGATTATCTGCAATGTCCCCCTTGATTTTCTAAATTTTGTGCCGCATTGCACACCAATTTGCATCTTTCGTGATCATGGAGATTGGAGGGCAAGGATCGTACAGCTCTCAGGATCTTAAACAGTTCCTTAGTGTCAGAAACAGCCCCCTCAATTATTTTGTGAAAGGAGGATTTTTGCTGTGCAGATGGCAGTTTTGTATGCCTTACCTGTTCATGTATAGTTGATTTTGTCTTCCGGAGATGGAGGAAGTCATTGTCTACTGAACGCCCTCTTTTTCTGATTTTAATTTCTGGATTTCAGAGGAGTACCACATTTTACAAGGTTGTGTTTGCACCAATCTTTGTCTCAACGGGGCAAGGTTGTTAACAGCTAGGGATGACATGGATTACCCACCGTAATAGCATTTCTGATTATTTCTGATGATTCTATCGGCTTAGATTCACATGCTGTGCATATAGTCCGACATCCAGTGGTTGCATCTCGTCTTTCAAGGATCAAAAGGGGACGTCGACCTGGGCGTGCCTTTAACACTATCCCTAATGTGATGTATAGTGTACACAAAATCCCTCAGGCATCGAGGTCCCTCCGATTGTATTTTATCGGCCATGAGGGAGCCCATTGACTATCGTGAGCGAGTACATAAAAGATAGAAAGTAGTAAGACGTCTATGTTCCTTCCACCGGAGCAGGGAGGAAGGGTGGGCGCATGCGAATCTAAGTAGATACAATCATCAGAAATGCTATTATGGTGAGTAATGCATTACTTCTGATGCTCGTTTAGCTTAAAAAAAAAAAAAAAAAAAAAAAAAAATATATATATATATATATAATAATAAATCACATGCTGTGCATAGACTAGCGAGCAGTACCTGGAGTTGAGGTGGGTTGTGAGAAGGAACAGAAATGAAAAGATGTCTTCGTACCGCATGTCCCACCTGAGAATCGGATCTAGTAATGAGTGTCTAGGCAATAGTGTTTTGTAAAGGTGTGTAAAGAACTCCAGGTTGCCGCTTTGCAAATGGACTCTAGGGGAACATATGCAATGATGCTATGGAAGCCACAGTGCCTTGAGTAGAACATGCTCTAGGCTTGAAGGGCAGTTCTCTCTTAGCAAGAGAGAAACAGAGTGATGCAATTGACAATCCACCTTGAAATGGCTAATTTAGAGACTGGATCCCCTTCTCTACCAGCTGCCACTGAAACAAAAAAAGCATTTGTTTTCCTCAGTGGTCTAGTTCTCTCCAGGTAAAACATGGCTGGGTGAGTGCGCTGAACCACCATCTCTATGGACTGTTACGAAAGGGTCTAGGACAGAAAGGGCCTGTAGTGGACTAACTCTTCTTATAGAAGTGATGGCCACTAGGAAGGCTGTCTGATATGCAAGATCCTTGAGACTTGCTTTATGCATAGGCTCAAAGGGAGACCCCATAGGTCTAGTGAATACCACATTCAGGTGACATCCGGGATCCGGGTTAGAAATGGGGGGATGAATTCTTTTAACCCCTTCCATGAAAGCCTTAATAACTGGTACCCTCCACCACAACACCTTCTGTTGCGATGTGGGGTAGGCTGAGAGGGGAGCTAGGTGACTTTCAGGGAATTAAAAACCAGCCCGGAGTCTAGTGAGTGAGTCAACTACAACACAATGTGTGTAGGAGAGCAGTCAATGGGATTGATGCCCTTGGAGTTGCACCAAATAAAGTGCTTCAATTTACTGGAGTAGCAATATCGGGTGTTCGGTTTCCTTGCCTCCCTAAGTATGTCCATGCATCTCTGAGGGAGTTGTAGGTGCCCAAACTCTATGACCTCAGGAGCCTGGCCGCTAAGTTCAGGGTTTGGGGTCATGGGTGAAGTGTTTCTCCCTTGTACTGAGATAACATGTTGTACGGGCAAGGAATTTGCATTGGAGGAGATAGGGATATCTCCATCAGATGAGGGAACCATGGTTGGCGGACCCACATGGGGGCCACCAATATCATGGTGACTGGTTCCTGGTACATCTTGTGCACAATCTTGTTGCATAGGGGAATTCGGGGTCCGCCAGAGAATGGAGTTCCCCTGGAACGTGTTGGGATAACAGGAACATCCTGTGTTTGGGAGACCATTTCCAAATGCTCTGGGACAGCTTGGATAGCCCTGGAGAGTATGCGCCCCCTTGCTTGTTCAGGTAGTACATGGCCATGGTGATGTCTGTCAGGATTAGGACTGTCTTTCCCTGTAACTGTGTCTGAAAGGCGTTCAGTGCTTTGAATACAGCCAATAGCTCCAAAAGATTTATGTGGTTGGATGCTACTTCTGGGGACCACACACTCTGCGCCACCTGCTGTAGCAGGTGAGCCCCCAACCACGCAAGGGATGAGTCTGTCGCGAGAGTGGCTTCTACTGCGGGGGTGGTGAAGGCTTTCCCCTTTAAGAGGTTTTCTCTCGACCACCACTGCAGAGAGAGAACGAGGGCTGGCGAGACAACTACCAGATATTCCCATTGTCCACTGACCTGACACCAATGGCTGTTGAGCCACTCTTGCATAAGATGCGTGCGCAGACGCACGTGATGAACTAAGTAAATGCAGGACGCCATCATTCCGAACAGTCGCATGGCCTTGTGTACCGTCACCTCTCGACTGGCTACATAGTGAGGGATCTGAAACAGCATGTTCTGAAACTTCTCGTTGAAGGAAAGACGAGGCTGTCTTCTGTCCGAATTAGAGCCCCTAGAAACAGTTTGACTTGACTGGGGTCTAGGTTGGATTTCTTCTCGTTGATGGAGAATCCCAGGCAGAATAAGGCCTCTATCGCCTACGAGTGTTCAACAGGCATGTTTCCCTAGGACTCCCCTGTTATGAGGCAGTCGTCGGGGTAAAGGTAAACCGGGACGGATTCTCTGCGCAGGTGCGCTGCTGCCACTGCTAGTGCCTTGGTAAACACCCTTGGCGCCAAGGCAATGCCGAAGGGGAGTACTTTGAACTGATAGTGCTTCATCATGAACCTTAGGTATTTTCTGTGCGCCGGCAACATTGAAATATGAAACTATGCCTCTTTCATATCCAATGTTGCCATATATTGCCCCCGTTTCAGCAGCGGGATTACATCCTGTAACGTGACCATACAAAACTTTTGAGGTTTGACAAATTTGTTCGCTGGGCGACAGTCTAGCACAGGGCGCATGGCGAGATCCTTTTTGGGTACAAGGAAGTACACAGAATAAATACCCTTGCTTACCTGTAGAATAGGGATGACTTCTATGGCGCCCTTTTCATGCAGGATCTCGATCTCTTGAAGTAGGATGCGTAGGTGTTCTGGCGTCAAGCGTCTTGATTTTGGCGGTCTGAACTGTGGTGGTCGGCAAAATTCTATGCAGTTCCAGTGGGTGATGGTTTTGAGTACCCCTCCCATGCATGAAGGAATGATGTTATACACACCCCGACCGGGGTGGCATGGGAGGGGACCCTGAAGTAAGGGGCATTTCTGACCCGAGGCCAAGACGACTCTGGGGGTGGAACTCCGGCCTCTACCCTTTCTACGCCGCTGTCCTCTAGGTGGATACGTGGTGGTGGTGTTAGATCCTTGTACCGAATTCCAATCGTTTCCCGAACCATACTGGTTTTGAGGGTAGTGAGATTGCCCACGAAAGGAACGAGAGCCGCCCCCTCTCTGTTGTGAAGGCTTCTGGGTAATTTGTTGCAGGGACTTGAGAATCTCATGTTCTTTTTTTTGGGCGTCTCAAATGCTTCGTCCACTGCCTTGTGAGGCAAATTATGAGGCCTTTCTGCAACCCAACACAATTACTCTTGTATTGTTACGGTACAAGGCATAAATTAGTTTTTAAAAATTGATTAGCAGAGTTTGCCAATTACATTTCTTGATTAGAAAACAAACCTATTTGATTAGCAATTTTGTACTAATGTTTTTAATGCCACCAGAAGATACTTGTACCCAAGATATAAAATGAGCAACAATACAGCAGTTTTGTGTACCACTGAAGTAAGACATTAGTGAGATAAATCAGGCCTTGCAAATTCTTTAAAATTCCACTAGACCTGAGTAACTAAGTTTAGCCACTAGACTAAGTTTAGCACTAGACCCATGGCAACGGATGACAATTTTTAATGCACTTTATGTAAAATGGTGGATGTCACCGAAAACCCACTTTAGTTTGGCACACTGCTGCAAGCCAGAGGTTTTACTTAAAACAGGGTAAAGATTAAATAAAAGTTTCAACCACTGCAAATGGTACCGGCCCTTCTTAAAATATACTCGACTATGCAAGTGGGTGAAAATACTTTACGTGCCCTGGATGAATCTCTATAAAAAGGCTAGCTGAATGAAATGACAAATAGATATGATAAAAAAGTTTCTGAAAACAGTTTGGCTAGCTCTCTACTGCAGGTGCAAATATAGAATGCAACTATAATCGTAGAGCAAAGTGTGCTCTGGAGGCCAACTACAGTGTACAGTTTTGCAGTAGGTCTGTAGATGTACAGACTGGATAAAAGTATTGATCGCTACTTTAAGTAAATATCAAGTTAGCTTTGTGTATTCATTATGTATAAGACTAAGCAGAGTGGATGGCATAGCAGGCAGAGAACTGGGCAAACTTGGCAGAATATTGTAGTTTGCGGCCATCTCACTTTCAGTGTAGCGGGTATAAAGCAACATGGTAAGATGTCAAGGAGTATGGGATCAGCTCAAGGATTGAGCACCTGTTGCAAGCTGTATGTAACCAACAGGCCACAGGACTAGGTTTGCCATCAAATCATTTGGCCGCATGGTCATGTACGTTTTCAAAAGTGTCCTCTAGTCCATATGATGCATCTTCCCTAACAAAATAAAATCTGGTTCACACTGAGATTTAGATACACTTCACTGTAAAGCATTGAGACAATACAGTTTCACAGTAGCAATACTGTAATTATGCATTATGTAACCTATATTTTGAGAAAAGAAATTGAAAGCCAACAAAACTAACTAAAACATATTGGTCTTTGGCAGACAGGATACAGTTAGCTTAATAACAGTATTATCCCGATTTATTTCTGGTTTGTAACTATTTGAAAAACAAAAAAAAAAGTGCGTAGCACTCGCACACAGGCCTTTTGGTACATGAGTGAAGGGGAGGATTACTGCTACACACTCTCTCCATTAGCCCCTTTGAACTTGCAGTGAACGGAGAAAAGAGGGTGGAGAGAGATCTGGAGGGAAGAGAGGAATGCAGGGTAACTTAAATAGCTAGCTTTGCTACACAAGTTCCAATTTAATTAGCAAACCTACAGAAACGCATAGCAAATTATACATTATAGTTTAAAAAAATTGTCAAGTACTTCGGGACATACACCAAAACACATATAGGACAACAGCAGTAAAGGGATACATTGGTTCCTCTTCCCAAAGGACACACAATATAGGAGTCTAACATAACAGGTAGGTACTAAGCCTACGAGGTCACCAAAAGTGGCAGAAGGGCACCTTACATTATAGAAATCCTAGAAATAGAAAAAGGAAAGGTTAGAACATTTCAAGATACATGACAAAAAGGAGCCATCAATAATAGATAGCAAATTCAGAAACAGTACTGGGCCTAAACAGGTTCAAGTTCAACAACAGAAAGACAGAAACAATATAATCCATACCAGTTACGTAACGTTATTTGTCCTCAAAACAGGGTGAACTGCAGCCATTTGTTATAGTGTTCAAAACAAAAGCTTTATTCAGCAATAAGTACCATAAAAGTATCAATACATATAGTACATCTCAAAATACAATTCATGAACAAATACCAATCATCACTACATACCGTTGATTCAAAGATAAAACAGGAAAATAAAAATAGAATATTAATATCAGTGGATAGATAAAAACAAGTCTTCATAAAATTTAGCTCCACACCCTTATGATGCCAATTTCGCCCTTCTTATCCAGGCCCTATAGAAAAATTTTGCAGCATAAAACTTCATTCACATCGGTGGTACTTTTACAATATACCAAGGCCTCTTCAATATACACAATACTCTGTAAAGAGGGGGACCAAACAGCGCCTCCTGAGAACCTGGTAACCAGAGCAAATTAAGAAATGTTTTAGCGTTTCCACTGGGTTACACAAACTTTACATTGTCTATCTAGGGAACTAGCCCATGTTGCAGTAAAGAAACCAAAAGGTGTCTCACTTGCTAGTCCCCAGGGATCGATCTCTCAGGTTGCCAGGGCACGGCCATCACCTTTGGATCCAGACCCTGGGGGAGGACCAGTGTGGGAGGATCACCTGGGTGGGGGATATTCAGGGAGTGGGGGCGAGGCAGCTGATGGTGAGACGCGGTATGCCCCCTTTTCCCATACCCCATCCTATTTTATAGGATTCTCCAACATTCCACCTCCCCCCACCTACCTCCTTTCTACACAAATACTGGGCAGAGGAAAAGGAGGCCTGAGAGTAAAGAAGCCAACACTTGTATATCTCGGTGGACATGTCCCGTTAATCAGGTCAGGCACTTCACCTTAATCACATACATAGATAACCATTAGCTCGCCCCACACGGATAAAAGGCGGAACAGAGACACACTCTGAGCAAGGTGGGACACGAGAAGGAGCAGATCTTCCGGCAAAAGGATAACCCATTGGAGCAGGATGACCGATCGAGGGACAAGAGCGAAGGGTAGGGAAACCCTCAAGATCCCTGCAGGTCATTGCCTTTGGGAAACTGAAGGATACGCAGAGAAAGCCAAATTCCAGACAAGAAGAAGCCTGCATTGTGTTTCAAGACACTAGCAACACTCCCGGGTGAATGGCAGAGGCGGGGGGGGGGCGGGGGGGGGTGAGGCCAGGTCTGTGGTATCAAACTTGATTTGTGAGTCAAAGACAAGAATAGAATGCACACAACCAGTGAGTTAGCGAAAGACAGGTTTGTGTCAAGGAAAGATTAAAACCACAACAGTATCTCCGATTGAATGTTGCGCGCATGCTGATGAGACGCGAAAGAAAGCAGACTAATAGTGAACTTTAAAAGTATTGTGGTCCGGAGAAAGGATATAGTCCACTCTAAAGTCTCCGCAAAATGTTTGATGTCTTGTTGCAAAGTGACAAAGCGAACGAACTATGAAATGACAAATAGTCAAGATTAATCCTATCGAAAGGGAAAGTTAAAAGGGGATTGCTTTAAGAGAAAGATTTATCTGAACTTTTCTGAGTGTGTTATGGAACTACCAAGACCAAGAAATACTGGGGCAAATAACACAAGGGAAAGGTGAACTGAAAGTCGAAGTGGTCCTGCAGAGGTCAATGGAAAAGCCCTCACACATTCGAAAGTATTCGACATCAGTGAAAGGTCCGAGCCTGAGTGAGGGAGACCGGGAACAGGAAATAAGTTGGGGAAGGGAACCCCTAACGAATGTAAATGAAGCTTAGGGAAGGTAATCCCTGCAAGTGCTGCTGCGAGTTCCAAGCCAGGCTGAGGGAGAACTACATTGAATCAAGTACTTTATGCCTGGAGAGGTCCTAGTCAGACAGAGGGATACCTATGTGAATTTTGGCTGAACTGAAAAAGAACTTTGGGTGAATTGGAAATAAGTGACTAATGTGGAAAGCCAAGTGGGCCTCGACCCACGTTTTGAATTGCCTTTTTTTTGAGAACCTGTAACGTGCTCGCCTTGGAAACAAGACGACACTCAGCAACACAGGTTTGATCCCCGGGTCCGCGCTTAGAAAACTCTGGGTATAAGCGTGTTATAAATGCACAACTAAGACCTATTCCTGTAACAGTGCCTCGATGCCCCCGGGCTGAGTGAACGCTTTAAAAATGCAAAAAATAAATAAAAATAGGAGTGCGTCATCCCGTCTACAGGGGACGCTTTACTCCATGCTGTCCAACATGGGGAGGAGAGCTGACTTAGCCACCTTGATATTTTATGTTCTAACACCGACTTTCCTTAACATACACATTCCCCTTTACACAATGTATGTATAAGAGACAGGGCAGGCATACGGTTGTTAGTATAGGCCATTTTGATTTGACAGACTGACTAGGACTGTTTTCTTTATTTGATGGTAGAGACTACTCCCATAATAGCTATAGGGCAAATTAGGAGTTTTTCCAAACCATAAGAATGTAATAAAGGTTTGGAAACTTGTAGCTCTTGTGTCAGTGTCATACTTGTGATACCATGCCTCCCTTACAGTAGCCACCTTAAAAGTGTTAGTGCTGAGATGGAAAAGCAAAGCTTGTGCATACAGAGGGGGTCACACAGTCTAGATAGTGCTCAACATCAACTGTCTTCTTTACCAATAAATAAGGTGCTCAAGTCTTTAGAACAGCACATGCCCTTTTCCCGTTCCTTGTAGCTTCAAAACATTTTGATTTAACCATATTTTTTTAACCAACTGGAAGCCCCTTTAAACTGGGCCAAAATGTTGACAACTCCAAATTCTCTAGCCCTGTACGGTAGCGTTTGAGTCATGGGAGTGAACTCGGCCCAAGCACATTCCGCAGATTAATAATAGTTTCCCTATATTTTCGAAGTTCAGGCGTACACCACATTCTGGGCCAAAATAGCAGTGGAGTGCTAGCTGTTACTTCACACAGGGGCATAAGATTGCGTTCCCAGCGCAAACAGGCCATTGGGGCTCCCTTTGGTTGCAGGAGTAGAGACCTCAGGAACTGGTTATCGGCCACCTTGATTTGAGTGCAGGTGCAATGACCCCACAACTCAGCTCCATATTTGGCTGACCCCCACACCATTTTCTAAGGTGGTCACAGTCTTAGTGCAATGCGCAGACCAGGATGGATCTTTCGCAAACGTACCCCTAAATAAATCGTAAAAACAAACCTGCTCTAAAACATGCTCAGCAATTATTTTCTTGCTAGCTTTGCGACCAAACACCATTACCTTTGTTTTTACTATGTCAAGTTTCATAGAAAGTTTGTTGCACATTTTAACAAAGGTACTCAGATTGCATCTTAAACCCATAGGGGTAGTAGATAACACTGCATCATCTGCATGAAAGAGGGCTGGGACTATATCAAATCTAAGATTGGGGGGGGGGGAGGGGCGGTGGGAGGCTCAAGACCACACACTAACAATTCTTCAATTATCACATTTATATAAATACAAAATAGAAGGGTGGCGAACACACACCCTTGTCGGACCCCCCCCCCCCTACCGAGAAGGTTTTGGTGCCCTCTCCACCCAACCCCCACCTTACAGAAGCTCCATTATTGCTTTAGAGTGATTGAATACTAAAAAGGCAGTGGCCCTGGAATACCCTTGCTTCTCTAAACTGACCACAGCTAGCATCACAAGACACTATTTAATGGTGTACACAAGTCTACAAATACAGTGTGGATCCTGTTTTGTAGGGACATATATTTGGACAAAACTGCATACAGTTGAAGGCATTGGTCCATTGTGCAAATGCCGGACTGAAATTCAGGCTGCAGTTGGTTTATGCGATTACCCTCTTGAGCTCAGCACTGCAGACGGGCCAGTAACACCTTTGCAAAGACTTCCCACTGCATCAAGCAGCAAGATCGGTTTATAATTTCCAGGATCCTTATGTTCTCCCTTCTTGTACAAGGGGATAAAGTTTGCTTCACACCATGGTTAAGGCACATCCCCACGCCATGAATGAGGCACATCCCCCATTCTTGCAACAAAATCAAACACTCCCATTAAATGGGGCACCCAAATAGATAGTTCATCTTTTAGCAAATCAACCAGGATTCCATCAGGCCGTGGCGCTTTCCCACTCCCTAACCCAATAATAGTTCTTCCACTTAAGTGGTTAAGAACGTCAATGGAGGTTCATTGCAATTATCCCCAACCAACTGCTGTAAATATGCAAGTGGCTCTTTCTGTCCCTTCTTATAAAGTAGCATACAGCAAGTCCCACCGGACAGAGTTGAACGCCTTTATAGCATTTAGGGAGGCCACTGTGCAAACCTTGTGCGGTTAGTGCAGTCCATTATGTGATGCAATCTTCTCAGGTTCCAGGACGTACTCCTGCCCGGGACATACCCAGTTTGGTCTTGGTGCACTAGTGTGCCTATCACCCTCTGGAGTCTATTAGCTAGGGTTGTAGTATGGATTTTTGCCGTCCGAATTTATCATGGAAAGAGTCCTATAAGAGCCACACTCCAAAGTGTCTTTCCCAGGTTTTAAAAATTGGTATAATTATGGATTCCTGTAAACTTTACGCAAGTACCCCCCACCCCCTTTCGTACGCTGCCCCAAACACCTTCAGTAATCTGGAAGCCAATTCCTCTGTATACTCTTTATAAAATTCTCCAGGCAACCAGTCCATTCCAGTTGTCTGCCAGTGGGGAGTGCTCCCAACGACCTCTTGCAATTCTTCCATTGTCAGCGGAGCATCCTGCATTTCCGCCTGCACTGTATCTAGGATCTGCAGTAGGATTTGGGTCAGTGCCTCCTCCATTTCTGTGCAATTCCCCATCTCACCCTGGCTATACAGGTCTCGTAGTACTTAGCAATCACGTTTATATCCATTTGCGCCCTTTGCATTATTCCAGTCATCATTAATGGCGCAAATCATTTCCCTTCTCTCTGCTCCTTGGCACAGCCATGCAAGCAGCCTCCCTGGTTTATTACCCTCTTTGTGCAACCTTTCCATGTATTTTGCATAATCAAACTTGCCCAGCCTGACCCTTGCACCATGCATTGCTATCGTAACTGCACCAGTAACCCTTCCTTTCCCCCTTACTCCATTAGGTCTCTACTCAGCCTCAGCCATTTACTTTTCTGTGTCTGAGAGGGCATGTAATGAGCCCTTCCTGATGCCTCCCCCCCTTCCCTATTGCCTCTCCCCTCATCACCATTCCCACTGTGAGCCCTCACTTTCCACACTTCCCTCATTGTTCTAAAAAAGCATCTATGTCATCTGCCATGTGCGCCCAGAATGCGTCATCGAGCAATGCCTCAGCTCGTAGTCTCCATACAGGGATCAGTGGCCTATGCACACAGTAACTAGTGGGGAATGGTCCGATTGGGTCCTTGGTATTCTGTGCCCTCAAATTCTCCCAGTGTTTCTGCTTTGATGAATAAGTAACTTATACGTGTATGCACAGCGTGTGGGGCTGAATAATTAGAGTAGCCACAAGCCTGACCGTGCGAAGATAGACACATCTGTAAGCGCAAGATGGCTCAACGCCAGGGTTCTAGTTGGGGGACGGCCTTTTATATTTCCCACCATACCAGTCAACTGAGGGATTCAGCGTGCAATTGAAGTCCCCCTCCACTCCCCCCAAATCCATAGTGCCCCACTGTGTGTGTTCAGTTGCGGTACAGTGAACTAAAGAAGGGGGTCCAGGATCATGATTAGATGCATATGTGTTAATACACACCTGGCGATTTTCCAAAAAGCCATGCACCAGTATCATTCCCCTACTCATCGTCCCGCTTCATCACCAGGACCTTAAAGGAGACCATAGGCGCCACCCAGATCAAGACCCTCCCCCCCTAGCATATGTAGAATAATGAGAGCCTACGATCATCCCTCCCCACCTTTTCGCCAGGGTGCTCTTTCTTTCTGCATTGAGGTGGGTTTCCTGAAAGAGCGCTATTCCAATTATTTTCCTGCACCAATGTGTGGACTCTTAACCTTTTTATATAGTTGTTGAGGACCCCCTACATTCCAAGTGGCTATTTTAACCCCACTAATCATCCACCCCAGCTCTTTCCCCTTCCATCCCTCTTCCTCCGTTTCCAATGCTTCATCTGACGGTACACAACGCCGCAATGCATAATAAGGCCGCCCCGACCCTGTGTGATATCCCCCACCCAACAGGTTATACAAACCTTAGAGTCCAAACAATTTGGAAAGACCAACCGGTCTACCATCAAACCATAAACCAATGACCCAATAGCCCACAGCATATTCAGGCATAACTCCGTCTCCCTCTCGGGCAGCAGCTAGTACCCTAAACTGGTACTCTAAATGAACTGACAACAAGGGTGTAGATGGCGCCAGTTGTGAGCTCCTGCCTCTTGCGTTTTGTTCCTGACTCGTAGCGCAACATTCTCTGTGCCCAATAATTTCCGCTGACACCACCATGCCGAATCAATGGCCCCTTCTCTCTGGAACATTCCCACTCTGTTCATCCAGTCATATGCGCCAGTCATGTTCTCAAAGAAGTACATTTTGCCTTCATGGATCACTCCGAGTTTTTCTGGGTAAAGTAGCATATATTTCTCATTGGCATGGCGTAGTCTTTCCTTGATGGGGCCAAATTGAGCTCTATGCTTCGGTACCAGCAGAGTGTAATCTGGGTACATAGCCATCCTTGAGGATCCTCTGGATAATCCCTTCTCCTCCGGAAAAGGCCAATATGCACGCCCTGTCCTTATAATTGATTTGGCCATTATAGGTCTGGGTGGGGCGCCCGGTGCGGGCCTTTCAATTAGGTATTTACGCGCCCATCTCTGCCGTGAAGCCCCGAGTTACTGTTCCGGCCCCAATCTTTTGTAGAAGCAGATTTTCGATGTATGATGTCGGGTTGAGCCTTTCTTTGCCTTCGGGCAGGCCTACGATCCTCACGTTGTTCCTTCTTGCCCGTGCTTCAGTAACTTCCGCTCTCCGTTCCAGGTCTTTCACTCCGTCAGTTGCTCCATAATAGATTGGGTACGGTCTATATTGGCTTTGTCTTCCAGCACCTGTGCCCAGTCTTTCCGCTAGCGAGCAGACATATTGCCTTAAAAGGCCCACATCCAGAATGACTGCATCAATCTTGTGCTCCAACGACACCTGCAGAACTGCAATACCTGCCAATATCAGACCTTCCTCATGCTGGGTAATCGAGATAGTGGTCTATGCCTCCAGTGTAGCTGCTGCAGAATCACAGAGGGTGCTGCCTTCCTTTGTCGTGCAAGTCTCCATCATCATTTGTTTACACTTCCCTTTATTCTGTTTTCCCGGCATATATGCTGCAACTTGTGCGTCTTTTACTTATCCCTCGCCGGGGCCGCGCCGTCTTCTGTGCACTGTTTTCCAGGTCAAAGAGATATATCTATTCTGACACCTATGTCGTTTTAGTTCTAGTTGTATATTATGTCGGTCTCTGGCAGCACTCTCCTCCTTTCTATTTTGTTTGGGGGAAGACCCCCCCCAGTTCTCTCAAGTATCATGATCCACTTTTCCCTGAAGGAGTGCACTCAGTTCAAGTTGGCGTAGCACGATCTTAGCCAGAGGGCCAGAGGAGGCCCGTGTGCTTTTCTGGGCATCAAGAGACTCCTTCCTGGGTTCTCATTTACCACTCTGCCAGCCCTCAGCGTAGGTGTCCGGTTCCCTGAAACACAGCGCTATGCGCCTCCAATGTTTCTTGCGTGGGAGGGGGGGGGGAATCATTCACTTGCTTGGGTGTCACAGTCCCCCCCCCCCCATCCAGGAATGCGCCTGACCCAAGCCATCTCAGCGGGGCAACAGCCCAGGGGACCAGAGGTCACCTGTGCACCGATTCAGGTGTCCAGAGACTCTCTCGTGGGGTCCCTCACTCACTGCCCTGCAGCCACTCTCACTACCATGCTGTCCCAGTCTCTCACCTTTTCCCCTCTCCAAGGGCAGAGCTTTCAGTCAGCCACAGCTCTGCCACAGTCTGTCCCTGTATGCACCTCAAATTCACAAAGTTTTAGGCAATATATTCCTCGGATCAGTGTCGGATCATGCAGGAACTCCCCGGGTCTGCGTCTCTACAGCATGGCTGTTGGCCAAGCCCCTGCAGCTTACTCGAAAGTTTTGCATAGTTGCATTTTTTTGGGATGTTTTTATTACCTAATCAACTAATACAGACTACTGAGTATTGTATAGCATGTTTGCCGAAGCAAAAGAGTATATTTGTATAGTTCTACTCCATAGACATTCCCAAATTTTGTGTTATCCTACCCTTTCCTTTCTTTCTACCCCATACCCCGCCTGAGGGTGTAGCCTTGACTACTCATCTATGCCTAGCCCTTGGAGAGTAAATTGCAAAGCACCTTTGTATAAGCAAGAGGTCTGGGTTGGCCTTCATGTACACTAAACTTAGTGTCTAGGGCAGGAGTCTGCAGCCTTTGGGCATCCAGATGTGTTGGACCATAAATCCCATCAATCCGAACCAGTATAGTCAGTCAATGAGGGATCATGGAAGTTGTAGTTCAAAACATCTGGAGAGCCAAAGGTGGCAACCCCCTGGATTAGAGCAATCCTCCAAACAACTCCCCTCCAAACCCCCTCGCCACCCCCAGCACAATGCTCTTCAATATAAGGAAAGTCAATTCGATTCTACAGTAGTACCCCCATTTATCATCAGTGCTCCACAGACTGGTGCCCACAAGGATGTAATATGGGCTATACTGCTAGGCGACCACAATGTTAAGGCACATTTTGTATAGCCCTCTGTTGAGGCATCTACATCCACCGACCTTAATTGTGAGGCTGACACCCCATGCAAGAAAGGTCTCATTAAGCCATGTATAAAGCAGCAATGCCCTGCAAGACCAGGACAATTTCCTGTATTAAAAGGCTTACATTTGGTCTAATTTGCATACCCAAAATGCATTGCTGATGTGGCTCTGAACTGGAGGTTAACTTCCAAAAATGGCTACTAGGTGGTGCTGTGGCATGTGCGACTTGGCTCAAGTGGATTCTAATAATGATGTGTTATTTATATAGCGCCTTAATCCAAAGAGCTTTACAGAGCACATATTTCAATACAATATCACCCAACCGAAATTAGTACTCCTTTATCGACCTCAGAAGGATGAAAGGCTGAGTTGGCCTTGCCAGGATTCGAACCTGCGACCTGCAGATTACACTCTGATCGCAGCAGCGAGCGCTCCACCCGCTGAGCTCTTACCGGCTAATATCGACTCTTCTTTTGCACCAACATTCTATTCAATCCTTGGATAAGCATGGTACACGCAAACTGAACATTATATGTATGATAAAGCTAAAAGTGGTCGCCCTTTAATTCCAAAAATAGGGATTAGGTTTTCACAATCAAATATAGTTCTTCAATACATTGCACCAAAGGATTGTCCCCCAGCTCCCTTCATAGTACAATCATCCAGTGTTCACTACAAAACTACATGCTTTGTGTTCATGCTGGATGCAACCTTAGAGTTCAGTTGATAAACAGACACGGGCAGAGACACCTTGAAAGATTCTTTGCACAAGGAAGGACCATTTACAGACTGGTTTACTCACCTGCAATCTAGGAGAAGTCCGCTAGTTGCAGGAATAGCTACGAGTAGCCACTGGTTTTCTGGAGTTAATCAAATCTATTTAGCTGATCTGAACATCTAGAGCTTTTTCTTTTCAGCCAAGTGAAACTAATAAAGTGGATCTGCACAAGTGACGTTCACAGGCAGCAACATTCTAGGCATTTTTGTTTGTGGCTCCTGTTGGGTCAAACAATACACAGATTTACCTCCGGCTCTCATTCGAAAGATACTCTGCAAACATCCGTACAGCCTGGAGTTCTGGACTGGAGCTTGGTTTAACATCATCCAAGACAACACCATATTTTCTCTATTAGTATAAAAAAGAAGGATTATTTTACATACATTTGAATTTTACATGTTTTTTCAACAATACTAAAAATGCAGCTGTCTTTATTTTGAATTGTTGCATGTGCAAAGCACGGAAGCAAATATGAAGTCTTATTTTTTCTAGCTCACAAACAAAACATTATTAAAATAGATTTGAAGAGTGAATCAAACAATGTAAGCTATTGGATATAGCAACCTTACACAGTGGTCAACAGGTTAATTTCTTATCAACTTAGGCTTATGTACCAGACTTCTAGAAAATCCATCCAAACACCCAGTTGGCATTAACTGGTGGCAGCTAGAAGTTGACTTGCCTGGGAACATAATCAGCCAATTCTTTTCCTGAAAGTTAACTGTGCTTAAAAGTTTAAGGGTTTTGAAAAACGGAGCATGTGTATTAACATGGCAAAATCCCTGATCGGCATGTCTTCCAGAAGATGCTTAGATACGGTCACAGCTCCAAACACAAGAAAACCTCCATTCACGTGCATAACTGTAGATACTGAATTTGTTATGTTGGGATTCAAACAATTTGGTTGGGGATTTACTTGTAGAAATATAGGCTAATATACACTTATAAAATGAGGTATTCCAATGCAACAAATGTTTATGCGCTCATTTTTACAGAGTTTCATTTAAGAAACTCACTCAATATGTGGGGAGAATGAATCAATATTTAGTCGTTTATATTCAGAAATGTTAATGCTCACAAAAGTTACATATATGCACAATTACTAATTAACAAACACAACTGTCTTATTTCACCCTGACACTTATGATTGAGCATCCAGTTAGTACCAATTACTCCCGTTAGGAAAGCAGCGTACCCATTAGCCACAAATCTTTTAAAATGATTCAACAGATGTTTCTTTGCAATGGGACTCAGATTTCTCCTTTCCCTCATCTTCTTCGGAACAAACAGGTGCTCTTTACGTATGGATGACATACACCATACTCGGGTCAGAAAACATCAATTTCATTAAAACCCTCGTGTTCGGTTTCACCAGTCCATTTTATTTTTTTATTTTTTTTCACGTGTGGACTTCTGATTAGTGCCGCCTCTTATAATAAAATGTTTCTTAACTAGGGTTTTAATGCAACACAAATAAGCTATTTTGCGTCAGTTATCCAGAAGACATAATCCCCTTAAAAGAAAATACCCTACTATTAATGCATTATACACCAATTCACCTAAACTACATATTCAGAAAACAGGGGTTCCACATGGTAAATTCCAGAAATATCCTGCAGTTTCATTGAGACTTTTACATCAGACATGAATGTAGAGAACAGCAACTTATATGCAACATTATTCCAGAACAAGAATAGGGGAAGGGAGCGATGAGGTGTTCCATTCCCCATTCCATGGAATTATAAACCATGACAAGGTGTTTTCAAATATGCTGCGAGAGTAAATGAACTTGTAAATGTATTAATTCATGATGGTTTTCATGATGTTTATTTAATGTTCCCAAATGGATAGATGAGTTCTAAATGGAAATTGGAAGGCAAAGGAAATGCATTTCAGCTAATGAGTAAATGTTGCATTTATGTAATTTCTGTGAGCAATCATATTTTAATTGTATTGCTGGGTATACGTTAAAACTGGCATCAAAATATGTACTCGCAACCAGCCATTGCTAGTGATAAACTTTGAAAGTAAGAAATGGTCCGATGTGTACATGTGGAAAACTGAGGAGGCAAGGGAATTTTGATGCCTGGCTAGTAGCGTAAATGTGGGTTAATTGTAACCACTTTAAATGAGTTCTTTATGCAAGAAGGGTTGACCATTTGGACCTCTAAAAAAAAAGTAAGCACAAATAACTGCCGACTGAGAATACTACGTTATTTATAATGGGAGGAATGATACTTATAACGTGTGACAACTTAGTTATTTTGATTACTCCATGATATATATATACAAACCTGAGCAAGATAGGCTCTGTACAGGAAGACATCCCTCTCCACCTCCTTCTCAGGATTTGATGGCTAAAATAAAAACATATAATTGGAGTATACAAATGTCAACGAAAAAAACCCCCAGAGCAAAAACAGTTCAATTATTTGTGGCAATCAAATGGTCTTTAAAGGTTCAACTACAATATGGATTTAATTGTAACAAGTGAAAAGGCTCATATTACATCAAAAACATAATATTACACTGTGGTAGGATGAATTAAAGTACGATTAGGACAAAATATTTAAAACTTTTAATAAAATAAAAAAATAGCCTCTTCTGGAGATTGATAATGATCTCATGAACAGAATGCCTCCACTGACTTTCCAGAGTGGCAGGTGCAGAATCAGCAACGGCTTAGCATTCTCAACACTATCTAAATCTTGTCCTTTTGAAAGTGGGTTCGACACCCATAAAAGGTGAGAAACCTACCAAAAAGGTGGGGCGGGTGCCGGTCACTCAGTGAATACCTTGCCATTTTTGCTTTTTTATTGAGTTATTTTAGAAGGGTGCACACTACAGAAGCCATTTTGGGCTTCGAGAAGTAGGGCTTGGTCCCTGCAGTTCGCAATTAATATGGCAACTTGCGTTTAGATGTCCAGTAGGACGCCACGAGGCTGTGTTTACCTAGTAACCACAGAAACAAAGGTCATATTATGTCGGGCTGTTCCGGAGACTGGAAGTATGAACGGATGTCTGGGATTCATGGATGAATGCACATGCAGAATGTTTGCCCGGAAAGGTTTTAATGTAGCAAACATCACCGATTGGGTAGCTGCCAAATGTTAGCATGATAGTGTAAATGACAGGAGGCTGGATTTCAGTGAACCCCACCATCCCCCAAAAACAGTTTGATTAGAGGGATATGCACCATTCCCTGGTCAACCTCTGTCAGCTGAGAAAGGATCTCACACAAGGAAGAAGAAAAAAAAAAAAAAAAAGGCTTTGCTGAAGCACCTCTCCCAACATTCAAATGATGGCAGAGTACTGCTGGCTTTGCAAAACTCAAGACTTCTTCACATTACCAGGAGGGATCTACACCAGCACTCCCTTCCCTTGGCACGATGTCTGTATAACTTTCATCTAGTACTCCCGGGTCCACAGAACATCACTAGCTTGCCAATATATGGCTTTCCTTGTGTCCGTCATGCTGAGTACTGCTGCTCCTTTACGGGAGAATCAGAGTGCGGAAACCACAATTACCCAAGACATCACAATACCCTTCCCAAACTGCTGGACCACCACCTGCAACTCTGACTACTGAGGGTGCAATTCTGGGCTACTGAAGTAGCTGCGTCACATTCCAGCATCTGCTGGTTCTTTCATCCCTCCAGCATCATTGTCCAGAGTCCTTGGATCGTCATTCTTGGTCAGCCCACCTGCACACCTTGTAGCCCCTCTGCTAGGGGTGCACTTTGATACCTCCTTTTAGCTTAAACCATGAGGCTTCCCCCTTGTCTGCTGTATTGCCCATAAACCCATAGGAAACCACTGGTTGCAAGCAAAGCACAAGATTGACTTGTTTTCATAGCTCCAATTTCTCATATACAGTGCTTTACTATTGACTTTGTGGGGACACCAATGGATTTTTCTAAGTTACAAAACACTAAACACAGTTTTAGGGATGCAAAAAACAAACATGTGCAGTGATATCTACAGAAAGCCACCACCCTGTCCTTTTAAATGAACCCCTGGGAGAAGCATACATACAGAGAAGAACTGCAATCTAGATGTGGATTGGTTTTCATCATCCCCTAAACATAGCGCTACGGAAATGGAAATGCCCGTTAACACAGGGCTTGCACCAATTTCAAAGGGCAGTGACCGCTCCCTCATAGCAATGAGTATTCGTTTATAAAGCATCTCTGCGAATGCTTATGAGGTTGGCAGATGGGGTGGTTGGGGCGGGGGGAGGTTTGGGATTACCTAGAATGGCACAAATTTGTCAAGAGGGGAAGCCTAGATTACAGCGATTGTCTTCTGATACCACTTACTGCTTTTGAACAAATTTCAGCAGCAAGATTTTAATGCTTCGCCATTTAGTATAAATACATTTAGAATACATAGTTGCCATTTGATTAGCTTCAACTCAAGGAATCGAGAAGGTGTACTATATTCTACATTCCCATATGCTTTATGAATGCAGACGCAAATTGCTTAATATGGAAAAAGAATTTCCATCACTAATTTGGCTATCTGAAAATAAGGCAGCCGCAAAGCTGTTCTAAACAGAATACTCTGTGTTACTACTTTAAACCTACTTTCCAAAAGACTTTGAAAAATATTCGGAAGACTGTCGAGTAGTTTTAGATCCGGATTCTCGTATGTTATTCCTGACTCTCACTGCACTATTAGTGGTGTAACTTAGCAGTCCAGCGTTCACTCTTGGTCGGGGTGATAAAAAGCTACAGCTTAAAATGAGCACACCAAGGTTTGTGATAGTTTGCCACGTTCTCTTGTCATCGTCATCCTCCATCTAGATTCTCACCAATGCAACAAATATGAAGTGCCCTTATGGCAACAAGCATACATTTTACAAACTGTCACCAGTCACCTTGGGGCAAGTGCATTTCTGGGATTTCTAAGAATTTGCAAGGCCTGATACAAGGATTTGATATTTCCCCAGCTACACACTTGTAATGCCCAAGATGGTTAAGTTTACAAACAATACTTTCAGAGAAAGATGCACCCTCTATGCACCTGTTTCTCTTAATTTCTACTCACACTGGGACACATTTTGGTTGTCATGGTTTACCATTCATTTTTACATGTCTTTTACAGAGAATGTTGCCCGACATCTGATCACTTCTACCCTCAACATCTACTTCAATAACTATACAGCTCTCACAAAAGCAAGAAAATGGGACCTTGTGTTACGATTTTGGTCTTAATTCGCTATACACGGTCAATGACAGATCTCAATTATCTCTATGAATGTGAATGGTAATTCCTTAAAAGGTCAAAACCTTATACTTTGCGTCAAATAGCCAGTTATTGCATTATCCCAAGAGACCCATCTCACACCAGATGACTTAGCTACATTAAAACAGGACTGTTGAAATATATCCAAGCTCCCTCAATTTTGGTAAGAGACGCAGAACATTCGATCCAGATTCATAAAAAACATAATTACCATATTTTTAAGTTTCGGAAAGATAGGGAGATCTTGATTAAACTGTATGTTATGGATAAATCCTTGATTGCAGATTCAGAGTATGCTCCCAATTCAGATAAAACTGCTTTATAAGATACCTGAATAGCCAAATTTCAGAAACGAGACATACTTCCATCATGATTGGGGACAGCTGGAATCTAACTTTAGATCCCATTCTAGAGGCAGGACAGGTAAACCAGACGTATTTCACAATACAGACCGTGAAATCCTTCAAGACTTACTTAAAGTTAATGGCCACAACTCACTGCCTCAGGCGTCACACATGTCACCCCTTGTGCTACCAGTACGGTCCACTGCCCTGCAACATCTAAGCAGCCTGCTACCGCTCCTGCCCTAACTCTGTCCCTCCTAGCACAATCTCCAAGCCCACCCCCCCAGCTAGCCCTAACCACAGCGTCTCTACCGAATATGCTACAAGTCCATGGTGCAAATCACAGAGAAACAAAACTCTACCAAATGCGTCACCAATATTGTTAATGATGCCTCCAATTGTACTATGACTGGCACCACAGGCGTAACTTGCGTGGCACTCACTAACAAAATTTTAATCCCCCCTCACATGACGGGTCCAACTGGAACAATTATGTCTCTGCCCCCAATTCTAGGGAATGTGTGGCTAATATTGTTAATACTTACATTTGTCAAGGGACAGTCTATGATAACCTTGGCTTTTACCTGTAACAACGCCTCGATGACCACGAGTTTTGTGCGCTTTATAAATGAAAAAAATAAAATAACACAAATAATGGAGTGATGGAGCTTTGTAGGATGTTACATGCGACAGGAGAGACTTAAAAGTTCACTTTCTGCATATTTATCACACTTACATGCATAGACTAATTTATCAGCTCCCAATCCTCCCTACCCACGAGCAAACCCTGCACTATTATGCACATTCTTAAAAATCCCACTGGGCTTTTTCTCTGACTTCTAGTACTTTCTTTCCCATTTAACATGTAGGAAAACATCAAGTCACTGAAATGTAAGCACACACACACACACACACACACACAACTGGATGGCCGCATCACAGATGGCCATGGGAAACTTCAGCACCCTGGAGACAGAGGTGGCTTGCAGCTGCAGCAGCACTGCTGCAAGAAGACTTTTCACAACACAAAAAAGTTACTCCATCACATCTAAGCTGTTCCACAAAATGGCAGCTGATGCTGGGCTCCTTTGTGTTGGCTCCTTATTCCCAGTACAAGAAGCAGATCTTTTAGCTCCTTGACTTCATTTTGCTATCTTAGCTACATGCTTTCCATTTGTTCAGTACCTCGCTCAGAGCGACTCCATCTCCAACTCTCAAAATGATTCAGGGATAGAAATTACAATTGGATAACTGGGAGCTTAAAGTACCTGCTGGGTATCCAGCGTTAGCCAGTGACCAGGAGCTACCACTGGGGAATGAGGCGATAGTGGATAGCGTTTAAATATTGACCCCCTGGCATGTCTTGTCCTGTCCCGTCCCCTGAAATGCCCTTGTGTTGGTGTGCCATGATGCCGGCAGGCTTTGTTTGGCGTGTGACAAATACATTTTAATTTCCAGATAAGATGCAAACATAATTGTGTCCATTATTCATGACCCCTTATGCTTTAAATGTTGTGTAGATATGGCCTAATGTTTCTTTAAAGACTGTCCCAAATGCACAGTTAAATTCAGGTATGTGTGTCTGTTCAACATTAGTTGGCCTGGGGAGATAAAAAAAAGATCATCCTGGAAGCTAACCAGGCTCTTCTAAACTAGCAAGAGCTAAATGGCTCCCACCTTCCCTCAATTTCGAACCCTGGTGATTCTCATCGAGTCTTGCTCCGATGGTCCTCTCTGGTAGTCTATCCTTTCCAATCTTTGATCCATCTCTTTAGCTCCTGCCCCATCTATACTATTTTCACTCATTCTCACTCCTTCCTTAAGTTTGTCTTAGTGGTGTAGGGTTTATTCCATTGTCCTGCTTGATTTGATTAATGCCATTACCTACTTGGAAGAGTGATGGGGGCGGGGGTGGGGTTAAACTTCATGGGAGTGGTTGCTGATGGACAGAGGTAGGAAATTCCACAAAAACCCTTGATGAGCTGCCGACATTTAACCAATCAGTTTACAAATGCAGCACGTTTTGCTGAGGAAGGCTGTCCAAACAGAACTGTACTGGATGAAAATTCCATCAGGTACAGTGACCCCCCCCCTCCCTGATCCCCCCCATTAGTACCAATTTGATGGGGGAGGAGGGGTGAGAATAGGGTGCAATAATGCCAATTGTAGATTGATTGCTGGGGGTGTAAGGAAATGGCATAACGGTTGGAAAATGTATTGTCTATTGTCTATGTGAGATGGCATTTGGTGAGCATGTGCAAGTGGATCTAGGTCACCTGGCTCACGTCCCGTCCACCTTCTGAGCCCTGCCTCTTCCTTTCTGCTCTTAACTCTTAGATCAAGGACATCTAAGGGTGTCTCTCGGCCAGGCAGACAAAGAAAAGGGCAGTTCCTTGTTGGTTGGCCCTCCCACCGCGCTCCCATTGGTTGGTATCGGCCACCCAAAGCACCCCCTGCCGTGGCAGCCCCCCCCCCCCGCCCCGTCAGCCAAGGACCAAAGGCTAAGGAGAGCTCCAGTTGCGTCTGCTGGTGTCCGACGTGGTAGCATGTAGCCTGCAGCAATCTACCTGCTGCGACTGAGGTAAGACGAATCTGGATGTGTTGGATTGTGTTGTGCTCAAAACCCTGTCCCCCCCCCCCCTCTCCCAATCCTCCTTTTCTGGGAAAGGAGAATATGGGGGTTTTTGCATTCCGGTAACTGGCATTGTTGCTGGTTCTCTCTAGGCTCCCACCTACACCCCTTCCCCCTGGCAAGACGTGCCGTTGAGAGTTACTTGTTCCCCCTCCTGTGTCTTGCGTTGTTGTGACACCCGGTCCCCCAGCTCTTCCTCCCCCTGCACATTCTGAGTTGTGTGCCACAGGGCTGTGTGTCTTTTCTCACCCCCTTCTCCTCCACCTACCTCCTTGTGCTCTCCGTCCCTCCCATCTTCTCTAACTGCTACTCTATCCCTTACCCTATCCCTCTCTCAAAACCTGGAAGGGAAAAAGTTCAAGAGGGACATCCTGGTCTCCAACCCAGACCTGTCCATCGCCAATACCTATACCAGCGCTTCCTCCAGACAGACTCACCGACATACTCAGTCGTCCCTTCTCCAGACCTATGGACCCTTCATACGGTCTATGTTATCTCTCCTTTCTCCTCCTCTCCCATTAATGGTGGCACTACGTGGGAGGTCCTCTTGGCCCTCTTACACTCCTCCAAGACCATCATTAATGTCAACCTGAACAGCAGAGTCTTGGTTCAGGGCCCTCAGCTCAAACTCCACCTTTTTGATAGCCGTTTTCCGCATCTTATCAGCTTCCTCCCTTCTCCCGCTACTCCTTCTGGCACCCTCACCTTCTTTCTCTGCCCAACCTCAGGCTCCTCTACCAACTCCGCAGGGTGTACGTCAAGCATGTACCCCTCCACGGACGTTTTTCAAATGTGGCAACTTGCACCACGACACCACTCAACTCTTGTTCTGCCGTCAAACACTCCTCCGACATCTGTCACCTCCGTGAAAAACTCGACCTAGATGCCCTTGCTCTCACGAGACATGGTTTACAGCCAGTATGGTCACATGTTTTTACACTCTCCTGCCTGAGGGCTACAAGATCCTCTCTGAACCAAGAACCAACAGTCCTGGAGGCGGAGTAGCCCTGCTTTTTCCGGAGTGGGTCCCGGCCCCTCATCCCTACGCAGGCCTACACCCCCTTTCAATGACTGATCAGCAGGCTCCCCCTCTCTCTCTCCTGGCCTCTCTCCAACTGTGGCCATCATCTCGAGGCCACCTGGCCAAGACGCCCTCTTCCTCTCTGAATGGGCCGACCACTCCTCTTCTCTCCTTGCCTCAACTTCTCCTCCTCCTCCTCGGAGATCTCAACATGTCACCTGGATGCTTCCAATCCCTCCTCTGGGCTTTTCCGCGAACTCTGCGACACCCGCTTTAAATTCTGCCCTCTGGCCCGACCCGCACTCTGCCAGACATACTTTGGATGTTCTCATCACCTCAGACATCCCCCTCTCCAACCCTCTCACCTGTCCTCTGTCTTCGACTAACTTTCTACTCGCCTCTCAACTGAAAACCTCATCCGTCAGGCAAAGCCCTCCCCCCCCCCCCTCAAACCCCCAGCACTACCACCTACTGGTCATTCGGCCTATGTAGCTTGTGTCAGTGGATGCCTCTGCCTCATTCTCTACTCCTGCGGCTGACTCGCACCCTGACACAGCCCCTTCTAATCTGCATCTTTCGATTTCCATCACCCTGGACATCCTTACCCCCGTCAAGAGAATCCGGCTGAAGCCTACCTCCAAGTGCAACTCTTGGTATGATTCCGACCTCGCTGTTCTGAAACACAAGTGCATGGTGGCTGAGAGCAAGTGGAGGGCTTCAGGCACAATCCTCTGACAAACTGGCCTGCCGCCTGCTCCAAAGGCAATACAGACTGTCCTGTCCAAGAAGAGCACACATTCAAGCCTGCGTCCTCTAATAACATGGCCAAACTCTTACCTGCAAGCAACTGGACAATCCTGTTGCAGTCACTACCTCTCCGGTTCCCCCCCAGGCCCTCTGTATGGCTCTGGCCTGTCACTTCTCAGCCATTTCCTCTTACTCTCCTTCCTCCCTCGGCCCCCCTTTGGCCATCTCTCCCTCTCCTCCTCCTGGCTCCTCTCTCTCTGACAACAACCGACCAGTTTCTACACAAGTCCAATTTATGAAAGTGTCATCCAAACAGGTGCTCCCCCAGAACCATCAAGGACCAGATTGACACCCTCTCTCTAGCGTCAGACAATTTCTGTAATCACGCTTTCGCCACTTGAACTTTCCCCTCTCACCTTAAGCACTCCCTTGTGCACCCCCTCAAGAAGCTGTCTGCCGATCATACCTTCCCAGCAAACTAATGCCCAATCTCCATCACCCCTTTCTGGGCAAACTCTTGGAAAAGCTGGCCATCACCCAGCTTATTCTCAACACTGAAGCGGTTGGTTGTCTCCATAGCCATCAGTTTGGCTTCAGAGCTGCCAGAGGCACAGAAACCGTTCTCCTGAACACGCGTGAAGATCTGCTGTCTAAACTTGATTCCAGCATGCCTTCAGTCTTCCACCTCCTTGATCTTCCTCCGCTTTCGAAACGGTCAACCACGCCATCCTGATCAATCGACTCCAAGAGGACCTGGGCATCACGAATCAGGCCCTGGAGTGGCTGACCTTCCTCTTGCACCGCCCCACCCAGATCCAACTGGGTCCCCTTCTCTCTGCCACCTCCATCTCTAGCTGTGGCGTTGCCCAGGGCTGTATCCTCTCACCCTGGTTTTTCACCCTCTACTTGGCCCCTTTGGCCCACCTCATCTCTAGCAGGCCCCCTTCCGCCCCCCAGCATCCTTTACCATCACTTGCCCTCAGGGCTCCTTTCCCAGACTATGCCAATTCAGTCCTCTTGTCCACTGCGCTCCTCCTCCCCTACTCTTTGCCTGTGAACATGCCACCTATGCCTAACCAGCACTTGCTGGCCCCCACTCCTGCATTTGTCCCTCTATTCTCACCCCTTGCACTTATCACCTTGTCATGCACTTGCACAGTAGGATTGTCACAATAACTGTTTCTTTGTTGTTGTACTCTTATGATTCCCCTTGCTGCCCCACCCCCTCTTGTCTAGTGGTACCTCGAAACACCTGTGTACAGGCACCATACAAATATCCAATAAATAAATAAAATTTAAAAAAGTAGGTTTGCAAACCCCGACATCTTTGACTGCTACAGTGGCACACATAGGACAGCATCTCTGCCGAACGTGCTCGCGCTCTAGTCCCCGACTCATCCCTCCACCCCAAACACAGTGTAGATCATCTGAAAATGATGATGAGGCTTAGATTGGAGGATCAAATGCAGAGATAGGTACCAGGACACAGTTAGAATGCCTTGGACAAAGAATGCTGGTCTCCAACAGCCTCCGTCACTACATTAATAGGCTATGGTGGCCTCTGGTACAACAACTCATGCATCTTAATCTGTTTAATCTCCGAGGCAGTTGAAGTCAGATATTTATGGATTGTGAGTCAATTGAAGTCAAAGGCAATGCATCCATTTTTGGAAGGAAGATTAATGTTTTCTTTTTTTCGTTTTTATTTCTTATAATCATGTGTGGTCTTTCCACAAAAATCACATCTACATTTCCCAAAAGCAATGCAATTAAGAGGGAAGGTGGGGGGAGGGATTAGGGAGTTTAGGGGGGCAGCGCAGGGTGAAAGGGAGGAGAAAGCAAGAAAAAAAAATACATTAAAAAAGGTGCCAAAAATATGGGGAGAAAACGTATCTTCCAGGTTCCACTGGTATTACACCAGACTTCAAGTAACTCCAAATCCAGATCAAGTAATCTACCCCAGATGTCTTCAAATTGTTGCCTTTCTGCTGTGGCCGCAAAGCAACCCTCTTGGCATTGCAGATAGAGTACATTTCCTGGAGCTACATATCCTCGGTAGGGAAGACTAAATATTTCCAATTCGCCAAAATGATTCTCTTGGCCACCATCGAAGGCCTAAGAAGCCAGTTTACCTGCTGGTCGCCAGCTCTTCTTTAGACATGTGTCCTCTCTCAAAATTAGAGTCATGAAGTCATATTCTCTGTCCACATAAAGAACAGTGTTCATAAGTCTCCATAATGTCTTTACTCCAACAAGACCACAACATTTGTTTTCTTGCAATGAGGTTAGAAGGCATGCTAGGAACGTTAAAATAATCCCAGGCCAGGCCGTAGTGTCAAAATAAGCATGAATGGTGAGGTACTGCAAGTAGAGCATGGAAACAGAGATGGGGATTGGGCCAAGTAGCTAGCTGAACTAATTTTGAGGAACCGGTTTAGGAAAGCTGAACTCAAATTGCATGCCCCGTGGGGGGGTAGTGGAGGGGGGGGGGAACCAACGACACTTGCCCAGCTCGGGGCAAGCAGTGTCTGTCCGACATCCTGTCCCACCCACTAACACAATATAGCCTAGCTCATAAACCCTTTTTCACACATCTCTCTACAGTCAGATATAAGCAGGGCATATAAATGGGAAGCTCTTCGGGTACAAGGCTAAGGGGGCAGCAGCAGTGAATTGGGTGGTCTGTTAAGCACTATTAAGATTAGCCAAACAACCGGATAGGCATATTTGCCCATGAAATCCTAGCCCACACATAGCTTTAACTACTGTGCAAGGCTGATGCCAGTTAAGAATTACAACTAGACCCCCCCCCCATTTTAAGCTGTCTGTTTTATCTCCAGGCCGTCTCAAAACGAGGATTTTCTTTTTGTGGAATGTTGAATTTGTTCACATCATACACGACCTGCAAGGCCCGTCTCAAACAATGAATACAAGCAAGTGGCCTTTTCACACTGTTTGCTATGTGCATCCAAGTCTTACAAGTACAGTTGTAAAACCTGTGGGACATTTAGGCTAACATTATTTTGCATTCTATTTTTTTATTTAATTTTTTGTGATGCAGTTGAATATTTAACCTTTCACCATGAACACAAAATTAATAAGCACACCACTAAAATACATGATTTCATTAGTACATGAAAAAAACAATTAAAAGAAATAAAAGCCGAGTCAAGATTCTGTTCAACAGACCTCAAGCTAAGTCCAATCAATTTACACCATTATTAGAGAAGATATCAATAATAAATCGCAGTGGCCAAGTTAAATGGCACTTCTAGTCATTCCATAATCTTTTTCGAAAATTTGTGCTACTGTAACATATTGTGTGTCCTTGTAAAATCGTGTGGCCTAATAAAATGTATAAAGATATAATCCTCTTTTATCCGCTCAGTACATACACTCTGTGCCCAAATGTCTAAATGTTTCTACAACAGCCTTCTGTTCATAAACTCACAAAATCTACATGACCGCTGTACTCTGTGGATGTTATTTTGTGCACTCAGCATTAGCGAGTTGACACAGCAGGGCGGGAACTGCTAGACTGTTACCAGTATGAAGCATCACGCACCATCAAGTGGATGCATAGGTTACATCTGGAAATGGATCCTCCAGTTGTATATATTCGCCTGTGAAAACATCAGCGTGGCTAAGAAACCAACACAGAGGAGTGAAACATAACGTTAGGAGTGAGATATTGCAAAATATCATGAACAGCATTTGCTGCAATTAAGAGGAACATCAATTAAGAGTCTTAAACGCGGGCGATTTAGAAAACAAGGGTCTAACACGCCATACAATGAAAGTCAGCTATTACAGTTTCCACATGGGGATTTAACTCCTCTCTTTACCCTGATTAAGGGCAGAGAAAAACTGAGGGGCATTCAAGTTTAGAGCAGACCCCACTTCATAAAGGCCAAAACACAGGTTTGTCGATACTTTGTTAATATTTATTAGTGAACTAATGCTTGTCTGAGACGTAGTACACAAAGTTTATTACCGGTTTGCCATTGTTTGCCAATGTCGCTTGGCCAGTAGGAAATGTTTGAGCGGATTAATCGGTGTGGCCAGATGCAATGAGTTTAGGCTTCAGGTCCACACCAATTTCTGTGTAATATAGAAGGAAGTTTCTGCCATTACCGTTTGTAATACGTTTGTGGTAACCCCATAACAATTTTGTGGAGAAACTAACAGTGGGTGAGAGACTGTCACTTATTGGTTTTGAGGAAATAAATATTTTTGTCCATTGAAACAATAAATAGAGACATATTTTGTTGTATTTGAGTCTTTGGGTACGCTGCTGTAAGGAAAGAATAACGAATGGATTTCAATTGTGAAGGATTAAGAATGAGAGGGGAACAGTGAGTCACAGAATTTGCACGCGTCTCCCACAGGTGATTTCTACCTTGGTTGAGGGAGAAATTAGTCCAGCCCCACATTTTTCAAAGTGCACCCAGCACCTCCATTGAAGGCAGCAGGTTCAGTTTTGCATGCATATAACAGTTCCTAAATCTAGCAACAGGGAATTGTACACAGTAACGTGGCAGAGCATTCCACAGGCTCTCCATTTCCCTGATGTTAGTATATAGTTTCTAATTTTTTTGTAGTCTCACCAGTGGGAATCCAGTCTATAGCATACAATTTCTTCTTAAGTTTATCTGGGGCATGTCTGCGTTGGGATCAATAGACTTCAGCAGTTCTTCCCCATAAAAAATCCATTCACGCAGATTAAGGTCACTGAAATTCTTGATAGAATGATTTAGGATGCTAAATATCAATGCGTCAGGTGGAACTAACATTTTTGTGTAGAAGCTGAGATATTTCCAGTCTGTCATAGCAGTAAGCGATGTCAGCCCCAGTTTGTATCTTTTGTATTCCAGCTACATACACTTCTTGCTTAACAAAACGATTTGCATGTTTTTTGGGAAATAGTCCATAGATTTTTGTTTAAGTACTCTAAATAAAATAGCATTATTTTAGTACTTTGAAACGTTCAAGATGTATTTTCAGAACTAGCCCCGTGGACGTCCTCTGAAAGGCCAACCTATTCAGTGTACACAGTTATTGAACCTTCAATCTAGGCAAACTCGATCAGGTGAGCTGAGCATTAAGACATACACCACTCCCATAGCCCCTGAAGCCCAAGTACAGTTAATCACACATACATACAATAATATACTAGAGTTCACACAGACGTACACAAATAAACCAATTTATTAGGCCTTAAACAACAACTAAAGCATACATCATACATGTACACAGTTGGTAATCCCAAAGTGAGGTTACCTATACTGATGCTAAAAAAAGTAAAAGCAGTTTGATCAAGTAAAGCAAAGAAACTGTAGCAATTAACATGAAAGGACAATGCATTAAAACAAACCAAAATAACCTTCCTTATAAGTACAAGCAGACACTACACATCAACAGTCCTTTTCCATCATGTAAGTAGGCCTAGTGCCTCAGAGTCAAAGTTCCAGGTATAGTAGGCTAGTCTCAAAAAGCCCCCCCTGTCACAAAACATTGCCAAAGATAATGCCAGACCACCTTTATTGGTTAAAACACACCAACTTTATTTCTTAATGGTTGTTCTTAACCTTGCACAATGTTTGTTCTCTTTATTATCTCAAGGTGAGAATGGGGTGTCTCTGTAGCTTTGCCCACTGTTGGTTCTCTTTGTAATGTCACGAGAGACCGGGCCCCCCCTCCCCTCTTGCTTTGCGCAATGTTAATTCCCTATATGACACAGGAGACCGGGCATTTTACACGGCTGATAGCTCAAGGCTTCGAGGTTTCAACTCCTCCACAACGATAACTTCAGCCTCCAACACGGCTTTTCTCTCTCAGCTTCCACGGTTTCTTTTGGCGTCTCAGTATGCCCACGTTAATGGATCCTCATTCCTTCACACACCTCCTGAGGGACCTTCAAACAAAATCACACATGAAAGACGTTAATCCCCCCCCGTCCCCGACTAGAGAAAAGCACCCAACAGGCACAGACTTCCTGGATCCCACCCCCTCCTGGCTCATTAACCCGGCCTCTGCCGGCTGTGGGGATATCCTGCGCTGTCTGGGCCCTTATCCTTAGAGCTCCCCTGCACAAGTTTTGAGAAAGCCAACAGATTTTTGAAAGAATGTTTTAAAATCATCTTTAGAAGGCAAGTAAACATTTTAGGCGTATACCACACAGGAGTTACCCAGGGAGGGAAGTGTCCTTGCCTAGAACTCCACCGATCACAGCCAGGCAGGACCGTGTAGGTAGTGGACTTTGTTGTACCCATACAATACCTATAGGGAGAGGGGGCATACAACAGATAAGTCACTCGTGCCCCCTATTTGGATTTTCTGAGTGACCACCCCTAGGATTCTCAAGAGTCGCCGGTGCTTAAGTCTACTTTTGCCATTGGATCAACAATGCAGGGAGTAGGAATCACAAGTGCAGTAGCTAACAATTGTCTCTCGGATTGGGTGGGACTACGAAGTGCTTCCCATTGCTGGCTCTGGGACGACTCTGGCTGACTTGCAGCTGGACAGGCCAGATACCTCAGGACAGCAGATCATCCCATGACACAAAGACCTTTAGAACACAGACGCAGGGCTAGAAGAAACCCTGGTCAGTGGACACCGGAAACATTTGTGGTAGCAGTAAGGACAGCCCTGAGAAGGTTCTGCTTCAGGAGAGATTATCTGAGGCAACAGATCTATGACTTGCATAGTGCCAAGCTCCAGCTCAGAACTGCAACCGATGCAGCAGAGAGGCCTTTGTAAAGGATGGGCACACCACAGGATGGTTCCGGGACACTTCGACATTGGCTGATGATAGGCTTCTGGTGCAGAGTTCTGTTTTCTCAGCAAGAGTAGCAGGCCTTTACCAGGCGATTGCTTTGGAAATGGCGATTGTAGCAGCAGTCTGAGGTATTCAGCGCATGCTCCTCTTGTATGAGGTCTTTTCTCCAGTGGATGAACTGAGCAACAACTGCAGGACTCCCCTTATTTCATTTATAGCATAACTCAGCTATAGAAATAAAGCATACATTTTATACAGTAGAATTGAGCCGATAAAACATAAGAAGTGAAATAAAACGGTAGACTTCACATTTTTCAAGGATGATCAAAACTTGGTACTCATACTATAGGCAAACGGCACAGTAGATTAGGTCGCAATCATTACTCTCCAAGAGTCTAATCCAAATCATGTTCATCCAGGTATGGCATACGGTAGTCACTCTCCTAGACATGCTTCTGGCTTAATATAGTAACAAATGTTTTTAGTCTCCACCCATTCTGTTCTGCATATTCGACAACTTGTAAGGGCCTATCATGCCATACATTAATGACATCCATTGTTGAAGGTGTGTTGAATTTAAGGCACAAATAATCTCATCTGACCGCGTTATTAGGGAATTGTAACATGTATGGAGGTAGCTGAGGGGGGCATGGTGCACATAACATTTCTTAGAGAGGGCTTTCGTGGCCAAGTCAATAAGATGCTGTTTATTAGCCGACTCCACTGTCATCAATAGTCTATGGTGGCAACAGATCTGGCAGGATCGGAGTGTCGAGATATTTTGACCAATGAAGATTATTGCGCTGTAGATGCCCAATAGCAGGTGTTCCCATGCTTCAATGAGGCCAAAAGATGCCTGGGGATGCTTGTGGTTTCATCCAGAAGGGATGTGAGCAAGCAGTGTGCTCGACTGTCCCTTTTGGGGTGGGACCAAGCCCGATATGTGGAGGTTAAGATCAACTCTCAGCCATCACCCCTTTTGTTTTGCTACACTATGTTCAGAAAGCAGACATTCAGCAACATGTGCATCAAAGATTTTGGTAGCGCCAAATTAAGTTTGTTATGAAAATGAAGGTTCCATTTCATTATATTGAAATTCGCTGAAACTAGACACAATTCAGCATATAGCTATCCAGCCGAGAACCAGAGAATATTTTTTCCCCCCCTTTAATGTAGATCATTTGACAAAATAATTGATTTCAAAAGCAATTACATTTCAATTCAATATGTGATACATGGCAACAATGAAAAAAGTGAACATGTAAAACAAGGCTAAACAAAAATGTAATTTTTTTTCTTTATCTTTAAAAACAGATTAGAACCAAGATAGTATATTGATTTATCACAATTTTCGGAGGTAAAATTTGCAGTTCGGTGTTAATACAAATATATCTAAACAGATAACATAAAAACAAATTAGGTTTATATATAAAATACAATCAATGATTTTATAGGGTTATTAAGAATAATAAAAATGACAAAGAAGGAAAGAGGGAATTACAACAGTACATTTTCGGATACAAAAACATACAATTGCATGATAACATAGAAATTAGAATCAATAGAACTAAAAATTCATTACATATATGGTCTGAAATAGAAAAATAGTAGAGGACTTTGAAACCTTGTCGTGCATAATTGAGAATTAATCATTTAGTACAAGCATTGACAAGTAAGTCTAACATCATTACAGAATATTTTTGAAATACATACGTGATAGATCCTTCTAAGGCAGTGGTATTCAAACTGTGGGGCGCGACTCCCTAGGGGTCCGCATGTGCATCCCTGGGGGGCCCTGAGAGCTCGGCATGAATTTTAAAAAAAACAATTTCCTTTTTTTTTTTTTTTTTTAGTTTAGATTCGAAGAATTGGGCAGGGGTGGCTCACATGGTCGGGCTGAAGCATGAAACTGTCTCAGGCAACAATGAAAAAGTGGCCCACAGTTGTAAATGGATATTCATTCCTTTAGTCACAGACTGGGCCTCATTACAACTATGGCTGTATGGTAACAACGGTGCCGGTAAGCCACTGGCACCGTTGTTACCGTACCGCCATAGTAAGAGTTGTGCTTGCGGGTGCCTGACAGCCCACCAGGTCTGACCTGGCAGGCCGTGCGGCACCCGCGATCACAGTTCGTCGGATGCACCGGCACCGTTATTAACGGTGCCGGTGCATCCGAGCTCCCCATTCCCATTGAGCCCTATGGGGCTCAAATGGGAATGGGATCTACCGGTAACGGCACCCGCGAAAGGGCAATTATCAGGTCCGCCTAACTCGGCATGACCTGGTAATTGCCCATTTGCGGGTGCCGGATGCGGATGCAACTCCAGCGGCAGCCGTTCCGGTTTTACCAGCACAGCTACCGCCAGAGTTGTAATGAAGCCCACTGTTTCAATAGTACCCAAGGGGGTGCTTTGTGTTAAAATGTAAGTAAATTGTGATATATTCAGCAACAACGGTCAACATTACTAACTGCATAGTTAAGTAACTCATCAAACTGGTCCACATTGGCCAAAATGGTGGCCCATTTTGACTGGCCCACACTAGCATTTTACATTTTTGGTACAGGCTTTGCCCTATAGGCCTGTCCGAGCCTGGCGGCTCATCCATAATGGCGAGGGGGCACCCACTCAGTGGCCCCTCGCCCATTATGGAGGAGCAAAGGAGCCAGCCCAGTGAAACAGTGAGCACTCCCTCAGCTGCTTTATCCAGCTAATGGAGTGCTCCTGGGCTGGCTGAACTGTCAAAGGGAAACACTGTTTCCCTTTGACAGTTCAGTTTAGTTCCCCAGCCGCACATGCTCCCTGAGCCATGCAAGTGCTGGGGCGTTTTGCTTCGCCAGCATTGCATAGCTCATTGGAAATGCTGGCTGGGGCACTGCATGTCTGTGTGTCTGAGGGGGAGCTCCTGCACCTCCTTGCACATACGGACAGAGCAGCTGGAGCAGGCCGTTTCAGCACCCACACGCAGGCCAATGCAGAAGGTACGTTTATGTTCATTGTTTTTATTTAAACATGTGTATGGATGCGTGTATGCTTATGTTATGAGTGAGTGTATGGTGATGGATGCTCATGTGAATGATAGTGATTGCTGTATGAATGTGCAGCGCCTTGCATACACACAATCATGTTGATTGTGTTAGGACCAGTGGGGCCCAGGGGACAGGGATGGTATCTTTTTACTGGACATCTATCATTCAAAACCCTCTGCTTGTCCACAAGGCTTTCTGGGGCCTGAGTCCAGAATACCTTCAGCTATCCCTCCGCAAATACCTCCCCTCTCGAGCTCTTCACTCCTCTACCTCCAACTCCCTCAGGGTCAGTCGTTTATCAAAGAAACGAGCTGGGGGTAGATCTATGTCTTTGGCTGGGGCCTCCCTCTGGAACAGCGCCCTGCCACTCTAAAACTTGAGGAGAACCATCCCCCCTTCAATGCACTTTTCCCCTCGCACTTGTGCGTTCTCAATGTCACTGGGCCTAGTAAGATGGCTGTTTTCTTCTCCTCTGTTCCCCTCCTTTGCCTTGTCGCGCTCTGAAACACTTGTGTACGAGCGCGATAGAAATAAAATATAAATATCAATATCAATGCCTGCCCCCTGGACTCCCAGCACCAATTGCAAACTGTTTGGCTATTTACCCATTTCTTGTTAAAAGTATGCTCTACAATGCAACATTTTAACCCATTATTTAAAAGAAATTCACAGGGGGAAACCCCCCCGAACTCCCTCTTATTGGCTCGAGCTCCCTCACTATGCTCGGTAGCTATTACATTTTTGGCGGAAATAGTTATGCCCCTCCTCTTAAAAAAAAAAATCACCAGCCGCCACTGGCCCTCAGACTGTGTTGGGAACGGGATGAGGGAACCCAGGGACTATGGTGGGAGCACAATGGGCGGGAACCATGGGATAGTGGTGGGAGCAGAGTGGGGAGAGCCCAGGGTGTGTGATGGGGTGGGGACAGACCAGCGACTGGGTAGGAGTCCGATGAGGGTACCCAGCGACTGTCATGGGAGCAGGTGACGGCGCGCAATATATACTGTCCATTTGGCATTTCTGTGGGGTCCCGACCTGCCCAAATTTTGCTCAGGGGGGCCTCGGTCAAAAAAGTTTGAAGACCACTGTTCTAAGGTTAGCAATTTTTAATAACATATTTTTCAAGTATTGTGTCAAAAAATGAAATAATGCCAATATAAGTGATTGATTAAAACCCCACATCAGATGGTCCCATAACATCTCTCGAGAACCTTCAGTGAATCCTAGATAAAAGGGACCTAGAATTTCATTTCTTTTTACTTCGAAATATGAACAAAACAAAGTGAGATGTTTCAGGGTTTCATTATGTTGTGTATTTAGGCAAAAACGACAATAGGCTGACCTATCAGTTTTGGTTGTCAGTTTGCAAGATTTGTTTTTTTCAAGAGTGGGATAAAGATTTAATCTGAAGCGTAACTACACATCGCAGGCTTTGTTACAATGGAAAAGCTGTATATAAGACAACCGCGGTTGCCTTTTAGAAAGAAAGAGTGCATACTCTTTGTAATGCTTGTAGGATGCGATAGAATCTAGAGTAATTCACCAGTTGCATTCATAACGCTATTTTAATATACAATATATATATATATATATATATATATATATATATATATATATATATATATATATATTTATTTTAAAACACATACGTGGGACGAGATAAGATCACCGCGAGTCGTGTTGATCCTGTCTAAAAGTTCAAGCATTAGTTCCTCGTAGGGATGCATGGAACAGGGGTTTTGGTGTTTCAACATATTTGCTAAATCTAAGTAAAGAGAATTACGTGGAGGAGATAGCATTTTGTCATAATTAGTAAGTAGACGCCAAGCATATTTCGCAGACAAAGCGGATAAACCAAGTTCATGGCGTAGAACTGGATTAGGAAGCGAGCTGACCAGGTTCAGCAAATTTTACCCTGCAATTGGTCGAGAGTCGAGTTGATATTTAACAAACACATATCCAGCCCAAAAAGAAGGATGGCTTCTACCTTTAAAGAATAGAAGTCAAGGATTGGGAGGAGTGAGAATTTGCAAAATTTCATATAGAGAAGCTTCATCTGTGAGATAAGTGGCATACTTTTACAGCTAAGAGCAGCAATCTGCAGATTTTTAGAGGCGATATCACACAGATGGTATCCAGGATCTCTTAGAGAAGTTTTATAAATAATCTCCTTGCCAACATACCATGTGCATTTACATGTTTTCCTTTTCATATTATTAAAAACAAGAATCTTGGATTTAGAGGCATTTGATAGCAGGTTAAGGTTTCTGGCATAGACAAGCAATGGAGTTTGGCTAGCAATCCAAAGGGCGTACAATCAAATATATTGTCAGCAAACGCCATCCATTCCAGCTTAAGATTACCAAGTTTAACAGGAAAACCTACATCGTTAGACCAAATTTTATCAATGCCACAAAAATGTATATTAAAAAGAGTTGCTGCCAAATTGCAACCTTGTTCACCCCTACATGGGTTTTAATGGATCAGATAAAGTACCTTCAGCATTTAGCCTAATATGATGGCTAGTATTTGTATGCATTTTAGCCATCATCAGTATCAAAGCCATGGGGAAACCTAAGTGAAACATTTTTTCCCAGAGTATCTGCCCGATTACCCAATGAAAAGCGGCAAAAAGGTCCATGGATGCCATATAGATTGCACCTGTGTTTTATATTTTAGATCTCTGCAAAATATGGGCTAGAATGGTTGCATTTAAAGTAGTCTCCAACCTTTTGTGAAAACCTACTTGGTTGCGCGAATAGAGGTCATGATGGATGATAAAGCTGTAGAGTTCCCCACGTAGGAGCATAGCAACATTTTTAGCAGAGACGTCCATGAGAGCTATAGGACGATAGTTCTCGGGGAGAGCTGGATCACCTTTTTTGAAAATGGGTACAATATGTGATGTAAGCCAGGATGCGTGTATATTGTTAGTCTGAAAAAGAATATCAGACAAAGTATAGAAGCCCATAAGGGGGGATCAAATAACAGGATGCAGGCCGGAATACCATCTGGACCTGCTGCCTTAGAGTATGAGCTTCCAAATGGTCTATTAACGATATAGAGGGTGCCAAGGACAATTGCCGGTACGAGTGTGTATGGCTGATAAATGAGTCTTTATGATATTCAGCCGGAAGCAGAGAGCCAAGTCTCAGCAGATATGGACAAATGTAGCATACGGTCTGAAGCTTTATCTGAACATTTCAAATTGGGCCCAAACCTACCTCTTGTTGTTCGAGCAGAGAACAAATCATTTTTTGAGTATCTTTAAGATAGAGGCTTTAAGAGCTAGAATATCTTTTTTTATAATTTTGGCAAATGACAGATTTCTTGATCGAGAAGAATGTTTTTGTGAAAGCAATCTGAACTAGTAAACTTTTAATCGTACAACAGTTCACATTCAATATGTGCAAGATCACAATCATACGGGTGTTCTTTAGGATGTAATAAAACATTGTCAGAAAGCATATCCTACATGTTGGCGTTCAGGCACTGACTCACATTTAAGAATGTCAAGATAAAGGTTTGTAGTAATAATAAAGTGGTCGCTGATATTAGGATCACGGGTGATTACCGGAGGAGCCAATTGTATTAAGTCCGTAGATATGCCAAAAAAGTCTATGTACATCTCCTCTGTGTCATGTAAAGTCAGTGGAGAGAAAAAAACAAAATGTAGATCCAATCTAGGAAAAAAGAAAATCCATTTTCTGTTTGACATAAGAAATAGATTTGAAGTGGAGATTACAGTATGGTGGAGATATGAAGGTGGCAGAAGAACAATTACAATTGAAATCTCCACCTATAAAGATTTTATACTCAGAATGAAGAGCTAGGGCATTAACCAGAATAGCGTCAAGTTTTTCAAACATATCATTCAAAGGAACAGCAACAGGGTTCCAAAAAAGACAGATCAGTAAAATGTAAGTAGAGCGGCATTCAGGTAAGTGGAAATTAATTACCAATATATCTTCAGATACTAGAATTAGGTCAGCAGCAAATTTCATATAATCAGTGATAAGTATTGGCAGCCCACCTCAGGGACGACCACAAGAACCCTTTACTGCAGGGGATATAAATACTACAAACCCATTGACTTTAAAGTTAGCCAAATACATAGATTCTTGAATAAACATCAGGTCCGGTGTAGTAATTCCAGTTAAGGAGTTTAGCCATTGACCTAGATTAATGAACCCACAAGAGTTCCACGAGGCAAGTTTAATAAAATGGCTACGGTTTGGATGCTTTAATTGTTGTGGAGCAAAGTAGTTTAATAACTGTCCAAGCCAGGACCAGTCTAACAGCAGATGGCACTGTAGCGAGTTGCACTAGGTGAGAGACAACTGTGAAGTTGACGTTCTCGATGGAAGAAGGAATAATAGACGTATTGGAAGCTTCTTGGAAATCAAAGAGTAAAGCTTCTTTCTGTGAATTGAGTATATGTGGGGTAAGGCCTAAAACTTTTAAGTCATCTCTAAAGTGCATTCTCATTTTTGTAATAGCTTCCGATTGCAATTGACAAATCATTCAGTTATTGTTTTTAGAGCTAAGAGTTTGTCATGATTTATGAATGTTACGAATGAGCTAAAACAGTTAAGCCACAGATCAGTAATGGCAACAGCAAATGACCACTACTGTGCAGTGAATACAAAGTACAAAGTACACAGTAACACATAAGGCGAGGGCTAGTGTCAACAGACAAAGGTAGGCATTTGCTATAGACGATACATTGCCGTTGATGAATAATGCTCGTGGGTTCAGCAAAGAACAAACGCATAGCTTGTTCCTTGCAATTAACTCAACATGATCAATTCCTCTTTCTAACCACAGAATAGCAGCTTCCTGTCTTCAACTGCTAGGTTTCACACCAGGCAGATCAGATAAGAAGCCGAAGGCAGGAAACAATACCAAAATAGAAATACAAGGTTAGAGTGACTGAAGACAAGTGTAGCCGTTTTCCTCTGAAGAAAGGCATTCACGAAAATGAGGTTTTAAAGGGGCCAACGAGCGAATTACAGACTTTGCTCTTGTCCCTACAGGAAGCACATTCACTGTGAGGGAAATATCAAAGAGGCGATGACGGTACCTGTCGATTGAGTTTTCACATAGGTAAATCATGTGTGCAATGCAAAGCTAAGCTCAAGAGCAGGTTCAGACTGTAGATGTTCTGTCCAGGCCAAGGAAATGACACACACAGTATATGTAGACTAAGTCACGCGTGTTAATATAAAAAGCAAAAAGCACAACAGACCAAGGCTAAAAAAAAAAAATCTGCAGCAGGCAGCTGAGAGCAGACCACGAGATCGTGGACGGCTGGGAAGAGCCTTCGATAGCAGGTGCCGGAGCAGCAGGCCCCATCCACAGGCACTCGTGGTAACTTTGCATGCCGCCAGGCAAGGCATGACAAACGCGAGTTTAAATGAGCTGGTTGAACTTTTTGCGAGACCGAAGGTGTGCTTTATTGTGTCACTCCACTCCTGATCATACCATAGCATAGCTTAGACAACATAACATGAACCCCATGATTGCTCAAGCTGGCATTTTAAAAATTATGTACTTAATCTTTGTTAGACTCCAATCGTGTTTTTAGCTTATGCAATAATGCTTTCCATATATATATATTAGTATGTTACATTATTATTGCTTTCACTATAGCAGGCATAATGATGATCAAAGCTGGTAGAGAACAGAAGTGATAATAAAAATATTGACTTGCTACTTTTAAGTGTCAGCTTCATATTAAGGTCTCACGAGTCAAAACGAACCACGTAATATTTTCTGCCTGTATTTCTGTCAAGTATGACAAGGGGTGCAGAACTCAAGGAACTGTCAAAAGCGCTAGGCCGAACCCCTGAGGCGCTTCTCATCATAACTCAAGATTTGTGATTCTGTACCCACTCCACATAGCCTTACCTAGGGGACGAGGGGGGCGGACAGGGAATTATGCCCTAAGGGGCAATCAAGTCAAGTTATCCATTCAATATCATCAGATAGTGTGAGCCTTAAGGAAGGGATACGTTTGAAAGACTACTTTGTTCACTGTTTATTTTGGCATCAATAATATTCAAAAGTGCAGCAGCGATGTCACTAGTGTTCATGGGAATGGATTCGGCACTAGTGAGAGCAGGAGAGGGGTCGAACAGGATAATCTTTGGAGCAATATCACCTGGAATTCCAGGAGCCGAGTAGGGGTCTTTGCAGTTTGAGTTGTGCATGTTAGTGCAGCTTCAGGGATGTATGTAGTAATTACAGCAGCTTGATTTTCTGTCAGAAATTGGGAAGAAAGGTTTGGATTCAAGAGAGAAGAAACTGATTTTTTTATTGTTGGGACAGGGTTAAAGTTGGATAATTGAGTCTGTTTAGTTGAACAGTCGATACAAGGGACTCAGGTAATATAGGAGAAGGGACTGAAATTGATTTAATGACATCTGATTCAACAGTCTGCATTGTGTTTGAACAAGTAGGATTTTTCTTTATATTGGTGTGGGTCTTTGCTCTAAAACCACTGCTTAGGGGTTCAGTAGATATGAGGTTGAATGTAGTTGAAGAGCAGATTTACTTGGTTATGGTCGAGCATGACATCTTCAACAGATAGATTACACAGGTTCTTTATGTTAGAATTGTGCCTGTTAGATTTAGAAGGAGCCCGATTTTTTCCTCGGTAAGAAAGTCATGTCTGGATTTGTTTCATCTTAATCTGTCTAGATTCTAATCGTTTGGCTCTATGTGAGATTGTATTTTGTAGGACCATTACACACAATTTCAGGCACTGGAGAAAGAGGTATCGTCTATATTGGAACAGGAGTATTATTTTTGATGCGTTCTTCACAAGCGATTATTTTCAGCAAGGCAGAAAGACTATCAGTCAACATATGAGATGTTATTCTCAGAGGTGATCGTGGGATCAGTCACTTTGGAATGTTTAGCAGCCTTACTTTCTTGAAGTTTCATGAGCTGTTCTAATATGGCAATCTTTTCTTGATTACTGGATATAACATGATATAGTGCAATTGAACTGGGATCATTTATTTGAGACACTGGATTAGCAACTTTGGCATATGATCTCCTCATTGAAACGATGGTGGAATTCAGAGGCTCAGTTTGGGTGTATACAGAATGGGCCGCAATAGTAGCACGTTTGGAAGGAGAAGGCCGTTTTAAAGTAGATGAGTGCTTATGGTCATGGGTAAATAGAAACCCCTCAATCCTATTAATTTTGGATAGGATGTCGGTACATAAAAATCTCATGTTTTGAATTTCTATGTGTACGTGCATGCCCCTTATCCAAACGATTCAGGATGCGTTTAATGACCGGAAATGATAACTCATTTTCGTTTATACTATTGAGGTCAATTTAAGGAAGATGGTTGTCTTGAATAGAAGTGTTTGTAACATGGGCATAGGGAATCTGGGAGACTTCTTTGCCACACAGATCAATTATTACTTTGAAGGCGTCTTGATCAGATTCTTTTGGGTAAGTTCACCTTTTGCATGATTAGGTGAACTAGCCAAAATGACATCTGAAATATTGGTGGGAATATGGTCGCGAATGGGAAGAGAACTTTTGTTATTAAGGTTATAAACTTATTGATTATGTAAATGAACCTTAGCAGGGCCCCTCCGAGGATGTAACCGGCGTGGATGGGCCCATAGATAAACGCACTCTTATCAAGTTCAGATAACACTGCCGGTGCTAGCATAGATACATCAATGCGCGGTTTAGTAGTTAAAACTGGTGTATTTGAAGTTGGTAGAGGGTGTGATGCTGAATTGTGCAGGTGAGAGTAGTTTACCTGGGAGGGCGAGTCAATATCATTAGTTCTTGAATAGAAAAGGAATGAGAGTTTCTGGAGTGACAGAAGGCATATGACTGTCAGTCTTCATATAGGCAAATGCGATGTGGCATAATAATTCTGGAAGAGGAGATGTCGTTTGATGCCCACTGTATAGGAGGGGATATGCCTGAAGGAGCATCCAAAACAGCGTGGACCTCTTTGCTTAGTTTGATGGATGCATCAAGGCGATAAATACGTTCTTCCGTATCTGAGGATGAGGATGATAAATTGAAGTGAAAACGCCCACCTCAAGCCTGCAGCCCTAATTACAAATAGAAAAGGTGTAACGCTGGCAAATGGACAGTGTGTCCACAAGGTGAAGTTGCCAAACAGCAATGAAAATGATGTGTGAAACTGAAATTTACAAGCAAAGTTAGCGCATATATAGGTGTTATGTGCTCGTGGAACAATTAGCAACAATACTGGTAAGCCCTCAATATAGTTTACACAAGAGAAGTAAGCAATATTTCAATATAGCCAATACAACTCGTTGGTAAGACACAGAGCACAGCGGTATCAAGGCTTCCGATTATAAAAAATAACGGAAGATAGGTAGCGCAATATAAGATGCAATTCAAAATCACCTTGTCGTATAAGACAAACCTTCACAAACAGCCATAGTCCTGAAATCAGTGGGCCCACGCGCCACGCCGCACACCTGAACAGCCAAACAGTGAACACTTGCGAGGCACTTCGGGGTGTGCGCAGAAGCCACCGATGTAGGGAGGCTGCTGGGAAGTGGGAGGAGCAAGGAGGCAGGTTTAAGGTGACAGAATCCAGCAACATAATCTAAAATTCACAGCGCCTTACGCTTCCTTGGTTCCCATATATAGGCTCCATACTGTTAGGAAAGATTTCGTAATTGAAGGTAATTTTCCTTCCATGTGGCAACCCCTAAACTTTTTGCTGTTGTTTTTCACCTTGTTCTCAACTTTGCCAGAGAAGTGCAGCCTTCTGCCGCACTCCTCTGGGCTTTCGCTCCTTTCTTACGGGGAAACTGACATGCCCTTAAGACAGTCAGTACCGGGAAACGCTGTTTTCCGTAGTTTCTTTTATCATGTTGCGGCTTTCGTGCAACATGACACAATAGGGCACTGTAAGCTAAATTACTGCTCTCTTGGGTCTCTAGCCTTCTACAGGCCCTGGATACTCTTTTAGGATTGTAACTGATCGGTGCAAGTGATTCACGGACGGGAATGGTGGCAGCGATCGTTTCTTGTGTTTTGAGCTCCTTTTGGCGTTTTAACCGAGTTTCTCGCGCTTAGCCCAAAATGGTGGCCCGGCTCCCAAAATGGCCAGACCACGAGGCTCCTTTGTCCTGTCCGCTGACCGTCTTGCTCCCTTCACCTTCCCCAGGTCGAGCCGACCCGGGGCCTTCCTTATTTGGGCATGTACTTTCCCGCGAAACACGGATGCTTTCGCAGGCTTCTACATGCCTGGTGTGTGCCTCCAGGATGTGGGCTGGGATGTCTGGTCCCAATACACTTCCTGGGTGCCAGAGAGTCTAGGGTGGTGTGAATGCCTGGGACCACCGTGGTCCGTGATAGGTCCACGTATGGTGTGAGTGTTGATGAGCGGATCTCCCATTGGGTCGCCTCCGTTTTGGCGCGAAGGGAACCGTGGATAAGAGGGGGCTGGAAACACCACTACCATGTCGATCTCCTGAGTTCTCACGAACGAAGGAATACAGGAGCCAAGTATCCTGCAACCAAGAGGCTGAACCGAGGAATCGCTGGTGACCCGCGGAAGGACTGCTCCTCTGCACTGCTGTCGCCTTGTGAAACCCTTTTCACCTTTGATCGAACCAGAAGGCCTGTACTGGTACTTCGAACCTTGGAATAGCGGGGACAGCTATTCTCGGCATCTTCACCATCTCCTGCTCGTAAGCCTTCGGAAGCGTCTCTGGGCCATCCAGCAGACTGACCAGCTTACACAGGAGTCTTGCTCTGTAACCGCCGCCAGGTTGTGTAGTATTTCGAGTCCTTGTCACTCTCACACGCTTTGTACACTTGGCGTTCCCAGGTCTGAAGTGAGTAGTGTACATTTGGCTCAGATACACACGGCCACTCCGTTGCCCTGCTGTGGTAACAAACTGTGCGGGTTCACTTAGTTTGGGACATCTTTAACTCAACTCTGCTGCTGCAGAATCAACACGACGAGACGTCCCCTGCTCTCCTGAACCTGCCAGCGACTGAAACTGACGCGGAGAAGCCTGGGTCTGCTTGCATCGGGGACCGGTGAGTAGCATAGCTAGGAGCTGGTCGCCCTCCTGCAGGAGCCCATAGCTTTTCCCCGCTGTGTCAAAACAGCACGCCTTTCCGTACTCGCGCTCTGCTTCTGCCCACAGTGGAGGCTGCCCTTGAGTCGCGGAACTCTGCTCTTCTTCATTCGTGCACTAAACTGAACTGCCTGATCTCCCTCGAAGAGACTCCCCTTTTTGCCTGTTGGCACCAGCGTGTGCAGGTACTTTTGAGCACAAGGCTCCACTCTTCGTAGGGCTCGGACTTCCTTTTAGTTAGTTGCCTCTGAAGGCGGACTGGGTCTAAGCATTATTTCGCACTGCCTGTTTTTCTTCCCTTTTAGGTGGACTACACATTTCGTGCATCTAACGCTTGAGACTTGTCTGTATTTGTATATATATTGTATTGGTATGGTATGTGTTGGTTTACTAGAGTTGTATTGTGATTTCTCGCTACGGTCATTGTTTTAAAGGCCTTGGAATAAATGTGTATATATTTTTAATATAACACCTGTTTGGAGTAGTTTGTAAGTGTCCTTGCTTTGTGTGCTCATTGCGGGCTTTCAGTCACCCTCACCCCTCTTGAGACCTAGTCTTGACCGCCGCGATCGCTACCCTGATTGGTCTGGCTTGTCCAGAGGTTACCCTGTTCCAAGTAATTAGATTGGCCTTCTGAACTTCTGCGCCACCAGGACAGAATTCAGAAATCCGTCTTAACACATACAACATAATGGGTACCAATTTTTATGTATAAAATGTCTATTAACAGTTTTAGTGTGCACCTGCAGTTTCTGGTGGAGAAAGCCCTTATTTCCACTTGTTTTATTGTGCACTGAATATATAGTAAAAATTATAATTCAATTTCAGACCATTATCAATGTGGACTCAGATCTATAGCATGGTTCTAAAGGGATTTGTTTAAGTGTCCAATTATATCTTTTCGTTTTCACGTTCCCATTCAATATCATAAGGTTAGTTTTCTTCACATTGATGTTCAGGGATGGATCATCTGAGTGTTGTTGTAGCACTTTCAAATGCTTCTTTAATCCTGCTGGTGGGTGCAATCCAACAGCACAATATCATTGGCATAACCAAGCCACTGAAACCTCAATGTACCTATTCTAGGAGGGTATGCAGATGACAAAGTTAAGACAGAATTTAAGTCAGCGATGTACAGTTTAAACTGGCTGGGTGCAAGCACACAACCATTTAAGTCCCGTGAACCCTATCGGACGACCATGACATTTTCGTGTAGAGCTATTATTATATGTAGCAGACATATTACATTTTTATCGAATTATATCAGGGTTTCTCCCTAGGTATCCAAGGGAGATTTATGATCCCAGTCTTCAGTCAGTCAATAAGCCAGGTCATGAACACTAGTAGATGTATATTCAACATTATTGGCTGTCCATCCGATGCTGTTGGAACACTGATCGACTTCGGGTGCATCCTCATTTAGCTTCTGGCAATGATTGTACTCCCTATCTCATAATGATCGGGAGTTATCACTTTTCTCCCAGGGGCATACTGTAGGTCATACCCGCGTATAAGTCAGTAGTGGTGACCAGCGTTTGTTACCCTGGTATAGTTGCCATGGCTACAAATGACAGCTTGGTTAATAAGCCAACTGTAAAGCACAGCAGGAATCTTTGATTCAACACTCCCTTGAAGCTGTGCTCATGCAGTCTATAGAGCCCCAGGTCATTTTTTATTGGGGCTTGGGTTCCATAGAACCTGGCATCTATGAAAGAACCACTACAGCACTGCGATATGTGTTAGATTAAAACCAAAACGAAAAATCATAATAGGGGAAACAGTCCCTTGCACTAGTGACCTTAAGGACTAACAAGTGCCCCAAAATAAATGAGCTGAGCAATGGAAGTGTAGCAAAAAGGCATTACCTCTAAAGTAAAGCAATGGTTTAGGATGTAGGTCAAGTGACTATTTCTTTGATGTGTAAGGCGCCTATACCACAAATAGTTTTTCAAGGCATCACAAGACAAAAGGGTACAAGGGAGAAAGATACAATAATGGTCCTACTAGGTCTTGTGACATTCGGATCGTGCAAGTGCGAGGCTGGGTTGCTGTCCGCGCAAAAACGCAGTGCTAAGATGGGAAGGGGTGAAGAGGCGAGGTGCAAGTGCTAAGAGGAGGCTAGAGGGCAAGGGAATGCAGTTAAATGTAGGGGGGGGGAGCAAGACTGGGAGGGGCAACTGGAGCCCTGTAGTACTCCGAGGGAGCCAGGCAGCCAGTCACTGAGGCAGAAGCCGGTGTTAGCAGGGCAGGGGGACAGTGAAGGAGCGCCTTGAGGAGCTTTCTGAACTGAAGGAGTTCTGGCTCAAGCCTAAGATGGGCAGGGAGACCATTCCAGAGGGAGGCTCCTGCGGAGATCTACCCCGCACTCTTTGCTTAGCAAAGCTTCTGATTTGCAGAGAGTTAGAGTTAGCAGACTGAAGGGCTCTGGCAGGGTGGTATTAAGGGAGAGAGAGTTGGATGCAGCAAGGTCCCAGGCCCCAGAAACCTTGTGGATGATGCAGAGGGTCTTGAATTTGATCCTAGCAGCAACCGGGAGCCGGTGGAGATAAAGAAGGGCTGGAGAGATGTGGTACCTGGGCTTGTGGCCAAGGATAAGTCTTGCAGTCCCATTCTGGATTAGTTGAAGGAGGCAAAGGAAAATTGAAGAGAATGTTACAGTAGTCAAGTCTAGAGACAACCAGAGCTCTGGAGACATTGAGTTTCTGGGGGAAGGTAAGGCAGGGGAGAATACCTCTGAGGAGGTGCAGAGGATAGTGGGCCTTCTTGTCAAGGTCTGCCATGTGAGCAGCGAAGGAGAGAGAGAGGAATCAAAGATGACACCAAGGTTGTTTTCCTCACAAGAAGGTGACGGGAGGGGACCCAGAGAGAGCAGGGTTTCAATAAAAAGGATCTCAGTCTTACTCAGTGGGGTCGCCAGGAATCAAATTTAGAAGGGACAGACAAAGTAAGGGGGGGGGGAGCGCCTATAAAAGGGCAATGTGCGACATCAAAAGCACTCCAGCAGAGAATATTTTGTGCACAGCAACTACCACACCCCTTTTGTGTACCTCCTCGCCCATCAGAATGTAGCCACTAAACCATTAAGTCACTAATGACCCATTATTAGCAGTTTCGTGTCCTACATTCGGATTAGAGGGGCTGCTCTTGGCTGCAGGGCGACTTAACAGCTCTTTATTATTGTGCGGCAGCAGCGATTGCGGCCATGTGTGGGTGCTGTGCTGGTGGACACAGCACTGCAGACAGTGCTGAGGTGGGGGGGGGGCACAAGGGGAGCCTGTCCCCCAGCGACACCACCGGTCTTACTGGCATTAAGACTGGAGAACAAATTGTGATTTTATATCTTATTGAATCTTAGACACTGTACTAACGGTTTTAAATGTGTGTTTTAATGCTTTGTGTAAGGTTGACTAGTTTCAACCAAATCAAAATAAAGTAAATTAAAACTGAGATCATTGGCACTGCGCCATGACTGAATAGCAGCCAAACAGTCAGAAAGGAGGCAGAGGAGGGAAGCTTCAAGGAGAGCTGCGTGTAGCCTGCAGAACACATACTTGCCAATCCTACCGATTTAGGCGGTAGGATACCGCTTTTTAGGCAGTCCTACCACCTAGCGATTTTCATGCAACAACTATGGATTTACAGGCCTGGCTGCTTCTGTCTGAGGCCCAGTGAGCTGCAGAGCACTGCAGCATCCCCAAGGGGCGTGTTAATGGCCCATCATGTAATTATTTTGATTGATGAGAGCGTGGAACAGACACTCTCTGTCCTGCGCACTGCAGGCAGTCTTGGTGTCAGAGCGTGGTGACGGCGTTGCCCATGAAATCCCACGCCTCTCAGCTGCCAGCCAGGTGTCTTCCGTCTCCACTCGCAGGGTGAGCAGCAGTATTCTTCCGAATTTGAGCTGAGCTCTGCCTCTGCTATAATGCCGGTTCATGTCCAAATTCAAAAGGTAACCATTTAAACTTGGGTTGTTGTCACTTCTGACATGTGTCTGGCAAAGTCTGTCCTGTAAAGCCACTGTGAGGGCACGGTTCACCCCTCCCAAAAAAAAAAAAAAACAAAAAAAAAAACAGTCAGCCCTCAGTCAGACACAGCAGTATTAAACTCAGCCATAAACACTCTGAAAAAGTGCGCCCACCTCCTGGCACTCCACCAAGCCAGCATAGGTCCCCTTCCCCTTTCATCACGCGTGCGCTTCCTTCGAGCCCCCATTCGCCTAGCAGGAGAGAAGAACCACCTCTTGCCCACTTCGACCTGGCAGTGGTGTGTGCCGCAGGGCATTGTTCTGCATCAAACCCAGAGCCATGCACGTGGTTCTGACTGATTAGAAATCGTCCACCCATCACCTTTCGTTTTGTTTAGAGGCCCATGTGCAGGTCACATTGTATAATCAGTCTATGCAAGGGAAGGGCAGCAAATGGAGGGAGCCACTTATCTGCTGCTTATAGCTGCAATGGAGGCCGATGCCTGGCTTTACATGTACAAGAAACCTAAATAAATACATTCACGTCGTTGCTACCGCGCATCAAACGTATGGAGGTTATCTTTGATATTTTACACACGTTTGTGGTGGACAGACGCTCCCGCTCTGGAAAATTAGTTGAGCATTTGGAACCATTGAGATTTCATTGATGCTGAATACGTTCTGCTAATTGCCTTCAGGGACATCATTTAGGGGTCGCCAGAGGTCACAACTGCGACCTCTGAGGTCTCCCTTGCGACCACTGTGGTTTCCCTTTCGACCTCTAAAAAACTTGTAATGCAAGTTCCTGGGCTGTGGCCAGCACCATGTGGCTCTTTACTTCTCTGTAGTGGCTGGATTTCTTGTTCAGGCCACTTAAAAAAAGAAGAAAAATAAGAACAGCAGTGCCACAAGTCTAACACTTTCAGCACTGACCCCAAATAAGAAAGAATAGGAATACCAAATAATGGGTCTTTCTGGAATTCTATACAATAATTGCTAGACTTATTAAAGGTTTATTTCAGGCACACTTCAGGGGGTGAGTCACTGATTTAGTCTGTTCTTAAACGCCCAACTCAGCCTTTCATCCTTCTGAGGTCGATAAATAAGTAACAACACAGGTTGGGTGATATTGGGTGTATATTTTTTCTATATAAAGCGCTTAAGCGTAAGTGCTATATAATAGCACATCATTATCATTTGGTCATGGACGTCTGCTTGCATTCACAGACATTTGGGAAAATGGGCCTATAGACACTGATCTTAACAATACATATGGTGATCCATTCTTGTATGAAATGTACATCACATTATAGTGATATCGTAACCATATTTATCGTAGTGTACAATGCTATGTGATTCCACTTCCTGTTTTGTCAATGGGTGAAAGGTTGTGTTCCATCGCTTCCCGCGATAGCACTTTGGGGTGGGGTCAAATGATCACTTCCTGTGATGTCATCAGGATTCAAGGGTCGTGTGATGTCACTTCCGCTACCCCTGGCATTTTGGTGAAATGACGTCCCTTATTGCCTTTCCCCTGCAATAAGAGTGTTGTGTACTCTGTGAAGTAAAGGAAAGTATTACAATTTACGGATTAAAGAGGCTCCACCTTTGTATAAGGAGGTGGTAAAGGCCCTGGAAAATGCTAATCTGGGGGTCCCTTCTCTGAATTGTGGGACATTTCCGACTTTCTTTTCACAGGCTGAACCACAGGCCAAATTTAATACCTTGAGCCATATGGTACAGGAAGCTACTTGTGATGATCAATTGTTTGGTACCGTCACAAGCTGCTTCTCGGGATGAGGGTGAGAGCAAAACAAGGTTTTAGAAATTGAAGAAAAAAAAAAAAACAACATGAGATGTCTTTGCAACAAACAGATGCCGAAACCATGCTTCTAAAACTCAAAAATAAGAACTTGAGGAATCTGTGGAATTTGCTAAACCATGACCCCAATCACCAACACCTGATGGTCTCCAATGTCTCGGAACAAAAATGGATCTCACACTTCTCTAACTGTATAAATCCCGGCGCCAAGAAGAAACCTCGGCAGAACTAATATCGAATCAATGGACCATTCTTTGGGATAAACATTTCCAACAGATCAAAAACTTCAATGCCTCTCGTGCCCCCGGCCCCGATGGCCTGTCTAATGCCATTCTGAAACAGGCTCCGGAGACTTGGCCAAACTTAATGGACCTTATTCTGACCTTAATCAATAAACTAAAATCGATACCAGAGACTTGGATGAAAGTAGTGCTGATCAAGATCTATAAACAAGGTGATAGAGATAATCCATCTAACTTTAGACCTATTGCTCTCCTAGATCCACTGGGAAAATTGTTCGCGACATACCGCCTTCAAAAACTGACTGCATGGGCCAAAGAAACAAACAGCTTCAATGCTCGACAAACAGGCTTCACGCCAAATGTAGGCACAAATGTGAATCTTCTGATTCGAAACTTAATAAAGCATGAAGCCCTAAGAAACAACTCAAGTGTATGCAGCCTTCATAGACCTCCATATGGCATTTGACGCCATAAATAGGACGCTGGCAAAAACTTGCAAAATGTAAATGTCCACTAGAGATCAGCGAACCCATCAAGCTACACTACTCCAATACGTCTGTCACCGTCAGATTAACAAAACAAGGACTCGCTACAGGCGAAATAAGAACACACAATGGCCTAAAGCAGGGATGCCCCCTCGCTGCAACTTTGTACAATTTATACACTGCTGATTATTTCACCCACATCAAATCTGACTCACTTAACCCGCCAAAAATCAATTCCTTTCCGATTGCATACCTCATGTATGCTGACGACATTGTACTTCTGGATAAAACTCCATTAGGCTTACAAGAGAACCTGCTAATGACAGAAACATACATAAACACCAACGAGTTGCAGATCAATGTAAAAAAAAAAAAAAAAAAAAATAATGACATTAACTAAACATCAAACTACAAACACCCGACTTAGACTTACAAATTTCATCATGGAGAGCAAACCACTTGAAGCAATTACAACTTTCAAGTACCTTGGTGTACTAATTAATCAGCAGAAGGCTGAAATAGCTTGGGTGACTTAAAAGATCCGAAGGTTAGCCAGACAAGGAGTGATGTTACAACGACGCTATTGCAAATTCTCCCTAAAACCCATCCTGGCGTTCTACCGTCAAAAGGTCATTCCCATCATAACATACGGGAGTGATGCCATGGTTATAGCAACAGAGGTAAACTGGCAAACCTTAGAAGCAGCTTTCTGGCAAAAGATTCTGAACCTTCCTAAAAGTTTTTCCATGGTCAGAATACGGTTTGAAGTGGCCCTACAATCCCTCTCCTCGATTGTATGGTGGAAGCAGATGGACCTCTTGCGCAAGCTGATAAATGAAAACGAAAATCCAATCCCGGCACTTCATATTCTACGAGAGACCCCGCATGCCATGAACACTATGCTGAAAACGTGGAAAGCCGCTTTATTCCAACAAATGGCGAAAGAAGACATAACAATAGAAATGCTTACCAACCGCCCTCAGCGCGCAAAGCTAAAAATGCAGCAAAACGACTGGGCTAAAACATCTGCAGAAAAACAAAGATACTCCATGAACCTACAATGCTCGATTGACATCCGCGCAATTCACAAACTCCCGCAAATATATGGCACTTTTCCCAGATCCAATCGCCCGTACTGCTTTCATGAAAATCCGTCTGATCACCTATCCAACCAGACAAAGGCTAGCTAATATTCGACAAATACCCATGAAGGATCAATTTTGCCACTTCTGCTTGGACAAAAACACACCTGAAACCTTGAAACATCTCATTATGATCTGCCCAGCCCATGCCGATAAGAGAATTCTATTTGGCAATTTATTTAATATTTCTGAACAGCAAGAAGAAGGAGAGTCCAGATGGCTTAAGATCTTAAGAGGCCAAGACAAGAAACTGATTTATACAGTTGTCCAATTTCTTGCGGACATCCTCGAGTATCCAAAAGAACCAAATTCATAAATTGTACATTGTAGAAACTCGTTCTTTTGCAATAACTTTATGCTATGTTACTATTAAGATGTGATAGAATTCAATGAAACCAAATGAAAAGTTTGTTTAAACTAAATCATTTTAAATAAAAAATGTTTTTTTTAAAATGCAATAAAGTGGCGTTAACGAACTGCTGAGTTAGATTTGAACTTGTAAAGTGCCTGTACTCATGCTATACAGGAGGGCCAGTTGTGGTGAGGGGCACTACACTGAATCACCAAGTTCTTCGCTCCCGCTCCTCTGCCTGAGTAACTGCTTTCTGAATAGTTGCATGTGATATGAAGGGCAGAGCCATCCCATTAGAGACCCACCTATATTTATAGCACTCATTTAGCACCTTGAAACATTCACATTGTCTGTATAACAACTTTGCAGCAAGCTAAGGCAATGATCTATTTTTTGCTTCACATCGAAGCATCCAGTATGTACCCATTTGGGTTATGGACTAAAGGGCACAGCAATATATTTGTCTCTATATTACTTTTGTTCTAGGGATGGCCTCAGAAGCGTAATTTGCAGGAGCCCTTGCAGCTGTCACATCCTTGGGGTATAGAAGTGTTATCACCTCGCTTTTCACACCCATTCCTCCACAGCAGACACTTGCTGACATAGAAGGATTTATTTATTTTCAGTGGGCATTTCCTGTTTCAGCTCCCTGCTGGCTGGCCATCTCCTCATAACCATTATGTTGAGCTTTCCTATGATCTCTAAAAGGCCATATGTCACTTGAGGCCATTTCCTCTGATTTCAGAAGGTCAAAGTTCACATGACTTTTTCTGTGATGTCACGCCCTGCCACTTCATTGGGTCACATTAATGTGACATTTCCTATGATTTCATCCTTATGCTAATTACTATTTTTGAAACTTTAAGATTCCTACAGATTTGTTGTCACAGAATGTTGGCATGTATGAGAACACTGGAAGTGAGGAGAGAAGGAAGAGATCTGTTGTGGCAGGAACGACTTGAGCCATATCATATGGTGTTTTACTGGTCGTGCTTGGCTATTAGACCCAGACCCCATAGCTGGGTATGCCCATACATTCAAGTTGAACTACTCTTACACGCCAATCATTTAGATCAGACAGGAAGGCGAATCTCACTCCCAAAAAGCAAGGGTTGCCTCACTCGTCATATAGCGCATCTCATTCCCCGCCGCCTCACCTTAAGCCTCTGCGCTTCGTTTATGCACTGCTGGTAGCTACCGATGTAAAATGAGTTCTTCACATCGAACAGCTCGTCCACATCCCCTTGTTGTTGCTGTGCCGCCATCCTTTTCTTACCGGTTCGCAGTACACGTAGCTCTGGCAACGTCACTTCCGGGTACAGGCAAATCCCTAACAAGCCGTCCACGCACATTGGAGTCAGCACAGGGTGTCAGAGCGCTCTCTTGTGGAAACAGAAAGAGGACAAAAATAGGAAGTCGCCGACAAGCAGACGCAATCATGTTAGCCATCTCAAACTCTAATCTTCAACGTGTTTACACAGCGAAACACAAGTGTATGCCGATTATGTGAGTAGTAGAAATTATTTTCTTTGAAAATAATGTACTGATTATAGCAGTATTGTTAGAAATATCTGATGTTTAATTTTGTATATAAATATCCGGGTGAGAATGATGTATAGGAACCAAAATACATTTCTCAAAAAGATTTCACAGCACTGGAAATATCAATTCCTTTTCAATTCTCTGCTTCATATAAACCTGTTTTTCAACTAGTTCTGCAGATACTGTTTCCCTAACCTTAACTGATCTTTGGAGAGTGACATCACGGCGAGCGCCGGAAGTATTGCACACCGAGAAGTGTACAACTTCTTTTGGTTCAGGCTGCCTGCTGGTTCTGAAGGTGTCAGGCATGTGTACTTTTCTGTCGCTCGGTCTTTCCTCCTGGTTGTTGGACCAGTGTCAACAGCTGGGGATCAGCAACCCCAGTCCTGTGCAGGAAGCCTGCATCCGGCCCATACTGGAAGGTGAGCACAGCCAAAACATTACCGCTTGTGTCAGAACATCAACATAGAAATCTCATTGTTGGACCTCTTCGTTTTTGTAAAGAGCTATTTTTGGACAGCTTCTGTTGTCACGGACACCGATCTGACCAGATTTGACCAACTTTGGAACATCGTTTTATAGTTCCTGTGTTAATGTTAAAGCTTTTTATAACGTGCACAGGTGCCACTTTTGTGGTCTCTTGGTGCTCTGCTGGTTCTGTGAAAATAAGAGCGGAGAGGGTACGGTCAGTGGGAGGAGCGGGAAAAATAGCAATTAAGCTGGGATGTGCTGTTGTCAGCTGAAGTTCGCATAGACCAGCTTCAGTTCGCATGAACCGTTCACTGAGCCTGAAACTGCTCAAATCCTGGCTCTTCACAGCATAATTAGAAGACCACCCACACCGCTTATCATGATGAATAAAGAGACCGCCCTCGGGCCCCCACCAAACAACCAAACTCGATAAGAATATACCCCACGACAGTCCATAAGACCACGAGAGATAGTCACGAGAGGAGGATGCTACAGACCGAACACATAGACCAAGATGAAACCACTCAGTCGACTCACCCACTGCATCACGGCATGTCCGACACAGAAAGTTCAAGCAGACACTCTCACTTATATGGTAGGGTAAGAGGAGACCCCTACTCCTGCTCCAACATCGAAGGGGAGAATAGACACTCCAACCTCATTATACACAGTTCAATAATATACTACAGTAGACCTAGCTCATTAAAACACAACAGGGAATACATCGCTCAAAAACGGAACCTTTGTCAGGTGTGGGCCTCTCTCTCGCTTTGCAATTCGCGATTCTAGTTGTGTTTTAGGACTGCACTAAATTATTCATTTGTCTCTGAAATCCAGTGAAGTAAGTTACTATAGTTCAGTTGGGCGTGGGCCTCTCCCCCACTATGCGGGTCTCTCAAGTCTAGCCGTTCCCGCACCAGGCAGGATTCCCGAAACCCAGGCTTTCATCCATACTGTGATTAGCTGCAAAACATTTTAACCCACTAACCAAAAAAACTCTAAACTTTCTACATTCTTACGTCACTCAAACTAACACAACCACCTCTCGCACTACAATCTGCATGCACTTCACCACACAACTACAACACATAAACCGCACCAACAGCACACATGGACTGACATTGCCCTATACTCGCACCAAAAGCTCAGCACACAGTGTATACCGAGTTGAAGCTGCCAACAGAACACCACCCCTCTCACTATCCTACTCACTCTTCACCCTACTAACCCATCCCACCTTCTCATTTGCAGATCTGCCAGAGCGCCTGGGGACCAACGCCGTTGGTGACGGTGCGCGGTACAAATATCTTTAACATTTAACATCAGTGCCTGCCTGCACTCTGGCGTGCAGGTGCGGGGGAGAGAGGCTCTGTTGCAGACATATCTCGTTGTGCTCCACATTAAGGCATGTGTGCGCGGCTTTACGTGTTTGTCTATAATTGCGGTCCATTAGAGGAAGGTTTAGGGTGCTCCAGAATGGAGCTTGTGAAAAAAAATAAAAAAGGGAGTAGCTCATCTCGTTGAGCTCCCTGCCGGCAGCTAAGTTGAAATACAGTCTCGAGTGAACACATTAATTAATGAAAGTACTGTTGCATATATTTGACACACTTCATTATCAGAGTGCATGTTGAGGGGAGGATTTAAGGTACCTTTGCATTACTTCCCTGTACTCCGTGGCTGGGGTTTTTTCATTCAGTGAGGCATGTGAGACAGGAATGGTATCAAGAGACACAGACTCAAAGATACGTTTTTAAAACCTTTAGTTCTAAAAGGTCCTTGGTTGGTGTAATGCCTAACTGACCCTAACACTAAAGGGATGATACCCTTAACTGATATTTCTAAGGGCCGTCAAAGTCTAGAAGTCCAAAATAAAAATCAGTCGGTATCTAAACCTATGCTTGCCCACACTCTTTGACAAAAATATGTTGGGTAGTATTTCAAATGTTAAAAAAAAGTGGTGGTTCAACAAAAATAGGAAACCAGGATTGGTTTCAGGTGGTACTACCACCAAATGTAGGTTGGCCAGCTTCAAAAGGATGAGTTCAATAAAAAGTGACTGTTCATAGGATGCTCTCCGTAGTTAAAACAATGTCTTTAATACCTTGGTGTTCCCTTAACCAATCATTTGTTCCTTCAGTAACACAAAATAAGCAAGATTCCACTCTGATAGGCCTCTTAGGGTTCCCTTCCCCAAGCTTAGGCCTCTTCCAAGTTCAAACACTTCAAACACAAACTTCTTGGCATCTCAGGGTTCCTTTACCCAAGCTCAGGCCCCTCTTGAGCTAAAAAGAAAACATGAGTTCAGTTTGTCAGGATGTACCTTTTTTTTAATTTTTTTTTTTATTGTTTAATCAAAACAAGATTTTTACAATATATTTACCTTATTCTCCATGAACAGTCCTTTCAGAGGGTTAGCATCAGAAGCTTTTTGAAAACGCCAGGTTATTTGCTCCTCCTAAGTGCGACCACTCTGAGCTTTAACCCCTCGCTCTTAATGTTTACTTTCAGAGTCTTTCTGTACCCCTTCTTTTTTCCCTCTGTTTCTTTCTTGTGTCCACTGGCACCTTTTTGTTCCTTTTTCTTCCTTTCCTTTTCTTGCACACTTACTTTTTTTTACCTTTCCATGTCCACTGGCACCTTCCTTCTTGCTTTCCCGCGCACGCTCGCACTTTCTTTACTTTTTCGTGCCCACTAGCACCTTTACCACTCTGCCAGGTCGCTTGCACCCTTCTCTCTCGTTTCTGGTTGCTTGTGCCCTCTTTACTATATGCCTTTTCCTTCGCATCCCTTGCACGCTCTGCTTTTTGACTTTCTCTCGACCTCGTCACTTTTCTGTCTGTTTCTCTACTAGTTTCCTTTTCTTTCCTCTTTTCCACTCCATGCAGTTTTTATGACTTTCCTTTCGCCCACTCTGCTTCAGTCGGGGTTACGCCCTGCAGTGGGCAGCGGTTCTCTAACTTGGCACAGACTAAATATCGAACACGCATCATTATCGGCGCGTTGCCGCGCCCCTCTGGCAGTGTTGCCGCTTACCTTGGCAATGCACGCAACAGTCTGTTGCGCTACACGGAGACAAAGAGCAGGTCACGTGAACAATCATCTGACTAGTCCCGCGACGGGACTAACGAGGACCTGCCTCTCTAGCAGGCTTTAAAGTTGGCGTCTCAATTCGAAATGCTGCTTCTCTTCGCAGCATTATTCCTACATAGCTATCCGGGTACGTTGTTTCCCTCAACTCACCTTGGCTTTCAAAAAGGATTCCTCCTGTCGCACCTCTCGGACTTCTGATACTCCTGCACTCGACCCAGACTGTTATTTGGATTGCCTTTGTCGTCTGTTTGTTTACCTTGCTCCTCACGTTGCCATACCTGTCCCCAGACTTCTGCGTTGATTGCATTGCAATGAAAATCAACCCGTGCATAGAACCGCACAGTGTGTTTTCTCCAGCAGTCTTCATTCCACTGGTAAGCTCTTTTTCTCCACTTGTTTCCGCAAAAAGTGTGAGATTTACAGTGTATTCTTGTTGCACTTAGCATACTATTAAAAAGCCTTGAGTTAATTTTCCTATTGTTTCCATAACAAATGTGAACTGCACAGTGCGTCTCCTCTCCAACCTGTTGCCACTTGCTTCCATCTACGTTGGTTCTGAGACATTCTTCTGACCCTCCATGACTATTTGCTTACTTACCATTCAAACTTCATCTGTTGCCTACCACAAGACTCCCCTTACCTCCTTCAACCCACTCAGGGATTACAGCTAAGAACTTTCCATCAGTGCACTTAAGGACGCCTTGAAGATTGTGCACCATCCCGGACCTAGTGCGACCCTCGTGTTGTTCGGGGTACTTACCTCTACTAACTTCCTGTTTATTATGTTACCCTGTCGTTGTTTCCATTTCCTTCCTGGGATTCAAGAGTTTCCAGCTCCCTGTTGTGGTAAGTGTTGTAATATGCATATGTATGGGCTCGCGCATAGGCACACTGGTGGAATGTTGATGCACGTTCAGCAATCAACATTCCACAGTGGCCGTTGAGCGAGGGGAGCCGGAGCTTGTGGCTGTGGGGTCTCGCCAATAAAGAAAGATAAATATAATTACCTGTGTTGGATAGATTTTGTCATTGGCGACGAGGATTGGGATCTTGACGAGACCCTGTCCCACGCGTGTGCGGATCAGCTGCGTGGCTCCCCATCGGCTTTGGCGCAGTCGGCGTGGACGGTGGCCGACCGGCGCTGGATCGGTTGCAGCGGCTTCTGTGGGCTTGAACCGGCGCAGGGCCGGGCGGGAAGTTGCCTTGTGCAGGAGCGGAGGGCGAGGAGCTGTGGGCTGCTGCCGGCCCGCTGCGGAGTCTGCGTGTGCCCCAGTGAGGAGCGGAGGGCGAGGAGCTGTTGGCTGCTGCCGGCTCGCCGCAGGTGCCTGGATTTGTTGAGGAGCCGGGCGGGCGGCCGTTCGGTGAAGGAGCGGAGGCCGTGGCTTTCGGTTCCCCTGGTCACGGAGGAGTGGCGAGGAGCAGTTGGCTGCTGTCTGCTCGCTGCGGAGTCTGCGTGTGCCCCAGGGGAGGAGCGGAGGGCGAAGAGCGGTTGGCTGCTGCCAGCTCGCCGCCGGTGCCTGGATTGGTTCGGGAGCCGGGCGGGCGGCTGTTCTGTGGAGGAGCAGAGGCCGTAGCTTTCGGTTCCCCAAGTAGCGGTGGAGGCTGTGTGTGCCCCTGCTCCAGGTGGATCGGCCTGTATGCGGCAGTTGGCTCCGCCCCCGACAGCGTGTTTACGCTATACGGCTTAGCGTGGGCTGAGTCCAACGAGGAGGGGCCGGGTGGACGCCCGGGCTGCTCTGCGCTGCCTGCGGTCGCTCCAAGGAAGCAGGAGGGGCTGCGGGGGCAGTGCGCAGAGTGTCTCCACAGCTGCAGAGCCACAGTTCAGAAGTAAGGTGGTTATGAAGGGGTGTTGCTGGTAAGGTTGGAGCACCCTGTTCCATTGGGCCCTGACAAGTAAAGGCTACAGCTTGTCTGGGGCTGGGATTGTTTGTACACATCGTGGGAACATCATTGGTTGTGACTCACCCGGTGCCAGGTCCTGGCTGTACTGCACATGCGTGGGGGTGCACGCTCAACAAGGCTACAAGGGAAGATATGCATGTGCGGTCACCTTGGTTGGTGTGGTGACCACTGACTTGAAGTGAAAGAGAGGAAAATCCTTGGATTAGAGGGGGGCACGCAAAAGAACAGTTTTGTGTCGATTACTTTGGTGGGCACAAGGTCTTGGGCAGTAAATTTTGGCCATGTTGCATACAGCTGCTAGGCCTCCACCAGCATTTTTGCCTAACCCAGGAGAGCCGGTTGCGCCTTGGGAGCAGTGGGTAGATGCCTTTAAGGTATATTTGCGGGCTGCGGGTGGGGCAAAGTTCAACGACGATGAAAAGGAGGCTGCTTTGCTTAATTGTATTGGTACTGAAGGCTTGAGAGTTTTTCGTCACCTGCCTGGAGAGAATGTAATGGTTCAAGGGGGAGGCGAAGGGGAAATGGTTGTAAGTGCCTATGAGACGGCTTTGAAGAAACTGCAAGTACGGTTTGGAAAAAGAGTTAATGTGGTTTTAGAGCGTTATAAGTTTTTCTCTAGGGCACAAGGTGCTGCGGAAAGTATAGACTCATACGTTACTGCCTTACGTGCGCTCATGGCTACATGTGGGTTCCCGGGTAACGGAGAGGAACATATAAGGGATCAGATTATGATGAAAACGTCAAATCAAAAAATTAGAGAGATTGTGGATTGAGAACGATCCTTCTCTTGATAAGGTTTTAGAGATTGCTAGAGCAATTGAAGCCTCCAAGGCGAGTGTACAAATTGTTACTGAAAGGGAGGGAAATAGGGAAACTGTGCATGCGGTGGTGGCAAGGAGCAAGAAGGGTTTGGACAAAGGGGTTGTACAAGGGAACAGAGCACCTAAAGGTAAAGAGGTGTGCAAAAATTGTGGGTGGTCAAGTCACACAGTGGATGCGAAATCATGTCCAGCTAGCAATGTAGAGTGCAGGAAATGTAAACGGGTGGGCCATTTTGCACGAATGTGTAAAGGGCAAGTGGTCGCAAATGTAACTGCAGAAGAGTTTACCACGGGGCTGGAGGGAGCATCAGGTGGGGGTCCCAAACAGAGTGTCATATTACATGTGGAGGGTGATGGGCGGAAGGGTCCATGGGTGTCGGTGTTGGTGGACCAGCACCCTGTGGATATGCTGGTAGACTCTGGGTCACCTTATACCCTGGTGTCTCCGGAAGTGTATCAAGAGGTTTTGGGTAAGCCGATATCTACGCTGTTGGCACCAGACATCAGACCGTATGCATACGGGCAAAGTTCCATTGATCTACTTGGATATAATTGGTCAAATTTTTCATTCAAAGGAAGGCAGACCTTAGGTAAATTGTATGTGGCTAAAAAAGGGACAAGTGTGTTGGGTTGGGATGAGCAGGCTGCACTAAAGATACAAATTCATCCAGGTGAAAAAGAACCGGTTCTCAGTGTCAGGGAGGGAATGGAAGAGAAGGATGTAAGAGTTACCCCTACAGTGCTTATGAGTGAGTTTCCTGAAGTATTTTCTGACATTCTGGGTAAGCTTAGGGGCTTTACGCATCGCATTGTGTTGAAGAAGGGTGCAGTGCCTAAAGTTCACAAGGTGAGGGGGGTGCCAGTTTCAGTGAGGGAGGCATTTAAGGCGGAATTGGCTAAGTTGCAGTCGGCAGGAATAATAGAACCCATTGAGGCTTCGGAATGGTTATTTCCGGTGGTTTTAGTGAAGAAGAGTGATGGCAGCATTAGAATGTGTGTGGATCTTCGGGAATTAAATGCCAGCATATGGGTGGATCGGCATCCTTTGCCTAATATTAATGAGTTGCTATTGACGTTGGGTGAAGCTAAATATTTTTCAACATTTGATTTGTCAACTGCGTATCACCAAATTGACCTGCATGTTGAATCTAGACCTCTTACGTCATTTGTGACTCCGTTTGGTGCGTTCAGATTTTGTCGAATGCCTTTTGGTTTGGCTTCGGCTTCGGCAGTATTTCAGAGGCTGATGCATCAGTTGTTTGAAGGGGTGGTGGGTGTCAGCTACTTTCAAGATGACATTTTGGTTTGGGGCAGCAGCAGGGAACAACATGATGCGAGGGTGAGGAAGGTCATGCAGATTCTTAAAGAAAAAGGTCTGACTGTAAAATTAACAAAGTGTCAAGTGGGGGTGGAGGAGGTCACATATTTGGGACACACGTTGAGTTCACAAGGCGTAAGTCCAAAAAGGGAGTTGGTACAAGTGTTGAGGGATACGCCAGCTCCGGTTAATAAGGATCAGCTGAGGGCTTTTCTGGGTCTTGCAGAGTATTATGTTAAATTTGTGTCAAATTACGCTGAAAAGACAGTGGCCATGAGAGCTCTCATGAGAAAGTGTGTAAGATTTGTATGGTCTGCGGAGTGTGCGGCAGAATTCGAGTTGGTTAAGAGGGATGTGGAGAAGGCTACCTGTCTGAAATCATTTGACCCAAAAAATAGAACTGCGTTGACGGTGGATGCAAGTGAGGTGGGCCTAGGGGCAGCCCTAGAGCAATACATTAATGGTGAATGGGTCCCGGTGGCTTTTGCTTCAAGGACATTGAGAGATTTGGAAACCAGGTACTCTGTAATTGAGAAAGAGACTTTGGCAGTGCTGTGGGCTTCGAAACATTTTAGGACATTTGTGTGGGGCATACCCTATGTAGTGAGAACAGACCATAAACCGTTGGTACAGGTGTTTTCTTCCAAGGGAGTCATGGCAGTATCCCCGAGGATTGCGAGGTGGTCAGTACAGTTGCAAGATTATAATTTTTCCTTGCAGTACTTTCCGGGGAAGTTTAATGTTGTTGCGGATTGTTTGTCCCGTTTGCCAGGGGTCGAAGAGGACAGTGAGGGGGGAGTAGTGAAGGAGGATGATTTGCAGGAGTGTCAGGTTGCATCGGTTACGTCTGCAGTGGAGAAGTCGGTGTGGGATCAGGAGTCTGAGGATGATATTGAGTTAAAGTGGATTAGGGAAGGTCTGGTGAAGGGTTGGCACACCGTGAAGGAAAGGCTGGAAGGGAAAGGATATGCCCAGGTTCTCCAGGAATTAGCAGAAGGTCCCTGGGGTGTGTCGAGGGGCAGCAGATTGATACCCCCGATAAGTTTGAGGGGAAAAATGGTGGAATTGGCACATGAAGGTCATTTGGGCCGATCCTTGACCAAAAGGAGATTGAGAGAGGAGTATTGGTGGCCGTCAATGGACAAGGATATGGAACGAGTGGTGAAAGAGTGTCAAGCGTGTTCTATTAGTGATAAGAGCAAGGTACTGCATCCACAACCAGTTCATCCTGTTGAGGTTCCAGAGCAGGTATGGTCGAAATTGGCTTTGGATATTATGGGTCCGTTTGACTGTTTAGAGCCTGAGTCCAAGTATATGTTAGTGTTGGTGGATTACACATCCAGGTGGATTGAGGTGGCGGCGTGTTCAGATGTTACGACCAATACCGTAATTGATGTTCTGAGAAAAGTATTTGACCGTGAGGGTTTACCGGCAAGTTTAGTTACGGATAATGGTGTGCAGTTCACTTCTAGAGCCATGAGAGAATTCTTGGAAAAGCATGCCATTTCTCATTATAGGACAGCTCTGTATAATCCTTCGGCAAATGGTCTGGTTGAAAGGGCCAATGGCACTATTAAGTCAGCCATACAATTGGCTTTGGCCAATGGTTTGAATTGGCAAGAGGTTGTGTCACAATACCTGGCTGCATATCGGAGAACACCTACCATGCTGACGGGTAGATCTCCATTTGAATTAATGAGGGGCAGGAAGGCAGGCACAATGTTGAGAACCTTGGCTATGGGGGGCGGTGGTCCATGCTATATGGATTTGCGAGAAATCCATCGCAGCATTTTAGAGCGGCAGCAGACTATGGGGTCCTCACAAATGAGTAGGAAGGAGTTGAACGTAAAGCCTGGGGATCAGGTGTACATAAAGAATCCTAGGCTAGTTCATAAAGGATACAGCACTTTTATGCCCTTAAGGAAGGTTGTTAAAGTTGGAAAAGGGTATGTGCACTTGGAGGATGGATCTGTGTGGAGTAAGAGGCGAGTGGTGGTGGATGGATGCAGACGTGTGGTCAGGGAAGGTGTGGAACATGAGGAGGAATCACAAGAAAATGCACTGGATTATAATCCTGTGGTTTCGCAACCCTTCGGGGGTGAACAGCAAGAGGGTGTACCACGTCCAGGTCCTGTTGATCCACAGGTCAATGTGGAATTTCAGTCTGCTATGGATCTGCAACATAATGAAGTTCAACAAAGGGGTCGTGTGGGTAGGAGCTGTGGACGACCCATAAGATTTAGGGATTATGTTTGTTAAGAGTGAAGCACATTTAATATTACCCATGCTACTTGTATGGATACAGCTTTAAAGTAAGTTGGAATATGACATGTCATGTGCTGTTGTTTTCTTTTTCCATGTTCGAAAAAAAAAAGAAATGGTGTTGGGTGACAACATTTTTATCCAAGGGAAGAGGATATGTTGTAATATGCATATGTATGGGCTCGCGCATAGGCACACTGGTGGAATGTTGATGCACGTTCAGCAATCAACATTCCACAGTGGCCGTTGAGCGAGGGGAGCCGGAGCTTGTGGCTGTGGGGTCTCGCCAATAAAGAAAGATAAATATAATTACCTGTGTTGGATAGATTTTGTCAGTAATCCTTTGCACTGCCCTTGTCATACTTTGTGGTCCTTCCAGAAATCCTGTTACTGATACCACTGTTCTCTCCTATTGTAGGTCCTTACGTCACCTAGCTGTATAGTCTTGCTTAGAAGGTATACCAAAGAAGAACTAGAGTAATTAACTGTCTCCACTCCATTTCGCCAGTACTAACCTGTTGTCTTTTTACTCCTACAGCATTGTGGTTTGGCGGTGTGCGTGTTCCCCGCTCTTTAATTTGGTTTACTCCTCTTTAATTTGGTTTACTCCTCTGTCTGTCCGTATCCTCCAGCAGAGGGGCGTATCATAGTAAAGGGTTCCCTCAAGTTGAGGAGGCCCAGGTTGAGGATGATCCTTGGCTTGCTTTGGAGGACCTCGGAATTCCTGCTGTCGGCCCTCCTTCTGCCACTTCCGGTTCCTTACTCAACGCCCCGGCTGGTGTGGTAACAGTCAGTCTTATGCTCCTGAGTGTCTCTCTCTTTCTCTCACTTCACAAGACTCACCCGGGCAGCAGCGCGGTGACCAGCGGTCTCTCCTGGTTATATGGGCCTGAGGTCAGGGTCTCGCCACCTGCCCCTCAGGCACCCTTGGGGCGGACACAGGTCCCAAGGAAACGAGCAATGTTCCAACTGCCAACAGCAGCATGCAAGATGCTTCCCTCTGACTCTCTGGAGACACGGCTCCCTAGCCACGCTGTAGCCGATCAGAAACACAGGGCCAGCGTCTCAGCATGCCGTTCTCCCCTGAGCTGTCGATCCTTCTGCTCTCTGCTCCTTTGCTTCACTGGTTCAAACAACATCCCCAGCTCGCTCATTCAGCTGTGCCCAACCACACCTTTTTATAGTTGGAAAAGCAGGCAAGTGGAGTCAGATGGAAGTGATAATTAGTGAATGCCTGACTTTGCCTGACACTATCAATGGGACAACTTGAGTTCTTTCTACAACCGGTTCCCCTTATACTCCCCATGTTATTCGTATGGGAAATCTTCACCACTCCCGGTTGCCTCTTCCTCGTCCCAGTGTTTGTTGGAAATGGGGAGGGGTGATTGTAGCGGTTTGGAAATACCCCATGAAAGGAGGGAAACGGTTTTGAGGTTGAATGGGAAAAGGGGGAATATCATGTTTCGCCCTTGGATGTTCTCTTCCCAATCCCCTGTGACCCTCCACTCAGGTGATCCTCCCTTGCTTGTCCACCCCCAGGGTCGGGATCCAAAAGCGATGGCCCTTCCCTGGCCACCTGGCTAGAGGATCCCGGGGGAGTAGGTGGGAGAACACAGTTCGGTTTCTCACAGGAATCGCAGACAATATTTATCCTTGCTCAGGAGACTTAGAGGGACATTGGTCACAGTGTGTTCACGTGGTGGCGGCAAGTGGAGTGTGCTCTCAAGGCTAGGCCATGGTGTGTGCTCCGGCCTGGAGACAAGACAGTCCAACAGAAAGACATTGCGGGTACCCAGCACCACACTCTGGGCTGTGTGCCCTTTTCCCAGCGTGTGGGAGGGTGACGCACAAGAACAATCTCCAGTTTTAGTTATTGGGGTGCCAGGCACCTTTACACGTTAACGGAAACACAGAGGCTCACCATCATTGTACATACACAGGCCACCCTAGCAACATATAAGACGCCATGGGAGACGACGATGGCGAACAGGCGGGTGGCGCTGCTCACCGTCAAAAAGGATAGCTCCCGCTGAGTGGATTTTACATAGTGGGAGCCCCAGCCAGCCTTGGGACTTAGTGAACCACATGGGTCAAAAATCCTGAACTCTACTTCGAGGCTGTTGAGATCAGTGAACGCTTGAAACGGTCAACCTTGCTGTATTCTGCAGGTCCTGCGGTCCAAACTTTATTTAAGACACTGCGACCTAGGGATTTGTTATATGCAGCTGCCCTTGAGCTCCTTCCTGAATGAGTATTTTATGCCCACGATCAACCGTGACTACGAGCGGTTCAGGCTGGGGCAGCAAGGAAGGAAGGAAGACTGAGACAGCCTGGACGCGTTCCATGGACGGTTGTGGCACATTGCACGATCCTGTGTGTTGGGAAACAATGAGGATGACCATATTAGGCAACAAATCCTCTTTGCCTGCAGCTCGGCCAAGCTGAGGAAGCAGGTCCTCAGACAGCCTGCTACAACATTGGCCAGAATTCTAGAGTTGGGACATTCCCAGGAGCTGGCAGAAGTAAGAGCGTCCGCCCTGGACGTGTCCATGCAGCGGGTGAAGCTGCAGGACGTTTGTCTTATAGGAAAATGGAAGGAAAGCAAGGCCTTCAAGAAAGGGTAGTGGCTGCGGAAGGATCCCGGCGTGGGAGGCGAAGTGGTATGGCCACAGTGTGGCTGGGGCCTGCCACATACATGCGAGTGTCCAGCCAAAGGACACACATGCAGGAGGTGCAGAAAGGAGTACCATTTTGCGAGAGTCTGTCAAGCCCCATTGCCAGCCGTCCCAGTCGCACCGGTACCAACCACGGCCTCCAGGGAGGATACTCGACAAGCAGCGGGAATGAGAGCGCCCAGACCATCCGTTGCTCAGTTGGTGTCACCAGAAGGAAGAGGCCCTGCATGGGAGGAAGATGAGGACGAGGATGTGTGCTTCCTATTTTTTGCCAGGGAAGTTGATCAGGGGCATCGCCAGCAAGCATTGAAGGACTGGAGCAAGATTCCACTGGTTGAGTAGTTTGACCATGGGATTTGGGATCGTCAGGTGACAGGACTGTTTGCCTCCTATAACGGAATGGGTGCACGGACTGTAATGCATTGAAGGTTGTAATGATTGCATACAGGCCTTGCCTGTCAGATGCACCCTTTCGCAGGCATTCTCCACCCTGCTCCTTCTAGAGCCCACAGAAATAAGGAATGTATGCTGTCCTCTGAGCCATCGCCCCTCTCTCTGCTACTCTCACCTCATTCCTGGTGAGGACAATAGTCGGGCAGAAATCCTTTATCCCACAGACCAGGATATGTGGACCTCAGTGAACCTACTGAGCTTCTCACAAAAAGTAATCTTTGGATGTACACTGAAAGCACTCTGATACATCAGGTACATAAGCAAGAAAAATAGCAGGCAGTGACCAACTGTAGCATGCCTGTCTCGGAGGTCACGGATAAAAACTTGTTGGATCCCCAGAGTAAGTGCTCCTTTTAAATGAGCCAGGACTAGGAGGTGTAAACAAAAAAGGGAAATGCATAAGCAAGTTTAGTAGTGTCTGTCAATGGATGCAGGTATCATCCTGGAAAAAAAATAGGACATGGGTAGGAACGTGGATGTAATGAGGAGCTGTCGGCTAGTTTTCTCAGAAATCTGTATAGCTTGATTTCAAATTCTATACACTTTTTTTTATGTTCTTTAAGTATGGCTCAGCGCCCTTCAATGAAGTGCCTTCTTTGAGGCTAGTGGATGGAACTAGGGGGCTCCTGGTGGCTGGCAATGACCACATCTTTCTCACACTAGCATGATCTGAATGACATAAGGCCTAGTAAGATAGTTTGTCATGTCCTCCCTCTGCCTTCCCTCTCTTCTCTTGCCACGCCTAGAAATACTTGTGTACAGGCGTGTTTTAAATTACATATTTTACCACTATTTAATACAGGCCCCAGAGGAGGTACGTGCAGAGTCCCCCAGTCCATCAATAACATTCTTGGTGTTCCACACAATGCTAATCCCAAACATCATGAGAAGCGTGAAGATAGACCACAATATATGTACCCTAGAAGGATAGCATAAGAAGGTTATGCAGACGGTCTGCAATATCTGGATCCAGCAGAATGCCAGACAATGAGCATGCTGTTCATGTGGCCGCCATCCTCGTACTGGGTAAAAGCGAGGCATGTGCTTTTTAAAGGCAACAGAATGTTACGTTATTGAGATTTATACCATGCACCGTGGGCATTTTCATGGTCTCCAGGCGCTGAGATCTAAAAAGGAACGAGGGTTAGGGGAGGCTTAGTTAGTGGGACGGAGAGAGAGAGAGAGCACAGGAATGCTTTTACTATGCTGTTGGTAGCTTCAGTTTGAAACAAGTCACTATTTGTTGGGTTTGTTTCTAGGTAGGATGGGTTTGATGTTCTTTGGTGCTTGGGCCAACATGGGATTGCTAGTGTGTCAGTGGTCTCGTGTTGGAGATTTAGTGTGTTCTGATTGAGTGGGGTGTCAAGCTTGCTGTATGATTTCTAGTCTCTGCTGTAGAGGTATGTGTGTGTTGTATTCAGTAGTGGAGTGCTGTGTTGGTAAGAATATGGAGCGTTTTAGTAGGATGGGTGGTTATAAGGTCTGAGTGTTCTTGTTGGTTACATTGATTTGTTTATGTTGTAGTTTCAATTTGTGAGATTGTTGTCTTTCCATAAGGCCTGTCCAGTTCGATTAAGTCAGTTTACATGATGCCGTGATTTGTGATTACTCTCCTTGGGTCTCCGTAGCCTGTTTTCTCTTTGATAGTACTTCCTGCTTAGTTTTTGAGTTAAAGAGCCATGTTTTTAGAGGTTTCCTAAATATCAGGTGTTCTTCTGTTGTACATACTTCATTGGGAGTGAGTTCCAGAGTTTAGTTGAGAGGCATGAATAGGCTCATCTGCCATATTTCAGTTTTGAATATTGTTTTGTTTCGAGGAGTGAATGTTATTGCAGGATCTCGGGGTTTGTTTCCGTCCATAGATTGAGGTTTTTTTCTTGGAAGAATTCCTCTCCATGGCCATAAATTGCTTGGTCTTTTGATGAGGGTTACATGGTGACTGTTATGAAGGCTGCTGAACGGTCTAGATATCGGTGCTGAGGTTATGTTGGAGACAGCCAGGTCATCCCAGGTTGATAGCAGTGCTGCTTTCGTTCCTCTCATAGGTCTGAAGCCGACTTGTTGTTCTAGTAGCTGGTTGCTTTCTACATTCTTTCTAAGCACAGCTCAGTCTGGCAGTCCAGGGACATTGTAGGAGCTTGTTCACAACTGCGAGCCATCAGAGTCAGGATGGTAAAGACCCAAAGGCTCTTAGTCTCGAAGCACAGCATGAACAGTCCTGTACAACTTTAAGCTCTCCCCTTTTGCTGCACAGCAGGCAAAACCTCTTGAATACTAACAAAAGCGACCTTGTAACCGGAATTAGGCTTCTTTTTGTGCCCTGTATAGGTGCTGTCTTGTGAGACACTGTTTCCCTTTGCCCTTGTCTAACTTAATTGGGGTACCTGTGGTCAAGCCAATAAGAAGTTGGGTTACCCATATGAATGGGCTGCTGAGAGAGGGCGGCTCTTTCAAATCGCTTATATGTTGTAGACTATTCCTTGAGAAAATGAATGGTTTTCAACACTTTGCCTTCAGTCATTTACTGAGAATGTGTATGTCGCCCTCAAAACCTAAACCGAAATACAATGACATTGCAAGTCTTTCCTGCAAGTGCCTGCTCTCGTTTGATTCTCTATACGGTGTAGAACATTTCAAATTTTCACAGTGGAGGGCAAAATGGCAGTACTACATAAGCCTTCTCTGGCGCTTACAAAGATGGACTTGGATTCCAGCTTTTCAACGTTCTATACAAGGTTGCAGAGTGATTTTAAAGCAGAAATTGCCACACTGTGGCAGGCGCTCTCCTCGCCTACCTCCTCCATCAGGGTTGAAGTAAGAGACTTTGAAGAAATCTTAAATGCCACTGAGACATCGACAGTTGCTGCCTCCGTTCTCCAGTTTCCCTAGAGGCACAAGTGAATACAGCACAAAAACAATCCTCCTTCTTAATGGCAAAAAGTGAAGTTGCAGTAAATCATGCCCGCATGGATGACATGCTAATTTACTGGTTAATTTTTCTAACTTTTCCATCTAAAAGGAATCTTTTTGATATGGTATTGTTGTGTTGGTGGAGTGATTACTATTTTGGCCAATAGTGTTGTCCATTGGGGGTACTGGCTGAGGAGTCTCTTGTGCACATCTGGTATTTCAGATGAGTACTGGCCAATCACATTGGTCCCCCACACCAAAAACACAGCTGAACACACTTACTAACCTGACAAACACAGACGTGTGCCCTTGCAGGGATGAAACAGACTGGGCCTGAAAAGGGTGTAGGAATTGTGAGTACAGAGAGCGCAGAGGTGTTTGTAGCATGAATTTGTGGAGAGGAGGAACGTTAAGAGGGAGAGTGTGTAAAGAAATTAACAGAGTGGGAAGGCAGAGAAAAAAAGCAGAGGAGGTATGATAGAGAAGAGTGGAATTGACAGAAAAAAGCACAGTGTTGAACGAGTTGAGCGTGGAATTGGTGACGTGTGTAGTTGAGTGAGGGAGAAACCAGAATGGAGGTGGAGAAGTGATCAAGAGGCACAGAGAGGGAACACATGGAAGAAGGTGACTAGAAGAGACAGAATCTGTAAGAAGGTAAAGAGAAAAGCAAGACGTTGGGGATTAGGAAAGAGTATGATGGAAATGAAGAGGAGACTTAGAGGGGTGCACAGAGAATGTAGAATTATTAAAGATGCGCAAGGAGGTGTCAGAAAGGAAGGAGCAATGAAGAGTGAAGTTGAAGGATGTTCAGTGGAATGGCGAGGGAACCCTGAGAAGGGGAAAGAGGGAGGGAATACAGAAAGCAAGAGAAAGGAGATGTTGGAGTAGAAGGGGAAAGGAGGAAAGCCACCAGTAGGCCCAATCGTACCGTGATAGAGAAAGTGGAAGGCATGTAAGAAAAACTTGCTGAGCTAGGCCCCCACCACTGTTCGGGGGAAAGAAGCTTGTTTATCCGAAGGGCCAACAACAGTACAAGAGTCTTATGCCCAGCCTTCCACCAATATGACCCAAACTACCAGTGATGGTGGTTCGAGGTATTCCATGAGGCCAGCCAGGAGCAACGCAACATCCAGACAGCACCACACCAAGCCAAAAAAGTAGAAGGAAAGAATTGTCGGGTGCTTAAAAGGTAATGCTCAAAAATTTCAAATAACAAAATACCGAGGCTTAAAAAGGAATTTTTTTTTGTCGAATATATTTCATCTTTTTGCACCTTTTTGGCAAATGAATAGATAGGGAGTGGGGTAAGGGAGTAGATTAGGATGGGGGGAATGTTGGGGTGGCCGTGGCGGGTCTGCCCCTGCATGTCTTTAAAAAGAAAGTGCAAAAAAAGTTGAACAATTTGAATAGAAAAAACTCTGCCTTTTCAGCCCTAGTATTTTTTTTTATTTCAAATATTCACAAAGATCAGCTTAAAACTCCAGAGACTGTGACAGTTATCCTGTGCGAGGTGGATTTGCTCACTGGGGAATGACTGAGGCATGGCCCTGAAAGAGCTGCTCCATTTGTATATACAGCCGAGCTCCACTGCGTGGGGTAATCTGACCAAATTTCCAATTTTGTTTATTTATTGAATTGCTAGAGGGCCTTCGCCAAGGCATTTTACAATATTAATGAACTGGTACAAAAGTTGAAATGAGGACAGTTTAAATAAGACAGAAAGAACCAGAGAGTGATAAGACATAAGGAAAACCAGCAAGAAAGACATGGGAATGAAAATCCAGAATACTGACCAGGTGAAGGTCCAAACTACATAATATGCAAAAAGTTGTAGGACAAGCAAGCCGCTCCCAACTAAGTGGGAGAAAGCAACATTAAAACAAAGTCGTAGCCAGAAAAAAAAGAAACCCGGTCAAATCATGTGCAAAAATTCAAAACACAGAGAATGCACAGTACACTAGTAGAGGGGAAAGGCCATAATTGTACCGACTCTGTAAAGAATCCCCCAAAAAAGTAGCCAGCCTAGAGAATGACCCAGCCCACAAGTAATAGTTTGTTTCCAATTAACAAGACCTTGGCTTTAAGTGGTCTGTTGATCCCATTTCTGTGAAATTCCTCATTAACTGCTTGGCATCTCCTTTTTGCTTTGGGCAAGCACAGTATGATGAGAGTGTTTTTGATAACTTGTTGGTTGAGGCATCTGTGGGAGCGCCTTGTTTGGGAATGACTTTCTGTTGTCATCTCTGAGGACTTTGAGAGTGCCGATGTTGATATGAATTCGGAATTGGACCTACTCCGCTTCAATTTTTTGTCCACTAGCCTTGAATATTACCAGTATTTTAAGGGGTTCGAGGAATCCTGCGGATCCCCCCGTAAAGCCGCCTCCCAGGTGGCCATTGAAAGGCAGACTCTTCCTGATCTTGACCTTGGGGGGTGGTGTAATGCGGGAGGATCCCCTGGGAGGAGACAAGGTCCTGGGTGGTGAGGTGATTGCGCAAGATCAGACACTGATTGCTTGAGCGAACAATGCTGGCAACAGTATCCTTAAACAATCACTCGCGTGCGAGAAAAGCGATGGGAAGTTGACCATTGATTGCCATGCAATGGAGCACTTGAAATGTAGCGATTGCATATAACTGAATGTCATTTCTTTCAATCGGGTAAGAAAGAAATGCAGTGAATCTTAATTGTGTGGAAAACATGTAAAGAAGTGGTCGCGTGAATAAAGCTTCTCAGAGGAAGAGTGACCTCTGAGTTTTTACTAAAGCAATTAAATAGCTAACAATAGAAGTCGAAGTCTTCTTACAAGTTGGAAAGAGCAAGCATTGCTCAAGCCAAGAGTGAATAACATGTCTCCACAATTACGCGAGTGAAACCAGCCTTTCTCAAAGCCAAGAAATGGTGCAAGTATTGTCTTGCTTAGTTTTTTATAATGTGCTTAATACCGAAGAAGTTTCTAAGAGCAGACACGGGATTCAAACCTGTGTTGCTCTGCGTCGTTTTGCTTCCAAGACGGGCACGTTGCCACTGAGCTATAGTACTTAAGTTGGAAGGATAGCTCAGGGGCAACAAGTTTGTCTTGGAAGCAAGACAACACATAGCAACACAGGTTTGAATCCCGGTCTTGCGCTTGGAAACTGATCTCCGGTATTACGCACATTTTATAAAAGAGCAATTATATTTTGTATGCACATAACCGAACATCAGCATTGCCCAAGCCAAGAGTGTGCAAGCATTACCTGAAGCCAAGAGAGAGTGGCAACAAGGCTTCTGAGTAAATTATCATGGCTGGCAGAATACAAAGAGGCAAAAGCAAGTTTGGGGAAAGGGATGCTTGCAGCTTGTGATTATTCTTTAAAAGCTGATACAACCTACATTGCCAAAGTCAATAGGAGAAAGAGAAATATAGTCTAAAGGAAATTTTGGGTTGTTGCAGACAGACAAGAGTGACAAATAGGCTGCCCTTCTGGAAAGTGAATGTTCAGAAGAAGAGTGCCGTACTTGAAAGCGTTAAATGAATCTCATCTTGCATACAAAGTTCTTCATAGTCATAAAGAAGCAGACTGTTCAAGCTGTTGTAATATTTTTGTTTTCAGTGAATTCGAAACATCATAGGCACAGTTGAACGTGGAACATTATGGTACAGGCGAGTAGACCGACATGGTGAAATCTTGCAGAAGTTACCCTGATGAGAGTGGTTCTGGTGGAAGTAGAAGTGCTGTGAAGTCATCCTGACAAAGATGGCTGTGTTTATTAACTTTACTAGAAGCTGTGTTTCATTTACCTTATCAGAAGTTGTCTATTTTGAGCATATCAAAACTGTGTTTCTTCTTTGACCTGTATAAATTGTGGTAAAGCATCTTGGTCGGAAATACCACTGATGCTATTGGATGAAGTGGAAAGTCATTATTCAAGCAAGAAGAGACGCTCTTCTACTGTTTTAACTTTGGTTAATAGACCTTTCTTTTGACACATGGAAGGAACCAAGTACTGAATTAAGACTTTCTTTTTACCAACTCTGATTTCCTTGTTTCTTTTTGTTGAAAATTGGAACTGAATTTACCTTGAAACCTGGGGAAGGGGAGTTCACCCAGGTTACCAAGAGAAGACTGTGATTATCATTGTTGATGTTGTTGTGAATTGTCATATATTATTTATGTATGTTTAAGTGTGATGGCCTGATATCCATTGTTCGTTTTTTCCTTTAGTGTTGCTAGGCAGGGAAATCCTTGTCGGAGTAGGGGTAGTGAGGCATTTGTTGAAACTTATAGATTAATAAAATGTTAAACTTTGAGAACTTATCCAAAAGTTGCCAGCCTCACATTTCTGACTACTCACAGTGGTAGTTTGTTTTTCACTGTTTGAGTGCACTGAACATTCTTTTGGAGGGTAAATATAGCAAATTTAACAAACCCATGGTTAATTGGGCAGTGCTTTCCATAAAAGGGTAGGGTACTGCACACTGCGTAGGTGTTCAAGACAAATGACTTACTAACAAAAGTAAAACTCCTGGAGTGCAGAATGATCGTTACAGCTACTTACAGGCAACATTTTCAATCCTAAGGTCAGGACTGCATGGCCTGTGCGAAGACTGGAAGTGGCAAGACTGCTGCTTTTGTGCTCCCAATCCTCCAGAAGCTTTCAGAGGATCCGTATGGGATATTCTGTCTTGTGCTCACGCCAACCAGGTAAGTCCTAAAAGTTGAAACGTATTCACAATAGCAAATTAACATGAGGTGCCATTCATTGACAGTTGGCTATTTCCAACTCTTATTCCTTACACATTTCTAATTTTTTCTGCGTGTTGGAGTCTTGCAAAAGGGGAAGGTTGAGAATAGACCTACGCTAGTAGCAGTATGTTTTGTTGGGTACTCACTTCTCATCTCTCCCCTCCATCATCAGTCTTTGCTGATGACGAGGGACACACTGCCTTCCCTTTTTATGAATTTATTTATTGAATGGGTTTAATGCATGATGTGTTTCTCTGAGACTGTTACAGAGCCATTGCCTTTTAGGCACATGTAAAAATGCTTATTTTGCTATCTGAACTTTGGTGATTGTCATCTATTGATTATGTTGCCACAGGTCTGAAGGAGAACCAGTAGCAGTGTTGTCTAATTCGTGGTGCCAGGTCCATCAGCATGTGGCTGGTAGTGGTGGGGATGGTACAGGACTAGTTGGCACAGGGGAAAAGCTGGCGCCTCAGTTTACTTGTCTACAATAACTATGAGCACTTTACAGTGGCCTAGCTGTTGGAATTGGGGTTTTGTGGAAATTGGCATTTAAACCCTTATAATTCTTTACACAAGATGGGAAAAGCAAAGTGAGACCTCTGCTACCCAAGTTCTGCTTTCTTCTCTTTAGAGCTGTGATAGTGATGTCTGTCTGTCGCATGAATTACTTCACCACGCCTTCCCACAATCGCCATGCCTTCTGTTAAGATGGGTTTTCAGTATCTACCCTGTGGGAGATTTCTGAGAAACCACTGCAGTTGAAGAGCAGGGAAATTCACACGGAGGTCTACCCAAACTCTTATCAGTAAAAGCATGGACTGAGCAGTACAGCAGAATTCAGAAGCACAGTCAACAAGACTGCAAACCACATTTTTACTGAGACTTGCGGGAAACCTGGGTTGGGTGAAATGGTGCTGCGTCCATTTCATCAGGCGCAGCCTAAGCACCAGACAATCTCTGTGTTCGACACCTTACGACATTCAGCCCTGTGAGCATAACCGAGACTACTGGATAAAGCGCACACCGGTGCTCCGCAGATCCCAGAAAGCGACATACGAGTGCGAGTGGCTGTCTAGGGCCTCAATGAGTTCCCACAGAATAACTCGCAACAATTCAGCTTAGACAGTATGTATAAAACACAATTCATTAGGCCTTTGCGAACACACTAAGAAATTAAACTAGCAGGTAGTATTATCACATAAAGCCATATATCACACATATATACATTCCGAGTAGGTTCACTTACAATGCATCATTCGATCATTTAAACCAGGTAAGTATTCAGATGCATCTATTAGCACAATTCTCTTTAATTAAGAAGTCCAACCCTATGCTGCATGCTGCCTAGTGCCCAAAAGTTAGAGGTTCCAATACAGGTTTCACGAGGGAGGATAATCTCTAAAAGGATGCAATGGGCTTGTGGTGGTGATTTCAAACAGTGGTATATGTATTTGTCCAAAGACAGGCAAGTTCTACTCTCTCTTCCAGTCTCAAGGCTAGCCTAGGGGGTTGGATACTTAAGCCAGGTTTGATGACCAAAGGTATGTAAAGAGCGAGTTAGGCGACAAAGGGCTTTGCACCCAATGTTATCCTAGGGCGGACGCGGGCAGTGGGAGGACAGGAACAGTTGCGTTTACTTACACCCCTTACATTTGATTTTCCCAGATGACATGATGGCTCGTCTGGGGGTCGCTGGGGACACAATTTTCCGCCCTTTGTTCGGGGGAGGCGTGCCCAGAGGTTGCAGGTTCAATTCCTTCATCCAGTCTGTTCCAACTTCAAAATGCAACACTCTACGATGAAGAATGCAGACTTTCCATGGTGCAGATTCCTCCAGGACGCCTCCCAGACGAGTTCCAGCAATGGTCACCCTTAGCAGGCGACGACAGGTGATCTTCCAGTCACGATCACAGAAGCAGCTCCAGGAAAGGTTCTCTTGATGCTAGGAAGCTGAAATGTCGGGTCGCGAGAAAGCAGCTTTTGGCATAAGCTGGCGATCACCAAAGTTCCAGAATTGAATGCAGAACAGCGACATCTCTGGCGGGTTATGCCACGAGGGTGCTGGTTAATCCACCTTGCAGTCCTTGGACACTTCCAAAGGCTCTAGGGGCTTGCAACCTGGAAGGCATCGGGACTAGTTGGTGCCACTAGTCCAGGGGCTGAAACACCAATGAGTCTTCTGAGATCTTGCAAAGGAGCAGGACTTCATCGGGCCAGTGACTGGTGAGGAGGCTGGTCCACTGCAGAAACACCAAAGTGTAAGAGTAAAATAGAGTAGAATGTGTAAAAATGTGACTGCTGCCACAAGCATGTCTTGGGCACATATAAAAAGCGACCAAAAAGATCAAAAGTTATGGGGATACTAAGTATTCCCATTGCACTGCACTGCAAGGTGCTGTGTGGAATTGCCAAAATACAATACAAAGAAAAACAAAGTTTCTCATTACTGATAGTCTGAAGTATAGGTCTGTTTCCCCATAACAATGAGGGGAAGAGAAGCTGAAGGTTTTACTTCCCTTCAAAAAGTCAGGACAGGCCGGGGAAGTGTTGGTCAAGGCAGGGTACCCTGGAGGAAAACTAGATGGTGATGCGCACAATGGGGCACCTTTCAACAATATTAGGGCACAAGTGTGGGACGCACTGCGACAGGCGTACCCCGATACACCAGACTTAGAATCCATAATGCAGTACACCATGAGGGACGATGAAGATGCCGCTTAGTACACTTTAAAAGTGCAGGAGATGTGGCGAGCGGAGACTGGTGACCAGTGGGACTGATCCGTTCCTCCTTTTTTTATTTTGTTTTTAAAAGGGGATTGCCCAAGGAAGTTCAGAAAGTGCTTGATAAGATAGTGGGCATAGAAGCGAAGGGGTGAGCCGAGATTGAGACTATAATACACGATTGCAGAAGGATTAAAGAACGAGAAAAGGAAACTGCTCCAAGGTTGCAGGCAGAGGAAGCAAAACTAGTACAAAAGAAGTTTGATAAGATAGCAGTGGAAGGAGCAGTTTATGGCAAACTCGGAGGCTAATTCAGCGCAGCAGGCTGCAGCACCCGCAGATGTAAGGATAGCAGCGTTTTGGCCAGGTGGAGTGAAGTGGGGGGGTCGAACCCCCACATCACTATCCTGAGTGGCACCAAGGATGTCAGCAGTGGGGGAGTGGAGGGTTTTAAGGGAGCAGAGAGGGGGGGGCGGTTCGGTGGGATGGGACCCATAGGTAGTATGGGACATTCTCGGTGTTGGAGCTGTGGGAAATGGGGACATTTTGCAAGAGTGCAGAAGCAGGCAGGGAGCAGGGTATTCAACCTGCCCCAACCCTGCCGCATCTGCCTATGTTCCCCTCCATACGTTATGAAATACATCAGGCCTACCCCCAGTTGCCCCAAACCCACCACAAATGCAGGCCCGCGCGACGTCTAGTGCGCAACACGAAGAGGACCAGCAGAATAGCTTGTACAGAGGCCAGATGCCCACATCCATTGCAGTGCCGAATGGAACGGTAGCATCTTACCAAGGGGTCAGTGTGATGGAAGGAAACCCCTTCACATTCCTGTGTACTAATACATATCCTGATTAGGACAGCCCACCGAAAGCCCCTGCGTGCCCAGTCCTGTCCATAACTACCCACCCCAAGGCATAAATTAGTTTTCAAAAATTGATAACAGAGTTTGCTAATTACATTTTTCTTGATTAGCAATTTTGTACTAATGTTTTTAATGTCACCAGAAGATACTTGCGCCCAAGATGTAAAGTTAGCAACAATACAGCAGTCTTGTATACCGCTGAAGATAGATATTAGTGAGATAAATCAGGCCTTGCAAATTCTTTCTGTAAAATGGTGCACATCACCACAAACCCACTTTGGTTTGGCACACCGCTGCAACCCAGAGGCCAGCCATGCACAGTGAAAGTAAAGTTTAAATAAAAGTTTCCAACATCCCCAGCAAATGGTACTGGCCCTTCTTAGAATCTTCTTGACTATGCGAGTGGGCAAAAATACTTTGCGAGCCCTGGATGAGTGTCTATCTGTAAAAAGGTTAGCTGCATGAACGGACACAAATAAAAAGATAAGATAAAATGGCTCTAAATACAGTTTGGCCAGCTGTCTCTACTGCAGGTGCAAATATATAATGCAAACATAATCATAGAGCAAAGTGAGCTCTGGAGACCAACTACAATGTACAGTTTTGTAGTACGTCTGCACATGTACAGACAGGATGGAAACTACTTTAAGTAGATATCAAGTTAGCTTTGTGTATTCATTATGTAAAAGACTAAGCAAAGTGGATGGCATAGCAGGCAGAGAACTGGTCAAACTAGGTAGAATATTGTAGTTTCCGGCCATCTCACTTTCAGGGAAATGGTTATAAACCAACACGGTAAGATAGAATGTCAAGGAGTGTGGGATCAGCTCATGGGTTGAGCACCAGTTGCAAGCTGTATGTAACCAGCAGGCCACAGGACTAGGTTTGCCATCAAATCATTTGGCTGCATGGTCATGTACATTTTCAAAGGTGTCCACTCGCAATATGATGCATCTTTCCCAACAAAATGAAATCTAGTTGACACTGAGATTTAGATACACTTCACTGTAAAGCATGAAGGCAATGCAGTGTTTTACAGTAGTAATACTGTAATTATGCATTATGTAACCCATTACATTTTTAGAAAAGGAATTGAAAGCCTTTAAAAAAAATATCTAACAAATACTGGTCTTTGTCAGACAGGATACAGTTAGCTTAATAACAGTATTACCCCGAGTATGTCTGGTTTGCAATTAATTGAAAAATAAAAATAAAATGTGCATCGCCTTTTGCCTCCCACACAGGCCTTTTGGCACATGAGTGAAGGGGATGATTACTGCTGCTCTCTCTCTCCATTAACCCCTTTGAACTTGCAGTGAACAGATAAGAGGGTGGCGAGAGCTCTGAAGACAAGAAAAGAATGCAGGGTGAGCTGTGCTTTCATTGAACAGGGTAACTTAAATAGCTAACTTTGCTACACAAGTGCCAATTTAATTAACAAACCTACAGAATTGCATAGCATATTGCTGCGCGACACTGCTTATTTTAATGCCTTGCACCCTGACGCGGAACCCTTGGTGGGTGCTGATAGGTAATAAGCAATTCATTTTGGTCGATACAGGTGCCACTTAATCATGCCTCAGTGAAAGAAACTTCCCGCTATCCGCTGAAACGCTTGACCACAAGGATTCTCTGGGACTATCGCGATTGTACCCTACACAGAAGAGGTAGCTATTAAAATAGGGAGGGAGAGTGGTCTGTACACCCTTACTATAGTCAGTTGCCTCCCCTATAAACCTGTTGGATGGGATTTGTTGAGCAAGCTGAACATGACCATTCCCTTTACGGACCGCAGGGTGGTATGCGCCATTCTGGCATGTGTGCCTTAAGGGCAATGGTCCTCATTCAGGCCTGAGGAGAGGTGATGTTCCGCGGCATCCCCTTAGACCCAGGCATGTTTTTCTATGGAATAACAGTATTGCTTGATGCAGTGCCCCGGATTGGAAGGCGTGTTGGCGGTTACCATCAAATTTCATTTTCTGACCCGTGCTAACCCCAGAGCTTGTGTCTGGTACAATACTGTCCTTCGATTTGCCGGGCCTGGTTGTGTTGGACAAAAGGATTGTTGTGGTTGTGACAGATACTCATGGATGCGAGTGGCGATCGGGGCTGTGTATTGACCCAACGGTGCCCTTCAAGGAAGTGACAGATGCAGAGTTGTTTGAAGGTTGGGATGATGATGGAGAAATTGTGTTAGCAAGCTGTATCCCTTGTGACATTATGGTACAGTACCAGAGTGCAATGATCCTTGATGGCCCTTGACACCCCAGCCCCATTTACTGAGAGTGACTAGGAGCAAGTACCAGAAAGGTTATGGACAACTAACGCCCACGATGTAGAGCTTTTGCTGGGGGTGGCGGCAGTTAGAATAACACTGAAGCCAGGTGCAGTGTTGCCCCGAGCTAAGCAGTACCCGCTGTCCAAAGAAGCGGAGAAAGGCATACGGGATACTATTGTGGCACTCCTGAATCGGGGAATAATAGTGCCCTCTACCTCCCCATGTAACGCAGCAATCTATCCGATTAAAAAAGGCAAAATGGGTGAGTTGGAGGATGATCCAGGACCTTCGTCCTCTAAACGACATTGTCTACACAGAATGTCCTGTAGTTCCAATCCTGCAATGATACTATGCAGCATCCCTAAGGAGGGGACCAACTTCACTGTGGTAGATCTTAAAAATGCCTTCTTCTCCATACCCCTGCACCCTGATTCGCAGTACCTCGCAGCATATACACATGGGGAATTCATTTCGAGCACATGAGTTTGCCGCAGGGCTACTGCGAGTCCCCCAGCATCTTCAACAGGCTCTTACATGCTGACTTAGGCAACATCCAAGTGCCCAGTACTATCATTCAGTATGTTGACGATTTGCTGGTGTGTAGCAACCGTGAACAGCAGTGCAGGAAGGATTCCATCACCCTCTTACAGCTGCTGACGTACATGGGGGACAAGGTAGATAAGGCAAAACTGCAATATTGCCTCCAAGAAATGTTAGATTTGGGCCAGTTGATATCTGTCCATGGGAACAAATTATACCCGATTGTGCCGCTTCAGTGCTTAGCACTCCCCAGCCCAAAACTGTTAGAGATGCAACAATTCCTAGGGCTGTGTAATTACTGTAGGGCATGGATCCTAGACTATGCTGCGTACAAGAGGCCCAAAAGAATGACCATAAGATTGCATGGGCGGAGTACATGCTCACCAATTTTAATGCTCTAAAGGAAGTGATCTCCACAGCCCCACTGCTGGCCACCCCTCATTACACAAATGGCCAATTGATGACTGCAGTACTGACACAAAAGGGCACAATGGGCCACTAGCCATTGGCCTACTACAGTGGACTGCTAGATTATGTAATGCAGGGCCAATTGCCATGCAAACAAGCACTTGCTGCAGCTGCATTGACGATTGACTAGAGCTCCACAAATGTTATGGGGTGCTCTGAGACACTGTACATGGAGCAGCAGTGTTTGCCATTTTGGAGCGGTCCAAATCAACTTTGACCACGTAGCTGGCATCCGTGTATGAAATCATCCTTTCTAGTCCTAACATTCATATTGTGAGGTCTAAAACTGTAAATCCTGCCACTTTTCTAACAGAGCTGTGCACCGAGGAAGACCTGATAGCACATGATTGTGCGTCATTTGCCCACTTTAAAGGGTTGGGGGACTTTTCATTGATGGGTCAGCAACTATCGACCGGAGCTCAGGTTTCAGGCATACTGGGGCAGCAGTAGTACAGCTGGAGGTAATGGTGCAGAAGAGATTACCTATGCACTATTCGGCCCAAGCAGCAGAACTTATAGCGCTTATCAAGGCGCTTTTAGCATCTCAAGGGTGCTGTGTCTTCATCTAGTCTGATTCGACATACGTCACCACCATGGTACGCTCAGGCCTGGCACGGTGGAAAAGGAGGGGATTTAGGAGAGCTGACGGGTCCCTGGTACAACATGCAGCACTGTTATACAAACTAATTGACACAGTAGCCAAACCATCCTTGACAGCAGTGGTGAAATGTATCATCCATACTAATGATACAGAAGAGGTCTCACTCTGTAATGCTGCCACGGATGCATTTGCTATGTAAGCTGAGTATTTACCGGTGGCGAGTGTTTCTGGGTACCCAGTGGTAGCGCAGAGCAGGGAACAATTGTCAGACTCCAATTACTTACTGATTGCACAACTAATAGAATTGCAGGAACAAGCCCCACAGGGTCAGAAAGAATTGTGGTTAAAGAGGGGATGTAAGCAATCCTCTACAGATGTATTGTCACGACAGGAAACATCGGGCAAAGCAGTTATGCCATAAATGTGGCTGCTGGTCACGTTTGACCAGCTGCATCACCCTTCCCATGTATCCAAGCAACACATCGCTGCAGATATACAGGAGGACTGGTTTGTCCCCAATCTGCAGGAGGCAATAACTGAAATGGTCATCAACTGTACCACGTGTGAGTTGCGATACTGGTCTCAAGTTACGAACTATCCGAGGTACACTGCCCCGACCCTACTGGGCCATTTTGCGAGTTGCACATCGACTATGCAGACATGGGCGAAGGTGTAACGGATCCTGCTACCTGATAGTGTTTGTGTGTTCTTTCTCACGGTGGGTGGAGGCTGGTGCTTTTCACACCCTGATGCGAAATGTGTGTTCACATTTTTAGTGCGAGAGGGGCTTGTGTGATGTTTTAGTCCGATAATGGCACACACACCTTCAATTAGCTTTTTGAGGAAGTAACCGCAATATTACCCATCAAGCATCGGATGTGTACAACTTACCACCCACAGGCCAACAGAATTGTGGAGAGGATCAATGGTCCTCTCAAGAGTAAACTTTCCAAGCTTTGCACCACCCTAAAAAAGGAATTGGCTGCACTGCCTGCCTCTTGCTTTGTTCAGCATGCACACGCAGCCCTCTAAGTATCATTTATTGCCCCATGAGGTGGTAACGGGGCGCCAGATGCACACGCCTCTATGTCCATTCTAAGAGATGAATTTCGTTGCTACTTGTGTCCCCTAACAAAAGCCATAAAATTGATCTCTCAACAGATTGCGCTGCCAAGGAATGAAGAGACAACCAGCGCTGCATCTGATACTACACCCACGTAGCCTTCTCTTCGGCTTTTCCCTGGCAATCACAAAAGGTTGTCATCCGGTGGAACGAGCCTAGATATAACGGCACCTTTTGAAGTTGTTTATGCTATTCCTCTTGCAGTAAATGTTTTTGAATTACGGTACTGGGTGCATTTATCTGATGTTCGCAAGGCATCTCAGGCCAAAGTCCCCGCCCAAACTCAGTAGACTACTAAACTGTACACGTTCAGTTTCTGCCAAGTAATACCCCCTTCTCCAGGTAAAAATTCTATAGAACATCGGTCAGCTGCAGATTGACTGCTGGCGTCTCCCCAATGTGTTTTTCACTGTACAACAAAAAAATAGGGTCCTACAACAAGCATACCTCTGTGACAAATAAAAATGCTGCTAAGCATTGTTTGCACTGTGAGCTCTCTCACCCCACCCTTTCTTTCTCTCCCTATTGTTTCTCTTTCAGTAATTTACTTTGCAATGGATGCACAAGCGTCCAACAACTACATTTATAAAAAAGCAGCGCTCCTGTTTTCAGAAAGATTCTCTTGTAACTGTGTTTTCCCCCACATACATATGTGCAATGCGTTGAGCAGATGGTTTATTTGCTATTTCTATGTTTGGACTAGGAATTTATTTAGGATGTAGTTTTATATGGAGTAGTGATATAAAGAGGGGGGATTTGAAATGCAAATGATTGTTTACTAATGGCTCTGTGGGATGTTCAACACATGACCATGTTACAAATCCAATTACAAATATAATTGTCACAAATAAAACTGCAGCTGCAGTCCATGATAAACAGCTTGATGCATTTCTCAATGGTACTCTTGTCACCCAGAAACGTGTAGGGAGAGTTGCAGATATGCTCATGTTATCGTTATTTCCTAATGTGTTCTCTAACAGAAGTGTAAATGACAAATTAGAAGGATTAAATATCAATACCAAGGGCTTGGATCAGACACAATAGAGGATGTGCACCATCCAGAGTGAAGTAATAGCTGGTATGCAGGCTTGAGCTCAGTGGGGAAAACGAAAATGGAAGTGGTTATTTATTTATTTGTATTTGTAGCGCGCACAAACAGCCCGCAGACATCGAGGCGCTGAATCAGAACTTAAGGAGGCTTACTTAAGGGTTACAAAGAAGCCGCCCCAGAAAGAAGTTATTTACATTTAGGAAGTTACATGTTACAGTATATTGCAGGTTCTAACACATCAAACAAAAAGGTTGGTCTTGATGGCTTTACGGAAGACAGTGTGGGATTCAATGGCTCTGAGGTGGGGAGGGAGAGCATTCCAAAGGGTGGAGGCAACTGATGGGAAGCTAGAGCCGCCCGCTCAAACTTTGTGTGCCCTGGGGACAGACAGGAGGTTTGAGTGCTGTGATCTAGATGGTTTGTGAGTGGAAGGTTTGGTAATCCTACGTGTTTGGTAAGGAGGAGCAAGGTCATGGAGACATTTGAGAGTCGGGCCAGGGCCTTGAAGATGATTCTTTGTTTAACAGGAAGCCAGTGGATTTGTCTCCTGAGTTCAGAGATGTGCTCTTTACTCGAGGCGTGTGGCGGCTCTGAGTGCGTTATTTTGAGCAATTTGGAGTTTAGCGATATTCTTGGCAGAGGTGCCAATGAATAAGGCAATACGTGTGCTTCTTGATTCCACATGTGTGTGGAGCCTCCAAAGTATTAATGCCACAGGAAATGCCAATTGTGTAGGCTCAATATTTACTGCGTCTGACATGTAGGCTGCGAAGCACTTTTCAGGCACCATGCATATGACTAGAAGTGGCGGACCCGAATCAACTGCAATGTGCTCAAAACCCCAAGAGTGTGCAGTGCTTGCAAATACTGTATCTAAAGTTGGAAGGTGTCAAGTTCATGGAGAGCAGATGTCAAAACGAAAATGAGCTGCATGGCACAGGGACTTGTAGGATTCAGAGAAGAAGTGATAGATAAAGCGACCAGGGTATGCAGCAAATACTGGAATGAACAAGTGGCATGGATCGAGGCAATGGACAAACCAGGGAAAGTGCAAAAGCAGGAAGAAAACAAACTGTGCTTTTACAATGAAGGGAGCGTCCTTGTGGGGGTCTATAGTAGGTGGAACAAAACATTATACATTCCATATCTCAAAAAATGTACAGCTGCCATGATGGATGACTACTATGTGTTCGGCCAGCAGGCGTTTCTGCACCTCCCGCCATCATGGAGGGGCACCTGCTCGCTGGTCTCGTTAGAATCGGCGCTCCTGGTGGTCCCTGAAGGACATTTGATAGTGCGACAAGGTGGCTTGTCGGATCCAACAACTACATCAAGGTCGGGCATCCCCACCAGAGTGTGCCACCGTAGAAGCATACCTTTTGCATCCTACCAGAGAAGGCGAAAAGAGAAACATTGCGCAGGAGTAGAAGAAAGAATTATCTATGGCAAAACTCCTCACAATTACTAAAAGAAATCCCAGATCAATACTGGCTCTACAGCAAAGAAATATTTTTCGCATCGCCGTTGCCAGCGGGGGTGCAAAGCGCTGCGAATGCCAAGTGGCTCCAAATCGTGCAGTGTGAAGTGATCCAGCTGGCCAATAACGCAGAACAAGGCCTCAACACGATCAAGATGGAAATGCGTGCAATCAGTCTGACGATGCGGCAAAATAGATGTGTGCTAGACCTCCTCACTGCCATGGAGGGGGAGGGGCCTGCAAAAAGATTGGCGATTCCTGCTGTAGTTTTGTACCTCCTAATGACGCAGAAAACAATCGGGACCCGTACCAATTATAATAGGACACCTGCACGTTCTCGGCACTCGTATGCAAATAGAAGCAGGCATACAAGAGACTGAATGGTTTGGCAACCTATTTTCTTGGGCACCATCCTGGATTGGGGCGATCGTGAAGATGTTAGTTCCTGTGGTCATGTTCGTATTGGTACTATTCTGCACTTGCCAGTTGCGTCTTTGGTGTTGTGCCAAAGCAGTGCCTAGCAGCGCAATGATGATAGTTTCATCATTTAATATGGGTACAGGAAGCACCTTGTGGTTCAGAAGATAGCACAGTTCAGACTGAAGATCCAAACAAGCAACATTTTCACCCCCCAGGTACCACCACAGTTCCCCCACCTGACCCTGAGAACTACACAGTAGAGTTAGCAGGCTGTATGTATGTATGTATGTATGTATGTATGTATGTATGTATGTATGTACCCCTGAGCAATGTGCCAAAGGAAGGGTCGCCTCCATGCTTGGAAGCTGAAAGTTGGATAGGGAAAGAAGGGGTAAAAAGGACAGGGGGTTCACATGGGTGTTTGTTAATGTAGTATTAACAAAAGGGGGGAATGTTGGGAAGGAGGGACGATCGTCCCAGGCCCCCCAGCGCTTTCGGATGAAACCGAGGCCTGGGAATGTGCAGTAGGGGTTAGAGGAGGTTGCAGGAGGGAGGGGTGGTCGCTAGGAGCCATGGTGCAGGGTGAGTGGTGTACATGTTTGCTCTGGTATACATGGGGAATCAAATGCCAGTAGCAGCCCTATTGGAATTAAGACCTAGTTTTGCGCTGAAGCCAGGGCCGCAGGCCTGAATCACACAAATAGAAATAAAGTGTATACATGCAGTAATAGATTTTGTAGCTGCAGAGATTCATAGACCCTTCATTGTCTCATGTTGCCAACATTTCGTATCCCAGAAGGAATGCGCCCTGCAAGGCTACGAGGGGGTTGAGACCTCACTGTGAAAAGTGATCCCACGAGAAGGAGGGCACGAGCCTCTAACCTTTCCCGTCCCAGCTCTAAATAATAGCACCCGAAAGCCCCAGTCCCAACACCCCCCGCATTCCAAGATACCAGTCAGTCCCAGACCACCAACCATAAAACTGTTAGACCCCCAATCGATCAAAAAAGATCTGAAAACGGGGATCAGGTGCCTTCACTAGAGGTCGCGTGATTTGTGCTGCGAAGTGCCGGGAGGAATAAAACATAGCTAAAACGAGGGTGGGGACCTTTGGTTGGGCGCCATCGTGTTTGGAATCGAGCTGTAGTAAATTAGAAGCGATGGCCTCGAAGTATCCTCTTAGCCCATGTCTGCAGTACCAGGTGCACACCGGGTTAGGCATAGAGCCAGTATTGTTTTTCTTCACATAATTGCCAATTATTTGCAGCTTTATGCCTGATGAAGCAAACGGATGAACCCACATGGAAGAAGATGGACCAAAGTGGCTGGGACCAATGACCTGGTATCCCTTATGGATCAGGTTGCCTATGTATAGGGTCTCGACCAACCAGCCACGCAGGTTTGTACATTATGTAATTTACATCACTGATGACGCTGTATGCCTTCATAAAATGTTGTTCATACTGATTTCTGCAGACCGTTCTGTGGATGCAGAGTTCTTTGTTGGCGCATTTCTATTTTGTTTTCCTTGCAAGAGATATGCTGGGCCTTTTTCCCTAGTTGGTTGTATTTTTCTGGTGTGAGCGTGAGTGGCTTCTTTATAGCAGTTAGGGGAAGAACTTTGTGCGGTGCGATTGGTTGCACTTCAGAACAGATTTGTTTTGGAAATGCCCACAGCAATGAAGGGAGGCGTCTGTCGCAAAATAGGAAGCAACTGCTGCCGTTTGCTCAGTGATCCCCTGATGCAACCAATGTGACTGACTGAGGCCCGCGAGTAAATGTGCACTCTCCACGAAAAGATGAGACACATGCTATAACACAGGACAGTTGGATGGATTCGATGTTTGCTTGGCTGCCCACATGGTTGACGGCGATACTTAGTGACTGTTCCCATGCCCGTTTTGGTGCTCCTCGCCTTCTGTGCAAGCAAACTTTTATTGTGGTAAGAGGAGGACAAGTCATATAATGTCTATAATTGATGGTGCGAAGGAGGGTAAAGGAGAAGGTAGAGGCTCCATCTTCTGAAATGAATGAATGCGATACATAAGCAGTTTTTGCAGTGCACCGGCTAATGCAGAAGATTATGATGCATTTTGGGTAGCATGCTCAACATATGGGCGGCATTGCATGGTAATACGATCCACTTTGGAGGGGTATGAAGAAGAGGGGGGGCATAAACAGAGTGGCAAGGTTATGGATACCAAAAACGGTAAGCCAAGAAATGGTGGGAAAAAGAGCCGAAGGGGGTAATGCAGTGAAGGTGCAGATTCAGCACTGTCAAGGGGTCGCACCTTCCAGCTGTGGGAATGATGGGAGCAGGGATGGGGTGTCCCTAGATGGGGAAGGGAAATCCTTGACAGCTGCAATGTGTAGTATAGGTGTTGAGTGTGCACATGTAGCTTGGGGGCACTCAAAAGGAGGGACACATGGGGACAATGGGGTGGAAATGGTAGTATAATGCAATGTGAACCACATAACTGCCATCGTGGGGTGCAAACCACAGGTAAGGAAACCACTCAGGTTGCACACAGACAGGCCCTGCATAGCAAGCAGACGTGAATTTCATGAGCACAACGCGACAGCATCTGGCTGTTCCCAGGAGTCACTGGGGCTGTGGCCTGCAGATACATACAAGGTTAGTGAGCCAGACTCTCGGGCGCTCTCTGGGAAAGGAGAAAGTTAAACGCATAAATGCATGCTATGAGAGGCAAATTCACAGTGGGGCCAGCAGTTTTAAATTGCCCCTTGGCAGATGGACCTTGGACGAAGGCTGTGGGGTGAGAGGAGGAGACTGGAGGGAGCCAATCAGCAGATGAGTTTTGGTGTCCCTGAGACGCATCAGCGTTTTGCGCCCTCGCTGATGTCCGCAAGGGACCTTTTGGCCGGATGCCGTGTGAATGTCTCCCTTCTGTGAGAAACCTGGAGGTGTCTCATCCATTAGTTCCCAGGGATCTGTCATCTAGGGGCCAGGACACAGCCATCGCTATTGGATCCAGTGCCTGTGGTGGATCAGTGTGAGAGGATCACCTGGATGAGGAATCCTCGGGAAGTGGAAGTAGGATATTCAGAATCTGCACCCCACCCCCTTTCCGACACAAACCCTTTCTTACACCATGAAAGACAACAGACTAAAACCAGGGCCATTTACCTGACATATCCTAACACAAGGGTCAGTCAGAGTCAGGCTATTGACAAGAACTACACACACACCTGACGGCCTGTTCCCTTCCCCACAGGGATAAAAGGCGGAGCACGAGAGCACACTTGAAGGAAGGCAAAACGCACGAGCAGGCGGCTGTTCCAAGACGGCAGTTCAAAAGGATGAGAAAAGCTGCAAGACCTGAAAGGACGACCAGGAGGGAAGTGCCTTTGCGAACCAGACCCACAAAACCTCAGTGAAAGGATACATGAGACTGGTAACAACAGCTAGCGTGTGGTGCAACAGATGTCAACGGTGCACAGGCCCCTCCCACACTGATAACCAAGATGGAGAGAGGCGCTTGGTACCATCCTGGACTCCAGAGACAAACGCAAAGGAGTTCAGCACAGCCAGTGAGTCGGGGGGCGAACTGATAGCAGACCGAGCTGTGTTGAACGAAGGTTGCAAATGGCAACATGAATTGAAAGAGCTTCTGAACAAAGAAATTGTATGTATTTACTGAACTTTGGGGAACCAGGGGAAAACCAGCTGCATAGTGGTCAGGCGCTCTTTTTCGAAAAACTCTGGTTGGTCCCCTTTTGTTAAAACTACAGATACCAGCTTGTCCTAAGAGAGGCTGACTTAAGAGGTCAAGGTGGTCATACAAGGGTGGAGTATAACCTCTTGTACAATCGAAGGTCTTTGACCCGTAACTAAGAGAAAGCTTGACTGGGGGCTTAAGGGAAAGGCTGAGACCCATTGGGTAAATGGAAGAACCTAAGGGGTCTAGATGACCTTTTGTTGAAATGTGAACTGTGGAACGCGTGAACCCGACTGAGGAATGTCCACAGTGAATTGATGGTCGGAGCCCAATTGAGGGAGGCTATCGTAAACCAAGAGAAAAGCTAAGGGAAGTGAATCCCGCATTGTGATAAAGCAAACTGTGTAGCTTGCAAATGTGAACCCGGCTGAGACATGCCTGCAAAGCGGGGCGAAGCACGATAACACCGGCTGAAGGATGTCCACAGTGAGAGGTTGTTTAAACGGACGTTGAGACTCGTGAATACGACATGTGAAATTATTCTGAGTGAAATGTCTTGGTGAACCTGACAGAGGGAGGATAACCTATGAGAGGATCGGAGCCCGATAGAGGGGAATCCAGGGGTGAAGAGTCAATCGCCCTACAGAAAAGAATACAGAAAGGAACTTTTGTTTGATTATTTTTGACACATCAGCCCTCCAAGGAATGAGACTTTTTTAGCAAATAGACTTTACCACCGAAGGTCCTGATATCGCTGCAAGCAACTGTAGCCTCCTGCTGGAGAAGCACAGGAGTGTGCTTTGCTAGAGAGTCTTGCTGTCGGTCTAGAAAAATGGACACCTCTCACGATTGACGGCAAACGTATTTTGGTGGCGGAAGGCCAACCGTCTCATGTACATAACAATAGAAATACAGGTTTCTGAGTTTGACCAATGAGCGGCCATTTTGATGTAACAAGGATCGCCATTTTGTTTTCTAACGATTGCTCATTGCTTTCTGTTCAAACTGCTTCGCAGCACATTTCTGCGTACTCTGCTCGAGTGTTAACATTGTTGTCTGAACGTGAAAGGACAAGGCCGCAAGGCTAATAAGGAGTTCGTTGAAACACAACGTAGGCAGCTCCGGAGAGGAATGCCCGGCTCCCTCCCGAATGTAGCCTTGAAGGAGAGCCGCAGGGCATTTAATCATTTCACAGCTGCCAGCCAGTCTCGTTATATGGTAGAATATGTTAGAATAAAGCAGCTAAAGGCTTGAATTATGCTCTTCTTACGGCCCCACTTTCCCGAACTCTGTAGAGCGGGTCGGCCCCCAGGACACGAATAGCACCTCATAGATAGCAATGTCTGGAATGTGACTCTTCCCCCGTATGTAGCTCGCTTACAAGAACAGAAGCACTGTGTTCTGTTCAACAAAGAAAAGATGTCTCTACACTTGCAAGGTTGCATATTGTTGCTAGAATAGATATTTGAAGATGTCATATTCATCGAAATTGTCCATCAAACCGAGTTCAAAGAAACCCAATAAAGGGGGGTGTTAAACATGTCACAGCTGATTGTATGATATGCATTTTGTATATATGTAACTGATGTACGTAATTCGCTCTCTTGCGTCCCTCGAGGTCTAGATGCACACGTCGCGGGGCGTGAGACCGATTTGGCCAACTGCAATAAACCCTAGCTTTGGGAATACAACCTTGTGTCTGGCGTATCTATCGTGTGTGGTGACTTGCCTTGTTTCCACAACGCGAGGGACCCCTAGGGGCCCCTTTCACCGCCTTGTCCCGTTCTAAAAAACGTGGGGTAAAGGAGACCTCAGCCCTAACATCCTGACTTATAATTTGTGAACACTTCTTTCTTTTCTTGTAAACACTATCCTACACTGTTTTATAACTTAGCGGTAAGAATTGACATTAGGTTTATTTTTGTATAGGCCCTTTTATTTGACAAGACGCCACTAGGACTGCCTTATTATTCTTAGATTTAGGTTAGGCGTTTTTCTCACCCATTTATACAGTTTAATAAACACCCTTGAACTGTGATCACTTTTGTCTGTCTTTACTGTTGCCACCATGAGTTCCTTACACTTCCCACAAGCTCAGAGTGTCTCGTGTTTTTCATGTGTGCCGAACAACGGCAGATTAATAAAGTTCCGGAGGACAGCACGATTACCTTTAGCTAATATAAAGTCATTTCTGGGGTGAAGCGGGAATGTATGTGACGTCACATGGGTGGTAATGAACAGAGGGGTCAAGATTGTTTGCTCCAATCATTTTGATTAACTTATGTCTAGCTATACGGAACTGACCTAGTCTCACTAATCAGTTTTGTAGGATGTGTAATATTTTGCAACAATGCTTGCATACTGTTATTATGCAAATAACGCGTACCTGTATAAAAGATTTGACCGCAGTGGGCGGTTTTGTCAGCTCCTATCAACTAGTTCTATTATAATGTGCTGTTTGATTTGTGCTTTCCCAGCTCGAATAAACCGTGTTACTTCTTGCCTGGTGTATGCTCCTTTTTGGATTACTTTTGGTGTTCCGTTAGTTGCCTGCCTTTGGAGGACCCCTGATGCACAGTTTCTATGAGCACTAATTCGAACAGACTGACTTGTCTTTTCCAACGTGAGGGTTCAATTCATGTTGTTCCAGATCCCTCAGTATGTAGCCAGTCATCAGATAACCGTACGGAAAGCCATGCGGCTGTTGGGGATGTTTGCATTTTGCATCTTCCTAGTTACAGTAGCAGCCTCTCTCACCACTGACGCATCTATCTTTCATGATGGCCAGCTCACCTCCTAGAACAGATACTGCACGTCATGTGGTCACAATCCGTAGCAGCCAAACATATCTATCTGTTGGAACTACTTGCTGTGTTCAAAGCCGTGAAGACCTTTCAAACGTACCTACAAGGGATGAGCGTTCTGGTCCATACAGACAGCACTACGGCCATGTATTACCTGAACAAACGGGGGGGTGGGGGGGTTCTCTCTCTCTCTCTCTCTCCAAGGCTGTCCAAACTGTGTCCGACCATTTGGAAATAGTCACTCAAACACGACCTGTTCCTGGAACACAATATGTTCCAGAGTAACACAATCTGCTGGCGGACGTACTCAGCAGAGACTTGCTGCTACCCATAGAACACAAGTGGTGCTTGCAATAACGTATCTTACACGACGTCTTGGGGTCCTCCAGACATCGACCTTTTTGCAACCCTGAAGAATGCACAATGCCCAGATTACTACTCCAGTCCAAAGGGAGCGGTCTCTGGATAACATGGTCAGGAAGATTAGACTACTAAATCTAACACCAGACATTGTTACTCCAATAAATGGAAACGTTTTGTCATTTGGTGCAACCCCATTGCCTGTTCACCTAAAGATATAGTCCTTTATCTAACGCACCTCTTAGATTCAGGACTTGTTTCAAATCGCTAAAGGTCCACCTTGCTGCCCTCTCTGCATGCACCGCATCTCGGGCCAAGTTTTCCTGGTGGAAAATTCCACTGATTAAAGCATTCATGGAAGGGGTAAAAAGACTTCACCCTCCTATTTCCAGCCAAACTCCCGGATGGTACTTGAATGTTGTTCTTAGAAAACTAATGGGACCTCCATTTGAGCCAATGCATAAAACTAGTCTTAAGGTTCTCACCTATAAGACTGCTTTTCTGGTGGGTATTCACTCTATCAGGAGGGTTAGTGAACTGCAGACTCTCTCAAGACCCATTTGTTACCATTCATAAAAACAAAGTGGTACTAAACACACACCAGCGCTTTGTGCCTAAATTCATTTCAAAGTTCCATGTGAACCAATTTTTTCAGCATCTCACTAACTGAGCAGAAAGAGGCCTCCATACACTAGATGTTAGGAGAGCAGTGGTATATTACCTTTAAGACAAAACCACTAAGAAAGACGGACCAATTCTTGGTCTCTGTTGCTGTTGGTAGAGAAGGGGACCCTGTCTCTAAGTCAGCGATCTCTAGATGGATTGTTAAAGGCATCCAACTATGTTACTCTCTTGCTAAGAGGGATTTACTCTTTACGCTTGGAGCACATTCTACTCGAGGCACAGAGCTACTCTAGCTTTTATTAATAATGTTCCTCTTGATTCTATTTGCAAAGCGGCTACTTGGAGTTCTGTTCACACTTTCACTCAACATTACTACTTAGACACACACTCTAATGCTGATTCTCAGGTGGGGCAGGCACTGCTCAGACATCTCTTTGCTACTGTTCCTTCACATATCCCACTCGCTAGTCTATGCACAGCACGTGATTCAAAGCAGGTTCACAAACATAAGTAGACATACATTACTCGCCTTAATCGTATTTCTGGTGCTTGTATCTGCTTGCATTCATATGAGCACACCCTCCCTCCACTCTTGGAGTTGAAGGAACATAGACATCTTACACTGTCTTTCTTCTGTACTCACTCGAGCATTCTATCAGGCTCCCTCATGGCGGAACAAAAGCAACCAAGGGGACCTCGATACGTGAAGGATTTTGGGTACACTACACATCACATTAGGGATAGTGTTACACAGTCATGCCCATGTCAATATCACTTTTCGATCTTCGGAAAAAAGATGCAATACTTTGCGATTACCAATAGATGTTGGACTATATACGCATCATGTGAATCAAAGTAGATACAAGTACTAGAAATACGATTGCAGTTAGTAATGTATGTCAGTTGCTGCCACCAGCTTGTCTTTAGGCACATATAAAAGTAACCAAAAATCCCAAGGGTAATTGTAAGATGCTGTGTGCAATGTTAAAAAGTTACAAAAATGTTAAAGATAAAAAGGGAAACATTAGTTTCCCAGTATTGATAGTCTGTAGGACTGATCAGTTTCCCCATAACAAATGAGCAAAAGGCAAGGCAAGGGAAGTGCAGCTGAAGGCTTCCCTTAAAAATAAAAGTCAGCACTGGTTAAAAAAAAAAGCTTGGGGGTTCAAAAACAAACTATGGAGGGAAAGTTGCGAAAAGAACATGCACCAAGGCTTGGACGAGGCAATATCCCCCCAATTGCTTTTGATCGGTGACTCGATCCTGGTTTCCAAGACCCCTGCGGGCCTGTAGAAGCAAGTGGCAGCATTCCACAACTGGTGTAAAGAGAGTTGCCGAACCATCAACACCGACAAAAGTAAAGTGCTGGTACACCCATCTTCTAAAAAACAACCAAGATTACACAATGCTATCGAGGTGCCTTTTAATCTAGCAAGACGATGGATTTGATTATCTAGGTACGAGATTTGCAAGTAATTAGTTGGTTCGCCAAAATGTAAAAATCCAGTCAGTTAAGAAAGAACAAGCAATGTCGTTTTAAAACTGGCATATATGCATAGTAATGGTGCCCTGTTCCCAGCGCTGCAGATTTATAACATGCAGGCTAGGTCTACAGCTGTTAATGGAGCTGAAAAATGGGGATATGTCAAGAACGCAAGTTTACTGGTAGTAGAATATAGATTCTTTAAAAAGATTGCGCTTCTCCCTTGTACCACAGTAAATATGGCTGTACATTCGGAACAATATAGACCAAATGAACATTTAAGATATAATAGTTAATCGGCCAATATTGTATTGGGTACTCCTCTTGGCATCTCCATACTTTGAGCAATACAGAGGGGCGATATTGAATCTTTTGTCCCAGAGTGGTGGGATGGACATTCCTTGGTGTAGGTCACCCTAGATATAGTGAACACGGTACCTCTGAGAGGTTAGCCAAGACCCAAACACGGTAGCAATGCAGAGCAGCGAAGGCTATTCTTAGGAAGAGTGTGAGTGGTGTCAGGGGTCCGCAATGAGTCCACACAGTGAAGCGGACAATAATTTGATTTAGACTGGGATGTACAAAAATACTATGTTTATTCTAGGTTTCAAACACACTAAAAAAATGAACGAGCAGGTGCTCATATCACACAGCACTGAATAATAAACCTATGTACAGTCACCATAGGTTCTTAAAATGCATTCAATGGCTTAAATCAATAAAAGAAAGCAAGCAAGTAAGTGATGCAGTAAGATGGAACCAAGTCACAAAAAATATCATGTAGCTTCAGAAGTCCAACCCCTATGAAGAGCGGGGTCTTGTGCCCAAAAGTCACAATGCAAACATCTGTGGCATGCCCATTTTAGGACACTAGCCATGTTTAGTAGACGCGCACGGTAAACACTAATGTGGACACTGGAAATAACACTAAAATGGTAAAAATATAATTGCTGCCACCAGCTTGTCTTGAGGCACAGAGAGGGGTCAGAAATGTGAGGTAGACAAGTTTTGGTTGATTTCTCAAAATATGCCATTTTATTTAATCATAGGTTTTATCAAACGCCTCACTATCCCTTCTCTGACAAGTATTTCCCTGCCTATCAAAACTAGTGGAAAACACTCTAATACAGGATATCGGGCCCTCGCACGTAAACATCAAATACATAAAGGAATATATGGCAATTCATAATAACATCAAAATGATATTCACAGTCTTCTTTGGTAATCTGGGTGAACTCCTCTTAACCAAGTTACAAGGTAAATTCAGTTCCAATGTTCAACGAAAAGAAACAAGGAAATCCAGTTGTGAAATAAAGTCTCAAATCAGTTCTTGGCTCCTTTTTAATAGTTCAAATGCAACAACGGAAAAGCTTTGCTTTTTGCTGCAATGAAGACTTTCCAATTCATCAACTAGCATAGATGTTAGTTCTATTTGCCCAAGAAGAGATACCACAGTTCTTTGTTGGGTTAAGGTAAACACAACTTCTAGTAATGTTAATGAAACACAGTTTTGTATTGTCAGGATGACTTCACTGAACTTCTACTTTCATCTCAGCAACTCTCAACTACAAGTAACGTCTGCAGGATTTCACCATGAGGGTCTACTTCTCTGCCTCATAGTATTCCACCTTCAATTGTGATACTGAAGTTTCAAATCTACTGACCACCAAATACACCACCACAGCTTCAGTACTTTGTGTCTTTAAACCGTTTTCAGATATGACAAGATTCACTTTATGGTACTTCAACACCTTCAAGTAAGCAAGGCACCCTTCCTCTGAATATTCCCTTTTCAGAGGGGCAGCCTCTTTGCCACTCATGCCGTCTGCAAAAATGACAACCCCAAATTTGCATTTAGGACACTCTTCTGTCTTCTTCCTATCGACTTTGGTTATGTAGGTTGTATCAGCTTCAAAGAACAATTACAAGTAGCAAGTTTCCCTTCCCCAATCTTGCCTTTATCCCTCAGTCATCGGCTACCAGGATAATTACCCAGAAGCTTTGTTGTCACTCTCTTAGCTTCAGGTAATGCTGGTACACTCTTGGCTTAGGCAATGCTGGTGTTTTTAGTTCAGGGTAATGCTAACACCATTCTTTAGCTCGGGTAAAGGCTGGTTTCATTGCTAACTGGGGAAACACTTTGTTCACTCTTGGCTTGGGCAATGCTTGCTCTTTACAGCTTGTAATAACAATGTTCAAACACTTATCTTCTATTGTTAGTTTTGTTTATCAATTTTAGCATAGATTCAGAGGTCACTCTTTCTCCCTGAATCGTTAATAAGCACACGCAACCATTCCCTTGGGTCTTTTCACAAGTTTAAAGCTCAACAATAAAGTTTCATTGCGTTTCTTTCTTACACGAGTGAGAGAATGTTTGTTCATACATGAGTGCTACATTTCAAGTATTCCCTTGATAAACCATCAGCATCGGTTTAGCATTGCTTTTGCTCATGCGTGAGTGCTTGTATTTCTGTATACTGTTGCTGGCAGTGCTTGTGCAAGGTATCGGAACGTTCGGTTAAACTCACTGTACCTTCCGTCGCAGGACGTCTGCTACTTCTGGCTTCAATTAGAACCCCACCCTTTGTCGCGGAAGGCGTCTCTGGTCCGGCCATGCTATTAAGGTACCCCTCTTGCTCCCGAGACCCACAGCTTCACAACACCTTCTGGCCACAGTCTCCGGCAAGCTTACTGCTGCGCAATCTCTTCAATTAGGTTCACATGGTGGGGAAAGCAGTTTTCCTTCACGCCTTCCGCTGCGCAACCTCTTCATTTCAGAGTTTGGGAGTGCAAGACCCTCGCAGGACAAGCAGGTGAAATCTGCTGCATCAGAGTCCTTCGGTTCTCCCACTTCTCCCTGGATTGCCAACACTGCTTCTTCTTCTTCTTCCTGCTTCTACTGCTGCTGCACACACTCTCAGCTTCCCTCGGGTGTGGGCTATTGGGCTGAATTGCTTGACTACTGCTGCAACATTGCTCTTCAGCACTCTTCGCTGTCCCAGTGTTTATGCGAAAATTTGGTGTTTTTTTATTTGATTTGAAAGGTAACTTTATTTCCCTTAAAGGTATTTAAGGGTAAATTACCAGAATTCATTGATAAAGAGGAAGGCAGTATAAGCTGTTATTTATAAATTCCCTTTCACTGTACCTTTGGGAGTAAGGGGGATTTGTATCCCTAGGGGTCTCAAATGGTCTTTCCTTCCTTAAAGATTGTACAGATTTTACATTAGCTGTGGCCCCATACACAGATATAATATGGGTTTCATACCCATCATAATGATATTTGGTCATTACATGCTATGGCAACTTTAAATGTTTCTCCCTTTTTACAGGTAAATACTGGGTCTCATCCCACAAGATCTCTTCACCCTCCTGGGCCTTGCCTCCTCCCAGGTGATCCTCCAGCAGTACACCACTCCCAGGCTCGGGATCAAAAGCGTCTGCCCTTCCCTGGCCACATGGGAGGATACTTTAGGCAGGGTTTTAGTGCTGAATTTAGAGGATTCATCACAGCACATATAAAAGGCAACCTACATCACAAGTGTAAAACTATTGCACTGCAGTGTTAAGGTGCTATATGCAATGTTAAAAAGTTACAAAAGTGAAAGTCAAAAAGGGAAATATAGTTTCCCATTACTGGTGGTCTGAAAGACTGATCCGTTTCCCCATAAAAAAATTATCATATGGCCAGGGGGGTGAAGCCAAAGGTTCCAGTAGACAGTCTGTGGAATGGCTGCAGGACTCCTACTTTTATCCCAAATTCAAACTGGGGGCTGCCCCAATCCTCTAGCGTTTGAGATCTGTACCAGGGCTGTACAGTCTCCAAAAGACTCTTGCCCTGCAACAGACATCCCCTGGCTGGAATGTGGATTGGGACAAGACAGTCCCATCCCCTATGTCCAGCCAGAATACACACAACTCCACTTTTCCATATGGTATTTCCATACCTGCGAGGGCAGGAAGAAGGCTATTTAATGACAAGCTGTCCAATGGACAGGGCAGAACCACATGGGATGGCCATTTGGGTATATGATATTCTGAATGCCATTATGTGGTAAAGCATAAACATGCATGCAAGTTAAACAAAACGGAAAAACACAAATATCTGCTGCCATTAACCCGCATGGGACACAAAAAAGGTACAAAAATGTTACAAAAGGAAAACTTGGTACTCCTGCAACAATTCACTGTAAGGTGGTGTGTGCTCCTGTAAAATAAGACACAATGGGGAGAGGATCTCCTTGCACTGGTAACCGTATGGTCTGACCAGCGTCCCCAAAAGAGACGAGTTGACCAAAGGAAGTAAAGCAAAAAGACCATACTTAACGCCAAAAGTCAGGACCGGTTCCAATCATTAGCAAATAGCTTATGGTTCCATTAATGTCAATGGAAGGAATACTGCAAAAAGAAGAATCTTTTCTAACATGTTTCCTGACGCGTGACTGTCTAGGTATTTCCTTCTGGACATCTTTCAGTTATTGTACAGGTTCATGCAGTGAGATTTAAGCATAGAACAGACCTCCTAGATCCATAGAATAATAAAATCCTATCTGGTTCACTGTGGCAAATCAATTTACTGGGGACCAGTGGTCCAGGGATGAATATCGGTTTCTGAACCATCAATCAGCCCCACACATCTAGTACACCAGAAGGGATCCAAACAGATTGGAATACAAGTACATTATAAGACCTTCTTGTCCAGTTTTGGTAACGTGGACGGAACGGCAGGCATATCTCTGCAAGGTCGTGGATCGTTGGTTGCAACACAGCGAAAATATAATTATTACCCAGTGATAAAACGGACCATCCAGTCAAGGTTGTATAAAAATATTTATTTTGTTATTACTACAACAGACCGTTCTAGCACACTACAATTACAACCCACACTGTAAAGGAACACAAAGGACAGACAGTTTCACAAAGGAAAGGGATCCACTCTGGATACTGACAGGAGGGCAGTTGGTAAAGTAATCAGTCTTCTAGTTCAAGATCATTGGTTTCAACACCAAAGGGGCAAAGGGTCTTAACTGTCTCTGGGGGCCTTTGGAAAAGGACCAGAGGTGCAGAACCACAATGTACCTTATGCTGAAGAAGTTCTTGGTGCTCGACAGTGTCGAGGCGGATCCAGGGCGCTTCGCAGCCCGTTAGACAAGAGTAAGTGGTGGGAGACAGCTGTGGGGGTATCAGGCGGCAGGCAGTTCGGCAAGCAGTTCGGCAAGCGAGGCTGGACAGACATCTGCGGGCTGTCCGGCGCAGCATTTTGAGGCCAAGAATCGTTGTCTCTGTGCTGGTTGGCGGATCTGGAATGCTGGTCACGGCTTCCTGGATGGAAACGTCCAAAAAGCCAGGGGATGCTGAGGTGTCCCCCACAGCCGATCCCCAAAAAGTAAAAAAAGAAAAAAAGGAAAGGACCCTGCGGGCAGGTTCCCGATCACGGAAGTGAAAGGTAACATGCATTGCAGGGGCAACGGCGAGTCAGCAGCGCACAGCGAAGTGTGCTGCCGCAAGGTAAGTAGGGGCTGGGGATGCGGCTGAAGGTGGGGGTGTGGGCCAAGTCAGCAATGTCTTGGGAAGAAAAGACCAAAGGTTATTTTCGGTCTTTTCTCCCTCGAACATTTCCGTCATGGGATTCTAACCCCGATCCGTCCCGGACGGCTCTTGAAACAGCGGCTTGACAACAGTTGGCGGTGCAGCCGGATGCGGTTCGAGGACTGGACTGTCTCGAAATTGTCTATAAAAAGATGGACCCTGGTTGATGCTTGTGTGGCACTCCTAACTTCTTTGCAGGTCCTGTGTCCTTTCAAGGCGGACGGCCCAAAGATCAGGAGGGTGTTAGCAGGCAACAGCCTTATCCTTTGTCCAGAGACTCTCTGGCACTTCCCACCTAGGAAGCTTACTGTCGGAACCTAGCAGGGCATGCTGTTTGCTAGCTGGGTACTGGTTCTGGAGCTGCTGGATGGGTCCTCTGAGTCCGGTATCTCCCTCTGTTCCCTGGGAGATGTTTAGGGTAGGAATGTTGCTTCCCTCTTGGAACTCCTGGCCTTCCTTCACTGGCAGAAGATGTAAGGTCGACTGTACCTTCAGATCGGTTCCAAATTAATCCTCCTTCTTACTCCTTTTGAAGTCTTCAGATGATCTGATCCGTGAGGGGTTCAGCCCACTTTTAAAGCCAAAGGCGCCCCAGTGATTGGTGTAGGCTAAGCCCACCTTAATGGACCAATCCTGGGCCGCCACCAACAATCTTCAGTGGTGCTTCAGGTCAGAACCAGGACGCTTGGCAACAGACAGGGGAAGGAAGGCAATATATACTTCTAAGTCCCACCCATCTTTCTGTCTGCTGTACATCAAAGTGTCTCCCTAATTAACTGAGCCCTATGCATCGCTTGATCACAACATGGGCCTCCTTTGAAGTAGGGGATTGCAGGCAGACTTTCCTCTCCTACAATTCACATACTTCCCTGCTCTGAAAGGGGTGGTTCCAGACAAGACATTCACTGCCCTTTTCATACCAGGGAGGGTTGTTAGTACCAAGTTGACACATTGCAGAAATCGGGCAGGGTCAGACCACCACCTCACGCCCCACGAGCTAGTTACAGGGAGGCGCATGAGAACGCCTCTGACTCCTCCATCGAGGACTAGGAGTGATGCTGCAACAACTGCAGAACTGTTAGGAAATTAGTTACATGCGTACTTAACATGTATGACCGATAGTATCGCTGTCATTTCAGATCAATTCAAGCGGAAGGGGTGTCGGTCTCCGGACACAGATGAAGGCAATACAGCAACCGGACTTGAGATGTTACGTGTTCCTAAATTATTTGCTGGAGACACTGTTCTAATTAGGAACTTGACGCTGTCATGATGCCTACCCCCGGAGCACCAGGCCAGGCCCAGCACCCCCGGGAGCAGGCATCATGCCCCCGGGTAAAAGCCCAGCGGCCCCTTATAGGGGCTCTTTGGACTCTGTCCTGGCGCCTTTGGCGCCAGGCTCATGTTGGACATCAGTCCTGGCGCCATAGGCGCCAGGCTCATAAAGGAAAGTGTTTGGTGCACTTACCTGATGCAGACCATGCTGCATACTCACCTGATGCAGACCATGCTGCATGAAGACCCAAGCCAAATGAGGCTTAGGAGGGACTATTTTACTGAAGGGACTATTTTGTTACTTGGGTGGGGCTGTGGAAGAATACTTACCTGGGACTTCTTCCAAGGCTATTTAAGCCACGCCCGGACAGCCACACGTGCTTCGCGTTGTTCTGCATCCCAGCAGCTGAACGCTCACCGTGTCTGCTCCTGCACCTGGACTCCAGCCACGCCTGCCTCGAACCTGGAACACCTATAAGGAAAGAAGAGAAGAGAAAGGTGAAAACCAAGAACTTATTCAAACTTCTTACCTGCATCCGGGATCTTCACGCCAGCATTCTTGAAGAAAGACTTCCATTTAAAAGCATTGCGTTGCTCGCTGCAGCGCCGCGCTTCACTCACCTGTCCTCGAGACATCTCCCGGCTCCATCGCGGCTGTCAGCACCGGTCGCCACATCTCTGCACCTAGGGGAGAGAAAAAGAGACAAAAGGTGAGCAGAGGGAACACAGGAGGAAAGCCGAATTTTCAGCCATAATACTTACCGGCTTTTCTTGGTGAACCATTCCACATTTCGGGTTGGCGCCGCTTCGTTGGCAGGTACCGCACTCCGGCCCCTATGGGGAAAGGACAAAAGACATTACTGGGGAATTATAAAGACATTTAGAGGGGTCGCCCTCATCACTAACTCACCTGATTTTACCATCAGCAATTTAACCCCTCAACGCATCGCCTTCGTTCTGCACCTGAAATAAAGGACAGATCACAGGTTAAGAAGACAACATAAAAAGAGGCTCACACTTGAACTTTTGAATCTTCATACTTACGGCGTATCGTTCCGAAAAGTCAAGTGGATTTTGCCAGCGCCATTATGAAAACCAGTGAAGTAACTGGACGAACGCGCGCCCCTGCACCAGAAGCAGGATGGAGAGTTCATCCTTCCAAACCATAAGGTGAGCTGAAACCGGGGGTTTTGGTGGAAGTCGGAGAAGAACGAAGGGGGGAAAGGGGGGAGCAAGCACACTATTCTGTAGACGGTTAATCCCCTTTCTCATCTGCAGAAGGATATTCCTACGGGCCAGACAAGCAAGATTTGGGGGTCCTGTTCAATCGGTGGTCCGAGTTCTGCGCATCACGCTTGAAGAGGCCACAGCAAACCAGACTAGACCAGCGCCTCCGTGGGAGCCAGGTGAGCGTTACAGACAAGGAAATGGCACAAGCCCATGTTTAGTGGTCCTTTTGTAGTGAAACATTATTCCTTCCATCTAAATACAAAGGCGACCACATTATTAGAGGAGAACCAAAAGGTGACTCAGGCCAGACCGACTCTCGAATCTTCTACATGGGCCTGGTTACCAAAAGCTTTGTCTACATGCCTCCACAGATAGCCATCAGAATTTACAAAGACTGACCACGAGCAACATTCACGGTCTTTGGCGAGCTGGAACACAAGAGGGTTTTTACACTTGACAACCCCTGGTGATATCAACTTAGGGGAATTTGATATCCTATGTCTTCAAGAAGTTTGGTTACAATCTAAACCTACACTGGATGGCTTCGAGATTGCCTTTTCAGAAGCATTAGCAGGATCTAAAGGAAGGCCTTCCTCAGGGTTAATCGTTGCAGTCCGGATGGGCGTGGGACTAGAAATAATTAAAATCATTCTGAAGTCCCCTTACGTCATTGCGGTACTCATTTCTTGGCGGCGAAAGGAGTCTGCGGAAGAACAGCACATGCGCACCTTCTTGCTGGTGATGTCCATCTATTGGAACCACAAAGCGATTCAACAGTCCACTGTTCGACATAGTGATTTCTACGCTGGACTCAGTTTACGAGTTTGGGGTATGTGATGTTATAGTATGTGGAGATCTAAACATCAAATGTCCAACGGCTAGTCCGACCACCATAGGTTCCGCACAGAGTAATCCCTGCAGACAAGGTTTAGCCTGGCATAAGCTGATGATGGCCAGACAACTTTTTAACACCGCAGCCGCACTTCCTGATTCTACTACTCTACCATCATGGAAACGAGGCACGACCTACTCAACAATAGACTACATCTTTGCTTCTGAATTTCTGTTAGCTCGGTTGACAGATTTCAGCATTTGCCAGACTAGCCAAAGCGACCATAATTTGCTGGCGATTTAAATGGGCCTCCACAAAACCAGCTCCAGCCCATTACTCTGGAAGAATTGAACCGGAAGGAAAAGGCAACCGGGTAAGGATCACTCGGGATAACATTCAAGCAATCACTTCTTCATATGGAAGTAGGCAGGAGGCTGCAAAGGTTGACTACAGACCACTCCTGGAACCTTACAGAGCCATGATAAAAACCTTGAAGGGGTCATATACAAACCAAACACACCATGCACACTATTTCGACACCCTCTTGGTGGCACAGCGAAATATCCTTCGTAGAGCGAAAAGGATGGCCTCGAGAAACAACACGCCCTCCAATAGGGTACATGTAAAGGAGACAACAAGAGCCTATAAAGGCTGGCTACGGGCCCATCGTCTAAAATTACATCAACACGACTCTGAAAATATGTTCGAACAAATCGAAAAGTCCAATTCTAGAGACTTTTGGAGCCTGGTTAACCCACGAGCTAAAGAGGCATCCACAATGATGCTAAACAGCATCTCGGAAGCATCATGGACTGGGTTCTACTCAACACTCTTCAGATCTCCAGATTGTGCTGAGGGCCCTTCACCACCTCAGACGACAGCACAGTGGGTTGATCTCTCTGATGGAATTGAAATTTTGGACAAAATATCCAAACTAAAGAAATCAAGGGCAGCAAGGCCTGCTGAGTCTAATTTTCTTCAAATGTACAACCTTCCGCTCAATCCCGCCTACTTGGACCTCAGCAGTCATCATCCCCATATTTAAAAAAGGAAGGAAGGATGACCCCAGGAACTTTCGCCCGCTGGCCCTCCTTGATGTTATAGGGAAGGTCTATGGTTCCCTTTTGCTGGATCACTTCAATCAGTGGGCAAGAAGTGCACCCTGTAATGACCCTCTCCAATAGGGGTTTAAAAAGGGAGTAGGAACTAGCATAAACATCTTTATCTTCAGTCTCTTAAAAGCAAAAGCTTGTGAAACCAATCAGAACCTATACCTGGCATTTATAGACCTCTCCCAGGCCTTTGACTTGGTCAACCGTAGGAAACTCTGGGAAAAACTTACCAGTTGGGACTGTCCTCAGGAGATTCTGAATCCTATCAAGGCTCTACATGCTTCCACATCAATGCAGGTACGATTGTGAACACCAGTGGCCTACTCTCGTCATCCATAACAACTGACAGAGGGGTTAAACAAGGCTGCCCATTAGCTCCAGCCCTCTTCCTGTCATATTTTGGGGACTACAAAGAAACTTCAATCAGGTCACGAGCATTTCCCCCAGAATTGGGTAAAGAGAAGATCCCAAGACTCTTGTATGCAGATGATCTTATTCAATTGGATCAGACCCCAATTGGCTTACGCCAGCTGTCTGCTCTGAATACATATACAGCTGCTAATGACCTAGTGGTAAACAAGCAAAAAACGAAGATCATGGTGTTTGAAAAAAATCACAAAAAGAAAAAGAAGAACTCGTGGTTCCTCTGGAAACAAAATCGAACAAGTGACAGAATTCAAATATCTTGGAGTCCTCATTGACTCCACGGCTTAAGACTCAGCGATGCAACATCATCCCTTGGAAAAAATGAAAACTCTAGCCTCGCAAGCAAAAATATTGGATAATAAATACGGACGCTTTTCATTGTTGCCCCTACTTAATTTCTACAGGGGCAAAGTTATCCCAGCTATTACCTACGGAGCTGATGCTATGCCATCATTACCCAATTTTCTATGGGCTACCCTGGAGAGTCTCTTCTGGCGCTCAGTACTGAATCTACCATCTTCTACTCCGATTGCCTTGATAAGACGTGAACTCTCCCTCTCCTCTCTAGAGTAAATAGTTAAAAGACCGTCAGTCATGCTATACCGGAAGATCAAAGATCCCTCTTCGTCAGCAATTTTTTTAATGGTTCAGGCGGAGATGAATTCAAGTAAATCCATGCTATTGTCCAAATGGGAGCTAATGTGCCTACAGCAACTCGAAATCAGTGGCAGCTCCATGGAAGAACTCTTGGGCAATACAACAAAAATTAAATTACGAATCGAAGAAATTGATTGGATAAGTACATTGGTTAAGGCATCTGAGTACAAGCTAACTAGTCACTTACCTCCAACACGCAGAAAATTGAATGTAATTCAATCCTTTCTGATAAAACATCCAAACAGAAAAACTCAAACACTCTTCTGCGTGCAAGGTTAAATCTGTTACCCACGAATGAAATCTTGCACACAAGGGGTCTTTCTCCAACTAATACTTGCCGCTTTTGCAACAACACCGAATAAAGCGAAACACTAGGGCACCTCTTATTACTGTGTGCAGGTACAGACAAATTCAGATCACCATACATACTCCATCACCTAAAGAATGCCTACCTGAGGGAAGAAGAACTTTGGTGGGAGCATTTAATAGGAGGCTTGAGACCATCTTGGACTATAGCAGCCACTAAAATTTTGGACCAGATCTTTGCTCACACACCTCTGTGATAGAGTGAGCCGATACAAACAGATGGTGGGGAGTGTTCTCACTCTGTGCTTTTGTCTCCGCTTCCACCCTCCCTATTCTCGTCTTTACCTTTACCTCCATCTTCATTTTACTTTTAAAACCTCATAATTTGTTCACGACTTTTCGTTTCTTTTTTTTTTTGATTAGACAAATATGCTGTGAAATTTCTGTTCATCTTCTTGTAAAAATCACTACGGTGATTATATACTCGTATAATAAAAAAAAAAAAATGTTTTTCCTTCAGCAGTTAAAGTCCAAGGGAGGCGAGCTTGGATCCACTTAGGAGATTTGAAAATCTACGCTGGTGAGGCTGACATACCCCCCCCCCCCAACCCATTTGAAAGCAAGTCGAGAAAAAGTTGTTCAGCATGTGCAGACTCGACCGATGACGAGGAAGGACGCAAAGACTATCCAGTAGATGAAAGTGTACATTTGGACCATAGCTCCACTGAAACACTCCTTATAGATATAGCAGGAAGTGAGAAAGTTATTCTTCTTGAGCCACAGGAGCTTGTTGACATTGGACCCTAGGATGTGCTGAAGTAAAATGAAAAATGCCCGACCTTGACTTCATTTTCGATGATTGGAAAAGGGAGTAGCTCCCCGATTCTTTTCTTACTGAATTTCTCTTTGGACGCGTAAATGGTCCTCTCAGATGTTTATGTTTACAGACTACTTCTTGCTGTCTTTATTTTTATACTCTGAGCTTACCCTGCTGCTGTTGGGCACGGCACTGACGTGCACACTTTTGTCCAAGACCCTAAAAATGGCCTGGCGATTAGACTATTATTGGCAGTAATCCTAGAGCAAGTTAGTCCGCTGCCTGAGCACTTGACGAGATTGCCTGATTAAAGAAGGTTTTCCTTCCTTAGGCATAATGTGGTCTATTGAACATATTGCAATTCCAGAGAGTTAGCAGAGTCAACGATGTTTGAAGAGACACCGATGGTGGAGTCTTAATGTATTGGTGCATAAAATATGCCTGTTCAGCATTTATTATTGTTTTTCCACACTGTTTATTTTGTTGGTCCCAAGAAAGAGAGTTTCTTTGATTCTTCTTACTCCAGTGATTTCTGCATAGCCAGATATTGCAAGAAGGCCAAGGCCATATGTGATCGTTCCTACACCAGTGGTGCATGTAAAGTCACCAATTTCTCTGACAAGTGTCCCTATGATTCCTCCTGTAGGATGAATGTATTCTGATGTATTTCACGAGTTGCTTGTACGAGCTCATTTAGCAAGAAAGAGACCCAAGCGAAGTGCAAGGGAGGATGATTTCGGATTAAATTACTATTTAGTACAGCACATTTGGCTGGTATCTGCACATGCAAGAAGTGGGAAAGACTTCTGAGGAGGATTGCTATGCATTTGCTCTCCTGCCTTATGCTATGGGAAAGTCTAAGATATTCATAGCTATAGGGTTAGATGTCCAAGAGCCCATTGTCTAACTCACCTTGCACTCTATTATACAAGAGTTCAATTCCAGGGTTGAACGGCATCTTTGATTTGGGTGACAGAATGGTCAGCACCAGATGAAGATGATTATGTTCAAGATTTGAAAACCAGAGCAAGGACGTTTACCAGGAATCATGTTATAAGATATGAACTGCCTGGAATGAAATGGAGCAGGAATCAGATGGGGAAGTAAATGGAAGACTCAATTGACAAGGAAAGACTTATGAAGAAATACAAAGTTGTAAGGAAAGAGGCCAGATGGGGTAACAGTACTTTCTCCAGATGGCTGGGAAAAATGCATAGTCCTTTGCAGAGCTGTGACAGTAACTGGTCATCACAAGCCAGTTATCGATCTAGTGGAAAAAGGATGCAATCCTCTGGCTGAGGCTTGCGAAGTTCCTGACATGGGATGAAGATAAAGGAAGCCCGTTGCAGATAGTGCCTTTGGCTAGTGCAGAGCTATGCTTCAGAAACAATGGCACGAGAAAGGATGGAGAAAATCGGCAGTGTGGTCTAATCTTCGATGTGCCAGGAATGAAAGATGGAACAGTGGTGATAATGGATCACTACTGGGCCTACGGATCCAGAGTTTACATGAAGCTTCCCAGAAATTGGCGAGGACTATGTTCTATAGTGATTGTTCATGTTCCAGCATTGGTGATTGCAAAGAGTGACCTGAACATTGGCGAGTTTCCAAAACCAGGTGCTCACCTGAGGAAGAAGAGATCTGTTGAACTCCTTAATCGAATGAAGGGGCAAAACTATTTCTCAGCTAAGGCAATAGAAGCTTTTGATGCCATTCCATATATTCATAGGTTGTCCAGTCAAACTTCAGCAATGTTTGCAACAATCTTTATGCCTGGGAACTATACAATGGCAAATGCCAAATGGTTGCAGATCACCAGATGGGAGCTTTTGCAGACGATTAACACCACCATAAAGGGATTCAATGCTGTCAAGGAACAGCTGAGAGCCATACGACTGATGACTCTCCAGAATAGATATGGCGTAGATATGATCACAGCTATGGATTGAGGTGTTTGTGCCAAAATCGAAGAATCATGTTGCACATTCATATCTTCTCATGACAACGAGAATGCCACCTTGACAGAGGCTATAACTATGTTGACGAACTTGCACGTGAAGATGGATGATGTAGTGGAAGACATTGCAGATGACAGCTGGTTTGAGTCAATCTCATGAATTCCACAATGGATGGTGAACATTTTCAACTTCCTTGGAGCCCTCTTGGTGATGATCATGTTTGGGTTTTGTGTGATCAGGATAATAATCACACAATGCAATAAGACTGCAAAAAAGCAGTGGGAATGAAGATCATGATTGATGTTGAATCAGTGTTCAAACCCAAAGCTCTGACAGACGAAGAAATCAGACTACGTAAAGGCCAGTATTCATGCACCTGAAGGAACTGAGTTCCTGTATCCGAAGAACCACAACAAGTATGTGGGAAGATGGATCAACTGCAGTCCAAATGAACAGTATAGTCTTATGACCTGGAGCATTGATGAACATGTGAAATCAGCAGGATGTCTAAAGGGAGTCATAAAGATATGGGCTCCAAAGAAGCATTTCCTCAGAAAAGGGTGTCTGGATGTGAAAACTGGTGAGAGAGTGGTCGATGAATCGCCCAGAGGGGGGAGTGTAGAAGGGGAGCCAAGTTACCTCTACCAGAAGCTCTGCCCCCATGTTGCCTGTATGTTGAGAACCAGAAATTGCGACATGTGCAGTCCTGTAAGGATTCCTATAACGCAAAGAATTCTTGAGACAAGGTAACCATTGAGAAACCATATATGCATTCACGAAGAAATAACTGTCTTCTGGAGAAAGTCCCAGAAGAAGTGTGAAAATGAACAGGAAAGAAAACTGGTGACGTCATATGAAGCAGAACTGACGCACCAAGAAAAGATAAAAATGAAGAAGAAATATAAATATTCTATAGGATCTGAGGATGAAGTATCAAAGCAAAGCAACATTTCGGAATCAAAATGAAGATTGCTTGTGCGGAGAAACACTGAAGAAACTGCAGTCATTTTACAATTGTACAGATGCAGTAACGCAAGTAGACGAAGTAATCCAACCGGACCTCAAAGCTTTCTAGCACTCTGTCGGGGAGTTTTGCAAAAGTCCACCAACAGTTAATACTTTAGAAGACTCACACTTGGGACACAGGGCTCCAACTCTTAATATAGGCCTGAACCACACATGTATGTTGGTAGCAATGGTGGAGCAACCAGACTTAGGAGGGAGAAAGGGCTGTAGGTGGTACAAAGAACTTGGCCAAAGAAACAGAGAGACTAAAAGTTATATAGAAATAATGGTTTATTTTATATATACACAGTACTGTATCACAGAATTAGTAACGTTAGAAAAACCACCGCATTATTCACAGTATGTGAATCACTTTGGTAATACTTCCATTGGCCAACCACAGGGGTTAATGCATTAGCGCATATGTCAGCAACCCTTACCTTGAATATATTTACTTTTTGAATCCCTGTTCTTTTTCGGCTCTTCCCGCACCCGTTATCCCTTCTCCCCTCCTGCCCGCCTACATCATAATTCACCTGTCCCTGCCTCCCTTCCAACCCCGACCTGTGATTGGGTCTTACAGCCTGTTAACGCAACCTCCAAGGGCAGCTCTGCCTGGGAAGACCTCGGCTAAGGGCCACAAGGCAAAGGGTAGCTCCCGACTGAGCATCTCCTCTGCGTGTTTGACCGTGTTCGCCTGCCACAGTCAACCAGCAGCGAAGGGTAAGGTAATTGTAATGTGGACAGGTACTACAACCATTACTGTAATCCCTTGAAACCCCACCACTCTCGTTACCGATTTATAATGAAGACCATTTGTGATAGCCATATTTCGAATATTGCCAAATTGTGTATGGTCGCTTTACCTTGTGTGAGGAATCTGAGGGCGTCCTCACTTCTTTCCCCAATATATTGTTACACATCGCCGCAAATGGTCTCTATGGGCACGGACCCGCTTGTGCGGCGCTTTGATTCCTAACGCCTCCAAGTTTGAAGCTTGTGATTCTCTCCGACCGGCTGGTAGCGGTTTAGTTGTTGCACGCTCCCATGACGTGCGGCCGACCGATCACGTGATCCTTTATCCAGAAACAATGCGGCCAGTGCTTCGCGTCGCTTCTGCTTTTGACGCTCCGTGAGTTCGCTTCTGAATCCTCCTCTCTCTCCATGCTTTCATTTCCCTCTGTGCTTGCGGTTCCGACTTACCCTGTGTTTACTTTCCCTCTTCAGATCCTTCCCTCAGCTTTCGCTAGTTTCGTTCTCAGTCAGCCTCGCGGATCAATCTCATTTGTTTCCTGTTCTGGCCAGTCTCCCATCTGAGTAAGTTCCCATCCTCTAGGGCTCCCTTGTGTATTTCTACCTGGTTCTCATCTCCTGTTATCCTTCCAGATTCTCCCGAAGCTTTCCTACTAAGCCAGGTTCCAGATCCGAACTCTCATCCTCTTCCCTCAGTCCTTTTCGGGTGAGAGGATTTCCATTGATCTCTTTCCTTTCCTTGGGCTCTCCTCTAACCTGCTCCCTATTTCTTCCCTTCTCATAACTGCAGACAAGGTGTCTTGTGTGATTCCCAGGGGTTCCTGTCGGAGACGTCCAACCTTCTACCATCAGCCTGAGCTGCACGAGCGGGGATTTCGTCCAGGGTTTTCTTCCCATTGAGGGTTTCTCTGGGAGTCCCGCCCTCTCTCCTGGGTCACATTACCCTGGGTTTAGTGGCCAGGGCTGTCACTGGGAAATCTTCCCATCTGCTTTGGTTCTCCCAGTTGGAGTCATCGATTGCCAAGGTGAGCTGTTTGTGGGTTCTTACCTAAAATTTGTGCTACAACAGCTTTAATTACATATATATACAGTGGATTATCAGTAAGCGACGCCCGAAAGAATATTGGTAATTGTAATTCCAAATAACAACAAATGCAGCAGCTAATGGTGGCCATGCAGGCCATGCAGGCCATGTCATTAGAGGTACAATCCTTGAAACAGGATAATGCTCCACTACGACATCAAGTAGCTAGAGCCTTTTCCGACACTCCCTCGTCGTCCTTACATTCCGTTATGTACGACGGTGACCCCTACAAATTAAAGGAATTCCTTGATAGTTGTACCATCCAATTCACTTTCAAACCTCGCTTTTACCCTACCGATAAAGATAAGGTAGGCTATGTTATTTCACATCTTTCTGGGCCAGCCTTAGCTTGGGCGACCCCCTTTAGTTATCTCCAACAATGTGATTCTCGATTCTTACACCGCCTTCACTAACAGCCTCAAAACCATGTTTGGAAGAAAGGAGATTTCGGTTGCCACACAAGAACGGCTTCTCTATCTAAAACAAGGAAACAAAGAATTACTTTGGTATATCACTCAGTTCAAGCAACTATCCTCTGAACTAGGTTGGCCAGATGAAGGTCTCCTCACTATTTTCCGGAGAGGTCTCACGGATGAACTCAAAGATGAGGTCTCTAAAGTCCCTCGTCCCGCTAATCTAGCTGATATGATAACCTTAACCATGCAAATTGATTACCGTATGCATGAAAGGACATATGAAAAGAAAAAGGGGACAGGAACACAACCATAGTTGGAGTATTCCCCTATCATTCAGAAATCTCTGTCTTCTACTGAAGAACCCATGCAAATTGGGACCGTTCGAGGACCAATTTTGGCTACTGAAAGGGAGAGGAGAAGGTCTTTGAAACCATGTATGTACTGTGGGTCCTCTGCTCATGTTTTGAAAGACTGTCACTTGGTTCCTCCTCGTCGCTCTCCTATTCCTAAGTCGGGAAACTTCAAAGCCTTACCGTTAGGGGAAGACCGGTAAGTGCCCAGCAACATTCTTCCCCGTAACAGACCAGTATGTCACTTGATAACTCATCAACCAGTCCATGGTGGTAGTTTCTCTTTCCATCTTGTTACCAGAAAGTGTCATCCCAGGTATTCCAGCTTTAATAGACTGTGGAGTGGCTGGTAATTTTGTGGATGTGGAGTGGGCGAAATTACACGGTATCTCTCAGGTACCAAAGACGTTGGTTACTCCTATTCAGGGAGTAGATGGTACCCCACTGAGTTCGGGTCCCATTAGAGAACAAACCATTCCGCTCACTTGTATGATATCGAGTCATAAGGAAACCCTGGTTTTTGATGTTATCAGGACTGCCCATTACCCAATCATTCTAGGGCTCCCTTGGCCGAGACTGCATAACCCGTTCATAAACTGGGCTGCTGGAACCCTTTTTCTAGGGTCAGAGTATTGCGTCCATCATTGTCTTTCTCAAGAATCAGTGGGGATCCGAATACCGTCGGATGAGACTCTCAAACCAGCTGTATCTTCCATCAGCCAACTTGAGATTCCTGACTGTCATGTGCCTTACCGATCAGTGTTTGAAAATCCTGAATTTCCTACTCAGCCTCCTCATCGAAGAGATGACTGTCACATAGATCTGCTTCCCGATCACCCCATTCCCTTTGGCCGCATGTACGTTCTTTCTCAGAGAAAAATCGGTATTAAAAGAATACCTTCAAACCCATTTACGGAATGGTCTCATTTCTGAGTCGGTGTCTCCTGCAGGGGCTTCATTGTTCTTTATTCCCAAAAAGGACTCGGATGAGCTCCGTCCCTGCATTGATTATCATGGTCTCAACACGATAACTACCGCTGACAAGTATCCCATGCCTCTCATCACTGACATCGTTGAAGCGGTTTGAGGGGCTTCTTGGTATACCAAGTTGGATCTTCGTGGTGCATAACATCTTATTCGTATTGCACCTGGAGACGAATGGAAGACCGCATTCCGGACTCCCTTTGGACATTATGAATATCACGTACTGCCATTTGGTTTAGTGAATGCTCCTGCGATATTTCAGAGATTCATGGACCACCTATTTGCTGACATATTGTTCCGGTTCGTTATCATTTATCTCGACGATATCCTTGTTTATTCCAACAACCAAGAAGAGCACATTCATCATGTTAATACCATACTAGAACGCCTTCAATCCAACCATCTCTACTGTAAAGCATCTGTGAATTCCATCAGAAACAGGTTACCTATCTAGGCTTTGTCCTATCTTCCCAGGGTATTTCCATGGACCCCAAAAAGATATCTGCAGTTGTGGATTGGCCTATTCCAACAGGGATAAAAGACATACAGAGGTTTTTGGGGTTTGTAAATTATCGTAAATTTATTCCTTCCTTCTCAGAAATCCTACTTCCCTTGACTCGACTTCTCAAGAAAGGCGTCTCATTTGTTTGGAATGAATCAGCTCAGAAGGCATTCGACATTTTGAAGGAAATGTTTACTTCCGCAACCATTTTGATCAACCCTGACCAAACCAAACAATTCATTGTTGAGACGGACGCTTCCCAGAATGCTTTAGGAGCTGTGTTGTTACAGTCATCAGAGCAAGGTGAAGAAAGACCGTGGCATACTTATCCAAGACATTTAATTCTCCTGAGGTAAATTATTCTGTACTAGAGAAGGAACTGATGGCTATCAAGCGCGCCTTCGAGGAATGGAGGCATTTGCTTTTGGATTCCCCTTTTCCTGTCTTGGTGCGTACGGATCACCAAAATCTCAAGGATCTTCAAAATGCTTACACCACAAATAGTAGACGAGCACGTTGGGCTTACTTCTTCTTACCCTTTCGGATAGAATTTATTTACTGGCCTGGCAGACATAATTTAAGAGCAGATGCTTTATCCCGCCAAGATTCTCCAACTTCTGCTTTTTGCCCAGAAAGGATGTTTCCCAATGCTCGGTTCATTGCAGTACTTAACGATTTCCTTCAAGAGGTACGAACAGCCACCACTCTTAATAAAACTTTCTGTGAAGACCTGGCATCTACTTATCATCTCTCCAAGGAAGCTGAATACTACTTTCATGGTACTCCAGTTTTGATTCCCATTCCTTCATTACAACTGGAGGTGTTAAAGATTTGGAAAACAGAGAGTACCACAAGGCACAGAGAATTAATTACCCCTTACTACTCTAACTCCAGAGATGACAGAAATCAGAATACTATAGTCACATAAGTTTACAACAGACACACAAAGATCACTATCATACGAGCGTGGAGATCTAGAGAGAAGAAAAACTTTCACCCAAAGCAAATGTTCACAGATACTTTAATTCATATAGATATAAAAAGACAGAGTCTATTCCTACACCAATGTATCAAGAAGATACCAAACACTTAAAAAAGACATAAAATACATCGATACAAATATAAATGTGTCAAACAATGACCCTATTTTTAGAAAGAATTCATAAGCTATATTGTCACTCATTAGACATTAGCTGAGGTATAAATTGTTGACATGTTTCGGCCCATACAGAAATCAGACATTTCCTCAAATGTCTATTTCGAGATAGATATTGTGGCCATCTTCAGGACATATGATTTCTTCACACTTGGTCTTTTATGTGATGTAGATGGGACATCATAGATTTGTTGACTCTAGAGAGAGTGTATTTCATTCGATGATACACATTCATCCGTATTGTATATAAAATTAGTCCACGCCACTGTGGATTATACACTGACTTCACTGGCAAGGCTCACCTTGTCCTTCTCTTCATTGAGGTCCGCGCAGGCACGGTTATTTAGGGGGCGCAGTAATGGAACGGCTGTTCACACATGAGACGCTCATGCAGGCGTGTCTCAGGTTCCCGGATCAAATGTATCCAGAGTACGAGGCAAAGATTGCGTTGTATTCGTATGAGGCCGCTCGTCAGGGTTGCTTCGTTTACAGGCTTCACCTGTGTTAAAGATTTGTCATGACTCACGAGCTGCAGGACATAGGGGCATACTTCCCACATTGGAACTCATCCAACAACATTTCTGGTGGCCTTCCATGAGATCTGACGTCCGCGACTATGTTGCCGCCTGTAAGATTTGCGCTCATGCCAAGTCTCCTCGTTCACCACCGTTAGGATTATTAGCAAGAATGCCCATACCAGACCGACCGTGGCAGATCATTTCCACTGATTTCGTATCTGATCTACCGCCATCAGCGAATATGACTACTATCATGGTAACGATCGATTATTTCACCAAGTTAGCACACTTTACTCCTTTGCAAAGACTACCCAGTGCTCCTTTCATGGCCAACATTTTTCTCTCTGAAGTTTTTTCTCGCCATGGTCTACCAGACACTATTGTGTCGGATAGAGGTCCCCAGTACACCTCTCTCTTTTGGCAACAGGTTTGTCGCATTCTGGGTATTAAACGTGCCCTCTCTTCTGGATACCATCCCCAGACGAACGGTCAAACAGAGCGATTTGAACCAAACCCTCGAGGGATACTTACGGTGCTTTATTTCTGCAGCTCAAGACAATTGGGTGGAACTGCTTCCATTTGCAGAATTTGCGTACAATAACATAACTCTTTGCATTCTGCTCTCCAGTCCACCCCCTTCTTTTGTACCTATTGTTATCACACTTCCTTTGCTCCGAATGTGTCTCCCTCCGATTCTGGCTGTCCGGGTGTGGATTCTCTGATTGCAGATATCCACGAGGGACAGAGACTTGCTAAGCAGTCGTTACAGAAAGCTCAGGATCGAGCGAAGAAGTACGCTGATCTTCGTCGTCGAGACTTTAAGGAACTGACCATCGGGGATTCGGTCTGGTTGGCTTCCAGATTTCTTCCTCGTCATTTAGTCCCGTCTAAGCTATCTCCCAGGTACTTGGGTCCCTTTCTAGTTCTCTCCAAGATTGGGACTGCCGCTGTCCGACTTGCCTTACCTGCTTCCTGGTCTTGGATTCACCCGGTTTTCCACCTGTCCCAGATTAAGCCAGTGGTGCGGGATCGTTTTCATCGCGATGGGGATTCTCTACCGCCTCCAGTTCTCACAGACAGTGGTCCTGAATTGGAGGTGGCTGCTATCTGTGATTCACGCTTCCGTCGTGGTCGATTGCAGTTTCTGATTGACTGGAAGGGTTATTCTCCTGCTGAAAGAACTTGGGAGCCAGCTTCTGGGGTTCACGCACCCCGTCTTGTGTGGCGTTTTTTCCTGCTTCATCCGGGTAAACCCGGGGCGCCCTCCCGGAGGAGGGGGCATACTGTTGCACATCGCCGCAAATGGTCTCTAGGGCACGGACCCGCTTGTGCGGCGCTTTGATTCCTAACACCTCCAAGTTTGAAGCTTGTGATTCTCCCCGACCGGCTGGTAGCGGTCTAGTTGTTGCACGCATCGTTGACGTGCGGCCGACCGATCACGTGATCCTTTATCCGGAAACGAAGCGGCCAGTGCTTCGCGTCTCTTCTGCCTTTGACGCTCCGTGAGTTCGCTTCTGAATCCTCCTCTCCATGCTTTCATTTCCCTCTGTGCTTGCGGTTCCGACTTACCCTGTGTTTACTTTCCCTCTTCAGATCCTTCCCTCAGCTTTCGCTAGTTTCGTTCTCAGTCAGCCTCGCGGATCAATCTCATTTGTTTCCCGTTCTGGCCAGTCTCCCATCTGAGTAAGTTCCCATCCTCTAGGGTTCCCTTGTGTATTTCTACCTGGTTCTCATCTCCTGTTATCCTTCCAGATTCTCCCGAAGCTTTCGTACTCAGCCAGGTCCCAGATCCGAACTCTCGTCCTCTTCCCTCAGTCCTTTTCGGGTGAGAGGATTTCCATTGATCTCTCTTTCATTTCCTTTCCTTGGGCTCTCCTCTAACCTGCTCCCTATTTCTTCCCTTCTCATAACTGCAGACAAGGTGTCTTGTGTGATTCCCGGGGGTTCCTGTCGGAGACGTCCAACCTTCTACCATCAGCCTGATCTGCACGAGCGGGGATTTCGTCCAGGGTTTTCTTCCCATTGAGGGTTTCCCTGGGAGTCCTGCCCTCTCTCCTGGGTCACATTACCCTGGGCTGAGTGGCCAGGGCTGTCACTGGGAAATCTTTCCATCTGCTTTGGTTCTCCCAGTTGGAGTCATCGATTGCCAAGGTGAGCTGTTTGTGGGTTCTTACCTAAAATTTGTGCTACAACAGCTTTAATTACAAATATATACAGTGGATTATCATATATTCTCATCCCAGCGGGCCTGGGGAAGGCCGGCGCTATCTGATCCTGACCCTGGGGGTGGATATGCAAGGGAGGATCACCTGGGTGGAGGAAACTTGGTGAGATGTATGAGAAACCAGAAGGTGTCTCACCCGCTAGTCCCCGGGGAGGTGTCATCCAGGTGACCAGGACACAGCCATCGCTTTTGGATCCAGTTGCTGGGGGTGGACCAGTGTGGGAGGATCACCTGGGTTGGGGTCTTCGGGGAGTGGGAGTTGGACACCGGATGGTGAGACAAGGTATCCTCCCCCTGCAACATCTTTACCCCATCCTACCAGGTAGGATACATGGAAACTTACCCCACCCCCCTTTTCCCTTTCTCAGTGCCTTTACACAGACAACCCGTTCTGGGATTAAACAGACTCCCACCCGAGCAGTGTATCTGACATATCCCGCTACTGTGGTCAGGCGAGGTCATGCAATTACTTACAATCACTTACACCTGACTTCCATTAGACTTCCCCACACAGATAAAAGGCGGAGCACGAAAGCACACTTTGAGCAAGGCAAAGCCCACAAAGGTACAGCAGTTTCAAGTCGGCAGCTGAACGAGGGAAGAAAGACATCAAACCAAGAAAGGTTCGTAAGGAGGGAATTGCCCTTGACCTTTTCAGCAAGACGCTGTTACTTTCAAGAAAACGTAAGGCCAGGAAACCAGACTGCAGAATCCTGCATTGTGTGTCGGAGATACCGACGGCACTCCCGCGTAACTGACCAAGGTAGGGAAGAGGAGGAGGAGGAGGAGGAGGAGGAGGAGGAGGAGCAGCAGCTGTGGTATCGTCCTTGGCTCCAAGAACAAAGTGGTGTCAGAGAGATCAACACAGCTGGTGCGTTGGGGAGACCGATGCAAGACCAGTCTGTGTTGAAGTCAAGGTTGCAAGCAGCAACATTGTATAACGAGTGCTGGAACAAACATTGTTAAACGTGTGTGATGAAAGATGCGAGTAAAGCTAAACTGCTGATGAATGTTTGAACTTAAGAAGAAAACATATGATACTGTTGACAGAGTGGTCCGGCACCATTGATGTGCTCAATCGAAGGTCTCTGTAAGGTATCCCGCCAAGAGAAAAGAAAGTATATTATTGACGAGAATAATTGTCTGAATGTTAATCGAAGTGGTCCTGTGATGGTAAGCAAAACCCATCGCACATTCGAAAGTCTTCAATTTTGAGATCAAGAGGGTCCGAGCCCGAACGAGGGAGGTCCATGGTCCGAGCCCGAACAAGGGCGACCAAGTGTGAACATTGTGGTAAAAGGGGGTCTCAGCCTGAAGAGGGAGACCCATGACGAACATTGGAAACGAGAACTTGTGCATGTGAAAATCCCGATAGGACTGGAACTTTGAGACTTTGTTACAACAGACCCTCTGCAGTAAGAGACTGTCATTGGAAAAGCGGCTTCGGCAGAAGGCCCTGATGTCTGTGCTTTGAACTGCATCCTCGTGGCCGAGAAGCCAGAGTGTGTGCAAAGCTCAAACATGTCGCCTTGCCCCGTGCTGAAAAATTGGGTAAAGGAAGCCAACTGCTCAACCGTCCTGACATATATTATTTCTTGAACACTTTTCTTTTTGCATACACCATTGTCCCACACCCTTTTGTATTTAGCAGTATGGATTGGCAGTATGTTTATTAGTATAGGTCTGTTTATTTGATAGAGACTTCACTAGGACTGTGTTATTATTTGATGGTCATAGCTTGCTAACATCCTTAGCTTTAGATGGGTGTTCAACCTATTTGAAGTTCAATAAACACCTTTGAACTGTGATCACTTGTGTCTGTCTTCACTGTTTGATACCATGCCTTCCTTACAGCGGGGATGACGCACCATTGGGCCAGACACGGCATCCCCCATTTCCCTTTTCTAATGAAACCAAAATCCCCATGGCCTTTTCAAGGATTCTCGAACTCTCACAGGTGCAGGACCGCTGACTGCAGCTTACCTGTGCTCCGACATAAGCAGCGGGGAAGCTGTGGAAGACCCAGTATGCCACAGGGAACCAGCAAGATCAGACTGCAAGTGGAGACGAGTCTCCGGAAAGCCGCAGATAGTGGTTAGCAGACCATGAGAAGGTCAGTGAGTTCTGCCTGGGTGAAAAGGGGGCCCCAGACACAGTGGATGGGCAGCTTAGTGCAAAAGATATTTAATTTTGAATATCGTAATTGACTATGTAAAACCAATGTGAAAACGTAATGAACGAGGAGAAGCCGTGAAAGTAAGCATTGCCAAGAGAAAAGAATATTTGTGTCAAATAAGCAAGCATTGCCAAGAGCCAAGAATAATTGTGGGAAGGAAAGATAATGGGAACACAGCCTGTATGCAAGAGAATCCTAGGGAGAGGGCGCCAGATGCGATAATCAAGAAATCCGAAACAGAGAACACTTTCCTAGCAGGAAAGTGTACTGGGAAGCCTATGTTGGTTTTACAAGTTAATGCTGCTAAACAATTGAATGATGACAACTCGTGGTAATGAAGCTTGAAGGGAACCTGAAAGGAGATCAAGTAAAGCCTCACTGTGGCAAGATATCTATGAAACGGATGCAAGGTGTGTCAGTTGCGTGACCTGGGATGGGTTGACCGGGTGGTCCGAAAACTGCGCCTAGACAGAACACATTCACCTAAGGAAAAACCACTTTGTGATTGTTGTGATTGAATAAAGGTAGAACATCCTTGTGGACTGAAATTGAGGAACTGAACTTTATATTTTGGAACATTGAAGATCCCAAGGAATTATTATTTTGAAACATTGAAAGACTTGAAAGCATGGGGAAGGGCCCCCCTCTTTTGGAATGTGAACAGTTTGAACCTTGGTGAAGGGAGACTTCTTTTCCATCTAAGAAGCTCTCAACTATTTTGAACAATTCTCATTTGATTCTGACATTCCTACACATTGTATACAATTCGATGTCGGGGCAAGTATAGGTTTTGGACACACAGACATTTGCTTTGGACTTTCTGACACAGACGATCATTTGTTTCAGTTAGGTAGGGCAATCCCACCTTAGCATAGGGCAAGTTTGCCCTTCTTTCAACCTTATTTTTATTTTAATAAAAGTTTGTAGCCCAAACTTCGTTCAGTTGTCTGTCTCTACTTCATGATGCCTTCACACTTGCTTTTAGCCCATTTGTGATAGTCGGCCATATCTCGCATTTTGCCCAGTTTGTGTAAGGTAGCCATATTCTGCACTTAGCCTAATTATGTAAGATAGCAATGTTCTATATTCAGCAATTGCAAGGACTAACCACATCACACTTAGATTTGTGAAGATGCGCCACAGTTAGATTATGAAAGTAACCATGCAAATCACTGGATAGGATTGTGCAGATTAATTGTGCGCCACATTAGACAGAATTGTGTAGATCAGTCACATAGGAGAACCAGAAGAGTAGCCAATGTACTAACCACCCTGCTCCCCTCCAACACACCATCCAAGTACTACACATGCCCACTGGATTAGCCAATTCATACACAAAGACATATCCAACATTAGCAAGACTTGCATACAACAAACAATCCCTGACACTAGACCATACCCATACAGATGCAACCTACCAGTGCGCACAACCTTAATTGGAAGCCAATCTACACACAAGGCACAAACGCAACCCAGCATAAAAAGCATTCACATAAAAAACCAAGCCAGGCATTGGGCCTTACCCGTTACGGATACAACAAGCCAGTGCACACAATCCACCATCTGCAAGCTAACACACACAGATGCAAGTTTCTCCTGGTTCTGGACCCATCCTTTCCCTCTACCCTCACTAACCAATCCAGTTCTCTTTCGTGCAGTGCCACATAAGTGCCTAGAGACTGCCCCTGGGTGGTAGTGGTGCGCGGTATAAATCAACATAACAATACTTTTAAAATGGCAGTATACAATTCACGGGAACGTAAAACCTTCGTAATACCGTTTCAGAATATCTGTTTCACGTACAAATGGATGAAACAAAACCAACATAAGGTAAGTAAATACTTTCCAATAATTTCAGAGGCCTAATCCTTTAGAAGTCCATCCGAATCGAGTGTCTCAGGGTCAGATTGGAGAGAAAAACAAGTAAGGCCCCGCTGTAGAAAGTTCAAAAATTCCAGAGGAAGTCTTCAGTAGCAATACTCTGTTGCAAAAAGGGGTCAGGGACTCCGTAGAAGTCTCCCTGAAGGTACACGGGCATTAGGCCTAGGCAAACGTGTATGGGCGAACTCCCAACCAACACAAATCCGCACTCCAGCAACACAGGAGCAGCGAAGCAACACTAGATATGTTCTACCAAGAGTCTTGGAGTACCTTAGCAGTGCAGAAGAGGATGCAACACTATGCCCACATGATGCAGCAGCAGACACGGTCACCAGATTCCTGGTCGGGCATCGAAAGGAGGGACACGAGAATGGATCTTGCAGCAGCAGTCTAATGAAGAGGCTCTCGGCAACGGATTCTTCTCTGTTATGTGATATTGGCACCTTTTGGGAAGCACCAGTGAATAACTAATACCTCCTGGCTGATTCAGCTTGCTTTCTTAGTCCTGCAAACTGGTGATGGGAACGCAACTAGTGGAATCATGCCTCTGTAGGTCCTGAAGGAGCCCTCCAAAGTGTCGGGAGGATTCGATCTACAGAAGACCATGCACTGCACAGTGGCCACAGCTGCCAGTGTATTGGCGCTTTGTAGCCCGTGAAGGTCACAGCTCGTCGTGGGATGGCTCGAAAGGCAGGTTGTCTCCAGACTGATTGGTCCCACCCTAAGTGAGAGAATCATCCTCTTTGGCGTTCTCCTGACACTTGGAATGAGGGGGTCACACAGAGGGCATCGCCTGTCATCTGGAGGTGGCTGCGGGTGTCTCTCCTCTTCTTCCTTGTTGTTTCTTTCCAGTGGTCAGCTTGTCTTCAGCCTCAGGATCCATGCCTTTTCTGCAGGAACCCTGTCAATCGGCACCCATGCACCATTCAAACTCAGTTGGAACTGGTTCAAGCCAGGCACACCAGAAGACCAAGAAGAGCAGAGTTTTCTGTCCTCAGACACAGTGGAGCCGTGGTGGACTTCACAAAGGATTCCTGACAAAGACAAATGTCAATCCAGGACCCTCCTCCCCCACCCAACGCAGCAGAAGGACCAAGAAGGGACAAGCAAACAAATGTCCAAAAAATGATGGACAATGGTAGGTAGGATAAAACCACTGCCATCAGCCATTCAGATTACCCTGTCACTGTAACCAAAACATTACAGGGGTCAAGGAGAGAGGAGATACAATGTAACCCCTGAGCCCTCTAGAAAGTGTGCTGATCTCACAATATAAGAGTTAGGAAGGATACTAAATATCCCCCTGCCCTTGGGAACATGAGATCTCACCAGAAGAATAACAGAAAACAAAAAGGGAGGCCGAAGGGGCTCCCAGCCACACTGCACAGAGAGTGCTGTGTGTGGCAAAAGTAAATGGCAGCTGCCATAGAACTAAAAGCATTTCTCCAATTAAAATGTGTAAGGAAGACATGCCATCACAAGTATGCCACTAACACGAGATACAATTTAAAAACCTTTTAGATTTGTGGGGTTTGGAAAAACTCCTACATCACCCTATAGCTATAATGGGAGTAGTCTCTACCATCAGATAATAAAGAAAACACAGTCCTAGTCGGTCTCTGTCGCATCAAAATGGCTTATACCAACAACACCTAATGCCAGCCCTCTCACTTATACAAAAAGTGTGTTAAAGGGAATATGTATGCAAAGAAAAGTCAGTGTTCAAGATGGCTGAGTTGGTGCTCCTTTCTACGTTGAACACCACGGAATAAGGCGGTCCTCCCTAGGCAGGGTGACACACTCTGGCTCAGATGATCAAATAGCAGTTCAAAACGTGGGTCGAGGCCCGCTTGGCCTTCCACGTTAAAATCGCATAGTTCAATGAAAAGTTCATAGGTCTCCCTCTGTTGGGCTCAGACCTCTCAATAAATCATACTTCAACAAAATGTTCACATAGGTCTCCCTCTTTATGGCTCGGACCTCTCAAAACAAAAAGTACCTGATTCAGTGTAGATCTCCCTCAGCCGTGCTCAGAACTCGCAATCACAGCACTTGCATGGGTTCCCTTCGCCAAGCTTTATTCACATTCGTAGGGGGTTTCCTTCCCCTAAATTATTTCACATTCCAGGTCTCCCTCAGTTGGGCTCAGACCTTTCACTGCTGTGGAATACTTTCAAATGTGTGATGCTTTTACTATGCACCTCTGCAGGACCACTTCGACTTTCACTTCCACTCTCCTTTTGTGTTATTTGCCCCAGTGTCTCTTGGTAGTTCTGTACCATAAGCAAAAAGTTCAAAGAAATCTTCCTCTTCAAGCATTCACCTTTTCAATTCTCCTTTTGTCTGGATTAATCTTGACCATTGTGCATTTCAGAGTTAATTCACTTTGCGGCTTCAATTCAGGAGTCGAAGTTAATAACACAGGCTTGGCCTCGCCTGCCCAACTCTGTCGTTCACCCAGGAGGGTCGCTGGCGTCCTTGAAACACAATGCAGTCCTTTTATGAGATTTGGCGCTCTCCTGGTTTTCCGGAGGCAACAACCTCCTGCAGGGAACTTCAGGCTTTCCCAGCCCTTTCCCAACCCTTTGCTCTGGTCCATGGATCGGTCGGTCTTCTCCAGTGGGTTCGCCTTTGCCCCAGAAGTTCTGCTCCTTCTCGTGTTCCACCCTGCTCCAATAAAAAAATCCACAATGCATCAGTCTCTATTTCGCTCCCACTTCGCCTGCTCCCCAAAATTACATTCTGCAGGTTCTGGGACTTGTGGGGTTTCCAATGGGGCTTTTCTGGGGTCTGGCTGCCTGGAAGCGCAACTCTCTTGCCAAACTACATCCTCTCCTGCACTCACAGGCCCAGTGACTTGGCAGCCTGTCATCCTTCTCGGGGTTCCTTCCTAGGGTCTCTGCAGCTTCTCCTTGGCACCTCTGGAGAGCATGATCCTCTCGGCCTACCCAGCTCACTCAGTGTGCCTGTATGCTCTGCCTTTTATACTGACTGGGAGGCTTAACAGGTTTCAGGTGGGAATGGTTGTGGGGGGGAGGCCTGACCTTGCCTGGCCTCATTATGAGGACAAAATGGCGACTGCCCATAGGAATCCCTAGTGCATTGGCTCCTATGGCTAATCTTCATAGCTCCCCATTTCCTCTTCTTAGTATTGTTTAAAAATGGGGGGTCGGAGGGACATATAATGGCACTGTACATATTTTCTAAAGGCAGAGTTGGCGTGATGGTGACTGAGCGCCTGACCCTGCTTGGTTTTATTAGTGGGGCAGGGCCGTTACATATCTTTATAGGCAATCTTCCTAGTCTCTTTTGGGTTTTCATAGTGGATGAAGGGATTGTGGGAGTTGTAGTTTTCTTATGGTTCATGGAAAAACCATGTGGTTTTTTGTCAGGGTGAAGAGGGCAGATGTATTGTTGTGGGTGAATGGGTTTTGGGTGATAATATCCCATGATGACTGAGGGGATGTCGGGTAGGGATGTATTGGAAAGGGGAGGGATACCATATCTCGCTCGAGGGCGTTCCTCCCACAGTCTCCAAGGGTCCCTTTGCCAGGTGATCCTACCTCGTTTGTCCTCCCCCGGGGTTGGGGATCCAAGAGCGATGGCCCTCCCCTGGCCACCTGAGTCAGGGACCCCCGGGAGTAGCATGGGAGAAACACCTAAGGTTTCTCACAAATGTATGAAAAGTAATACAAAGTATCCCAAAATATAGGGTAAAAGCATGAGTGAGTGTGGGAAAAGGTTCCCACTCACTCAGGGGAACGTACCAAAAGTCCAGCAAAACATTCTGGGGCGCTCATAAGGTCCTAACACAATTCTTCAAAAATTGTTACAGCCTCAATCATGAGCTCTTTAGATTACTGCCCTGCAATGCAATTGATCTTGGCCAACCTCAGAGGTTACTCCAACGCCTTCAAACCCTCCCGCTGCATCACGTCTTGCTCTTGAAGCTTCTAGACTTGCTCACTCTCGAACTCTTGCTTCAACTACACTGGCTTCCCATCAGAAGCCGAGTTAAGTTTAAGGTTCTCTGTATGGTTCACCATGCTTTTCATAATGTTGGGGCTTAATTTCTGTGTTCCAAGATCCAGCCCTACATTCCTAATCGCCCATTACATTCGAAAACAACTTTTTTGCTAAGCATTCATAGATTTTTCCTCACCAGAGCGGGAGGGAGATCCTTCTCTGTTCTCGCCCCTACGCTCTGGAATGCTCTACCTCTTGACCTTCGTAAACTTCAAGAGTTCTTCTAATTCCGTAAGGCTCTAAAAGCTCACTTGTTTTAACTTTATCAGCCTTTCTCTCTCACCCTTAGCACCTCTATACATTACGGTCTATGTGCGCTTTATAAATACTATATTCGAGGGGATTGGGTCCTCCAACGTATTCCAAATCTATGACAGGTAATGTCCACAGCTGTGCTGCTTCGGAAAATCTTTGGCGTCTGCGTCCTGCGTCGATGACGTCGATGCGCCGTCCCCGAGGACCTCCGACGACGGCCGACGTCACCCGATGTGATAAGTAGGACGCACGAAGCCCATAGCCTCAGTTCCGTTTTTTCCGTGAACGTGTACTATATACTATACAATACATGTGGAGGAGATTGTAAAAAAAAGAAATGAAAATCTACCCTAACACGCTCTCCCTCTCGATCCCCTTAAACAATCCCCCCAACCCCCTGTGATAAAGCTACTGTACTGCACCCAGTTATTGTGCAACCTGGCTCTGTCAATACCAGGCTGATCAGCCATATGAAGGGTTAATTCTAACTTGCAGCCCGGAAGGAAATGATTGACAGTAGTGTGAGTGTCAGAGTCTGACTTTCAACATTGTTCTGACAACAACTGTTTTCTTTGCTTACTTGTGGTTGCTAGGAGACAGAAGAGCTGGAGAGCCAAATCGACGGTTACAAGTGGGCTTACTAGAGCGGAAGAAAAAATGGAGGAGTTCACAGAAGATATAAGTAAAAAAAGTCAAGTTGCGCTGTTGCGCTTATCTGAAGTTTTGTTAATACGGAGTTAAAGCGATCGTCTGAATCGCCATGTTAAAAGAAGTTCACTGGTGCCCGTGTCCTGAATAGGAGAGTCACGCTGCCAGTTACGTTGGAGTCGGAGAAGCTCTTGACACGGCATCGCTTTAGAAGAGGGTGTGTTTGGTGTGTATCCTGTCGGCTGTTATTACGCCGACGAAACTTGCCCAACGCCCGCGGAATCGCTGAACCAATGCAGCGTAACAACGGAAGGTGAGAGAAGGGGGACAAGTTCAGGTGGCGCTGCTGAGCCGCGTCCACAACTGAAGGAGGCGAAGTCCAGAACGCCCTGCTGAGAGCGAAAACAGCTGTGCGAACGATTGAAGCGCTGGGATACGCTTCAACTCCAACGCGTAATGACAGTGAAGTAAAGAAGAAGGTATGTGGAAATCCGAAAGCATTCGAATGGGCAAAGACTCTTAAAGGGAAATCGCCGTTGTGTGTGTTATGAAACCTAGTCAGGGAAACAGTCTGTATTGTGAAGTGACAAAAGTGAAAGTTAATGCTCGGCTCATTCAATAAAAGCTGACTCTATAGAAATAATACCGGAGCCAGACTATTAAAATAATAACAAGGTTCCCTAAGAGGTAGTTGAGAATAATTAATTAAAAGTATAGGAAATACTAAGTAGAACGAGATGCAGAGACGATAACAAAAACTGGAAAAGACTACCAAGAGAGAAGAGAGTAGAGGGAGAATCATCTGAAGACACGTATATCATTGGGCAGGAGCGCCCATAGAAGAGCAACACAGGAAGAGTCCTAAAAGCTAACATAACGTACTGAGACCAAAGTACTGAATTCTGAGAAGAAGTAAAGAGAGGAAAATCTAGACACTGTCGAAAATTGCAGAGACTTACCTGAGCGTGAGCTAAGAATATGGCATGAAAAGTATATACAATTCAAGAAGCCTGAAGAGAAGAACACGTATCCTATTTCCTAAGAGAAAAGAAACAGTTAAAATTAATAAAAATTGTTTCTGAAACAAATTACCACCTACTTTATGTCTCAGTGTACTTATTCGTTATCATAACAAGGTCACTCTTCACGATTAATTCCCCCCAAACCCCCAAGCCCTCCTTCCTTTTCAGATCCACCCGAGTGCCTGGAGACTATGAAAATGACATGCATGGTACAAATCGCAATAACATAATTTCCTAGGCAGTTCAAGCAGGCAGAGTGACTGCCTGAGATTTTGCCAATTAACGCAATCCAAGACTGAGGTCCAACTCGTACACCCCAAATAAATTGGATTCTGATAGCCTAACCATATTATTCTAGGATTAATCTGAGATTTAACAATTGCTCAATGGTTCCTACAACTGTTCTGAGCTCATATTGTCCTTACACAGCAAGGTTATTTGATCTGACCCAATCAGTGATTCGTGCAAAACTATTTTGTAGATGAGTGCGTTGGTGGGATTGGCTGATAGCATCTTGGGTATAATCTGTCACCCGTCTTGGAAAAAAGGAAAATAATTGACCTTCCAACCCCCAGCTGTCTGAAATGTATAAGATTGAAGTTGCTAATGTAGTTGATGAGAGTAATGCATTTGAACACTAATCTTGCACTCTTTCTTTACTTTTGTAGGGAGCTTGCTTACCAGATTGCAGAGCAGTTCAGAGTTCTTGGCAAACCCCTTGGGTTAAAGGACTGTATCATCGTTGGAGGCATGGGTATGTCATTTGCAGGAGCTACAATAGGGGATCAAAATGTACTGTAATTCCTGAAATGTTTTTCTACTAATCGTATACATGATGAAATGGCCTACAAAAAAAAAGGGAAAAGATTAAGAACAAACCCGTAATGACTCTATGCAGCATTCTTTTTGTTTTGTGGCAGAGAGGTGTTAAATGTGTAGACGTGTTAACGCACAGCATGTAAAAGTGAAAGGAAACGGACGAGTGCCTGGGGGTAGGTGGGCAGAAATGGGCATGGCCATCTTTAAAAAAAAAAAAAAAAGGGTGGCAGGTGGACCAAGTAAAGGAGAGGTATGTAGGAGGGAGCATGATGGCAAAAAGGATGATGTGGGGTTCCACTTTGTTAGGGAGATTTTTCATTGTGTTATGCCAAATCCCCTCTAGTGAGACCCCAGCACTTTTTGCTGGTCTCCTGGATCTTTTTGTCTTTTCTCGTGAATAAAGGGGAGCCTTTTTACCCTTTTTCATTCTTTT